>NC_087321.1:10282500-10907500 GCF_037043105.1 Vanessa tameamea
GTATTATTTGTAATATTGACAAAAAACCAATCAGTAACAGTGAACTGAAGAGATTTTCTGTCAGTAATTTTAACAGAATCGAGAACTCGAAATTCACAGCAGAACGTGATCGTGGATTATGAAAATTCAATGGATACACGCGTTACACTAGCATACCATCGGTTTTTCAACATTTTACGAGTGTGATACGAAGTGAGATCTTACAGAATACCACACATGAGATACGTGGTAACGTCTCCTTCTACTCTTACAATTGGAACTCATCAAACAATTCTTAGCAATAGGCATGGCAAACGTGATATTTTAGTGTACGCGTGTACGCGAAAACCTGATTGGAATTTAATTCCATAAACTTATCTTTGTACTATTATGTTTTAATAATTTCAATATCTCTTTTATGAATAAAGTTTTTATTATGTGTGCAATCTCTATTCCTTAATTTTCCTAGCTCGATAAAACGGCGAAACCAACACTAGTGGAAAAAGTTCAGGAGCAGGACCTACGGCTTACGTGCTTCCTAAGGCAGCAGCAGCAGGCTCGATCCAGGGTGTAGGACTCAGGTTTCGAACACAGAACCTCTAGATCATCATAGCCCTCATAAGTTCATCTTAATGAGACCTACGATGGAAACATAAAATATAAATGGTTTTTAATATCTAGCAGTTTAAAATTTGATGATATTTATATATACAATTATATATTAATTTATCAAACAATGGACATTTAATTCAAAACCTTTTCTTAAATATAATGAGATCTGACAAAATGAATATATTTGCGTAACGAGTCAGTCATACTCATAATATACGCGATTGCTAAGAAATTACTCGGTCCGCTTGAGAAAGGTCTGACTAGTTTCGTTAGCGAAGCGAGAAATTACATCGGGGGTGTACAGTTATTTCTAGATTTCTATTCATGAAGTTATTACACTGATATTATTCTTTTAAATAAAAAAAGTCGACATGAACAATAGGCTCCTATTTTTTATTACATAACCATTTAGAGCGAGAGTTTGAATGTTTTGTATAGTTTGATTTTCATAGAGGATAAATATAATTAATTGGTGAATAAGAATATTTACTAACTTTCTTGTCGGTTTTTCTAGATACAATCTACAATTCGAAACTGTGGTAAATTGTAATTTTATCTTTAAAATGACGATTCTAATATCCAAGATAATATGCGTGTCCAACTAAAAGTATACTTTAATAAAATATATTTTGATTAATTTAAGGGTGATTATTTTGACAAAATATAAAGAAATTAATTATGGTATAAGGAAAATCAGTAGTTAAAATCCATATGTAATGACGTCGATACCGTACGCATGAAAATTTACTGGTGCATGACAGATCATTAGTTAAGATGCATGCATTCTAACCACTGGGCCATCGCGGCTTAGCGGAGGCAACACATGTATTTTACCAACCAGCAGGGCAATAGTTTAGCTTTAAATCATTCTTCTGAACAGAACAGGAAGCGTTATACGAAGCAGTTGGTGACATACGGGCTGTTATCCAGAGGTAATGTACAAGAAATCGTATGTATGTTTTTTAAAACAGCAAATATGAAACCTCTCTTGTAATGCGTTGCGTGTTAATATGACGTTTAACGACTAAATCGACCATTTAGCGGCGTTTATACAAGGAAAAACAAATAATGATTATAAAAAATAATTTATTTTTTGTTGTTAGCGACATTTATTTATCGTCGCGGTAATCGGGTCTTTATTAAAGTTTTTTCGCGCAAATTTAATTTGAAGTATCAATAGGACTTTGTAAGGACAGTCAGGTAGTGTGGTGCTTAGTCACATCAGGCGTGTACATTAGTCAAATCAGTTAGGTATTAAAAAAAAAATGACGCGTTCAATTTCATTCGACGTTAAAACCTTTTTAATATACCAATATCACTTATTTGATATAAATAAACCTATTCCAATATAAGTGATAAATTATAAATAAAGCAATGCTACTTACGCCCGGTCACTATATTCCAATAACTAATCGTTTCGCTTACGGATAGTAAAATTGACAACATCTTTGCTACGACTAACGGATATTGAGGTAAAGATGAAAGGTATACGACAATTACAAGTGTTTCAATGAGAAAATGTAAACTTGAATAAGAAACCGAACTTTAACTTAAAACGGATCCTTTATACGATAATTCGTTTTGATTCTTTCTAAGTTATGAGTAACTTCAGATTTACGAGTTATTTCTGCCTCGTAAAGAGATTGTAATAGCCTTAAGTTATTATTGTAGCCTTATGAATGAAAATTACGTTAGCGGGCACAAAGAAACTCTGCAGAAACTATTGTTCAAGCAGTAAATTGCTACAATGACCTAAAATACTAAGGTCGTGGAGGAAGGTCTGAGCAAATTAATTTCATATAGATATATTATTGGTAAAGAGTTCAATGTTCAAACCTTGACGAGGTTGGTAGATTGACATCTTTCTGATCAATCTTGGCCACATATATACGAAATAATTATTGGTATAAGAATATACATTTTTTTTTACATTTACAGCCTGCACATTTCCCACTGCTGAGTTAAGGCATCCTCTCCCATTGAGGAGAAGATTTGGAGCAAATTCCACTACACCGCTCCAATGCGGGTTAGTGGATACAAATGTGGAAGAATTTCGTTGAAATTAGACACATGCAGGTTTCCTTATTAACACAAATAAAGCACATGAAAATTCAGTGGTGCTTGCCCGGGTTTGAACCCGTAATCATCGGTTAAGATGCATGCATTTCAACCACTGAGCCATCTCGGCTCAATAATTATTATAAGAATATAATTATTGTTTAATATTGTGTGCAACTATAATTAACGTAATTAGGTATTATTTTACCTAACTCTATAATATTAAACAAATCTGGCAAGACCAGAATGAATTCAAGCGCAGGACCAACGGCCTAAATAGCTGCCAACTGTAGAATTTTAAATGTTATGTCCCTTCTAGGTACTTTTAAATATCCCAGCGAACATATTCTTTAAATTGGAACAGAGATACACAAACTTTAAAGGTGGCAGTAATAATCGTTATGGACAAAATCAAAATCTTAATATTTTCGACCGATGTTGTTTTGTGCGGCTTAAAGTACAAAGAACTAGCAGAAATAAAGAAGTAAGGAAAAAGCGTTACGCCCCCCCCCTCCAGGCGAACTTTTCCCTTTCTTTCTCTTTGTCTCTCAATTTTATATACAGTTTTATTTAAACTTTTGTTATTCTTTTTTTTATGACAGTTAAATGAAAGGGCAATTGGTCGACTTGGTGGTAACTGTTCACCACTGCCCAAAGGCACAGACACTGGAATGAAGATGCTACGACCCTCAAGCCTGTAGTTACCGTGTTCACACGCACCTTTCAAACCAGAACACAAAAATACTTACTATTACTGTTTGGTGGTGGAAGACCTACCTAAACGGGCTTGCACCGAGTCTTACCACCAAGTAAAATATTTAAATAAGATTTTACATAATTAAATTAAATTCAAATGTATTTTATCTCGAAGGTTTACTAATATCTCACTCGCTAAATGTTGTAAATCGACTTACGGTCATACGCTATTATGATTCGTTTATCCTTTAAATATTATAATTTTAATAGTTAATGTCGCATATCTATATCCGGCATCTACGATCTTGTTCTACGATGACTATCGAGTTTGTTCTTAAAGAGTAATTTTACTGTATGATGTTGAAAAGAAAAACGTCAAGCGGTGCATTGCATGAACGTTAATATGGAAAAGTTATTATAAAAATAACCATTTTTCATTCTGATTGCAGTTGACAAACGATTCAAAGTATTAACAGGTTGATTTAAATAAATTTGATCCATATAATCAGCGATATAAAGATCAAATTTGTTTACACATTATTTCTGCTCACCGGTGGGCCGCACCTCACCCAAATAGCTTTGAAAATGACATTGAAGAAAATTTAGCTTCGATTAAAAGGCTTATAAGTAATCGTATTACTAAGTAACAAGGGCTTTACCTAGTTTTCTTAGAAATAATTCTTATATATAAAGTGATAAATGTTTTAATATTTGAAATTTTGAGTGAGAGTGAGACATGAGATGAATATGAAAGGTATTCCTTGATAATGTTTTGTAGAATATATTTACGAGAAGATTTTTTAGAAATCAATTTGTATTCAATAATTGCACCAAGTCTTAATTTGATTCTCGTTATTTTCACGAATAGAGATTCTAAGTTCTGTCAATGGTATCGCTATTTTTTATATTATTTATTTATTTAAAATGGTACATTCAATTATATGTATAAACATCAACGTATAAAATTAAATTAGAATTATATAATATTAAGAAGAAAGAAAGTACATTCATAAATTTTATTCAAAGCTGGTAAATTTAGGAAGTTTGATATAAATTTTGGAATCAAACTAAAAAGTGTATTCCGAAAAGTGTTTAGTAAGTTTTTTTTTAATGTGGGCCGTGAAATATTTCGATGTCAGTAATAGATTTCGACATTTCATTATTGAATATAATATGCGCATATCGTTATGATAAATAATAACGGTAATTTAAAACGGAAAAGTTTTAAAACGAATCTGTAAACCAGATGGCCAAGTGGTTAGGTCCACGTGAATCTTAAGTGAGTAGTGCGACCAAGCAGTACCACTAAGTTTCAATTTGTTAATTTATGTGTATTTTACCGAAGAGGAAAATTTCATGTATCGAATGAAAATCTGGCAAATGTCACGTCACCGACCCGCATTTAAGCATCGTGGCGGAATTCCTCTAAGCTACTCATAATTAGAGGATGCACACAGCCTGTAGTAAATATGGGACGCTATAATGAACGCATCTGCAACCCCCTGGTGTTGCAGATGTCCATGGGCGGTGGTAATCACTTTCCATCAGGTGAGCCTCCTGCTAGTTTGCCCCCTATAACATAAAAAAAAAGTCGTACATACTCCTCGGTATAAATAGTCTTTCGAATTTCATATTTATAATTATGCTGAAGTCTAGCATTAAGGATCTTCTGGATTACAATCCAAAAATGACGATTCATAATAAAGATGACCAGATTATGAACAAACCGGCCTCTACTACTACTATCCAGATCGGCTGATGAATATAGAATTACACGATAAGTAATAAACTAAAATTACTCATCAAAGATCAGCTCAGAGTCAATGAAAAGTCACCTTCGTAGAGTTCAGTGCAAACTTTTCGACATAAATTTGCAATCCAAAAATTCAGATTGTGATGTTGCCTGACAATAAAACGCAGACAAAAATAAATAACATAATTTAATATAAAAATCATAAATATTATGATGTAACTATGTCACGGATAGAGCGTCTGTAGAGAAATTATAAATATATATGCTAAAGTAATTTCATGACATAGGACATATTATTATATTCATATTATTTCACGAGCGATTGGTCGTTATCGATTCTGCTATAAATTTTATTACAAAAAAAAAAAAAAATATAACGCTTAGACCTTGGGAGCGTAATGATCAATGTTGACACGATAGCTTTTACGATGCAATAATAAGTGGTTTACACTCATTCATGACGACAGTCTGTCGCACGCATAAAAAATACTTTTTAATCTTATTAATGACAATTTTCTTTACACAAGAACTAGCCGAAACTACGCGTTTATACGCGTGAAATTTATAAAACTTAAACTATAGTACGCAAACCGTCACCCCCCATTTTACGGCTTCAATTGAAACAAGTAGCCTCCGTCACCGGGACGTCTATCTCTATAACAAATTTCATCTAATTCGATTCAGGGGTTTAAGCTTCACATCACACATTTATATAGAAGATATAGAATATTTACAGTGAAGATTTAAATGAATATTGATTAAAATTGTATTGAAAATAACCGTACAAACATGTATGAACGCGTGGTTAGTCAGAACGCTATTGGCATTTTCTCATTTAATCGCAATTCCTTTTTTCCAGAGTCTAGGCGATAAACCAGCTCTACCCTGTAACCAGAGAAGGCAATAGAGTATTATACGTTTAGTACAAGTGTACTAATACTCCAAGATCTAAATGTTTCAACTGCGAATGGTATAAAAATGTAATTTTGAATGAATAGCAAATATTTGCGCCGTTTGTTCGCTACCGCAGATTCCGAGGTGGCTTGTGCCTTCATCGGTTGAACGCATAATTATGAAAATGGAGCGAATTTATGTATACTTAAGTGATGGTTCATTTTTTTACTCGGTATGGCCAAGCACCGGGCGGTTTTTTTCTTAAATACTTGTTATCAAAGTCAAAAATCTTTATTCAATATAGAACTGTTTACACTTGCTTATTGATTGTCAAAAATCTACCACCGGTTCGGAATTTAGCACCTCGGACCTGAGAAGAACATTTATAAGCCGAGTGGTTAGAATACTTATCTAATATATAATACTTATATAAATAGAATCTTAACCGATGATTGTTGATTCAAACCCAGGTAAGCACCGCTGAATTTTCACGAGGAACCGTGAACCGTGAGGAAACATGCATGTGGCTAATTTTAATGACATTCTGACACATGTTTATCCACCATACCATTGGAGCAGCAGTGTTGGATTAAGCTCCAAACCTTCTCCTTACATGGAGAGTAAGCCTTAGCCCAACTGTGGAATATTTACAGGTGATAATTTACTGTTACTTTTCCTTTCTTAGTATCATTTTATTTTGACATGGAAACTTGCTTACTATGTAGGTTATATATAAATGCATGCATATCTTTAGTACCTCACTATCGTAAGTCCCATGACCTATACGACACGACTAGAAAGGGATTGTCGCGGCACGAGAATGTTAGACTACCAATTTATCATACTAATACTATAAAGTCTTTTTTTTCGTACTTCATATTGTACGTAGCTGCAAAATATAGAAAAATATATCTAATAAACATTTAGGCAAACTATTAATTTCATATAATATCATATCAAAGTTATTATTTACTCGTATGTTTTGTTAAATACTGGCTAAGAAGGTCAGGAAAACATCATGATAAGTTATATAAACTAGTGGTCGCAACAAACCAATAATTATTGAATGAGAAAATTACTATGTCTGTCTGTTACACATTCACAGGTAAGTCCCTAAACTGAATTCAAGGAAATTTTATATAAAATCTTGAACTAGGTTTTACTGGAAAATCTTAAGATTTACCTTAGTTCGAGCTTTTACAGTGACATATATTATGAGAGAATTGTATTGATATTTAGAATATTAATTAGAAACAAACAGTTTTATTGTTTTATGTCACAATAACACGCTCTAGAGTAGGTACTTGATGTTATCCAGTTTATTGTTTTGAACATTTATTTTCATCGTCATAACAATGTAGCGAATGAGCGCGGTTAACGGGCTAGAAGTTATGACGGTGTACAGAACAATGAATTCAGAAGTGGTAGGAGCGTACCATCTACATGTTTATTGATTTTCTATCTATTCATGCGAAAAATACTCCTGCTTCAACGCGGATTGGTGGATTTAATATGAGGTAGAATTTTCATTGGACACAAGCAATTTCCATGTGACGTTTATTTTGTACGAGATTATTTATATTTCATTAAACAATTCATTTGACAATCATTAAACAAATAGTTTCAATAATAGAGGTCCTCTCTATAATTATGACGAAAAAATCTAGAAAAAATTCCTGCTCCAACGCGTATAGGTAGATTTAATATGAGGTATAATATTCATTGGACACTAGCAGATTTTCATGTGACGTTTATTTTGTACGAGATTATTTATTATTTTAATAAATTAAGCGCATGTAACTCAACAGTGCCGGGTAATGAACCCACTGTTTCTAATATATTAATGTTTTTTTTATTTATCTTGCGAAATATATATTTAGAAGTTATTCTACATAATTATAGAGAGGACTTTGAGGAATAAAAAAAAGAAACAGTATAATTACTTTGTAGTGTTCCTGACGGCTCTAGTGTTTGCGATTTTTAGCTGTAATGACCTGGTCGTTAGCCTACCACCTGCGGCGAATCGCTTTGTGGTTTTAACGCACACTACGAAATGAGGTGTCGGTCACTACTTGGTATATGGAATATGTGTAATTTTATTCAATCAAACGTACATAGAAAGTAATGTCCATTATAATAATTAATTTTATTACGCAATTTTAATAATTTATTACGCAATTGTCATTTCTAATATCTTCTTGCTTCTATAAATTATGATGATAATAATGTCGACGTAGATGACTCCGCAGAGTCAATAAATCCTTATTGGTGCAAGGTATTCGTTTCTATAATACAATTCCGCAGATATTTCGAAAATTGCCGATTCATAAATTCAAATCATTTGTAAAAATTTACATTGGTAAAAAAAGGCATATTATTCAATACAACATTTTAATAGACGATAAAAAAGCGTGGCGCAAATACTTGTTGACTTCCAAATAGGATATATTATATAAATATATAAT
Organism: Vanessa tameamea; assembly: GCF_037043105.1. Taxonomy (NCBI): domain Eukaryota; kingdom Metazoa; phylum Arthropoda; class Insecta; order Lepidoptera; family Nymphalidae; genus Vanessa; species Vanessa tameamea. The sequence goes on from NC_087321.1 coordinate 10,290,958, forward strand.
TGTATTGAACTAAAATAACTTTGTATTTCAAATGTTGAAATAGAGTAACCACTGAGTTTCTTGCCGGTTCATCTAATTCAGTAGAATCTGCATTCCGAACCGGTGGTAGCTTTTAAAATAACGATTCTAAAGTGCTTGTATAAGCCTATTTCACAATATTTATATGTACAAATATCTACGTGAGGAGCTTACTACTTATATCAGGTGACCCATTTGCTAAACTGCCTACCTGCTTTAAATTTAAAAAATATATCTAATAAACATTCAGACAAATTATTAATTTTGATATATTTTCATACTTTAATAAAGTATATTTTGATATTGATTTTGTCTTCTCATTTCTACGTATTTGGCTAAAATTTAAGCTTCCTTCTTTAGTGTAGGTATTACTTTTTATTATTCTAGAAAGGCCGACGAAGGAATGGGTAACTTTATATCACTTGGTAATATTCGTCCATAGACATTGTAAGAAATAGAGGTCGCATATAAAATGTTATATCCCTTGTGCCTGTAACATTGGCTTACCCTCGTTTTAAAACTGAAACAAAACAATACAAAATTTATTGAAACTGGAATTATTGATGTACAGGTGAGGAGGTGGTACTCACCCAAAGGGCCTGCACGACGCGCTGGGTAACTTTGATATGAGTGCAAGATATTATTGTTAGATATAGATTGGCGGCATTTATATAATTGCTTTTATGATTGGTTGGCTTTTTAATTATTCGTGATTCGTGATTGGATAATATTGAATTACCTCCGGTACGAACTTTAATAATTTCCATTATATTATTTATAGAGTGAAAACTTAATGAGATTTTTTTTTAGTAAAGGTGGTCCAAGTATAAGTTATCAACACCGCCCATAGACGCTGTAAGAAATATTAGCCATTCCTTCCATATCCAATGCGCCACTAACCTTGAGAGGGAGATGTTATGTCCCTTTTGCCCGAGGATATACTGGACCTTGACGCACATTCACCCTTCAAACTGGGAAATAGCAATACTAAGTACTGCTATTTAGTTGTACAATATCTGATGAGTAGGTGGTAATTACCCAGAGGGGCTTGCACTAAGATCAACTACCAATTAAATTGTAAATCTCGTATCGATTTATCCTCCCAACTTTAGAAATAGAAGATACATGTATACGTATATAAATACATACATATATAGATACATATATACATATATAGATACCTAAATGCTTACAAACTTATGCACTATAGACATTATATCGTGCAGTTGACTGGTTATTAAGAATGACCTTGAATTTTGGTTAGGACTACATACGTGAAAGACTTAGTTTTACATCAAAAATGCTATATCGTTCGATATCGATGACGATATTAAGTAATTCAATGGTATATATATATATATTATATAATGGTGTTTTCTTTGAATTATTTTTAAAGGAAATAAATCGAGAAATAAAATGACTGTTTCTTTTTTTTTTATGTTATAGGGGCCAAACGAGCAGGATGCTCACCTGATGGAAAGTGATTATCACCGCCCATGGACATCTGCAACACCAGGGAAGTTGCAGGTGTATTTTTATAATCCCATAAAAATTGTTTTAAATAGTAATGATAGTAACTTTATAAAGGTAAATCATTTTAATATATAATCGTATAAAAAAATCTAAAAAAACAAGTGTAATAGTATTGTGTCTTTGTAATTGAAATGAAAATCTATTGTCATGGTATTACTTACGATAGATAGCCGCCATTTTATGAAATGGACGCCATTTGTTAAAATGGCGTCATTTTCTTAAGGCAATGACCTTCCAATTAATTTATATTTGCATTTATAAAAATCTAAACTCAATCAACGTGGATTTTTTTAGTATAGTTTAAAACATGGAAATGTCCGTTTTGTATCTTTAATAGGAATTAACGTTATTTCAAAGTCACCGTGTGAATTCGTAATAACAGACGGTCATTAGCGCAACACCCGCGGCGCGCGGTGGCGCTAACTCGTTAAATATTCACACGCTACGTAAATAAGGTAGAAGTGTGAAATACCTTAAAAGAGCTCGTTAAAACGCACAGTTTATCGTATTAGATATTTAATACATTCATAATAGTAACATACATCTTAATCCAAATCAAGTCAAAGTCAGTACTTTTTACTTCGTATTAGAATAATTTAAAACTTGATTTTATTTATTTATTTATGCATAAAAGTTTGCAAAACAAAACAATTATAGCTAGCATCAGAAAACCATCCGGGTTTGTGATAAATGCTAACAAAGAGTTAAATCTAGGTACGTTATCTACAGAACATTAATGCCAGTAGAACATGTGTATAAATTATCATAACTGACTTAAAAAGTATGATTTCAGTTTTTTCTTAATGTTACAAGGAGCAATATGTTCCCCTACATCAGTAGGTAAGTCATTAACTATATATAAGGCCGACAATGCATTTGCAAGTCTTCCGATGTTGTAGATGTCCATGGGCGGTGGTAGTCACTTCCCACTCCAAGTAGTAAGCCTCTAGAACGTTTGCCACATACGCCTTCAAAAATTACAAGAGATATGGTTGCAGGAATCAAAAGTTATATTTCAATTTGTTTGCGTAGTAAAGACAGCTATGAAATTGTAGCTTGGAACCTTTTAAATAATCTTAGTTATTTGTATTATTACTTTCATTCCTTGTTGATTATGAGAGTTTTTATTTGTGATATAACTTATCAGACGAGCGAATGGGCCACCTGATGGTAAGTGGTCACTACCGCCCACGGACAGTAGTGCTTCAAGAAATATTAACCATTCCTTACATCGCCAATGCACCACCAAATTTGGGAACTAAGGTGTTATGTCCCTTGTGCCTGTAGTTACACTGGCTCACTAAACCTTTATGCCGGAATACAACAATACTGAGTACTGCTGTATGGCGGTAGAACATCTGATGACTGGGTGGTCCCTACTCAGACGGGCTTGCTCAAAGCCCTCCCACCAATTAAAAATAATAATAAGAGTTCAGGAATAGATAGTAAGGAAATGAGAGAGTGTTAGGAAATAAAGACCAAGGGGATAGAGAGTCAGAGAAAACAGATTTAAATAATCAAGAACGTTACCTGTGCTGCAGATGCAGTACAAAGATAGTTTTTCTGAAGGTTAAAATGGCCGCCTTTGTTCAAATTCAATCGTTTTATTCTAATGTGTAGAAATATTCTGACAGAGCGAAGTAGGAATAAGTCATCAGTAACTAAAAATTCTAAAAAATCAATTAAGTCCCGTGCGAAGGTACCGAAGAAAAACGTCAAAGGGAATCAAAATAAATTCAATTTATGTCGTCAATTTTCTTATTAAAAACGTGATCGCTTTGAAATGTCGATAGAAAAATATCCGATTCTGACGTTTTATTGCAAACCAATCATATATTTATTTCTATTAGGCGTAATGGAAATATGCGGATTTATTAAGAGTAAACGTTATTATAAAAAAAAAAACAAAAAAACAAAAGTGGCTTCATTCATTTATGTTTTTTTGCAAAAGAGGTTTTATATGTCTAATTGCTTAGTGAGCAGTATTATGAATAACTGTAGTCTAATATCATCGATTCCGATTAGGGTTCCGTACCCTAAGGGTAAACGGGAAACTATTACTAAGATTCCACTGTCCGTTCATCTGTCTGTCCGTCTGTATATCATGAACCGTGATAGTTAGTTGTAATTTTCATATATTATATAATTGCCGCTATAACAACAGATACTAAATAATAGCTTAAAATACATATTTAAGGAGGTTCCGATAGAACAAACGTGATTTTTTTGCTGGTTTTATAGATAATAGTACTGAGCCCTTTGTGCGCGAGTCCGACTCGCACTTTGCTGGTTTTTGTTAAATTTAACCTGACCATTCACACTAACATACCAACATTACGATATAATCATACGATGCCTTGGTTAAATGACCGTTTGAATTATTGTATCCTTTTTTTTATAAGTTACAATACAATACTTTTGTAGAGGTTTCATTCAAATTCTTAATTTAAATTCCAACAAAGCGTATAGTTTTTGTTAGAAGTCCACAATATCGAAAATATCGAATCTGTAACTTTCACATCGCTAGCCGTATTGCGTTTGGCGATTGATGCTCAAATTGACTTTAAAATTTAGCTATAATAAAGTACCTGTACTTCTTTATAACATATTATATTTATTTCGCCTAAATTAAAACGTCTTGTAAGTTTTTTCTTAAATAAAAATCATTTAAAGTTCACCTGTTGTTGCTTCACTTTCCTCATTCAAAGAACAAATTGCAGCTATTATTTTTAAGTCGTTGTACAACGAAAGAGTATTAGAACAAGCCTGCTATTGCTATTAAGAATTCTAAGTACTAAAACCATGATGCAAAGATGTTTTCTTAGTTCAAAGTTGTTTTTAATTGAGTTCATTTGTAAAGGAAACTTTGAATGGATTTTTGAAGTTGCTAGGTTTATTTTTAATGAATTTAACTCAGCTGAGCTTAGGTACCAACGTGTATGCCTCATTTCATGATGATCGGTTAAGTTTGTTAATAATATAATTTGACGACAAACAGACACGTTTGTGCATTAATAATATTAACTAGTTGTCACCTGCGACTTTAATTGCTTTTTATGGATTGGTCGTCAGATATTACTCATACAAATAGCCCATGACCTTCCTTGGAGTTCATATTTCCTTCATACCAAATTTCATCCGTTCAGTTCCGTGGTTTGGCCGTGAAAGAGCAACAGATAGACAGACATACATACAGAGCTACATTAGCATTTATAATATTAATATAGATAGTATATATATAAGATGTTTTAAAAGGTCTTTTAGTCAAAACATTGTGAATGTGTTTGAAAAGATTTGTCACATCGAGGTGGTATGACCAGCTGAAAGTTGTTCTAACTTTGGTTACAATTTTTTTTCAAATATGTATCGGCCAACAGTTGGCCCTAATCGTCTCTACAACGTGAGGCAGTTGATGCTAAGTGGTCACCATCGCCCATTGGCGTTGTAAGAAATATATAGGATTCCTTACATCGCCAATGCGCCACCAACCTTGGGAACTAAGATCTTATATCCATTGTGCCTGTAGTTGCCCTGGCTCACCCATTCTTCAAAATGAAACATATTATAACGCCACTGGATAATGCTGTTTTGCGGTAGAATATTTGAGAAATAATATTATGCGAAAGCTTTTTCGTTTTTATATCAAAAGTAATATAACCTATCTCGTGCAAAATAGCATAAAGGAATCTATGCTCTAGTTCCAATCCCCTCAGACTTTTATATGCTAGATACTGAATCCTTTGAGACTACCGACGGCAAAGCGTGAACGTTAGATAACATATTTCTATATAGCGTAGATACGCTATATAGAAATATGTAACACCCAAGTGTCATACTCAATTCTTGGCTCCTGTCTTTATATTTTATATAAAGATACGTATCAAACTATAGTAGATAAACTAAATGACAGCATGTTCAACTCTTCTAAAAACATTGCCTTGCCGTTCTATCAATCAACGTCCAAATTGATTGCCTTTTTTATATAAAGCGAAACTACTAAATCAGATTTTCAAAAATCGAATACTTTATTGAATTCGGTAAAATCTATTAGCGACAAAATAAATGTATAAATGAATAAAATAGGCGATACGCTCGAATACACAGATGACAACAAACCCACACGACCAAACGAAAATGTTGTTGAATATTCGAATTTGCTTGCGAATTCTAAATGGAACGTTAATAAAAATTAATAGTTTTCCAAGGGATTGAAACAGCTATTTTATTTATAAGGTAGTGTGGGTGGATATCGGTGATTTGTCTTGTTAGTGAGTGCTGACAAGGCGGTCTTAATGTTGATGTATCTGTTCCAAGATGAAAAATGTTATGCTTACAACAGGTGATAAAATGACACCGAATTAAATGGCCAGTGATATAGGCAAATACAGTTGAAAGAAATAACATTTTGTATTTAATAGAATTACATTCTACTCAGATAGAGTTTATTCGAGAAGAAAATTGATTTAACATAGAATAGATACGAAATAATGCATCTTTATATATATAAATCATCTGTACGTCTGTTTGTTACTCAATTCCTTCTAAACGAATTTACTGATTTTGATGGTTTTTTGTGTGTATGAGTCGGTTTCTGGATGGTTAACATTCAGTAGGTGGCGCTGCGATCGGGAACTAAATACAATCTTGTAATAAAGATAATATCGAATTATATTAAAAGAAACCATACTTATAGTATTTTGTTTAAAAAAAACTCGTAAATGTCTCATTGAAATATGTTTTTGTCTTAAATTTCGTAGTAAAGTAAGAAATTACAGATATTCTACCGTCCAGCAGCAGTATCCAGTACTTTTGTGTTCTGGTTTGAAAGTTGAGCGAGCCAGCGTAACTATAGGCACAAGGGACATAACATCTTAGTTTCCAAGATGTAAGGAATGATTAATATTTCTTACGGCGCCCTTGTCTATGGTTGGTGATGACTACTTACCATTAGATGGCTTATTTGCTCGTCCACCTACTTGTCAACATAAAAAAAAAAAAAAAACAAAAATAATTTGAAGTGTAAGTATGGAGATAATTCATACATACAATTTTCCTCATGTTAATTTCCTTCACCGTCGAGTATGATATAAGTTATAAAAAAGATTATTTAACAATTTCTTTAAAAAGAAGTATTTAACTTGAAAATAGTGCTTGCCTGGGTTTGAACACGCAATCTTACTAACATTCACCCGTCCTGAGAGCTGACGGCCCAGAGGTTAGACCGGTTCATTTAGATGAATATATTCTGCATTATACCTTTACGACGAAAGCGTTATTACAAAACAGACGCGATATTAAACACTGTCGAGCATATTGATTTCACACCACGCTGATGACACTTTTGGATATTTTAACGTAAAATACGAAAAGAATATTCCATCGACGTCTCAAATGACGTTAACGATAAGATATTTTCTTCGCCTCGAATCAACGCTCGTAAAGTTAAATTCTATTATGATAATATACATCATATTTTATGTAGCTGAAAAATATATATAAATATATATATATATATATATAATAAATATATTCTGGGATCACATCACATGTAGGTCCAACAATGATTTATCTCCTTCTGATACCATTGATTGCACATTTGAATGAATGTGTGTGTTTATGCGTGTGCTGTGCGGTCTTTACGTGATAATATCTAGTGCGTTTGTAAACAAATACAGATATTGTCAGCATATTATTATACTCTTTATGCCTACGGTAGTAAGCACTGCTATTGCTTGAATATATATGTGTATTGGATCATTTTTATTAGAAGGTCTTTTGAGATAGTTTCAGTTGAATTACAGAAAATTACAGGTTATCATTCGCAGATAAGGACTATACGCGGATACTGTCTTGGCTCTGAAGTTTATTTGATAAATTGAAAGATTTAATAATGTGTATATCCATAAAATAATTTTCCAAAAAGTCTTACGCTATATTTGTTGAGATAAGCATAAGACAGTGATGTCTGTTATCTGACTAAAGAGGGTTCGTTATTATTTTGCGCTAGAACATTTGTTTATATTTTGTGTACTAGCTGCTCGCTCCTGAATTCGCTCGGTTATATTTATCTTAAACTTAACTGTTTACGCAGCACAGAAGCACGGAAGCTTCTGTACATTTTTCCCCCATTTTGTAACATTTTTCATTGATACCACGCCCCTATTAATCATATCGCGATGATATATACTCTATAGCCTTCCTCGATAAATGGGCTATCCGACAATGTTATGTTATGTTGAATTTTTCAAATCGGACTTGTAGTACCTGAGATTAGCGCTATCAACCGAACATACTAACAAAAACTTTTTAATATAAGATCAGATAGAAAATGATTGAAATATTGCAAGTGCAAAGCTTATTCATATTGGATAAAGAATTTGTCTTTGTTTTTAACATAAGGTTATTAATACTAATAACAAAATAAGGTTACGTTATTTTATTTTACTATACAACATTATAAAAATCTTTGTATGTATAAAATTAAGTAATTATTTTAAATACGTGACGTGTTTTGACAGTTTTATTATTTTTTTATCAAGTTGGTCAGAGCTCGTTGACTTAGATCGGTGACTGTAGAGTTGGACATGAAACTGTTCTCCCTCCCTTAATTTGTTAGTAACTCAATTAGAAGTGATAGCGTATTTTGACTATTACATAAGTGGTCGTATTTACTAGAAGCATTTATACATAAAGTGGCCTCTGTTGGGAATCTACATATCTTAATTTTTGAAGTAACCAAGTTCGAAGAAAAATTATAAAATTATAATGAGTTAACATGGTCTAAAACATTTACCTGAGTAATAGTGGCAAATATACTGATGTTACTTGTTCTAATCCCAGCGTGTTTTTAATTAATCTATGTGGTGAACAACATCGCGAGGAAACCAGAATCTATCGAATTAAACTTAGTCGCATGTGTGGATAAACAGGATAACCTAATTGGGGCCTTAAGTTAGTAGTAGAATATTGTATAAAACAATATTATTTAAATTCACAGTATTATTGATCACTTTGATAGTATCATTCATAATCATTGTATATACACGATACGTAAGGATAAGCTTATAACGCTAATTTTCCGACTCCGCAAAGACAATAAATCCTTCTCGGGGCATAGTATCCGTCTCTATAATAAAATCCCGCAGATATTTAAAAAAAATACATTAATAAAAAATGTGATAAAAAATATATAGGTGATAAAAAAGCGTGGCGCTAATACTGGTCGACTTCCAGGCAAGATATATTATATACATATATATTTGTATTTAACTAACATAACTTTGTATTTTAAATGTTGAAAAAGAGTAAGTACTTAGTTTCTCTCCGGTTCTTCGGTAGAATCTACATTCCGAAACGGTAGTAGCTTCACTTAATATAGTTTTGTGAAATGACGATTCAAAAGTGCTTGTAAAAACCTACTTGAATAAAGTATATTCCGATTTTGACTTGATTTTAACAGACTGTTATTTTTTATATATGAAATGTTTATGATTTTATTTATCAACTAGATTCACGAAAAAAACTATCAATTCGTTAGATTCAATGATCTTTAGCATTATTTGTTCGTGATGTATATTGTATATATGTTATTACGTCAACGCTTTCGAGAAGACAAATGTCTGCCCGGGATCATACCAAGCTAACGCTATAATAGCTATAATAAATACAAGCCCATTTGATACGTATAATATGTACATAAAACACAGAGATAAAAATTCGGAATTGTATATTATATGGAAATTTTTGCGTATAGTTTTGCGGTAATTTTAATCAAATACTTAAATTCTTTTATGTACGTAATATTAAGGTTTATTTTTAAATAAAATCATATTTAATAATAAATTTAAGTGAGTAAGATATTATTTTTAAGACAACTAATTAATATTTTTATTTGATAATTACAAAACTATAGTCCATTCTAATGGCAAGAGGAACGGAAATGAACAAAAGTATCATAAACACACTCCATGCTCTTTGAAAATAATTTTGTCAAATAGTTTAATACTACTCTTTATAATTTCAATTCATTACACTTAACTAAGTCAGTTTTTAACACGCCTATTTTACTGTACTCTCAATGCACAGAATAACTAAATCTCGATCAAGAATGTTCTGCTGAATTTCACTTTTGGACATTGTGTCAAAATCCGCACCAACTAGAGGTATGAAAATCCACAACAGCGCAATTTTAAGGCATTTTCATGTGGGACCAGCTTCGGCAGGCGGTTTTTCCGAACCGATACGACTTGGGAACCTTCAAGACAAGAGCGTACACATTTCTTAAAGGCCGGCGAAGCACCTGCGATCTCCCTGGCGTTGTAGATGTCCATGGGCGGTGGTAGTCACTTTCCATCACGTGAGCCCGCTGCTCCTTTGCCACCTATATCATTAAAAAAATCTTATTCATTTTTTAACGCGTATTAAAAATATTTTAAATTAGAATGAATTCTAATGCAATATTACTTATACAATACCTAAAAAATGCGCTATCGCGTAACAGAAGCTTGGGTGTCCTTTTTTTGGAAGTTTTGGGGTACTTCGGACATTATCCAAGCCATATTAAAGCCATAGCTTTAGTTGGTTTTTATTATTTATTAATATTATAGTAATTAATGTTATTGTTATTTGTATATTATAAAGCCAGATCTTTATTATTTTCATTTTATAAAAGTAGTTTCACTTAAACACTTGTCAAATAATTTAATCGCTACTTTAACTTTTACCAGTGAAAATATAATATCAAGACAAGGTCAAAGTTGTTTATTTACTTTTACTTCTCCTTCCATTGGAACGGACTATACATACGGCAATTAATTCAGAAGTTAAGCTGACGTCCAACGAAAATGTTGACTCATCAATTGCATTAAGTAAACGAAACCATGAAGACCTTATAATTTTTCTACAGAGGAATATCAACTTTACACCTCACATATAAAGTTGACATTTCAATAATCTCGTTACTCTGTCAACAGTTAAATAACTTCTGGCTATTCGCAAAATCTATTATCTATGTCTAAATCAATATTTAAGCGAATTTAAACTCTATATGGTATCTTTAAGATCCAGAATGTTTAATAAAGTATTCAATAACCGTACACGCTATCAACATTTTCAAGTGTCAACATTTTCAACAGTCAACATTTTAAATATGAATGACCAACGAACATCGATGTATGGAAATTGTGTTTAGCATGTGCTAACTTTATACCGACTTGGCAAGAAAACTATTCATTAATATCCTTTTTTCCTATATCCTTTTTATCTGTAACATGCTTTTCTATAATCTGTATGTTTGATTTCGAGAAAAAGGACGCAAGCGACGCAATGAGTGCGCGCATTGTTAGAGTTGACCTTCAGATGGTACCTATCCAATTTCCGAGGTGATATAATTTTCATGTTGCTTATTACGAAGGTGAGATATCAGATGTTACACTGAGACTATTGTAAGGCTCGGTTTTTATGGAATGATTTCTCTAATCGGTGGAGTACTTTAGCTATAGGAGAGGAGCAAGGAGGAAGTCGAGGCAGCGCGCGCCTTTTGAATTGACCAATGAGCGCGCATTGCTAGAGTTCACCTTCAGATGGTACCAACCCATCTTTCAAGGGGATATAATGTTAATGTTGCTTATTACCAAGTTGATATATCAGATGTTGCTCATTATATTCGACTATTGGAAGTCTCGCTTTTATTTGGAACGTTCTTTTACGCGGCTAGTAAAGTCAACTGGCAGAAATCGTCACGGAAGGAAAAACCGTTACCCACACGTACAGGCGACCTTTTTAACTCTTTCTCATTCTCTATGTTTCTTCTTTATTATGTATGGTTTTATATAATATTATTTAAATTTATTTTTGCTATTTAATAATTCTCAAACGTTTTTAATTTTTTTTATCTTTGTGTTTGTTATTTAACACATTAATTTTATTATATCGAAAGCAATTTCGTTTCAAAGGAAGTCCCACCAAACATCACTTTAAAATAATATTGTGTTTGATTGTAACTCTTATGTTTACTATTTTAGGGTAGCAAGTTGCTAAATGGAATTTCTCATCTGTGTTCAGAGGTTGTCTCAAATATTAGAGTTTTGTGCAACCTACTGTCTATCTTCTCTTTATCAATTTACTACGGCGAGAAAGTGGTTCCGCATAAGTAAACAGATACTCGAACAGTCTACGTAAATTTAAAGTTTCTAACAACAAGAAACGCAAGTCTCATATACATTTGTCTACGCGCTTTACAGTACACCCTTAGGGGATAACTTAAACTTAAACACAATATTCTTTTTTTATGGTGTAGTTAGACATTAAAATATAGATTAAAAAGATTAGATATCACAGGCAAGGACAAAATGTTAGTGGAGCTACAAATATAACAATTATAAAAATAATAATGTCTGAGTTATATAATACATTATACAATATAAAACATAATAATAGAATCACTGCCTTTTTGTTAGAATTCTCACTCGTGAAAGGTTGAAAACGGATATTTATTCATATGAAATTTTTATCCATGTATCCTTTAAATGTTGTAATTGTTATAGTCAGTCACTTATCACAACATTTTACGATACGTTTCTGTGGTGGACAGAATCTGTTTATACATATATAATATTGAGATCGTTGAGACGAGATATAGACTTTCATAAACATAAATGCAGGTTAGTACGACGTACGTTTAGATAACACATTTATTGAAGATCTTCGTGCCTTAACATATACCTACTCGTTTATATACTACTATAGGTAAAGTATAAGACGTGTACATAAGACATTTTTAAAAGGACCGCCTAGCCTTGTTAATAATACACAGCATATTAAATGTTTTCCATGTGGTGCAGGATATTTACGAATACATAAATTGTTTACATTCACAAATAATACATTTATTACTTAGTATTAGTATTACTAGTGACGCTTGAGTTATAAAGTTATAAAAAACATATGACCTTCATTGGATTTTAAGCTTGCTTCATATTAAATATCATCAGATTCGGTTCATCAAAAGAGAAACAGACAGACAGACAGTTACGTTTGCATTAATAATATTAGTATAGATGATTAGACTTATTTTCTTATCTTCACGATGAATCAGAAAGGAAGCAATCTGGCAGAAATGGGGTATCCATTGCTGCCAGCTTGAGTTCTTATAAACTTCGTTTTTAGTCAAATCAACAACTATAAAGTAAAATACACTTTTACAAAGAAAATAAAATTATCAAATCAACAACTATTTAAACTAATAAATTATACACGAGTTCAATCATAAACAATAGATTACAATAGTCATAAATAAAATAAATAATCACGCTAACAATATGAATTTTAGAAATTGTACCTCTTTCTATGAAACAAAATATACTTTATTAAAGCAAGATTTCACAAGTGTTTTTGAATCGTGATTGCGTCATTTCACAAGATTATATTAAATTTTAAGTTGCTACCGTCTTGGAATTAAATTTCAAATTAGAAATATTTATTAAATACATACATACAAAATTGATATAATTATAGAATTTTTTGTTTTGCAATATAAATAGGTGGACCGGCAAATGGCCCACCTGATGGTGAGTGGTCACAGCCGCCCATAGACATTGGTGCTGTAAGTAACATTAACCATTTCTTACATAACCAATGCGCCACCAACTTCGGGAATTAAGACGTTTTGACCCTTGTGCCTGTAGTTCCCGTGGCTCTGCCTTCAAACCCGGATACAACACTAATTATTATTGCTATTTGGCGGTAAAATATTTAATGAGTGCATTGTACCAACCTAGTTCTGCGGATTGTTTGTGGGATTAAGCAAAGTTTGTCACCAAGCGAGTTGATCACGTCGAGTTCTTTCATCAATTAACAATACATCTTACGTGGTACGAATGAACTATTTATCAAATACTATAAAGACTAAAGAGACAGTGAGATGCAATGAATAAGAAAGGGATAAAGGTATGTGATTATTAGAGAATTGGATACGAGTATTAAGAGATGGAAAGAGACAGGGAGATATATGTGAAAGAAAATATTCATAAAATAAAATAGGCGCGAGAGGGGAAGAACGGGAGGTTGAGTTAGTGAGCAGACCCCGAGGTGATTGGAGTTAAGAGGATAATGATGTTGATGATGAAACAAATAGGTTTTTTATATAGGTTGACGAATGAGTAAATGTACTACCTGGTGGTAAGTGGTCACCACCGCTCATAGACAATGGCGCTGTAAGAAATATTAATAATTCCTTACGTTGTCAATGCGTCGCCATCATTGGGAACTAAGATGTTTTTTGGCACTTGAGCGACATATCTGACGAGTGAATGGTACCTACCCAGACGGTCTTGCTCAAAGCCCTACCATCAAGATAATATACCTAATGCTCTTTTTCTTTTATATTGAGTTCTCGGACCAAATGAGTGATAGTTATTGATTAAATATGTGATTTTAAATCGATGTTTGTAGTTCTAAACTATCATGTGCTTAATTTGTATTTATTATGCATTACGTGCTCGGCCATATAATAAAGCATCGTGGAAATATGCATTTGTTGATTAACTTCGACATATGTATCTACTTGATAAGTATTGGGGCTGAGTGATGGAATTTCAAACCTTCCCCTCAAAAGCCTTAGCCCAGCCGAAGACTTTTACGAACAAATAGCACACATAAACAGATAAGACAATTTTTTTGTTGTTGTGTATTATCGTATTATGATATTGGGACGTTTGCCAAATCGAAACGGACGATAAGACTTAGTTGAATAAACTATTTCACAAAACTAGGGAATATATTTTTGAATATGGAGTTGCTAAATAATAGTCTTTTGAAAAATGGCGACTTATCAATGTTTACGAGATGATCGTTCCGCGTCTGGACGTTAAATACCGACAAATCGTAATTTAAATCAGTTCCAGTAGTCTTATACAATTTGAATGAGGAAAAATAATGGACGTTCCATTGTTTGCTTTTTAATACAGCTTTTACATCAGAGTAACACATATGCTCTAATATCCAGACAAGAATTGCATAGATTTCGTCATTGTAATAAACCGTATTAAAACCTTGCCAGGATAGGCGGTGTTTTTTTATTTTTATTAAATACACGCCACTGAAATGTACCCCTTAAACCGATTATATGAATTTAGATATCGAGATACTTTAGGTCCCGAGAAAGGACATAAGATAGACATATTTTTATCACATCATCGTAGAAATCATCTTTAATAGAGTAAAAAGGGGTGGAATTACCTATAGAAGTATGATGATTGATGGATCTCTTATGGGCTTAAATATACCGCATATATATGCGTACGAAGTTGCAGTCAAAACCTAGTATTATACGTTATAATTTTATGTATAGTTTGCGTTTTTGTCCGTTTTATACTCTTTTAGTTTTCACTAAACGAGTTTTAGTTAGAATTTTTGTAATTTTAATGGGTACGAAAAGGCTTTGTTGTCGTTTCAACTTCGTTATAAAAATATAAATTTGAATTTTAAATTTCTCCCGGGATTTCCACCTCTTTTTAAATTTTATCGGTAGATTATTTGTGCACGCGAATTCCTTCGAGTTTTCAAGTAACGTTGGATGGTGAATTATTTTTTTTACTTTTTGTAACTGCTCCTTTAAAATTTATTAAGAATAAATTGATTACCAATTAATTTCATGTAAAGTGTAATGTTAGTGATGGTGCCTTCGTGATCGAATTGTAGCATCAGTATCCAGCCTCAAGAACTTTAGGGTCAATTGAGATATATCGTACACAAGTGTCTCGAACTGTCTGATTGCCTAGTTGGTCTAGATATAATTTATTTCTTAAAGGGCGGCAATGCACTTGCAAGCCCCCCGGTGTTGCAGATGTCTATGGGCCGTGGTATGGACACTTTGCATCAGGTGAGCCTCCTAAAAAAGGCCGAAGATTCCGAAAGTATATTTTAAAATATAAGCCCTCTAAAATCAAATTGAATTTTATTGCCAAGATTTATTTTGTCTTCTATATTTTATTCAGCTGTAATATAAAGTACTGACGCCAGTTGTGATAGAATAGTGTATACTGTGACTATAGTCCAAGGAGTTCTATTAAAAACTTGGTTTCTCACCCTTGATATTTATCTTACTAATCTTACGATAGCATTATTAATGCGAAAGTTCGGATGGATGGATGTTTGTTACTCAATCACAGATCTGTATGAAATTTAGCACATAAATAGATTTTAGTCTGTTATGGCACATCGAGAGCCGAGATGGCCCAGTGGTTAGAACGCGTGCATCTTAACCGATGATTTCGGGTTCAAACCCAGGCAGGCACCACTGAATTTTCGTGTGCTTAATTTGTGTTTATAATTCATCTCGTGCTCGGCGGTGAAGGAAAACATCTGGAGGAAACCTGCATGTGTCTAATTTCAATGAAATTCTGCCACTTGTGTATTCCACCAACCCGCATTGAAGCAGCATGGTGGAATATGCTCTAACCCTTCTCCTCAAAGGGAGAGGAGGCCTTAGCCCAGCAGTGGGAAATTTACAGGCTGCTAATGTAAAAAATGTAATGTAATGGCACATAGGTTACTTTTTATCCCTAACACTTGTATTTTACCCCCCACTCTCCCCATTAACGTGGACGAAGCTGCGTGAGGAACTTAGTGCGTTATAATTATTATAATATCCGCATATCTATACCGAATTCTACGATTTTGAATTCTCACAGAATAGCGCTTTTGTCATCGTGTTTTCTTGTTTACTCCTTTGGATTGAGGTATAAATGTATATGTGTATAAAACCAGCGGGAATGAATATTCTTAATAAAATTCCTTCCTAAATTACAACGTTGCCCTTAAAAAGGTAATTTAGCTGTCTTAGTAATTCTTTTTAGACGTAAACTTGGCATGTAATGACTCAATTCTTGAATTTATTGCGACGGCTATTAAATTTATAAATAAAAAGTACATTTAATGGTAACGAGATAAAAGTAATAGGTATAGAGATTTTTTTATTATATCTGTGGAAGGATCGCGTCACATGATGGTAAGTGGTCACCACTCATAGACATTGACGCGGTAAAACCATTGCTTGCAACGCCATTGCGCCACGAACCTTGGGAACTAATTTGCTTTGCTTTAGTAGTCATAATGGCTTATTCACCGATCAAACGAATCACGACAATACTATTGCTGCTTGGTGGCAGAAGACACGAGTTCTACCCAAACTGGCTTGCAAAAAACCCTACCGAGTATTTATTGGTATCATCACAGGCTTTATATCAATGTTCTAAGGTTTTATTCCCGATGTGTTTCTTTGTATTCAAAAGTTACATATATATGACTAATTTATACATTATATATGTATCTGATGATGATATTATCGTTAAAAATGTCGGTCACGGTTGCTAAAGTCAACGGAGGTTGCCCAATTACACAGGAAGTAATATTACAGTTCAAGTGTGTGCGTTAGTATTGTTGCACTACCTATTTTTGACTCTTATAATCCAATCGAACGCCTATTCGACGTGAGGCGATATTATATGAAAACTTTGATTAATATTGCCTCTAATGGCGTCAAATGTAACGACGTTATTCTGAACAGACAAAGTTGGACTCTAACTAAAAGGACTAAGGTGTTCTATCAAAAAATGTATTATTCATCAATAAAGAAATACGCGTTCTCTCATAAAGCTAAAGGTTTATAGAGATGTCCTTCCCACGGCCGGCTCTTTGTATTTCAATATAAACAAAATATATTGACCTATAAAAAAGGCAGTTAATTTTTAGACTTAAAGTTAATATGGGTGTTAAATATGTAACCAATATAGGTTTACGATTATTTTGATGTATTTTTTATTCAGTTTATTTATGGATTTTCTTTCCTTTTATTTGAATATAGACTGAATAAAATAGGATTTACTAGATAGGTTGACTTTAGCCAGTACCATTTAGCTGGCGAACGAGCTAGGAAATAAAAAGCTCTTTGGTTAATTAGGAACGACCGAATTAATTGACTAGCGAGCTGGTTTAATTACGAAAAATGTAACTAAATACGTGGTACAAGTGAAAACTTTATATTAAAATGTTTATTCAATTTGCTTTTGAAATTAACTTGAAAAATAATTTTGAAATGTTCCCTTTCAGGTAAAATTATATATTAAAATCTTCTCTCAAACGCGCCGCATTTTCTCGTATAAATTTAATTTATATTATTTTAGTAGATATTTTTAAATATTAAGATTACACATGAAAAATTTATTTCAAATAATATGATTGTAGCATATTAACGACAATGAACTTTTTTGATTCAGTTTCGAATACAATTGTATGTTTTTCTTCGATTTGTTGATTACAAAAACACTTCCTGCCTTAAAACTTAGCTATAATTGTTTACAATTATCATATCTGTCCAGGTAATATTCATATTTGAAAGTTGTTAATATTATAATAAAATATTGCTCCACCCGTTAGGCTAGTGTTAAGTTGTATTGCGTATAAACCTTACTTAGTCCATGGCAGCTATCGCAAAAATATTGTTCAACAATACTTGTACAATAATATATATAATATCGTATATTGAGCTACCAGTGTTATCTATTTATATAAAATAACAAGTCCTGACTGACTGATTCATCATCGCCGAGCGTAAACTGTTAAAGTTAGGGCCTTGAAATTTGGTGAGTAGGATCTTTTTATTGAGTAGACACCCACTAAGAAAGGAATTTTGGAAATTTAACCTCTAAGGGGGTGAAATAGGGGTTGAACGTTTGTATGGAAGTCCGTCATTTTTTAAGTTATGAACATGAAACTTCATTTTTGAGATACTAATTAAAAATAAGTACATACATATTTAAGCGTTTCTGGATATTTTACCCCTAAAGGGGTGAAATAAGGCTTGAAAGTTTATAGGGCATACCGTCATTTTTTTAAGTTAGAAACATGAAACTTCATTTTTGGGATACTGATTAAAAATAAGTAGATACGTATTTAAGGGAGTGAAATAAGGGTTGAAAATTTGTATGGAAGTCCTTATTATTTAAGTTAGAAACACGAAACTTTATTTTTAGGATATAGGTTGAAAATGTGTAGATACTTATTTAAGCGTTTCTGCATATTCTACCCCTAAGCGGGTGAAATAAGGATTGAAAATTTGTATCGAAGTCTGTTAGTGTTTGAGGTAGCAACACGAAACTTTGTTTTTTCGATACTCATTAAAAATAAGTAGATACATATTTTAGCCTGGATATACTACCTCTAAGGGGGTGAAATAAGGATTGAAATTGTATTCCATACAATTTCAATCCTTATTTCCAATTTTTAAGTCGCGGTGTTTTAGAACCGGCAGCAATTCATCAAGTAAGGAAAAAGCGTTAACCCCCACCAGGCTCCCTTTCCTTTTTTCTCTGTCTCTTTCTAAACGGTTTAATATATGATTATATCTCTTTTGATTTAATTCATATGGGATTATTAATTATTATAATCATTTCTTTTCATTTAATTATTCTCAAACGTTGTCTTTACGTCTGTATGGATATAAAGGTTTCTTGAAATCGGAGACGAGTAATTATTAATCTTTTTTGGTATGTTCAAAGTTTATTTGTTATCAAAGTATAATTCTTCATTTTTAAACCTCATTTTTTCATTCATTTTCATTCTTTATTTAAATTATTTCATTATTTATATTTCAATTCGTTATTACTGTCTTGTTCTGTTCTTTTGAAGGTAAGATTTTTAATAAATAGATTCCATTTATTATTTATATTAATCAATACGATACTGTTTTAGTCGTTTTTTTCAGTTAGGTAATACAACGAATTAATGTCTCCTCACAGCCGAGATGGCCCAGTGGTTAGAACGCGTGCATCTTAACCGACGATTGCGGTTTCAAGCCCAGGCAAGCACCACTGAATTTTCATGTGCTTGAGGAAACTTGCATGTGTCTAATTTGTACGAAATGTGTCACATGTGTATCCACCAACCTGCATTGGAGCAGCGTGGTGGAATATGCTCCAAACCTTCTCCTCAAATGGAGAGGAGACCTTATCCCAGCAGTGGGAAATGTACAGGCTGTTAATGTTATGTTATGTTATGTCTCCTCATTTATTTAGTAACTACATTTTAAAGGTTCCACATACTTTGGGCATTTCTAGATTTATAATATCGTAATTTAGTTATTATAAAAACAATATCTAACAATATACCACTATTAAATACGTCAGTTCTGCTTGTACACACATTCATACCGGAACATAGAATTTTAGAGAGGTGGTATTTGGCGATATACTAACTAGTCAGGAATTAAAGCAATATATTTTATTATTCATTTCGGTTGCTAATCATATTCTGAGTATCTCACTTTAAATATCATCCTTATTGCAAATGAGTTAAGGTTGATTTAAAGAACAGAAGCTCTAAATATCAGTCTAGATGATTTATTTATCCATACTTTACATTATTCTTTTCATATAACCAAAATTCTATTTTTTTTTGTAAGGAAAGTCACTTTTACTTGACGAGAGATTAATATGTTTAATTGTTTATAATAAATTGTATAAATTTGAATATGAATCGAATAGAATTGAAGATTCAAATGATTTTACAAATACAAATGTTCAAATAAAAATGTATTCTATTAACGTAGCATTAAGATTTATTTTTAATTGTTATAAATAAATGTAATATCAATAACGTTAGTGTATACTTCTTATATACAACCTATATAAGTTCTGAACGCCACTGCTTATGTATTGCGTCGCACTAAATGGTAGACGTCGCTGCTACGTCCATTAATCTTTAACCTATCACGCGAGCCGCATTAGGAGCTATGCACCCAGTATATACTTGAGTACTATCAGCTGTTCTTTGTAATAAAGACACTGATACCTAGATCGTACGTAGAAGTAGCACTAAGGCATAATGTAGCTTTATACTAGTGAAAAAAATATTAGAGTTAGATAAAAGTTAAGTAAATTTCCCACTGCTGGGCCTGATTTCCCTTTGAGGTTCTCCTCACCTTCGTCTTCGTCCTAACCTTCTGGTTAGGAACATATTCACCACGCTGCTCGAATGCAGGTTGTTGGATTCATATGTGTCAGAATTTTGTTGAAATTAGATACATGCAGGCTTCCTCACGATGTTTTTCTTTACCGACGAACACGAGATGAATTATAAGGACAAATTAAGCACATGAAAATTCAGTGGTGCCTGGCTGGGCTTGAACCCGCAATCATCAGTTTAAAATATATGCGTTCTAACCATTAGACCATGCCGGCTTTTCTCCCCCTACATACAAATAAACAAATTTTACCTTAGAAATAAATATGATATGTATATCGACCCTAAAATGTTAAATAGGTTTCTAAAATAGGTCCATAAGATTTAGTTTTAGCTAAATCGAAAGCGAATAGAAGCAATAATTCAAGTTCGTTATATTTTATTGTTGACCAATAAATATATCGATCAACTAAAATCTCATGTTATTAATCTCTCTGTTGTCATCTCTGATCTCATATCCCGGGATTGGCCTTACAAGTTAATCACAAGACCAATGATACGTTGAGTGGATTTAAAGAATACATAACTTGCAGAGATTACTTGAATAAAATGTAACTTCAGTACTTACAATTAAATTTAACCGTTGTCAGAACTTTGTTTGTTCTCCCGTGTGTCTCCCCCGTTGTAAAATATACGACCTCGTCCCACACTGGTCCCACGGAGAGTTGAAATTGTTTAATTTTGTAAATGTTAAATGCTTTACACGAGGCTAAGTAATTGTGGAATTCAATTATTTCTAATTAACTTATAAAACAATTATTAAAAATGTTTATAAACTATTTTAATGGAACCCAGTTTAGACATTTCTTTTACAATATTTGTAATAATATTATTTAGTAATTATAACCCAGCGCAAATTTGGAACATAAACGAAGACTGCGGATTCAAATTCAGTCACTCCATATTCAGTATTCATGCGCTTTTGTATTATAATTTTTATAACAATTCTCAGGAACAGCTCAAAATTTGGAAGACAGTAGTGTCAACGATCTTGTATCAGATTGCAACAGATTTCTTTCCAGCCGTTTCGAGTTGTCGTCCCATCAGATTTTGAGGGTGATATCGCCAAGGATAGACAATAGACCTGTGCATATACACTTGATCACTTTCTCGTGCTCAATTCTGAATAGCCACTTCGTGGAGGAAAATGAATTCTTCGGCGCAGTGGTTATTGAGTATGAAGAATGGTCGCCGCATCTATAATCCCTCAGGAGGATCATAATCATTACCGTATTATTGCCATAATATTTCATTCACAGTTTCATATGTTGCAACCATTTAAATATCCCACTGCTGGGCCTTTCCATTCGAAGAGAATGTAAGGAACTTATTCCACCACGTGGCTCGAATGTCGGTTGGTGGAAACATGTGGCTTAGGGGTTCCTATCACTCACGATCTTCTTCATCGTCAAAAACGATATCAATTGTAAACACAAATTAAGCACTTGAAAATCAATCAAACTTAATGTATTATATAAATGAAGACTCAATAAAACTTAGTAAAAACTTAGTAAATATTATTGCTTCGCCACATCCCTGTGTAAGTAACTAATAAGACTTTTACAGTTAAAAACTGAAATAACTGCGGATAAATACGCGATCTCAGCTAGTTATCCAAAATAATTGTGTTGAATAATATGCTTTATTTATTAATGTTCTTTTAACAAATGATTTGCATTTTTGAATAGGTAAAGTTAAAAATAAACGTAATATACCTTCACGTCACGAAATGATAATCATTAATTAAGGGCAGTCTACTGTCACGTGTAGCTTGTTCGAGTAATTACAATTAAAACTATTTCTGAAACAACGTTACAGAAGTTTCATTGAAAATGGTACCCTCGGTTATCACAATATTAAATCAGGCCATTCATGCCTGGCAGCTTTTAAGACATCGACGATCGATCGGACTATCTTCCAACCTCCAGCACCGGCAATACTTGTTTAGATAATCCGTAAATCGAAGGTATCTTGGCCTTGATATAACTTATCGTTCCACGAGTATTTGGTGATGTAATCATTTATACACAAGTTGTATTTAAAACGTAATTTGTTATTACATTGAAAGCTCAACAGTGTGATGTCAAAGTCGCAAGAAAATTATCTAAAATAAACTTAGTGGCATGGCTTCGTACAAGTCTGTCGGTCTTGTCCAAACTCATCCTATATTCAATCGCCAAACAACAATGCTTATTGTATTTCGGTTTGAAGTGTGAATCAGTGACACTTTAGGACAAAGGACATAGCATCTTAGTTCTCAAGGTGGCGCATTGCTGATGTAAGGAATGATAAATATTTATTACAACGTTTACATCTCTAGGCCATGGTTTACACTTGTTAATTATCTGTGCATCTAATAATTATATAAAAAGATCTACATTACTGTCTACTATTTTTTTTTATGATGTCGGTAGGCGGACGAGCAAATGGGCCACCTGATGGTAAGTGGTCACCGCCGCCCATAGACAATGGAGTTGTAAGAAATATCAACCATTCCTTAACATCACCAATGCGCCACCAACCTTGGGAACTAAGATGTTACGTCCCTTGTGCCTGTAGTTACACTGGGTCACTCACCCTTCAAACTGAAACACAACGATACTGAGTACTGCTGTTTGTTGGTAGAATGTCTGATGAGTGGTTGGTACCTACCCAGACGGGCTTGCACAAAGCCCTACCACCAAGTAAATATTACTTAATATTTTGTACTACTAAAATATTACTTAATATTTTGTCGTTTTTATTGGAGCAGTGGTAGGTTTTCTTTATATTCAATCTATGGAATGGTGATTGCTTGTAAGAACCAATCTAAATAAAAAATAACATATTTTGAAACATTTAGATTTTTGATTAACGCCGGGCGACAACAGTTAATATGACACTAAATTGTTTGTTAAAATTTATAATACGCATTTCGGGCTCAAATTACGGAATTAATGCAACTAGAATAATAATCATAGCACAGGACGATCAATCAAACTTGTCGGGTAATTTACAATAACAAAGCAATACTTGCAGGAAATGATTTTGAATTTACCAATATTATCTTCCGATCTATCGTAGAATAGACATACCTATATCAATTAATTTATCAAAGGCTTGATAAATTAATACCACAATAGACTGGTAGACTAAACAATTAATGACGTATAGTCTATGAACAGTGCAAAACGAGTTTCTCTTCTGTTGGACAAATGTTGATTTATTTGTTTCACGGACAAAGGCTCGACATCGATTGATTTTTAATTTGATTGCCTCTGCTTTGTTTGCTATCCGTATTCAAATAGGAGGAGGTTTGACATTCGACGCGTACGTATCTCTTAATAATGTATGTTATATTCCACTGAACTTTAAGAGTTTGGTATAAGCTTTTATTCCCATTAAGTAACAAATTAGTATCTTATAAGCTTGGTGTGCTCAGCTAGGCACGAAGGTACTTTACCTCGTCCTATTGCCTAAAACTATACATAGTACAAATTCGGCCCCTAATGGAGCTCAGCTCTCACTTCTGGGCGAGACCTCCCCACTACAGGCTTCTTCCACGCGCATTCAACGCGGATTGGCTTGAATTATCGACGATCGGAACCTGTACCTGCAAGTCTCCCGGTGTTGCAGTTATCCATGGTGATAGTCACTTTCCATCAGGCGAATCTTCTGCTCGTTTTCCATCTACACGATAAAATAGTTTTTGTCAAATATTATAAAACTATTATTTATATTATAAAACTAGGAGAGAATCAAACTGCCGCAGAATGGAAGGGTTGGATGGAGATAATAAATCATACATAGTATTATAGTAACTGTACAGTCTTTACAAGTATTTACTCTATAGAGTAAGTCAGAGTTTTTAATTTTAGTTTTTCATCACCGGTAAACCGTTGGCAGTTCAAAAATAAGTAAAAAGTTACGTTTGCCGAGTTTGAAACCAGATGTTGTATTGAAATGGAATATTCCGGAAACGGTTATTTTCACTGTATTCGGTATTAATATTTAATTTTAGTGTTTCAAGCACAGATATATAACATATCCTAAGAAATAATTAATTTCTATTTTTAAATATTTTCGACCTGTTTGTCTAGTCAATTTAGAAAATATATTTTTATTTATTTGGAACACATAACTGATTACGGTTGATAAAGGCAACATATTATTATAAAAATAAAGCGTAAATATAATATTACACAACGTTTGCACATATAGCGCAAATAGACAGTACTGGGCTTTTATTTCGTCACGGCAGCATACGAAAGCAATCCCGTGGGGCCCGCCATTTTTTTGTGGGTACACCGGTGTACTAGTCATCCAGAGTACCTACGCGTCCCACACACCTCTCCACAAAAAAAGGCACAATTATTTAAAAAAATATAACGGCTTTGAATTGGAAAAAATACCACAAGTCAGAATAATAAATTTGTTAACCTTTTTTATGTTTAAATTATATCAATGAAAGAACAAAAGAAATAATCAAGTTTGTGAATTCATATTGTGTTTACGTCTTAATATTATGATATGATGTGAACGAAACTAATTTAAAACAGACAAATATTAAACTTGTAAACATATATAAAGATTTTATCGAGAAATATAAAAAATATTCAATTTCAGTTTTATTAAAATGATACCTCCTATATCAATTTAAAATTGTACTTTTATTTTTTGTGTTACCGACGAGAAGTGAAAATGAATTGAAAAATAAATAGAAAAATAACTATTTGACTTTATAATAACAAACAAGAATCATCAATAGCATTAATTACTCTAAATTAATTATAATTAATAACAAAATCAAAAAATCTATTTTCAAACAGACGTACGCGCGCAATTTTTTTTAATGTATTACACTACAAGGTATTAATGCATTCGGCGATAAGACTACTAATAACTGCTTACTTGACGTTTTAGTTAATTTCGTTCTCAGAAAGAAAATAGAAAATTTATATAAAAAAGAAAAAAGAAAATTCGAAATTCTGTTATATTAAAATCAAGCGCGTTCAAGTTGAAGATTGGCTAACGTTCTTAACAGAAAAGGAGGCTTTTAATCAGAAGGAAAATCTATAATATTAAAAAGTAAATCATATTCCAATTCACGTTTTGTCCAAAAACAAACAGGCCGAGTAAATTTCGTTTTATGTTATAGTATTAATCTTTCAAGTATATGTCAGGATACAGTTACAGATAGGATCATTTCTCAATGTCCTCGGGCGTCTGAATTCACATTTGTACCTCCGCTCTCATCCGTGTGAACAAATGATAGAGTTTTAGTTGGGTTTAGTTCACGAGACCGATCGTTTCTATACTCGTCAGCTGATCGAAATCACGCGGGTTTTTATCCAAAATTGTTTACGACAAAGGAGCATCGCTGTACTCGTCATACCTTACGTTATTTGTGTTTATTTTGAATATTATTATGACTGGTACATTAGTGTAACATGTGAGATTATTACGAGAATGTTCTATAAGTGGCTCAAATGGTAACTTAGGTACTTTGGCAAGTTGCGTTTTAGAACTTGTAGGTTTGTATTTCATTATAAAATGGAGATTAAGTGAATCCGATCCAAGTTAGTGTTACAATCATTTGTTATAGGGAATATTGGAACGAACAGATATGTCTACTTTCGATAAGACTTATAAAAGTTATTAGTAATTATTTAAATCTGGATTTGAATTAATATAAATACGATGATATTATTTGGTGATTGTTTGTGATAAACAATGTATCAAATTATTATTTAAAATAAACATTTAAAAGTTAAGTTACGTTTTGCTATCGGTAACTACAGTTAATATTTAGTAAGTAATCTTCGCTTTCCCACGGTATTCAAGAGATTTCTTGTTTTTGTTCGCATTGTATGTATATTTTTGATGCAGAATTATATTAAAATGTATTTTTGTATCTGACGCTTTTCTCAAAAAAACTTTTTTTATAGTAAGAAGGTGCAATATTAAAGAGTTACAAGCGACACAAGTGTGTAAAATTTCAGTCGTGTATGATGCACTCTTGAACAATTTACTTGATGGAGATTTTCCGACTACGATAGGACGACATTTTCCACACGACCAGAGATTTCAAGCTCCCGATGAACGGCTTATGGTTTCTAAGAAACGGAATTATAAGCACTGCCTAGTTCCAATCTTCGGACTACCAGTGAAAAATTCTTGACATAAAAATCCGATGCATTTCAATATTCGAACACATTCTAGGATTTTCAGAAAATCCTATTAGATTGGAATGTAATTTTTATCGGATGATATTTTTAAGGATAAATGAATCAGAAAATAAATATATCAGAAAAGAAAATAAACATTGTAGAGATTTGAGACAAAGCCCTGAGGCGCGAGAAAACGTTTTCCACTAGAAATAATGTCTTAAAATAATACTGTCTATTCAGATGGTCTTATAGAAAGGAAAGAAATTACTTTGAGATCATTTTGCGATTAATTTATTATTATTACGTGTATTTATTATTTTTAAGAGCCGAGATGGCCCAGTGCAAACACCACTGAATTTTCATATGCTTAATTTGTATTTATAATTTATCTCGACTTGGTGGTGAAGTAAAACATTGTGAGGAAACCTGCATTGGTCTAATTTCAACGAAATTCAGCCACATTGGAGCAGCGTGATGGAATAAACTCCAACCTTCTCTTAAAAGGGAGAGGAGTTACTGTTACTAGGTGCAAAGTTAAGCTTTTAATACACAGTTGTAAGAAAAGCTTTACTTTCCATAAACTTTGAAATTTTAACATAATTTTGACCCCTGATTCTGTTTCACTTGGAAGCTACAATTAGTTAATTGCTTTGGGATAAGAAGGTTACAATACGTAGGATAAATATATGAACTGGAAATAATGACTGTCGAAGTGTAAATAAGAATGTAATTTATTTGAAATCGATTACAAATGAACTGACATTGATACCGCTCGTCTAGTATATTTTGGTTATTTTCATAGTATTATATCTTATGGCATATTACTATGGGGATATGCTACTAGTGCGATTCTGTATGAAATCACTTCGTATCTCACTCGTCAAATATTGAGATCTGACTTACAGTGATACGCCATTTTGATCCATATATCCAATAATTTATATAATTATTATAGTCAAAGTCCTATATCACGTTCTGATATTTCAAGCGCGTGTTGTGGAGTGAGTTTCGAATTCATTGTTACAGAATAGCCTATCAGATATTGAATCTATTTTCATTTTACAAAAGAGAGTTGTCCGGTCTATTAATAGTCTTGGGGAATTTACAGTTGCATCACAATATATGTTCTAATATAGAATAATGTTATGTACGAGTAAATTCACAATAACATTGGTCACTTTGATAGAATCAGTGATAAAATTATTGTATAAAAACACAATCTATATTCTGGTCAGGTGGTAGCTTTACTTTTAATACAATTCTGTAAAATGACGATTCAAAAGTACTTGTAAGAGCCTACTTGAATAAAGTATATTTTGATTTTGTATTTGATTGTTTTATGTTTTTAGACAATTTTACTATCCGTTGACAAAACAAACGTACCACGTAACGCTTCAGTTGTAAAGATTATTTACTTCAGGCCATAAAAGAATTTAAGCACATAAAATAAATACAATTTTTAGGAGAGATACACAAAGGCACGGACAGCAAACAAGACGTCTGTAGATATTTGTTCGTCTGTACCATACCTGAAATAGAAAAAAAATTCATTAGTGTCAAGAAAAATAAAATTACGCGTAGAAAATTAATCAAAATACAAAAATGAAGTGATATGGGTCTTTTTACCACGATAGTGATATTTACCACGATTTTATTACACGAACAAATTGAGTCCAATTTGTAAAATCAAATTTGGTTGAAATGGATGAATTAAATAAACTTTAATAACACAAGTTTTATTGGATTCATTTGATTTTATAGAAACTTCAAATATCTTCAAGTAGCCGGAGGGTCTCCGAACGAATGGTGCAATTACAGATATTCAGAGAAAAAGTTGATTGTTCACTGAACCTTTTTATCACACTTGTCTGATCAATCAGCCAATTGCGTTGAAAATATAAAGAAATATATATATATATATATATTATTTGAACAATAACTCAAAAATATTGAATTATACAGCTAACCTTCGTTATCCTCAAACAATTATTTTACTCGAATATCTCTCGACCAAATGATATTTGGCCTGATGCTGATAGTGGCAAGCTGTTACACGAGGAATGGAAACATGAATTGAAGCATTTTGTAGCTACAAGGTCATTTATTTACGAGTAAAGAGGAGTTACTGCTAAGTAACTTGTCCAATTTCTGCACCTTGTAAAGATCAAATAACTATTGTACATTTAAGGTCTTAACGTGATGAAGAGCGAAAAGTTTTCCCACACATTTCTTAGAATAATAAATTAAAACTAACGTTCATTCTTATAAAACTTTTTATTCCGGAAGAAGGTTAAAAGCTGGAAAGTATACTTCAACGATCCGCATTCGAATTTAATTTGAAGTAATTATTTTTGTACTATTCAATTTAATGAAGTCTAATTTGAATTTAACTGCTTTTTAAATGTAGTGGTTAACTTATAAGGCTACAGATTATATGGTTCTGAGCCAAAATCCCAGGATTATCATTATTATAGAATGAGTGGGTGATACCCAGACGGGCCTGCACGAAGCCCTACCTCCAATTAAAATAATAATAAGAGTTGAGGAATAGATAGTAAGGAAATAGATGGTTAGGAAATAAAGACTGAGGGGATAGAGAGCCTTACCACCAAGTAAACATACAGCATTATATGAGCTGCGGAACTGACGCACATACATATATATTGCAAATACAGAGCCCTTGACCGTACCCAAAACTTTATTGAATTATTATTTAGGGAGATGAATAATTTACATAAAAATGGTTCTTATTCTGGTAATTTATGAACTACTAACTTTTTCTTGTACATTTTTTACAAAGGATTCTGATTGCGACCGAAATTATGAAAAGATGTCCTCATTGCTAAAGTATTTTTTACTTGAAAGATATCAAGGAATTTGAGTTTTTGTAAAAATATGTTTCAATAGAACATTATGAATACATTAAATTTGTTTTGTTAAATAATGTTGTGTAACATTACTGTAGCCCCTTACTGGGAGCATTCGCTTTTATTGTAACAGTTCGGATTTGAGCATTACATAAGTATGCCAAGCTGAAATAATACAATATGTAACATTACATCAGTAATAAAAACAATTACAGTGTAAATATAACCAAAATAACTGCAGGCAAATGCTCAAATTTTACAGTGTTACATTACAAGTGAGTGCTGCCAGTGAGGGACATTTTTTTTCATCGAACCCAAACGTGTATGATATTATATATATATATGGGGTATCTATGAATAGGTCTTCAAAAATGATAATGAGGTTTCTAATATTATTTTTTTCTAAACTGAATAGTTTGCTAGAGACACTTTCAAAGTAGTAAAATGTGTCCCCCCACCCGTAACTTCTAGAGTAAGAGAATGATAAAACTAAAAATAATATACGATATACCATGCAAACTTCCACCCAAAATTGGTTTGAACGAGATCTAGTAATTAGTTTTTTTTTAATACGACTTAAATCGAAAACCGCAGTTTACCTTTCATTCAATCAACTCAAATATAAAAAAAAAAAACATTTAATTTCATAAACATAAACCTTGTTACTTGTTGTTACGGATCCCTTCATGGGCGAGTCCGACTCGCACTTGGCCGCTTTTTTATAATTCTTTCACCAAGGTTATTTATATATAACTCAGTGGAAGGTTTAAAAGTAAAATAATTCAGCTTGTACACATGAGACAAAATTTGATCCGACTCATGTAGGTTTCCTTGCAATGAAAATAATTTTCCTTTACCGCTGAGCACGAGATAAATTATAAACATAAATTTAGCACATGAAAAATAATGCTCTTATCACAACTGGAGGCAATAATAAGGGCTCTTTGATTTACCTCAAACGAGCAGGAGGCTCACCTGATGGAAAATGTCTTAAAAATCGCGCTGTTGTGGATTTTCGGACATCTAGGTGGTGCGGGTGATATTTGGAATTTTGACGAGATGTCCGAAGGTGATATTCAGCATCCGGGATTAATCCGAACAATTCCTCGGAACATTCCCCGTGAAAAATTCTGTAGAAGATGCAGAGCGATCCAACATCTCTACGCAAAGCCAAAGGATCAAGCAGATCGAAAAGGGCTTGATCGTCGATAATTCAAGCCGCTCTACGTTGGATATGGTCAAATGGAAGGAGCTGGTATTGGGGAGCACCTGCCCAGAGGTGAGAGCAGTATTCCATGTGAGGCCGAATTTGCGCCTTGTACAGTCTTAGACGATGGGCCGACGTGAAATACTGTCTTGCCTTGCTGAGCACACCGAGCTTTTTTGATGCCAATTTGGCTTTGCCTTCCAATTGACCGCGGAACTGAACGAGGCTCGAAATATCGACGCCAAGTATTCCGATACTAGCTGTGGTGGCTAACGGAATGTTCTCTGTTTTTTTAGCAGTTAACGCGCAAACTTGCGTCTTTTTGGGGTTGAAATGGACTAGGTTTAGCTGACCCCAGTTCGAGACTTTGTTTAACGAAGACTCAATTTCAGACACAAGTTTGTTCCGGTTTTCTTCGACGTTTTCCCGAGAAATATTAGCACGGCCGGTGTATGAGGTGTCTACGGTGCTGTAGTCTGCATAGCAGTGAATGTTACTGTTTTGCAACAAGTCATTGATATGCAGAAGAAACAGAGTGGGTGATAGAATGCAGCCTTGTGGAACACCAACATGGACGAATTTTAAGTCGGAGCATGCACCGTCGATAACGACCTTGATGCTCCGATCTGCCAAAAAACTGGTAATCCAATTGCATAATTTCACGGGAAGCCCATAGGAAGGAAGCTTCGAAAGAAGCGCTTTGTGCCACACGCGATCGAAGGCCTTCGCTATGTCCAGACTGGCTGCTAATGCCTCGCTCTCAAATGCTTCCGCCCATCTGTTGGTAAGGTAAACTAGAAGATCACCGGCTGAGCGACCCCGACGGAAACCGTACTGGCGGTCGCTAATCAGCTGGTACTCCTCTAGATACCGCAGGAGCTGGCAGTTTATAATGGACTCCATTACCTTGGAGAACAAGGAGGTGATGGCTATAGGCCTATAATTGGACGGGTCTGAGCGGTTGCCCTTTTTAGGGATCGGATGCACCAAAACAGTCTTCCAGGAGTTCGGGACGTCGCCGAATGCATAGGATTGCCGGAAAAGACGCGTTAAGACCGGCGCCAACTCGGGAGCACAAGTCCGTATCACGATTGGAGGGATGACATCGGGTCCATTCGACTTATGAATATCCAAGGAAAGAAGTGCTTTACGAACTGCACTTTGCCGGAATTTAACCTCCGGCATTATGGTATCACACCGCGGGATTGTTGGTGGTGACTTTCCTCGGTCATCCAGAGTCGAGTTCGCCGCGAAGAGAGAACCTAAAAGATCAGCTTTCTCCTTCGCGGTATGGGCCAATGACTCACCGTCCCTGTGCAAAGATGGAAAGGAGGGCTGACAGAAATTCCCTAAGACAGCCTTAGCGAGAGACCAGAACGCATATGTTCCTGAAGGGAGGCGCACCAGTCTCTCGCCAATTCTGCCAATGTACTCCGTCTTCGCCTTAGCAATCACGTTTTTGAAGGACCTAGAGGCAGCGTTATATTCCTTTTTGAATGCGCTGGTATTTACATCACGAGACGCCGATGCGTTAGCCCAGTCTTGGTAGCGTTCCCATTTTCGGCGTGAAGCCGTTTTGCCGAAGCCGAAGAAACGACCAAACCAGGGCTGGGACTTGCCACCGATGGGGACCGCAGAATACGGAATGAACAGTCCTATACCGTGAAGTACCACATCGGCGACAGTGTCAGCAACAACGCTCGGATCATCTGGCGAGAATCCAATCTGCTGACTTGTAGTGCCACACTCGGTGGCAGCCCACGAAACGAGGTCGTGAGTACCGTGCAACCGGCACTTTACTCCAGACGAGACAGTGGTCCGACGAGCCTAGAGGGAGATCGACGATAACCTGGTAGCCATCCGGATGGGAAGTTAGCAGAAGGTCCAACAGGGACGGTGTATGATCCTCCACGTCTGGTATTCGCGTTGGCGAGGTGACCAGTTGTGTCAAATCATATGCTAAAGCGAAGTCGAGAACAGATCTACCCGCATGATCGGTAGTGCGTGATCCAAGCCATTCGGCATGGTGGGCATTAAAATCGCCAAGAATTACTATCTCTGCGGATGGGACCTGCTGCAGCAAGGAATTTGTAGCCATTTGGACGTGCTCAACCAGTCGATCGGTTTCGGCATTACCGCTATGGGATCTATAAAGGCACGCGTAGATTCGCGGATGGTCGTCGCAGTCTACACGCAACCAGATAATCGATAGGTCCTGCCCTTCAAGGCTGCCGAGGCGTCGAGAGCAGATATCATCTGTGACGTAAACGCACACCCCAGCTCGTTGAACAAAAGAATGTTCCAATTAGTACCTGGGGTAAGAGAGAAAAGTCGTATCGGTAGGAGAGGATATCTGGGTCTCGGTAAGAAAGAGCAAGGCCGGCTTCGCCGTCTCAACGTGAAAGTGAACGACGTTCAGGTTGGAGTTGAGTCCCCTTATGTTGCAGAAGTCCACAGTAAGGGTGGTAGGGGTAGCCTTATGATGCCTGCTCCGCTAGCCTCGAACAGTGGCGAGCGCAAAATTGCCTCCCCCAGAATTCGGAGGGCAGCCTGGGCATCCTTGCTCAGGTGGTGTACGTCCTGAGCATGTATGCCCAGAGAGGGATTCTACACCGCAGTCGCTGATGGTACCCACCTGGGGTAATAAAACGAAATTCTGCACAGCCATTATGTTTTGGGGGGGAAGGGGATCGGGCCTCCGGGACTCTCACATACCGGACGAAACGCGGTAGCATAGCTACCACTTTTTACCGATTTTAAGTGAGAGAGTGGTACTTCCCCGGGCGTGCCGGCCCATTCGGCTGCAACCCGAAGTTATGCATTGTGGCACTACTACTATAATTAGATAGAGTGTCGCATACTATATATCAGAGTGTCACATAACTATATATATATCTTGGTGTGTGACAGCTACGCTTGACAATACTACTTTACTAGTGTGTGTGTACCTAGGTGTCAACTGTTCGCCACAATTGTTTTTGATGTGCTTTGACATTCTACCTAGAAATAAAAAATATCAAAGGATCGTTTATTCAAATATAATAGTACCATATTTAGCCACCTTCCAAATAAAGGAGGTTATCAATTCGTTTTGTACGTATTTCTAAATATGTTAGTATGTTCTTCGTCAAATAATCAATATTTTTAGCCTACTTCAGTGTAAAGGAATCATATTTTTTTATTTAATAGTTTTTAGTTATACGAAATTGAAAACAAATATTCTACCGTTAGGATAAATGTAGACAAATCAACGTTATATTTCGTGTATATATTACTCGATATATTTCCTTATTCTGTCAATAAAATGTAATTAATATTTTATAAAATAATTAGCGACCTGCTCCGGCTTCGCAGATGTGCAATGCTGATAATAAATATTCTACAGAAGTGCATGTATTATACTTATAAACCTTCCTCTTGAATCAATCTATCTATTAAAAAGACCGCATCGAAATCCGTTGTGTAATTTTAAAGATCTAAGCATACACAGGGACAGACAGCGGTAAGCGACTTTGTTTTA
The DNA here is from genome assembly GCF_037043105.1 of Vanessa tameamea. Lineage (NCBI taxonomy): Eukaryota > Metazoa > Arthropoda > Insecta > Lepidoptera > Nymphalidae > Vanessa > Vanessa tameamea. The sequence continues at coordinate 10,325,269 of NC_087321.1, forward strand.
TACTATGCAACGATTTCTACTTTAATGAGAAAAAAAAACAACCAAAAGCATTATTAAACTTTTCACGTTAGAACTTATTCATTTCAAGTTAGGTTGGTTTAAAGATAGTTTTATCGTTAAATATTTAAGCTTCTTACCGCTGCTAGCGAAGAGAAGTCGATTAAAGTACTTAGTTTTGTAATTATTACATAAACTTCTTCGCAAAATAAAACGTATATAATTCACCGTGTAACATTTAAACTTAAATCTTATGCTCATGTTTGAAAGACAATTTTTTACCTTTTTGAAAGTTTATTTGTTCTGGGCAAAAGCTCATATCATGTACAGTTGTTGATAAATCTTTCACACACACACAGAAACATACAGCACATTAAAAATTATATTATATGTGGAGAAAGAAAAGAAATAGAAAATTGTATAGAATATTATGTGAAATTCGGGTTTCCTGCTACAATTTGCAGATTACAGTTTCGTAACATGAAGCGATTGAAGTATATATTTGACTTAATTAATATATTATTTACCTTTCATGAAAAAAGTAGCGAACGAGCGTAACGAACGGGCATGTGGTCCATCTAGTGGATTATATAGTAGAAATTGGTGCTCTAAGAAATTTCAACCATTCCTTACATGTCCAAGGTTGGTCGCAAACCTTGGATGCAAATGATTTGTATTTCTTGTGCCTGTTACAGTTACATTTGGTTTTGTGCCTGTAGTCACCCTTCAAGCCGGAACACAACTATACAAGACATTACTGCTTGGCAGTGGAATAAATGTTGAGTGGGTGTTACCAGACGGGCCTGCACAAAGCCCCGATCAAGTAAATCTTTAAAATATACATACATATATAAAAACCTAAAGTAACAGGCAGAGTAACTGAGACTGTAAATATTCCACTGCTGTACAAAGATCTGTTGAGGATATGGCTTGGAGCTCACTCCACGCTTTATTAGGTGGTAGGACTTTATGCAAGCTTGTCTAGGTAGGTACCACCCACTCGTCATATATTCTACCACCAAGCAGCAATACTTAGTATTGTTGTGTTCCAATTGGAAGATTGACTACAGTAAGTGAGCCAGTGTAACTACAGACACAACGGAAATTACATCTTAGCTCCCAAGGTTGGTGGCGTATTGGTATAATGATCTTACAGCGTGAATGTCTATGGGCGGTGGTGAACACTTACCATCAGATGGCGCACTTGCAGGTCCACCTACCTATTAGATAAAAAAAAAATCGCTGCTTCGATACGGGTTGCTAGAATCACGTATGGGAGAGCGTATAATCGTACATAATTAATTTAAAGTCTTCATATAATTTATGAAACTGTTTTCGTTTTGATATCAAAAACTATAACCTCGTGCAAAACAGCATTAAAGGAAATCGAAACTCTAGTTCCAATCCCCTCAGACCTTTATATACGAGATACTGAATCCTTCGAGAATACCGACGGCGAAGCGTGAACGTTATCTGAGCTATAGAGAAATATGTAACACCCAAACGTCCAATTTAATTCTTGACTATTGGCTTTATAGTTTGTCTACGATTTACGAGTCCATTATGCTATCTAAGATGTTAAGTCCTTTGTATCTATCATTACACTGTTTCACTCTCCCTGCAAACGTGTACAAATATTCTGTGTAACTCGAAACTTAATTCAGAATATGATGGTGATATGACTGATAGTGATGTAAGTGATATTGACTCATATAATTATAGCATTTACAATTCAAAATAGCGTATCATCGAATGTCTTAAAACATTTTATTCGTGAGATATGTAATGAGTTCTTACACAATAGTACTGCTGGGCATTGCAATACAATTATATTAATTGACGAGTATGTGTTACCACCATAAGATATCCACAAAAGATATACAGTTCTTTATAGGTATTCTGTAATAGGAATCGCAGAAAACGAGATTGACTATAATTAGTATATTTATAAGTATCAAAATGGCGTAACACAGTAAGTCGGTTGTCAACATTTTAAGAGTGAGAAATGACGTGACTTTTTTTTAGAATCGCACTGTTTTTTTGCCATTGCACACGGAATCGTATCGCTCGGTTTTTTTTTTAAATACGAATAACTCTTTGTTTTCACAGTCTGGACGCTTTGTGGCAATGCATTATATTAATAATCAATCAAGTGTGTGGTACCAGCAAGATTTTGACTAAAAATATATTGGGAAACACCATTTTGAGCATCGCTTGGTTTGTTTAATACGAATGTGCCTTTAGTTTCTAGAGAATGTTTTGTAGATACGAAATATATCAAAGCCATTTATGTATTAGGTAAAGTTACGTCCCAGGTGTTATTTGGTCAAGTTAGGGAACTGAATTATTTGACTGCGACAGGCTTAGTATGAAAGTTTTAACACAGTTATACGGTAGGAACAACTTTGTTGATGTTATTTTAGTTTTGGCATTGTCCGCCTTGCATGCCTAACGACTGTTAATTCGTTTTTTAATTGCGATATCATTACTTAACTTTTATGAATATTTGAAAATTATATCACTGTATAAATTATACTACGATTTATATTGTGTTTATTTTGATATTTTCAATATTTTCACAGTGGTATATATTGTAATTAGTGTTGCCATAATGGTTTTTTTTACACGCCAGAAAAGAAAAAAAAAGTGGTGATGGGATGGGGATGCCCTGTTGGAACGAATCTTTGCTTTCGATATATATTAAATAACAAACAATAAAATAATTTAACAACGTTTGAATATAATTAAAAATGTAATTGTCATAATTGTTATTAAAATCGCGTGGTAATTAAAACTATAACAAAATATAAGTTTCAATAATTTTATATAAAACCATTTACTATATAGTGGGAAATGTCAATTGGAGGGGTTATAATGCGTTTTCCTTACGTGATGATTGCTGCCAATTTAATCTACTGGTAGAAGTCCGCATAAAATAACTTCGTTTCAAAAAAAAAAATCCTACTAGTTCCAAAAATCATGAGAGATATTTAGTTTTAAGTAAAGGTCGAAAATCATATTATATTACGTCAGTCTGTCATTCTGTACACGAAGTAGAATGCTCAATGAACAAATGTAGTTGTATTTGTTTATCTATAATTCACCCAGGTGCTACAGTAACAGCACTAGCATTCGTTTCTTTTTAAATTATTTTACACAAGTAAATGATTCTAGAGAATTTCATACTTATTTACTGACGACGTTTTTGAAAACTATGAATTTTCCCGAGCTCAATGCATGTAGTCGTAATTTTTTACAAAACCTTTAACTGAACTGCATATAAAATACTAGAAAACTAATTAAATCTTTACTTAACTTGGTTTTGTTTTTAATGAATGATGTCATCATATCCAAAAGTACCTCTCTATCACTCTACAGACAATTCATGGAGTCCTATAAAATTTCAAGCCGTTATGATCTTAGCTTAGCTCTGTGTTGACTTTTAGTCAGCTAGAAGGTTGCATTTTTATATGTGCGGATGGATATACTATTATATAAAATATAAATCGGTCGGTATTTCGCAATAAGCGTCTCTTTTCTAACTTCGACATATATAATATATATTTATTTGTGCTTGTCTCGTTGAAAGGGAACGTGTGTTCTATGTAAGTGGATATGCATGTTCTCCTTTCTCTAATATTGTAAAGCTTATAGTGCTTCCAGGGAGCATTTATCTATACTTCTATACTAATATTATAAATATGGAAATAACCCTGTCTGTCTGTCGCTCTTTCATTACCAAACCAATGAACCCAATTTGACGAAAATTGTTATGAAGCAAACTTGAACTCCAAGGAAGGACATAGGCTTTTTTGCCTTACACATGACAACCAACCACTAAAACGCGAGCGAAGCCGAGGCCACTATTAGTATAGTATATGACAAATATCGTTTTTGAATATGCTCATCCCACATGTTCGTGATTCTTACCTTAAGATAGAAATGGCGAACCATGAAAGAGATGACTCAATCTTGGGACTAGCCGAGCATAATATAATTATAACATACATTGTAAAGAATTAGATACTTTTTTATTTATTTTTTATGATATCGGTAGGCGGACGAGCAAATGGGCCACCTGATGGTAAGTGGTCACCACCGCCCATAGACAATGGCGTTGTAAGAAATATTAACCATTCCTTAAACCACCAATGCACCACCAACCTTGGGAACTAAGATGTTACGTCCCTTGTGCCTGTAGTTAAATATATTTAACATAAAAAATTGTGAATTTAAATTTAGTTTACGTCCTATAATTAAACTTTAACAGTTTTACTTGCTTTTTATACTTTCTGTTTTTGTTTTTATTTTTATTGTAAGTTTTTTATTGTTTTGTATAAATTTTAAGTGGAAATATCATTTTTCTTATATTTGTTTTTTTCCATTAAGTGTAATTATAATTGTTTGTTTCCCAAATAAATAAATAAAACATCATTAGGCAAAGTGTAGGTAACCTCACGATGATCAGTAACCCTTCAAAGAAGACAAATGGCATATAAAATTCCGATTCAACAGAAGTCGCTGTCGTTGATTATTATAAAAACTCGTATGATATCGTCATGACATGAAAAATATGAACCCAGAACCTAGGAATCTGTGGCCTTATATTTAACCACTATACCAACGAGGCTGAATACTACTTTAATTAAAATAGTTATACTGTCTGGACATGAAAACATGCTGTCATTTCATATCAAAGTAAAGTATCCAAATAGAAAACATACAAGTCAATTTAGGGACGAGGACAACAAGTCTATAGAGATATGATTATTCGAGGAGAAAAAAAAAAGTTAAAATCTCTTGTGCAACAGTGGCATTTTCTATGTATGTATATTTTTTGTGAGGCTAGAAATTTCAATTCTATACTTATAAGATTATTCTACTATACAGAACATTTTTTTGTTTTTTATTCTAGTATTTTTAAGGGGCCTTTATAGCAGCCTATAGGTCGGCCCCATCGTTACACGTTATATTAAATCAAAATTAGTTCAACAAGTATGACTAAATCAGTTTGAGAGAATCAATAACAAATTCATAGATTTTAATTGCTGAAATACTCGTAGGGTTACTAAGGATAGAATTAAAAGCAACAATATTAAACAAATTTAAATTTAGTTCATATTTTAGTGTTTCTCTAAAACTGTGGTTACGGACACATGCCAATACAGTACATTATATCATGAATTAACGGATAAGGCTCTATTTTGATAACTAGCCTGATAGATCTGAACCAAATCTGGGAGGATAGTAGGTTCTGAGATTTCCCACTGTGGCCGTAATTACATCAGAAGATGTTTTTTATTATTGAAACAATACATTGATGAAGACGATATTCCTCCTAGACATAATCTTTTTGTGCCATCTTAAATCGAAAAATGCTAAAACTTCATAATACGAAAGATTTCTTAATAAAATTCTTCGGACAAGAAAGTAATTCGACCTTCAATTTTTATTAATAAGAAAGTCCATCCTACTCGTTAAACTTTAGTAGCAGTTTAAACAATACAGATGGCGCGAAGAAAATTTATATTACGGTACGAATTCATAATTTATTCTGCTTCATTAAAATACACTTTATAGAGGCTCGACCAAAAGACGCGAAACTGTCGTAAATTAAAAACGATATATTTTTTATATTAATTATTTTTTAAACAAAATCCCTCCATTATAAATTTCGTTCTAAGTGTAAATCTATGTACATATATTCCAGATTCGTGACGAAGCGAATTAAATTGCTGTGAGTGCTAACTAAACTTGTATTTACAAGGTACTAGTACGAATTTAACACGATATACCTATTTAGGAATAAAAAATTAATTTTTAAATTATTAAAATGATCAAATAGCCACCTACACGGAAAGTACAGCTTGTGTGATTATTTTTTGCCAGTTTTAAATATAAATCAAAGACAATAATAATCTCGTACAACATAGAATAACATCAATATCTCGTAGTACATTTTGTTTGAGGGTAGGACTATGTACAAACGCGGTTTTTACCCCTTTTTACGAAAAAACGCGGATGGTGAGGATGACGTTTAAGCCAGAATTATAACACAAAAAAATGAACACATGAAATTTATAAAACGTCGCATATTAGGTTTGAACCCGCAAACTTTGCTTAAGATCATGTGTTCTCGGGTTTTAATGTAACGATGACCTTATATTATAATTAAAAAAAACCGAAGCTCCATTTGCCTCTTATTCACGGTCACATATAGCTCACAATATTGAATATTTTGGAATCATGAAAATCTGTAATCTTTAAGAAAAAAAAATGTTAGTGCCATATCTAACCCATTTGTTGATCTGTGGTTTTGAAATAAAGTAAAAAACAAATATTTTGTTAAGTTAATGTTACGATAGTACTCGCGTGATGTATAAACATTAATACAGTGTTAAACAACTGGCAATTTCGGAACCTTCAAGAATGTACGAATAAAATGCTTCTTTAGTGCAGCAAATAATGCAATCACTATAAGTAACAATATGTACCGACCAAATAGAACTTGTCATGTCGTGTTGGACGAAATTTCGTACAAACATAAATATTACTCTTTGAATATGGGAAGTTATATGAAAATCGAAGGTCGTTACGCTTATTTGATTTTCAAATCGTTGGAAAATATTAACCATTTCTTACATCCCCAATGCGCAACCAACCTTGGGAGCTAAGATGTTATGTCCCTTATGATTGCAGTTACACTGGCTCACTTACCCTTCAAACCGGATCACACCAATACGAAGTATCGCTGCTTGATGGTACAATATATGATAAGTGAGTGGCGCTTACCCACAGGCTTACACAAAAACCTACCACCACTAAGACTATTCGCTAAAAACTAGTAATAACCTATCTTAAAACCACCAAACTAATCATTTCCTTCGCAGTGGGACATCATAGGATCGCTTTCGCATATTGAACACAACTATGATAATGATACTATGATGTGCTGAGAACGTGGGCTAATGAACACTTATTTGCATATATTAACTAAATCCAATTACGTGACCTTGGATTTAAAAATAAAGGCCAATTTTCAAAATGGCGTATAATTTTATTACAACAGTGTTTGAATATAAAGGAGATACTCAATTCCTATCTGATATTATTAGTCTGCAACTTGTGCGTCATATAACAGTTATCACATCAGAGTAATTGCATTTTTATTGTATTGAACATTCTAGAAAGACCTTTCGTGATATGTTTCTTAGAAAATCAAAATGACGTCTCTTTCATGTCCGTGGGAAATAGCTAAAGAGGGAGAGGAAAGGAAGCTGTTTTCTAATAGCACGTGTTTCCGCTTCGTAACGAGTTTCCTTGCTCATGTAGCGAGTTTGAAAGGCGTTACTATTGGTTATTCTGACCGTGGAATGAATTTGTAGAATGATCTGATGTACAAAGGATGGATAAAGTCCAAACCTTTTTGTTTATCTTTTATATAAAACTAGTCGAATCTGCGGCTTTGCCCGCGTGAAATTTTGAAAACAGACAACCCTCCTTTTTTCTGGGGGGTTAATTAAAAAAAGTAGCCATATTTCACATAAATCAGTGAAAGGTACTTTAATTCGAAACTGTTTGACTGATCATCATGAAAATTAACTCAGCTTAGGTTTTTATAATATCTAATTTCAAATGCAGGCAATCAACTTTTGTACTGTTCAACCAACATCTTAGGTTTGGTCACGATTTTCACACGGTTGTATGAACAAGCGATCCCGTGGCGTCCTTCGAAGAGACAGAGAGGGTACCGCTGGTTTTTTAGTGGGCATTCCGGCCCTCAGTTACTGGTATGTCCCACATAGCATAACAATGTTTCAGTATATATTTTTTATATTTGAAAAAACAAATGGTAATGATATACAAAAACCTACGACCTGAAATAATAACATACATACCAATTATAGTAGTGTTGATGAATTCATAATAATAGTTACAATTATATTTTATTATTTGCACGTACTTACAGCAGAACATTAGATTTATATAGTAGTAGCTTTGACTTACAAATATTACTTAACTTTCTCTTTTAAATGTTCCCTTGAAATATTTTTAATTTTTCTGTGTAATTTTATTTTAGAACCCAATTAGACCCGAAAGTACCAGTTAGGAATTATTCCAAGAAAACCGGCATAAACCGGATTAAACCAGTATTTATGTACAAAACTTTAAGACTATTTAATTCTTTGTATAGCTTTTTTCAAGGGCTTATTATAACCGGCTAGATTGTTTGAGTGCATTTGAAACACTGCCAAGGAAAACACTTAGCTTAAGACATTAAAGAAGTAATAAACGACTTAGTCTCAATTTATATTACACTTAACCGACTTGAAAGGCAATAAGTTTAGTGTAACCGTGTTTTAGTGTTAGTGATTCTGATTTCACGGTTAAGCAAATTGCTTTGACTTTTATTGCGTATAACTTCACTTAAAGTTTTTACTTCTACATGTGGATATAAATTTTTTAATAATTTTTGGGAGTCTGGTTTTAGAATCAACATAATTTAAAATGATTGATTAACACATTTCGACCGTGGAAGCCATTATAAGATATCCGAACTCATATTCTACCAAGTAAGGCTTTGTGCAAGCCTGTCTTGATACTTACCGGTGCAACGGATGTAACTTTTTAGTTACTGAGGTTGGTAACGCATTCGCGATATAAGGCCACAGGGTGGTGACCACTTAAAATCAGGTCCATAAGCCTGTGATTCTATTTTAAATAAAAATAAATTATACTGTATCTTATTTGTTGATATAATCAATAAACATCTTTATATTTCTTTATAATAGTTATTTCTATTAAATTATATAATATAATGCCATTTCTCATTTAAATGTATATTAAAGTGATGCTCTTAAATCAAGAGCTCGATTAAAATTGATCTCATTTTAATGGAATCACGGAGACAACCGATTCTTATTCGCTCACCGCAGACCGGCTGAAATACAGAATTAAGAATTTTTAGAAGTGACATTAAACTTATTAATTGTGTAATGAACTGTACACATTTTTTTGATATTGACGTAATATATCGAGGGCCTCATAATATATGTAGAAAACAGTTTTGTCTTTTATCTATGGTATACGGAAGTATAAATGTGCCATCTGATGGTAAAGGGTCACTACATTTTATTGTATTTAATTTATTTTCATCATATGCTCGGTGGAGAAGTAAAATATTGCGTGGACCTGTATGTGTCGACTGAAATTCTGTCACATGTGTATCGACATGCAGTAGATCAGCGTGGTGATATAAGCTCTAAACCACATAGGAGATCTCTAAATTGAACAACGATAAATATACTAATATACTTTAATTGACATTGACTATATAAAGATAGCGCTATAATTATATGGCTTCTACTCTAGCTACAACATCTACTCAAATTCTTGTTCTTAGTCCTTAACGTGGCGGCAGAAATGCAAACTCTTAACGTTTAATTTAAAGCGAGATTATGTTTCTGATTATTATGTAATAGTGAATCTTCATGAAAAATGTAAATTTAATAAAATTGTTTTCAAAAAATTTTGCTATAAACACAGTATTAATGTAAAGAGTGAAGGTTTAATTTGATTAATATTTAAGTTTACAAGACACACCGTCCTCGTTTTGAAAACTGTTCAACAATACTTGATCTAAAGAATTATATTTATTTAATTACTCAACTGTATGTATGTCCTGAAAAAGTAAACTATATTATTGTAAAAGTTTTATATCATTCGGATATAACATGTTTTTACTTGAATCAAAAATAAAGTGTAAATTATTTTAACGGTCGTAATTTTCATCCGTGTTTTGTTACCGATTGCAGTTTAGTTGTATGTAGTGTTGTACTGTATCGTTTATATTGGTCTGATGAGAACTGGATTAAGTTTTATTTTAGAACGAATATCTGAAGCTACGCTAACAGGTTCTAATCAAATTTGGCTAGCCAGGGCAACACGAGCAATAAAGGTGAGCATTGATGCGCATTTCAAAGGCCCTTCAACCAACGCCCGGGTCGCAAGTCCCAGGAACTTCTCGAAATTTCTCCATCTTCTACACGATGGATCCATGAAATACGAAATCTTTCTCGTATTGAATATCAAGACTACCTATAAAAAAAAAATAAAGTTGGATATTTTGTTAAGTAGGAATATCCTTTTAAATAGTAGAACTGAGATCGCACAGATGTTAGAAAATTGTGATTTTAACCGAGTATTGCGGATTCAATCCGAACACAAATATAACTGAATTGTCAAATTACTTTGTGTTTAAAACTGATCTCACGATTCACGGTGAAGGAAAACATCGATGAAATTGACACATACTCATATGTGGAGTAAACGTAAGGAAGCGTGGTGAAACGTGCTCCAAGCCTCCACTCAAGGAGGCTTTAGCCCAGCAGTGTCAAATATCAGGCTGTTTACATTACTTTACTTCATTTTATAAATTTCAAGCTCATAACGCTAAGTAATGTTTTCGAACCTCTGACTCATTTCTTTGCGGTATTCATTTAAAAAGCCTCTTAAGCTAGCGATTCGCTTCGCCATGAAATGAGTTTTACGAATTATAGACACATACAATAATTAATCATTAATTATTAATCATTCTAAAATCGTATATCACGAATACAATCATTAGTTTTAATAACAATATTAAGAATACAAACTTTATTCATTACAAATTATCTGAACTAACTCTTTAGCATTCAAATATTGCTCCGTATAAATGTATGACACATCCCATTATGCCTGACAGCTTCGAAATGTAATATTATTATGCAGTCGGCTGGCGGTATTCAACATCGAATTATGTTAATCAGACACGTCCTAATACTGTGATATAAGTCAGGTTTTTATATATACCTATACATAGGTACGATAGAGTCGTGTATTGATTTAACTCCACGCGTGCATATTGGTCGTCTTGCAACTGAATTTAAATCTGTTCCACACATCGGATTTAACTGAAATATTGATGTACTAGCCACCCGCCCCGGCTGTGCACGGGCGCTATTTACTAATAAATAAAATTATATGGTATAAATATACTTTAGAGAGATCATTACCGCCGAAGATTACCGCCTAGATACAAACAATATAACTGTTTGTTCCGATGTGTAAGTGCGACCTCTACCATTTCCTATATAAAGTATGTATTTAATAAAGTATGTAGACTTCCTCACAATATTCCCACCAATCACTAGCCACGAAATAAGTTATAGATATAAATATGAAGATCCGGGCTTCGGTTTAAGCTGACGTCTTTTTATACAGGCTTCTCTCGGCCCTTGAAAACTTCAGTAGTAGTAAGTAGAACTGGAAATGAAGCATCTCTAAGCTGTCGATATGTCCTATATGAGCTGCGATAACGCTTAGACACTAAAATATGATTAAATCATATTAATTAAGCAAACTCAAGGTCGCCTTTTCAGTTTTCTAATGAATTTCTCGACGTTATGTAGGTACAGTCGTATCTAGTTGTTTTATAGCCATTACGACATTTTTTTCTGATTCAAATATTTTTGTCTTTGTTTCCTTCTTATAGGAAATTAAATGCCAACAAATACTTACATTATTATCAATATAAATTGAATAAAAATAAATAATTCTTTGACGAACGCATAGGCTGAAATTTAAACAGTTTTATCGTAAATTAAAGTGAGATTGAGTGAGATGTTTGTTATTATTACGTATTGAATATTCATGGAAATGTAAATTAAAGCACATTCTATTCTACAAGTTATATAAATATGCTAGTTTGAGCAAAATACTGTTTGAGCAAAAGTTGTTTGAATAAAATACTTATTATTTTTATGATAAATGTAATTTCATCTTTTTTCACAATTGATATTTGTAACAAAATAAAAACTAAAATAAGATGAGGTGTGAAAATTAGCGAGTAACTTCATGTAGTTTTCGTATCACTATATGCGAATCTCATAAAAAAATCACCGTCATCATATTTTAAAAACACATCAAAAGAAACAAAGTTATAAATAATAAATACATAGCGATACACAACCATGCGTTTGACACACAAACATAATAAGAAACTTTCATAGTTTACGTTCATCCTGTCATCGGGTATACCTTCAAAAATTATTAAATATATTGCAGGTATATGATCTTAACCGCCCACTGCACAGAAAATATTGTAATAATAACCTCTGGATATTTATCACCGTCACATTATATATCCTACTGCCTGTTAGCAATACTTGGTTAGCAAGGTGAGTGAGCCAGTGTAACTACTGGCACAAGATACATAATGTCTTAGTTCCCAATTGCAATGTTTTCGTAGTGGTAATTTTTTTACAGTGCCAATGTATGTAGATCGTGGTGACCATTTTCTGTCAGATGGCGTTTCTAAGCTCTTCATCCAATTTTGATGAAACTTTAGAAGTGGAGAAGCTTTCTAGCTCAAGACAACAAGAGTATATGTTTGTATTTCAATATAAGGTTTTATAAAGACTCTTATTCTAACATGACCAAAGTCGAAATCAGCTAGTAATAACTAATATTTACGTCGTTATAACATTGGTACAATAGTAAATAATATTGAAAAAAGTATCCAATATAAAGAAGAGCAACTGAAAAATCTATTGAATTAAATTCTATGAAGTTATTTCATGAACAAATATAAAAATAACTTCTCCAAGTCTTAAACAAACAAAGGAAAAGATCACGATTCAAGTTTGAAATGTAAATCCTTTCGTTAGCGTCGTCTTGCTTCTGATCTGCGGATGTTTGTGACATTATTCATAAAATCAAGACTACATTACGTTTAGTTTTTCATTTCGTCACTTTGCTTTATATTTTTATTCATAAAACTTTAGTTTGTAAAATATATAAATACATTTTACCAACCATTTATGTATTTAGAAATATATTTACTGCGAAAGGTTATGGTCGAGCATTACATTTGTGATACCACGTAGTCACCAAATATTTAAGTGCGATTTATATTTTAGCTACAAATAGCCCTAAGTACATTAGGTAGGTACAATCTATTCATGATAGAATCGTAGTTTCTAAAGGTTTTGCAACATTGCGGATTTAACGGGTTCAAGAACCAATGCGACACGTGCTTATTATAGGGAGATTAATATTTATTCTCTTGTTTACGAATAAAAGAGATTGACGTAAAAAAAACTGCAGGTTTCGGCCAAAATCTGTTACAATTCCTCGAGAAGAGACAGGCTTATGGCCCGCAGAGAGATATGGAGCGTGTTTTTAGCTTATTTTGTCTAATTCTAAAATGAATTCCATTATTTTTAAATAAATATTCTCTCATTACCCATGATTAATATACAATAAATTTATTTTAGCAATCAATTGGTAATCTATCTGAAAATAACTTCGTAACTTTTTTTAGTAATTCTTTGATAAATAAGTAATTATAGTGAGAGAAAGAGAAAGGAATATGTTTATGTTTATAATTAATATTTCTAATTTTATCATGTAAAGTAAGTTATAAAGCAAACAGTATACCTTCATTAGCTAACACCCTTGCTTACGGGGAAGGCACGTAACGGAAGCAATTTCACATGCACACAATTTTGTCGGCGTTTCCGTTTAAACCGAGATTTAAAGCCGAGATGGCCCAGTGGTTAGAACGCGTACATCTTGACCGATGATTTCGGGTTCAAACCCATGCAGGCACCATTGAATTTTCATGTGCTTAATTTGTGTTTATAATTCGTCTCATGCTCGGCGGTGAAGGAAAACATCGTGAGGAAACCTGCATGTGTCTAATTTCAACGAAATTCTGCCACATGTGTATTCCACCAACCCGCATTGGAGCAGCGTGGTGGAATATGTTCCAAACCTTCTCCTCAAAGGGAGACGAGGTCTTAGCCCAGCAGTGGGAAATTTACAGGCTGCTAATGTTCCGTTTAAATATTTTCAAGAATATTAACATTCAAATAGCATTTAAACAAAAAAAAAAATTCAATTTGACCATTTTTCGACAACAAAATTTCATTTTTGAATTTTCAAAATTATTGCAATCCATTACTCAGTATATGTCACCCCCAAAAAGTATGGTTCCAAGATTAATTTCATGCATTCATCGAAGATATACAGAGGTTTGAAAAGTCGAAGTGCAAATTTGTACCAGTGTGGTGAGTGTGTGACCTCCAAGGGAGTGGTCATATGGTGTCTACGGGTTAAAACTTATGAAACATTTTTCTTTATCAAGGCATACATACGAGCATTGTATACTGTTGATATTACTGTGACACTAAAAGAAGTAATAGTTTGGTGGTAGGGCTCTATACGATCCCTTTTGAATAGGTACCACCCCCTCATCATATATTCCATTTTCAAATATAGTTCCAGTTTGAAGAGAGAGTTAGCCAGTGTAACTACAGGCATCTTAGTTCTCGAGGTTGAAATTACATTGCCGATGTCTATGGGTGTTGACAACCACTTAACTAGCAGATACATTTGGTCGTCCGCAAATATATTTGAATTAAAACCACTGATAACGCACTGACAACCAAGGTATCAAATTTGACCATTAATAAACACATATATTGAATTCGAGTAGAAAATAATCTGTTTGATATACATATGTCAATAATAAAAGTTACTATCAATTATTTTACTCGTCTGTTTTTTCTCCACATATGTATTTATATCTCTACTATGTTCGTACGTAGAGATTTCTTTTTTATATCATATAATTTTTTTTTTTAATTAATTGTATCCGTGCGTACAGGGCTGACTTGCAAGTCTATCTATTTTATATTTATAGGCGGCTGAAACGTGCCTCATTGATGTAACTGAAGCTGGTCTTAGTAACAATCTTCTATCGGAATTAATTCGTACGATGTTTTGTATCCTGGAAAATAAAAGATCTTCGGGATATAGTTACGAAAACTATTCGGTAACTATTGTATTAAAATGTTTGCACGAAAAATCGACGTTGAAAACTATACAAAAAAAACACACATATTTTTCAACGAGAATATACCTCTTTAATTCATTAAAATTTTATGTATTTTATTTTAAAAAACAAGAGCAATCCTTGTTATTAAAAATATATCTGAAAACTGAAGAAAATTACATTCATTCAGTAGTATCTATCTTTTTTACTATTCATGTAACGCTGACTTTATCTCATCTCACGTTACATAAAGAAACGTAGTATCTACTTAATTTCGACCTTGAAATTTTACTCACTGTACCCAAAGACTTTTCACTTAAAAATGAGACTACTATAAATGCGGATTTTGCTGTGTCTGTCCGTCAAAATCAAAATATACTTGATACAAGTAGGTTCATGCGAGCACATTTGAATTGAATGTCCTCCACATGATTAAATTTTATTAAAAGTTACCACCGGTTCGGAATGTAGATTCTAGCGAGAACCGGGAAAAAACTCAGTAGTCTTTTCCGACGGTCAGTTACATAGATTATTAAATACAATAATAATTTTGCCCGAATTATTACCGCTCGGTTTGGGGACCGAGAGTGCTCTCTGCTGACCAGGAGCGACTCCGTGACATACCCGCTGCGTCAGTCTTAGCCTTGGTTGATAAGCAAACTCGTCGACCCCGTTGCCCAGGGTACACAAAGTGGAGGTGAATTACAAGCACCTCATTTCACATTCTGCCTGGAACAACGAAATCTACTCCACACTTTTTTATCATCAATACAATCAGTACAATCCTGTATCGAGTAATACACCGAATTAATCAAAGATTTTGACTTTTAACATATAATTTAATAATTGACAATGCTAAAAGTATTTGAGGTATTTTAGTATATAAGCCTTGCCCAAGGAAGGATGGATGCGAAGTCAAAATCAAAAGTCAAAAAGTCAATTAATTGATAATCCAGAGTCGCGGCACAGGGCTTGTATACAGACGTCGAAACATTTTAGAGACTCTCTATCTCTGTGTTCTCTGCCGACAAATTGCGTTACGTTTTCGTTCATTCCTCTGCCAAGCTACGCGGAAATATAATTACCACAGTCGTTTCATTTGTGTACAGTTAGCACAGTTAATGATAAATGTGAACTTAAATCTTTGTATACATTTAAATGAACGAATAATAACGTATTTTTTTTAATGAATTTGCTTACTAATACGATTATAACTTATTTAATTAATAATTAAAAAACACGTGACTCCCAAGCAAAGATTGTTTGTTAAATGGTATATCTGAGTTTTATAGAAAATTATAGTAAGGGAACTTCCATAAATATGTTTAATGATATTCTTCCCCGTCCAGCTAATCGCAATATTCTTTTATACAACTATGTCGCAGTGAGTTATTGTTTATGTATATATCTTAATAAAGAAATAGTTATTAATATAATTCTATGCCCATTTCTGTACCCCTCAATTTTGCATACATGGGGTATGTAAAAATTCACGATGGTCATATGGTTAAAGTCATATGGTTAAAGAGTAACAAACGAACTCACTTTCACTTTCATAATATTAGTTAGGATTAATATACAAACAACGATATGTACACAACGTGCAATAAGCTAATTCCGTTAAACAAAGCTTCGTGTTTGCGTTTTGATATTCAACGCGTAACCGAACTTTGACCGCATTCAACTGCACCTGCTGAGCTAGACAGTGGGAACTAAATTATATAATTTAAAATGTATCCTATACGTTAAACGAATTGTATTTAAAAAATAAATGTTTATGAGATAACATATTCGGAAGGAAATAACTAAACAATTTTTCGTATACAATAATATAACGGGCAGTTAATGTCAAAGAAAATACAATGTATGCCATATATGCCATATGCTATATGCCTATCCACCCTTGTAGTTCAAGCGTGTAACGTAACAGATTTAATCAAAATTGGTTTAGTGGTTTGGCCTTGAAAGCACAACAGACAAATCCACTTCGTAAAATAAATAATCTACCGAAAAATAATGCGTTAAATTGTAAGCAGTATGTTACGGTTCACAATCTTACGACGGTTTATAATGTCGCGAGATAGATTATATTATATCTAACGGTATTTACAATTCTATACTGAAATAATATATAATTTTATGCATAATATAATGGCTGAGAATAAAAACCCTGTGTGCTTTGTTTTAACGGCTTAAACGGCTGATCTAGTTTTGGTGAAATTTTGTTAATATTATTAAAATGATAATTATTATTATGATATAAAATATTACGCTGTTAAAATATAAAGACCTCCTCTTCCACAGGTGATGTAGAATTGGATTACAATTATTATACAAATGTTGCCAGATTCAATTAAAATTATAATCACAGGAGGTTTTCCTCGAAGGAAAATGGGTATTTTGCAAAACTTCAGGGATAAGCTAGACGAAAAAGAATTAGCAAGTTACAAAATAAATTTAATAAATGTCAACATTTCTTTTTATGGTATTAAATCGCTTTTCATCTTCACAAATATCCTTTGTCGGCGTTTCGGGGTATCTTATATATTATTATTCTGAGAAACATTTCATTTTAGAAAGGAAATATTACTCTAATTTATTATAAAAATTGCTGTAATACACAGAACCAGGATGTATTCTTGGATAATTCTTATATATAATTAACTTTTAATGTATTATGTTAATTATAAAAAGTTAAAGGAATAGATCAATTAATTATCTTTTGTTAAAGCACTTGGGCAAATATACCACCTGATGGTAAGTGGTCACCATCGCCCATAGACATAGGCACTGTTAGAAATATTACCCCATCCCTACATCGCCATTGCGCCACCAACCTTGGGAACTAAGTAATTATATCCCTTGTGCCTGTAGTTATACTGGCTAATTCACTCTTCAAACCGGATCACCGCAATATTAATTATTGAAGAATATCTAATGAGTACATACGAAATAAAAATTACCGAATCTCGATCAATAAGTTATAAAGATCGAAGTCCAAATCGGATAGAGTATTATCTAATTATTTATGGCTTTCTATCTCGTGTGATTTTAGTTCTCTTGGCGATTGTCCAATATTCGAAATGCCAGCACCACAAAACATTTTACCATAAATAAAAACGTAGAAAAATTAAGCTAAATGCTTACTCGATGTTGTTTATCTTAAGTTATATATTTTCGAAATCTACTAAGTCTTATAACTATTGGTATACATATATATATGCCGGCGGAAATACAAATATTTAACAAAAACACGTGCCCGGAAATTATTGTTTTAATTATTTTTAATAATTGAAAACTGTTTGATTATTAAATTAATAATATTTAGTGAATTTTGAGATGTTAAATTAGTCTGAAATATTTTACCATTCATAAATAGGTGTTATATTGAATGAATAGTGCCCCACCCATTTTTGTTATAAAAGGCCGAACGCCCGCCGGTATCTGAAGGCTTGTTCGAGCCCTCGAAGCGATCGGACCTCCTCAGTTTGGAATAAGCCAAAGAAGAATATTTCCTGCCTTTAATTTCATACCGTCGTGGATGGATAGAAATCCAAACCCTGACATTCGTGACGTCAACAATGCTGACGTTATGTTTTTAAAAACAAGGCAGGACAAGCCACTCCCTCATAAATATATAGTTGCTAGACAAAGTGATTCGTTAATTTATTTTCCCGAAAAGTACTACTGAGTTTTATGCGAATGAATTGAATTGTGAATCAAATAGAGATTGAAATTTATTTTAATATTATAAAATAACGATTCGAAAGTGTTCGCAAAAAGCTAACTTGAATAAAGTATACATATATATATGTTTATAATACATAATAATACTTGTTATTATTGATAAAATGAGGAATACGGCATGCTTCTATTTGCTTTTTTTTATTAAATGTTTTATCATTTGTTATTTTTAGATATAAGAAAGTATTGGTTTTGTATTTCGTGTATTGTGGTGTTATTACAAATAACATATTATTCTATAAAAAAATAAGACCTCCAACAGTAGCAATATTTGTACCTTCATAATGATTGAATCAAAAATATAATCATGGATGTCTTAAGTTATTTTCGTAAACGATAGATAATCAAAGTTGAGTGGTAGGAAATTACTCGTAACGTTAACCTTTAGGGATTACTAAAACGAATGAATAGAGTTTGGTACTTACACAGGTATGTAATTCATGTATTTTACATGATATTTTTACTTCACATATATACTGTAAAATAACATTAAGTAAATGCCCACTACTGGGCTAAGACATCCTCTCCTATTGAGAAGATTAATAGCTTATATATTTGGTAGAATTTCATCCGACAAATTTTTTTTGCACTTTTTGAATGAAATTAAAATGAATGTTAATTTAAAAGATTCGGATTAAAGCATGTTGATTTCCTTTTGAGTTTCCTGCGTCCAATTTGTATTTTAATTAATCTCCTACTCGAGTGAATACCATGAGAAATCTTGCAAGCGTCGGGTAAAACCTGCCGTATATATATCCTCCTGAATGTAATGAAGCACCGTGATTGGATTCGTTCAACACCTTTTTATAGAAGAGGCCTAAACCTTGCATTGTGACAGTTGTGATTCTAAGCATTTTTAGTGACGCATGTCAAAGACTGTCGGCCTGACTTATAAACAAAGCATTATCTCTTTCTGTCATCATTGATTTGACGTGCAAAAGAAGAAGACGTCATTGCTTAACTAATCACTCCCAAAACATATTAAATTGAATCGTATATTCCAAATAAATGATTCAGAAGGAATTTACAGCAGAATTTATTACCTTTCGATTCCTATTGAAGTGGAAAATATATTATAAAGTTTCTTAAAGTATTGTAAGACTCTGAGATTCGAGTTGAGGGAACCAATCAAGTGGATGATTAACCCTTTTGAAGATGGCGTGTAATGAATCTATTAAAAACTTTTTAATCAGATTCTATTGAGTCGAAAGCAAGTTTGGAGCGAAGAGATTATTCGAATTTTAAATCAAAATATCTTAACGGTCAAAGGTATACGACTATTACGATTATCAATAGATATTTGGAACTTGGAGAAAAACTAAAAAATAGGAAGGTAGACTATCTATAAGAAATATTAACCGTTCGTCGCTTACGACATATTCAACTAACTATGGACATAATAAACTGAGATTGCCCAGTAGCTTGAACACGTGAATCTGATCAAAAAATTGCGGGTTCAAATCTAGATTAGCACCACTGAGTTTTTATATACTTAATTTGAATTCCATATAAATAAATAAATTCAAATTTATAACTCAACAAGTGTAACACTCTGTATTGAACAAAGATTTTGCTTTGGCTTTGATCTTGACTTATGACCTATTTGTTATAAATACTTAAATCTCCGATTTCTACCAGATCCCTAAGGTCATGATTTATAAGTTATTCAAACAATTATTGTTAAATGTTCGTATCGTCAATTATTTAGTATGGCTGTGTCAATTATATAATTTAATGACTTAATGGCTTACTTGGAATTTAATTATTTAAGCAAATGTTTCTATTAAATATAGCCTCAACACGAGAAAGTAATCCTTATTTTTTATATTATTAAGTATCGTTATTCAAAGAATGTGTTCTCATTACGTGAATGTAAAATTTATAACATACAATCATTGTAAAGAATAGTTATATTTAACTGAAAAAATAGTGAGAATAAAAGGAGCTTACGTAAAATATTTTAACCTTAAGTACATTATTTTAATCTATTTCGTAGCCAGCTTTTGAAATGTAAGCGCAAAAAAATGTGTTTATTTACGACATAACTTCAGAAATTATCAGTATTTCTCTACTATATCGTGTATGTATTATACATATAAACCTTCCCCTTGAATCAATCTATCTATTAAAATAAACGCATCAAAATCCGTTAAGTAATTTTAAAGATCTAAGCATACACAGGAACAGACAGCGGTAAGCGACTTTGTTTTATACTATGTAATGATAATTTATACTAATTTGTGTGTTTAATAAAAAATACATACTGATTCAGTTTTGAGACAGTAAATTTTATTTTAATATAATGTCTTGGTGAAACTACGTAATAAGTTTGTGTTTATAAATGGAACATCGATCTTTTATAGAAGCGTGTTTTATAGATGGTCATAACGAATTACCATCAGGCAGTATTTTTTTTTTTTCGGTTGTATTTGCAATCAGCCCTAGAGCTATGAGCAAATCTGTTCAGTGATGCTGTCATGCGAAGCGGCTTCCCATTGGAGGCACTACATCTGTTGCTCAGAGCTACTGCCGGTCTTCTAGCTCTAAGACGTGATGACGTTTTAGTCGTTTCACATATTTGTCCATGGTGAGTTCGCGAGCGAGGTCGTTGGGGTGACGGATTAATCGCTCTTTGTATTTAGTTGCCAAACTTCGAATTTCCTCTTTAATTGTTTTCATTTCATGGTGCTCGTGAACTTTTCTTGAAGGATTTTGTTCTGTTGGCGCTGAAGAATATTTATGTTGGATTCGCTTTCACTGCCCCATAGTTGCAGACCATATGTCCAAATGGGCTTTAGGATTACTTTATATATAAGCAGTTTGTTGTCCAAAGAGAGTCTTGAGTTCTTTCCTAGCATCCAGTATAGTTTGTCACACTTCAGCTGAAGCTCCTGTTTCTTCCATTTGATGTGGTGCCTCCAGGTTAGTCTGCGATCAATGTGTAAGCCAAGATATCTTACGTGGTCACTGTGGGGTAGAATACATTGACCCAATTTAACAGGTGGGCAATCTCCTCCTCTAAGTGTAAATGTCACCTGTACTGATTTTGCAACACTGGTCTTTATTTTCCATTTTTCGAGCCAACCGTTTACTTTGTTAAGGGCCTTCTGCAAGTTCTCTGATGCCAGTTTTGGGTCTTTGTTACTTGCCAATATAGCAGTGTTGTCTGCAAATGTTGCTGTGGTTATCCCTGGTGATAGCGGTAGGTCAGCAGTGTACAATGTGTAGAGCATGGGGCCGAGAACAGATCCTTGTGGTACCCCAGCATTAATTTCTTTGAAGCCAGAAGTGGCGTCACCTTCTTTTACATAAAATATGCGATCATCGAGGTAAGATTTGAATAATGCAAAGTATGAGTGGGAAAAATTTTGCTTAATCTTACATAACAGGCCATCGTGCCAAACCTTATCAAATGCCTGCTGGATGTCCAAAAACACTGACGAACAGTATTCCTTTTATTCTAACGACTTTCTTATTACGTCACATACTCTGTGGGCTTGTTCGACTATACTATGGTGTTCTCTAAACCCGAATTGGTGATCTGGTATCACTTTGCGCTCCAAGAGGCTTGGCATTATTCTGCGAATTATCATATTCTCCAATACCTTGGATAAAGTAGGCAGCAGGCTGATTGGTCGATAGGATGTTTTTTCCGTCATTGGTTTTCCAGTCTTGTAAATCATGATGATTTCCGAGACTTTCTACGCACTCGGTAAGTATCCTACTCGTAGTATGGCATTGAAGATGATGGTGATGAAGACAATAGCCTTTTTCGGTAGTTCCAGCAATACTTTTTTACTGTCTAGCCGTTTTATCGTTTTTATGATTTTCGCGGGTGACACAGATCTAGGGGGAAGGTCCATTTCAAGGTCTTGTTTTAAGATGAGATCAACATATTCTTCCGATGAGTTGTCTGCTATATTAGGTTTGAAAGCGCTTGTTAGATGATCGGCAAATAGGTCCGCTTTGTCCTGGCTTGTTCTAGTCCTGTCATTTCCCTTTTTTATTGGGACTTTTGGTATGTTGGGTCTGTCACTAGAAAGGGTGATTTTTCAGAGTAGTCGCTGGCTTTAATAGCAGCTAGAGACTCTAACTTAGCTTTCATCGTTAAGTTATTGGCATTCTTTATTGCTTCCTTCAATTCTACAATGGCTTTATTAAGGGCAGCCTTGTCTTGTAGATGACGGCTCAAGTGCCAAATTCTGCGAAATCTGCATTTTTATGGATCGTGATCTTTATTTCTAATGGTACGTTTGTGGACTGGTTCCTATTATTAGTAGTAGGCGTGCTTCTCAATGCGGCAACTTGTAAGAGATTAGTAAATTGCACTACTGCTTGAGTCTGATGTTTAGGTCAAGGATTTCTTCAATATGTTCCCTGAAGGAGGGCCAGTCAGTATGCTGGTTGTGTAATAATGTGGGTCTCCCGACATCAAATATAGTAGCACTGGGGTGTGGTCAGATGACCCATCAGCACATGACTCGATCTTCATATACTGATTGGAGAGTCCTTTTTTTAGGAAGAATTCAAGTATGTCCGGGATTCGATTGTGATCAGGCGGTATAGATCTATTTACTCTCGACGGCGCGGCCTTCCACGTACAATATTATCGGCATGCATTTGTATGAGTGTAAGATTTCTTAGTGTGCGTTCACGTTCACGACTGCAAAAATACGACGATAGCAAAAATATACAAATTAGATCATATCCGTTAAGTCTATTTTATTAAAAATATATAAATACAACGTGTCGGCCTGGTTTTCTAATATATAAATACAATAAATATGTTAATGTATTACATAAATGGTATGAGTTATTTGATTGAATGTTATATTTAATTTAATTATACTACTAATATTATTAATACAAGATGTATGTCTGGATATTTGTTTCTCAATCACGCAAATCGGGCTGTACGGATTTTCATGGAATTTGGAAGATATATCTTATACCACAACATACCATATACGGTACTCAACCCTTGCTCCTCTCTTACAAGCGTTTACATGGTCAATGTTAACATCAGGTGGTCCATCGATTCGTCCAACTAAGGATTTTATAATTAAATATATATATGTATATTTATAAAAATATATATTCGAAAATACACAATGTTTTTAACTAATAACCTCCTAAAAAAACTTATTGTTTTCATTGTTTATAATAACCTCTACTATTTGAAATGTAACTGAATATCAAAATATATCGTATATAATCACAAATCATCTGATGGTAACTGCTCAGACGAATCTATATTAACTCCTTCCATATGTTAATAATGAACGATACAACAATAACTAGTATGTATTAAAGAGTATTTATAATTTTAAAATAATGGTGTAATTGCAGCTTAAAATGGCGAATAAATTTGTAAATACAAACCTCGATATCTAGTTGACTTCAGACTTGACCGCTAACTGTGCCACGGACTTACGAATGTCGGAATTGGAAATCGTAGAGTTGGGGCAAGTTTGAGATAAATGCAAATGTAATCACAACTTTACGCTACTGTATTTGCTAGTCATGGAATAAGAAACTTGAATTTTGAGTAGATTTTATGAGAATTTAAGGAAAGATTTACTTCGAAATTAAAGCGACGTAAAATAGTTAAAATATCCTAATTGTTTATGTTTATAATTATCCTGGAAGAGACTATCATATATTGTTCGTTCAAGATATGGTAACTTGGTAGATCTTTGTACAAGTCTGCGTGACACTGATCACATATTCTACCGCCAAGCAACAATACTTTGTATTGCTGTATTCCGGTTTGAAGAGTGAGTGAACCAATTTAACTAAAGGCACAAGGGACATATTAACTTAGTTTCCAAGGTTGGTGGCGCATCAGAGATTATTAAAATTTCTTAAAGTGCCATTGTCTATGGGAGGCGGTGACCACTCAAACTCAAAACTCAAACTCAAATTCCTTTATTCAACATAGAAGCATTATACTTACTTATTGATAGTCAAATTAAAACTACCACCGGTTCGGAAAAGGAAACACCCTGAAATGAGAAGAACCGGCGAAAGAAACTCAGCGGGTATTTTTTTTTGTCAATCTAATTATTTACATATATTGAATATGATTAGAAATAGTCAGGAGGCGATCGTTTCATTCCCATTTCATTCATTCATTCATCATTCACTTGTCACCATGAGGCTCATTTGCCCGTTCGCCTAGCTACTTCATAAAAAAAAGATTAATTTCTACTACTATTGTAGCGTCTCAGCAGGATGTAAATGTCTTACTGATGAACTTACGCATCCTCTTCCCTTAAGAATATAATTTGAAGATTTTTAACACACTGCTAGATAGCTGATTGCTGGATACACACGTGGTGGATTATTATAATCCAAATGATCTCAGATTTCAATACAATGCTTTCCTTCACACCCGATCACGAGATGAATTTGAAATATAAATTAAGCACGTGAAAATTTGGAGGTGCTTATTGATTTATTTTATATAAGTTTTATAGAATCCTATACAGGCTATAATGACTTAACGGAGTCGAAAACTTAGTGCTGAAACTATATCTTTACTTCTCGTAATTATGGTGGTCACATTTTATAAATAGCTAACTGCTTGTCCCGACTACACTTGGCTATATTACATATTCAGTCAAACATGATTTTTGGGAAACTTTAACCATATATACTGCACACGCAACGGAAGCTCTCAAAAGGAATATTTTTTCCCCTGTTTTTGCAACATTTTTCATTGATACTCCGCTCTCATTAGTCGTAACGTGAAGGTATATAGTCCAAAGACTTTCTCGGTAAATCTAACAGTTTTTTTTTTCAAACAAATTGACTCTTCGGTTTTGTAATAATAATATGAATTTATTAAAGTGATATTTATTTATAAATTACTGTTGCAAATTTCTTGTGATCCAACAAAAGCTATTTTCTAAATATAACCAGTAAGTTCAAGATTAAAAATAAATCAAATAGCTCGTTTTTGCAGCACAAAGAGTTTTGATATCAAAATACTTCTATGATATGTCATAAAATATCTATCTATATCTGTACTTACCAGTTTTCGTTTCAAGGTTATCTGTGGGAGATCGCTATAAGTGATAAGACCGCCTTTGCGCACCATCTGTCAAATATTTTTCGTTTCTCTAATGTACTCAATTATTGTTGTGTAATAGTGGTGTGCAAAAAAAATATTTTAAATCAATTAAATAAATAAATAAAGTGTTATACTAAATAACTAAAGCTACTAATTTAGTATCAATGTCAGTTAGCTGTCTAACTTTTCAAACCGCGTATGCTGTGGTGCCGGATATTCCGTTAGTCATGAGATGTTAAATGAGAACTATGTTTCGAATCTAAAGTACCATTAACGCCATCATTGTTTGTGATTATCTTAGAATGGAGTTGAATTTATAAATAGATTCAAACTCAGGCAAGGACCGCTGAATTTTCAAGTGCTTAATTTGTATATAATCCAGCTCATGCTTTCTGTGAAGGAAAACATCCTGAGGAAACCTGCATGTGTCTGATTTCAATGAAATTGTGTCATGTGTATCCATCAACATTGGAGCAGTATGGTGTAGTTAGCTCCAAATCTTCTCCTTAACGGGAGAGGAGGCCTAAGGCCAGCAGTGGGATGTCTAGGGCCTGTTACTTTTATAAATAGGCAAAGTTTCTTGTCACGCAAAAACACTATTGAATCGATTTGAATGAAATTTGAAACAGCACTAGCTTATACTTTGACCTCACATATCTGCTTCCGTTTTGTCCGAAAGCACCGACTGAAACACGTATAGTATAAAAATAACACAAATACTTCGAACAAAGAAACGGAGATCATTTATATATACTTAAAATAACATGTGAACTAAAATGTATCTCGGCGGAACACCTACTTTTAGCTCAGTGGAAATTCTTAGAAGACTATTTATTAAATGTTAAATTCTGAGATATGATGATATAGCTTCATTTGGTGGTGGGGCTTTGTGCAAGCAAAGTTCTTTTAGACGGTGGTAACCACTTACCATTAGGTGGCCCATTATCCTGTCGCCTACCAATGTTATAAAAAATATGTATTTCATATTTAACTCCCTTAAATTTTAATCTATACTATATATTTAATATTATAAATTTGAAAGTAACTCTGTCTGTCTGTCTGTCTGTCTGTCGCTCTTTCACTGCTAAACCAATGAACCGAATTTGACGAAATTTGGTACGAAGCCAACTTGAACTCCAAGAAAGGACATAGGCTTACTTTTACTCACACATGACAACCAACCCTAAATTGCGAGCGAAGCCACGGGCGACAACTAGTATACAATACAATGTTGAATATTTAAAACTACTGCAATAATATTTGTTAGTTTTTTTTGTGAATTCTTGAAAGCAGAAAGTATTTCTGAATTTAATCAAAGACAACGGAACTACACAGAGTGCTAGTAACAAGTAAATATATTACGTAATCCTACAAAGACCGGCTGTGTTTCTGACGTTTCTTATTTCCGAAAAATAATTACAGTGTCACATTGTATCCGAATAGGATGTAGACGATTTATTTACGTACAGTTTTTCATGTCTCGTCTTATAAATGGACATTAGGTTTATGGATGTATTAACATTTCCTATTATTAATTAATTATTACTAACTAGCTTACGATAGTGGTTTCTCCCACCTATAAGAGGAGGACAGTTAGGTATCCTTTGTTTTAATTTAGGTTATAAAATATTTCAATTCCAATTTTGATTTAGTAACAAACATACACACTTTAAAAGGTATAATAAGGAGAGCCAAAACGGAAACTGAGTTTAATAGAGCTTTCGTATATGCAATAACAAATACTCGTACTATTTATTTTATGACATTGATATCATTCATTTAAAATGTTTTTTTATTTGCTTTTAATCCAATCACGTGCATGGAATTAATTTGATTGACAATGACCGTCTCTTAACGTGATCAGTGTGCCAGTGTGTGTGCGTTTTGTAAGGGTGTGGATGGTACTCCTTTACCGTACCTTTGGATCGATAGACACGTCTCGTCAACTCAATTAAAAAAAATATTTTGAATACGCAATACATATGTCTTGTGAATTACGATACTTGTTGACTTTCAGGCAGATTTATATATTGGAAAGTAGAAACTACTGAGTTTCTTGCCGGTTCTTCTAGAATATACATTCCGAACGGGTGGTGGCTTCCCTCAATATAGTTCTGTAAAATGATGATTCAAAAGTGCTTGTAAAATGCTACTTCAATGAATTATATTTGGTATTTGATTTTTTATCATTAGATGGTCCATATTCAAGTATATCAGGTGGTAAGTACCCTATATAAATATCTGTGTAATCGTTCGTTTTAGTAGCAAGATATGAAATGATAACACACGAAAGAACAAATAAATATTATTACCGAGCGTCGGTTACGTTCGGTAATAATATTAGTTAAGATATTATTTTGCATTATGTGCATAATACACCGTAGTTTCTACTAACTATTCCCATAAGGTCTTAATCAAAGCAAAAGTTCTTATTGGTTTCCAGGATTTCCAGCTTAATCGGCAACGAAAATAAGATTACCTGAGAGGTGGAAAAATACTCGTGTAGCGGTAATCCTTTGGGATTAACATTGATGCGATATATATATTTATTCTGTAGTAAGGACTTTTTTTTGTTGTTGATGGACAATTGTTGTTTGAGAATTTTTGCTGGAAATATATTTTTTGTGCCTAATTTGACAGATTTATATGCTGCATAGTCTATATATGAAATCTATATAAGATGTTTAATATATGTTATAAAAAGATAATATTTTTACTAATGCAAATTAATTAAAAATCACATTAATTTAATATGATGTCACGCTGCACACTTACGAACTGTCAGATAGATTTGGCTGAGTATTACACAAGCCATCCAGAATTGCTAAGGAATCTAGAATCCGACAGATAACAACCCTTGAAGGACATATTCCTGTTCAATGAGGATGGCGCCTGGAATCTACGACTTCAAATGAAGACCGATTTTTATATCGCCCAAAAATATCTTAAAAATTAAAGTTAGATACTTTCTGGTAATAAAAATATGCAGACGCATTAATATAACAAATACTAATTAAATAGTCATCAAAGGCACGGACAACATATCGGGCAGTAGGGGGAGGTTCCGTACTGTGATGTACCAAGAAATACCTATACTGTTTTCGTTTTTTTTCAATACTTGGGTTACAAAATATAGCTTTTTGCTAAATAGCATGATTCTAGGCCAACGGTATGATCTTGATTCTCTTTGCGAATCTGTGGAAAATGCGACATAAACGACCATATATTTTGATTGCGTAGACTTGGAGTCTTGGACTAAAAGACCGCAGATTTACTGATATCTGCGGTCTTTTAGAGCTGTGAAAACATCAAACCTCCAAGTCTACGCAAATACTGATTTGTTATTAATTTTAACTTCGTACCCCTACGCGTTCCTGAAGGGTCTTGACGGACAGACAAGGAAGTGGTCTTATATGGGTTTATTTGTGTCCTTTAGAGGTACGGAATCCTAAAAAGTAAGTCATTTCAAATGACAAATGTACATTTTTCATTGCATTTCATGCAGGGGTTTTCGTGTTTTTAGACGACCATATCATTCGAATTTACCAATATATAAATAAGTTATTTTCGGTGCTGTTCGTAATAAGCTTAAGTTGACGTTATGTGTATTTGTTTGTTACATTTTAATAAAGCACTTATTTATTACTTAATCACTAATATTGCAAATGCGAACATAATTTTGTTTGTTACGTTTTAACGTCTAAACTTCTCAAGCAATCAACGTGAACTTTTGCATAAACGATGTCAGGGGGAAAAGGACAAAGTGTATCAAACGTTTCTCATGAAACTAGTAATAAAAGGTATTATTACAGTAGTAGGTACTTACTCTAACTAGTACATTAAATACTAGGTATGCAACGATGTGTGTTTATTATGTATGCAAATGTCTAGTGATCCAGACTATTGATGAACATTAGTTCATAGAACATAGCGTTAGCGCCGCAAGTACGCATTTACAAAATTCAATTAACATGGATGGTCAAACGATTTTAACAAAAATGTTCTTAGACAACATTAACCGCCAGCAAATTTCCCACTGCTGGGCTATGGCCTCAAATGTTATTATTATTACACTGATTAAAAATAAAGACTGGATATGCCGCATGGCGTTTTTTTAAATTCCAAAATCGATTTTTTTTGTGATTCCAAATTAAAGTTAAAATCTTTCATCTACCACCACTTAAATTATTTTTAATTATTCTTTAACCTTGCGAACTAAGATATCTTATAACTGTAGTTATACTGGCCTACTCATCCGTCAAACCGGAATACAAAAATAGTAAGAATTACTGCTTGGAGGTAGAATATATAATTATTTGGTTACCTTTAAAAGGCTTGGACAAAGCCCGATAGCTAAGTTAAAGGTTATAAATATGTTTTACAGTAAGATTAATACTTATAACCTTACATTGTACTACACTATACTTTTGACATTATTAAAATTGAAACTGACCTGGAGGCGGTCGTATTATTCCCAAATAGAATATTCGTTGGTTTTGTAATATCCTCTAGCACCCAAACGTCGTTTAACTTGGGGATTGTGTAATCTAGAGTCTATCTATACGGTTCCTTTTAATTTTTTTTTGTAAGTTTGGAAAAAAGTAAGCCGCGTCAAGAGGCCAGAGGGTTAGACGAATATAAATAAAAAACTCTAGACGAAATTAAAATAAATAAAAGAAAACCATAAAGTATAATTTTGCGAACAGTATTAAATTTATGAAGTAAAAAAAAAAACAAATAAATCTCATCATTTGTAACACAGACTTACTAAAGGAAAACAATTACCTTTATAATATTATAACGTCGGGCATTCCCTTTGTGATCGCAGACAATAACGTATTTCTTATATCTTTGAATATTTTACTGAAAGGATCTCTTCGCTGACGAATTGTGTTTTCCAATTTCATTTAAATTATACTTACAATTTATATAATTTATCTCGTATAGTATCTATAGTATTGTTATTTGAAAGGAATAAAAAACTAAAAATTATATTTCATGGTTATATATTATCCAATTTTACTTGGTGGTACCGTTCGATTATCATATACTAGCGACCTGGCTCCGCACGAGTGCAATGCTGATACTAAATATAGTACAGAATATCTTTATATACAACGTTCACAATTTTTTTGTCATTATATACAGATCTTTATAAATCTGTAACATCTTCGTAAATATCTATTTAAATTACATGCCTTAAAGGGACATATGTATTTAAGGTTTGGATAAGGATTAATGTTGTATTGCTTCAAATCGCTTCGGAAATAAGCCATTATTTCTCCTAAACAGTAAATGATAAAAAATGGTTATTGTGGGATATCCCTTAGAGATAGACATATACCATAGTGGACCTTTTAAAGTCCTTTTAAAGATGTACAATACTGTAGGACAAAATTTTGATCTCTCTCGTAGGGTTCAGCCAGCATTTGCAATTTAAGCGCAAAAAATATATTTATTTACGACATCACATTAGAAACTTCTAAAATTCTTTTCAACTCATTAAAGTTTTGAACTTTTTTTTATCACACTTT
Source organism: Vanessa tameamea (assembly GCF_037043105.1). Lineage (NCBI taxonomy): Eukaryota > Metazoa > Arthropoda > Insecta > Lepidoptera > Nymphalidae > Vanessa > Vanessa tameamea. The sequence continues at coordinate 10,356,497 of NC_087321.1, forward strand.
TTTTGAGACACTTTTGGAACATATTAATTTCTACAATTGTAATTTTAAGTGTATTTTTGTACTTTTTGTGAGAAATAATTGTTTCTAAACCGAAAATAGAGTTTGTGAAATAGTTGATTACAGATCGATTTTTTATTTTTCCAATTTTACGAGGAATGTTGTATATGGAACTTTTACTATCGGTATGAGCACAATATTGTAACTATTAATAATTATTAATTTTAAAGATTTAGCTGAAATTATGCACAACGTCTAGAACTGATCGTAAAAAATATATGAGGTATAGTTAATGTGCATTACGAGTTCATATATATATAAATATTCGAAAATAAAAAAAATCATGTTCAACGCCATCTAACGACCTACAGTGAAACTGCAATACACGTTTCAGCAAGCTGGAACATTATGGCTACTGAAAAATAATCTGCATCACTTCATAGATGGCGCTAGTTCTGTTTCTTTAAAGATGGGTGATAAAACTAAGACAATTAAAATTAGTCTTTAGTTAATAAGTAAAAATAATTAATTAATAGATTGTTTTCTTATTTTCAGGTACGTATCACAAATTTTCAGAATATTAATCATTTTATTACAGTATACAGGGTGAGTATTAATTTACTACTACAACTTATTTATTTAAAAAAAGGCGTAGTCGCATACGATTTGAAACATCGGACATATCCTTTAAGGAATGGTTACTAGAGATTCAAGTTTTGTTTCATACGAATATCAACAGATTCATTTCAGTAGTTTCGCCGTGAAAGAACATCAGACAGACAGATAGAGCTGTTTTCGCACACATAATATTAGCATAGATAATAAATAACTTAATATGTGGTGAATCATAGAATTAAAATTTTTATTTACCTGCTGTTAGTAGCACTTTGTGCATGCCCTGCAACTGAGTGGGTGGTACCTAAACCCACCCACACATCAATTATTCTACCACTGAAGATCAATACTTTAAATTGATGTATGTAGTTTGAAGTGTATTTGAGCTATGTTAAATTACAGACACAAAGAACATTTATATTATAGTTTGTGGTGGTTTGATGATGTGCGAAATATTGTGAAATACTACCAGTATTTCACAACCTAGAAGGACAATATTACAGAAATCGTAGCTCCATAAGCAATAAGTTTTGGTTTATGTATTACTTCAAACGATAATAGATTTTTTAATTTTTGTTGTTTCCTTCGACATTCTTTCGTTGCACTATGTTTTTTTTATAAAGTGGGTAAGTGGACTGACATTTGCCCGTCCACTTACTGGTGCATGTGCATAAAATACTACTTCCTATCAGATGGCCCATTTGGGCTATTGTTAAGTTGTCCCCACCGCCCACGTCGGCGCTGTAATAAATTACCAACCTTGACAACGATGTTATATCTGATACCTGTAACCCTGGCTCACTCTCACTTCAAGCCGGAACATAACAATACTAAGTATTGCTGTTTGGCGATAGAATATGTGACCAGATGATGTTCTAGACGGGCCCTACCAATATGTATTTATTTCATTAGGTTTTTGTGTAAATAGGATGAAACGTGGTAAAATGTAAACTGTCCGCTCGGCGAAAACCACTAGATTCATATACATGACGAAATAAAAGTTTTATATATAAATAACCCTGCCCTTATTAAATCGTGCGAAACCGGGACCGATTGCTAGTTAAAGATGATAATAACAGAAAATCCACTCACAGAAGAAAAATCACAATTCATTCAATTTTTTTTTAATAATTGTAATAAGATAAATTTTCTGATATCAATTTCTATAACAATCCATGTATATTCTATAAATGTATTCTGTCTGTCTATTCATTACCACATAACAGTTAAACCGCGGAACGGATTGTAATGGAATTGAACATAGAGGCCTTTAGATTAGCTGTTGGGGACCTGAGTGAGCACGTAACGAGAATATATTTCTTTTACAAGATTTACGGTTGACGTGGGGTACTGGCGAAGATTACCTTATCGGGAAAAACTTTGATTGATTTAAAATTAAATAGTAATTATATATATCAATTAGTATATTAACCTAAAGAGGTTAAAATATGCCGAGTGACCAATCTGGCTTTAATAAATACAATATATTTTATGTTTAAAATATAATTACTATTAATGCCAACAAAATAATCCCGTTTAGTAATAATACTGTTGAAAGGTGTTTTGACATTTGTTATACATTTTAAAGAATATTTTGAAATTCAAATAGCTGTGCTTATCATCAGGAAAACAGTGCACGTTCTAAATTTCGTAACAGCTGCGAATTATATGAGATAAATTATATTTTCAACGGCAAAACCGTTCCAAAATTCACCGACTTATTGGGGAAGATACAATATCTTCTAAAATCAACTATAAATTTCAAGAATTGTGTTATATTTGTTTTGTGGAAACGAAGCTAAATATGAGGCATTAATTTATTAAAATCTACATATATTATATATCGCAACGACCAGTCTGTTTGTATATCATATTCAAACCGAAGGATCAACAAACCTTAGATTTAAATTTTCGATACTATTATATTATGTACAACAAACAGTTCTTGATTAATATAATATCTTAATTTATTCTATATATTTGTGTGTACGTATAACACGTAATAAAAATATTCAAAGAAATTAAAAAAAAAATTGATCGACACGACGTCATGATCGATTAGAAGTAAGAAATGCCACTGGTTTAGAAAAACTCAATTTTTTACTCTGTCTGTCCCTAACGAAAATTTACCTTACGAAATTGTCGTCAATTGGAAATGAAATTTTATGTTGTTATAATTCAGATACGTTATTACTGTATAAGGCTTGATATTTTTTTCAAAACATCATGATGAATAGCCCTAGAGGCCAGAAGGAACTCTACCGAATTACGAAAGAGAGAGAAAGACGATCGAGAGATATAACACATATCAAATGCATGAAAGATGAGGGTGGTAAGGTGTTATGTAGAGATGAGGAAATTAAAGAGCGATGGAAGATTTATTTTGAAAAGCTTATGAATGGAGAGAATGACTGGAATGGTATTCTCCAAGAGGCACAAGTAAATAAGGGATTAGTACAAGGAAAATATGGGAGAAGGTAATAGAGAGAAGATTGCGAGAAGAGAGTGAAATTACCCAAAATCAGTTTGGGTTTATGTCAGGCCGAGGGACAATGGACGCTATTTTTGCACTCCGCCAATTGTGCGAGAAGTACAGACGTGCTCACTAGAACCTGCACATGGTGTTCATTGATCTCGAGAAAGTCTATGATAGGGTGCCCCGTGAAGTGTTATGGTGGGCATTGAAAGAGAAAGGTTTGCCTGGGAAGTATGTAGAGTTAGTCCATGCTATGTACAGGGGATCCTGTACCTACGTCCGATCGTCTGCCAGCAACACCGACCAGTTCAGTGTGACTGTAGGGTTGCACCAAGGGTCGGCTCTAAGTCTTTACCTCTTCCTGCTGATTATGGACGCTCTAACGGCGGACATACAAGAGGAGGCACCCTGGTGCATGCTTTTTGCCAATGATATTGTACTGGTTGGTGAAGATGGACCTGAGATCCAGAGCAGATTGGCAACAGAAACTGGAGAATGTTGGCTTGAAAATCAGTAGAACGAAGACTGAATACATGTTCTGCGATTTCGGCGGTCTCTCCGGTCTTGAAGCCATAGCGCTTAATGGCGTGGCCCTTCCAGTCTGCTCCGACTTCCGGTATCTCGATTCACTCATTCAAGGCGATGGCGAAATAGATCGAACGGTGAAGCACAGGATTAACACAGGTGGATGAAATGGCGGCAGGTTACGGGAACAATTTGTGACCCCCGTATTCCCCTTAGACTTAAGGGCAAGATCTATGGTCAGACCTGCTGTTCTATATGGATCAGAGTGTTGGGCTATAAAAGGGATGACCGAAAGACAATTGCATATGGCGGAGATGAGAATGCTGAGAGCAATGTGTGGTGTTACGCGAATGGATAGAGTAAGGAATGAGTACATAAGAGGAAGTTTGAAAGTGGCACCGGTAACCGAGAAGCTACCTGGAAACCGGCTGTCTTGGTATGGGCATGTTATGCGGAGGAATGAGGACCATGTTAAGAGAAAGGTTTTGAGTATGGATGTGGATGGATATAGAGATAGGGGACGACCCAAGAAACGATGGATGGATTGTGTGAAAGACGATATTTTTAGAAAAATGTTACTTGTGAGATGACGTCTGACAGAGAAGTATGGAAGAAGAAGACATGCTGCGCCGACCCCAAGTAAAATTGGGATAAGGGCAGGAGGATGATGCATGATGATCAAGTAAATTATTCATTAAATAAAAATAGTACCTACTAAAGACACTAACATCTTCATAACATCATCATAAAAATACCATATTTTGGATTAAACAGAATCGAGGAAGAAATTCAGATTCTAAATATTGTATAAAACAAAGTTGCTTCCTGCCGTTTGTATGTTCAGATCTTTTAAAGTACATAACGTATTTTAATACGGTTTTCATCAATATACAGAGTGATCCAAAAAGAAGATTTACATGATAGTAGAGAAAAGCTGAAACCTGCAACAATTTTTTCTCTTTATGTTTATTCTTCAATCTAAATGTTCCATTATTAGTATAGAACAAGATTTCTGCGCGGTGATCATCTAGACATAGGACTCTTATGATCGTCAAATTTAAAATAAATCTGTGATAGATAATTAAATACATCTGAATTGATAAAAGCTAATTTACTGCGTGTTATTGCTTTAGTAAATAGAACGAAGATTTTGGATAACTATTTTAACATCCGATTTCATTTGTATTATTTGAAATCCCAACCCATGATTAAGTACCTAATTAGGTTCTGAATTATTTTCCTTAAAAGGAAATCGTTTTTTTTTTTGTACAACAGGAAAATACAGAATAAATAATAATAATTCGTTTTTATTTCGTCCTCATAATATTGCGTTGATTCAAATGTTCCTGCGACTGGGTCAGGTGTGTCTTGCCCAATGCTATGTTATCTTAATGTAAATATGAGTCAGAATTGAACCCACACATCCAAAATTATCTCAGAAAACTCAGTATGTTCCCTAGGTCCTCATTTTCGGTTAAATAAAAGATATTCATTGGATTTTAGTAACACCAATTACAGTTAGAATTTAAAAATTCTAACTGTAATTGTGGATGGTGAAATAAAATATAATCAATTTTTAGTAGACATTCTCCTTCAATCCTTATATACAGTGATCACAATGTAATCACAATGTGATCACTGTATATAAGGATTCCTCTAGTAAGTATATTGTTATTACATTACACTTTTCACTATCCCAATGTCACGTAACTAGGGCATGTAAATTTGTGCTAATCCTGTTTACGCAGAGCAGATTGCGTCAATAAATTACCATCAAGTGCTTGTTTTTGTCCCGCTATTTTAGTCCACGATGGCCGGGAAACGGTAGCAGCTAAAACAGTGCGAATTAGTATACGTTGTGCTGTTTTTTTTCATTTACTAAATGTAGAGATAACAGCTTGTCCTATAGCTGGACAACAGGTTTTTTCAAAGGATTTATATGAAGCTGTATTATTGTAGATTGGGTTGTTGAGTGATAAAAAATTAGTCGTCACGGCACAGACTTTTAAAAAACCATATTGTGTTTGATATGCTATTTAAAACACGTTGATATATGAGTAAAGAATAACCTGTTAATGTCTCAAGAATACAGGGCATACGTCACAAGTTCACACCTTAATTAGGCTCAGAAGATATTTCATCATTCTGAGTGGTCATTTAAAAATATCTTTTATTTACATAAGAATTATAAATCACATTAAGCTCTTAAATATATACAAATATGAATTAATAATAGTTACTGTACAAATCATGCAACACATGGAAAGAATGCTAGCAGCATTTCCCCATTGAATAGCAATTCCGATCCTCTAGGCAAAAGACGACCCAGCCCTCCTGTCACCGGTGGAGACAACAAGGTAAAGGTGTTATACTTTTAATGAAGCTTTTTGCTCTATTACTCCAACGTCCAAGTGTTTCAACAGTAAAAAGGACAAAAACATAATCAAAACGAATTAAAAGTACATCGATAAATAAATAAATATAAGTAAATAAATTAATCATGAGAAATATTATAAATATTTACTTTACTGACGACTCTCAATAGCTTCTTTAAAATTGTAATTTTTATTTCGAATACTACCAATATTATTCGTGTATTGTATTTATTAGCATTCCTAATTATCAGAAAATACAGTAGAAGCGTTAATTCTGCATATTGTATCATGTATTTGCTCATTGTTTTAAATAAATTGATCTATTCTCAATATATGACGACCTCCGTGGTCGAGTAGTGTGTACACCGGTTTTCATGGGTACGCCACTCCGAGGTCCCGGGTTCGATTCCCGGCCGAGTCGATGTAGAAAAACTTCATTAGTTTTCTATGTTGTCTTGGGTCTGGGTGTTTGTGGTACCGTCGTTACTTCTGATGTCCATAACACAAGTGCTTTACCTACTTACATTGGGATCAGAGTAATGTATGTGATGTTATCCAATATTTATATTTATTATATGCGAGACGAATAAACGTTCACGAACATAAAAATATAATTAGAATTTAAATAGTTTAAAACGCAGAGATTCGTTAATTATTTTACCGTTGGATGATTAATATTCGGTCACAAGTTAATGAGGCGATATCATTTTAAAGCAAAGTTTGGGTATGGTGGACGTTACTTGTTTGAGATGTGAATATGCAAATACTAATAAGTTAAATACGTATACATAATATATTACCTTAGTTTAACTTGAAAGCGGCCAACTTAAATAGATTATATTTTTAAAAATAAGCTCTATCACAATAACTTCGCAAATAAATTAACTTCTTTATAATATTAGTATTACTTTAATATATATGTATGTCATCGATTATGAATAATTATTAACTTAGATGATTTTGTTGTATCTGTGGGGTGTGAACGCCGTGACGTAATGAGTCACGTGATCGGAATCGTTTGAAGGGACAACTGTCACATTTTGAATTCTTTTGAGAGCGACGACTCGGAAGCTAAACTTTATTATAGAGAGCGATACAGTTCGGGCCTTCCAAACGGGACCGTTGCCGCGTTGGTTCGCGCAACTCGGATAGTTATAATATACCTACTTTATAATTTGAGATTGCTGATTACCTACATAAAGTACAAGAATTGTCATATTGTATCGTCGTGGTTAATTGACTGAGATCTACGCCATGAACCCTGTACCAGAAGCTCGTACCGATGACGGACGTGCCGCTGATCTATCGCAGTCGCCGTCGTATATGTGTATATATCTTGGCACTTTTCTCGTTTGGATATTTTTATTTGAAGAGACGAAAAGCTTGGACACATATATATTATTTTTATTACAATGGCCATATATGGTGTAAAGTATTTTTACCTCCTTTTATTGCGCTCTGGTCTTGCGTTCATCTTGTTTCTAAAGGTAGCCATACACGTTAGAGTGTGTGTTAGAGTGAGTGTGTTTGTCAGGTTGGTCTGTTTTGTTGAACTGTATACGTAAAATGGAGCGTGTTTATTGAACTCTAGTGAAAAAAAATGAGTTTTAATATTTTTTGCCTATGGGTATATCTGAGCAGTAAAATATTACGAACGAAACCGACCATGGTTAAAAAATATTTGTCTGAAGATGCCTTATCTAATAACTATAAAAATTAAACATATTTTTATTTTATGTACCAAATGGCATCAAATTGAATTTTTATACTGGATTGGATGATGGATATTGTCATCATAAAAAAAAGTGTGAGTAACATTCAGATTCATCGGCTTGGATAACCTGTTTTAAAATTCAGAAACAAAGCTTGACACCCATGTTAAGAAATTAAATAAAGGTTTTTTAAACATGTGAAAATCGGGGATTTCTGATTGGCAAAAAAGTAGCCACAAGATGCCAGGCAGATGTAAAACATCGAAATTGATGATTACTGTAAGAATTTGAAAAATAAAAGATCAATTATAATAGTGTCGTTTTTTTTTTAATATAATAATATGTAGAAACGAAGTATTGTTGAAAGGGGCGTAGATATCGACGAAGAGATGATGGCATCAAAGAGCATCCGAGTTGGCCTTACCCCAAAGGTGCGTCAAAAGAGGTTCCACTGTAAAATCTCCTTTAATCGTAGTTTACAGATAAACCTAAGTGTATATTTATCTACCAAAATAGTAGAGACTTCTGTAAGCGAGCCCGACTCACTACTAACTACCGATAAAATATATTCCTCTTATAAATAACATCTGTCATTGTTAATTTATTTTCGGTTTCTATATTTGAGAAACAATTAATTTTGAATACGAAGCGTAATTCAAAATCATCCCAATATAAAATATTCATTTCGTTGAGTCCACGCGTGACGTAGAAACTTTACCGTTCGTTAATCTTAACTCAAAAACGATCGTTTTCCAAAATTATACGATTCGTTAAATATAGCAATCCGGCGTGAGTCGTTTCCAACATATTATTGTGATCCGTAATTGATGTCGTTAAAAGAGCTTTAACTGTTTCAAAAAACACGCATCATTTAAGGATGCGATGCGACAAATTGTAAATGTGTAAGTAATCAATTGTTTAAATATTAATTAGTACATTATTTTTTATTTTTATTTTATTTGGGAAACAACACATACACTATATAACAATTAACCCGTGCACAAACCAATCAAGTTTCCACTAAAAACTAATTCATGTATAGCAGTGTACAAGCAATTCAGTGAACTATAAATATTAATTATCTAAATTCAAAAAGATGAAACATCAAAATAAAAAAAAAAACAGGACAAATATATAAAACAATGACTAAATTAACAAATGCATACTAACTTTCTCTTTAAATGTATTGAGCGAACATGAAAACATGTCCAAGTCATTAAACTTCATATTTTAATTCTTACAAGAGCGATAAATAAATTCATTATGAGCATTTAAGTTATGTATTACTTTAAATAAAAAACTTTGATTAGATTGAATAGATACTTTAAAAGCAATTAAAATATGTTATACAGTCGCACAGTTGTATGGCGTATGATAAACATTCATATGATAACATCAGATATGTTATCATATGTCTTATTTCAGTCACCAGCAGTGTTTACGTTAACAGAATGTAAATTTTCCACTTCTGGGCTAAGGCCTCCTCTGCCTTCGAGGAGAAGGTTTGGAGCATATTCCAATGTGAGTTGGTGGATAAACATGTGACAGAATTTCGTTGACATTAAACAAGAGCAGCCCGAGAGCACGAGATGAATTATTAACACAAATTAAGCACATGAAAATTCAGTGGTGCTTGTCTGGGCTTGAATACGCAATCATCGGTTAAGATGTACGCGTTCTAACCACTGGACCATCTCGGCTTTATTATGTAAAAATAATTTCTCATCCATCACACAATGATATGCTATATCAATAATAAAGAAAATGAGACATTTAAATGAAAAACGTATTAATTATATTTTGGAAAATAAAAAAACCATTGTTGATATTGAGTTTTTTTTCTCATCCTCATAATTTTGTCCCTCCCTGTGCATGTGTTTCTAATGTAATTCCAGCTCTGGTCTCCGAATGTATCAATGAGCGATTGATGTTTGTCAACAATTTATTATTAACTAACTTATGCGAATGCATAAATAATTAAATTACAATAAGTAATATGTTATTTTTAATAAATGCTGTATCAGCCCCGAACTTCCTTAAGTTCTCTTCCGTTCGTCGGAAAGCACGTAAATTGGTTTGTAATGCGGCTAACCTGCCCTGAATGTGAGAGATTTCTGCCTCGATAAAAAGTAAGAAGCAGTGGAGGACGCGTTTTTTATTTTATATCTCTCTAGTAGTCTTCGTTTAGAATGATGGCTGTGGGTGTAATTCAATCAGCCCAATGATTATTTTTTTTTTTTTATTTGTGTTAATTGTCCAATATTGACATAATGAATCAAATATTTAGGAGAGCATCAAAATTATACAGTTATTAACATTAAATGTGACAACATTTTGTATAATGTTATTAGTTACTTGAAATAGTTTGATTTTTTATTTATCGATTTATAGTGCAATATGAATTGATATCAATATTTTTCATGAATTTATGTGTTATTTTAAAGAAAATATATTATAAATGTTATCAAATTAAAATCTTGCATTAAATAAAAAAAATGTAACACGAAATGATCATACGGTGCTTACCGATTAATAGTCCCAACGCACCCAATACTTAAGCCTAAAGTTTCACCTACGTAATAAAATTGACGCAGGTTTTATCGTCTAGTAATGCGCGCGCAGCACTAAGCATGTACTCCCTACTCCGCCGGCAGTTGCCAGCCGGGCCGCACGCTTCTTCTTCCCCACGTAAACATTAACCCCCAAAACAAAACACGACCCTGGCTGGAAACAATCCGTATCTCGACAAAAATTTAAAAAAAAAAACAACAGAACGCGCCACAGACTCGTAATAATTATACTAACACGCTTTCGCGCCAAAACATCTGTCAATCTATCAACTTTTTAGTGCTAATAAAACATGAAGCAATAACACGGTGTTAATAGTTTTAATTACGTGCAAGGGTGGTTCGACGTTTTAATTTTTAATATTAATTTTTTTTGTTGTTGTCGTCGTGTGTATGTGAGTATTTTAAAGGCTAAGTATTTCAGCTTACGTAAGGTCTGCGGAGCAACTGTTTAAATTGCCGATATTGTTATCCTCCGAAAACGCTCGGGGAGTATTTTTTCACACGAAAAGGTCCGTATTTTTATTCAGAAACTACTTTCTTTGTTTTCGTTTTATTACCTTCGTGTAATTTCACATTTACGAGAACTTCCTAATCTTGAATGAAAATCTTAAATGAATTTATTTTAGAAGGAAAATTTATCGTACATTATCTAAAAGGGATCAGAGTAAGTTAATTTTACGATCAACATTAAAACCTTTTTCGTCGAAAACTAGTTTCCTTTGATATGCTACAAAACTGACCTTGTTAAAAAACAATTTAGCGTTTTTAATGCTTAATTTAATTAAAACAACTGTTTATAAAACAAGATGTTTTGTAAAAAACATGACGATATTTTTGTTTATTAATAAAAATAGTATTTCAATTATAGGAAAGCTTTTTCAATATAGGAAAAATTAAATCATATATATATTTTTGAATCAATATTTATTGCATTGATTTGATATCATATGTTATTTATTGTAAAATATTTTAAATCATACTATTTTTAATATTCCACTCGTTTCTATCCTTAATTCATATACATATATAGTGTACCTAATAAACTTAATTGGATAAAATCAAAACAGATTAAAAAAAAAAATTAAAATACTTTTTATCATTATTTAAATTATTCTACACAAAACCCACATCTATTAAACACAAATATTTCAAAGGTGAAATTTTACAAACCGACGAAATTAACATAAAATAAATTCAAGCTAAGTTATTTTTAATTTCAGTTTAGTTACAAGATACCTGTGGGTTTTTCGTAAAATGTTCTAAATCATGACCTACTTAAGGCTACTTGTGGAGAAAAAGTTCATATCAAGATTCGTCTCAATACATTTTTGTAGTCGTAATTATCATAAGTAAGATTGATGGACCAGTATATCTTATTATTGGCACTGTTCTCAACGTATCCACGTCAATGATTCGTAAGACCACTTAACATTGAAATAAAAAATATCTGATATATTTACGTAAATTAATTTTAATACTCTCTATTTTTTTTTTATTTGGGTAGACTGACGTGCAAATGCCACCTGATAGTAAGTGATGACCATTGCCCAGAGCCATTGGCGCTGAATTTTGAACCATTCCTTATATCGCCAATGCGCCACTAATCTTAGGAAGTCAAATGTCGCTTCCCTTGTGCCTGTACAATACTAAGTATTGGTGCTTGCTGGAAGAATATGATGTATGAGTAGATAGTACCTACTCAGACGGAATTGCACAAACCAAATGATTTTCGATATCACCTAAGTAAAATATCAGCTTACAAATGTTCTGCTGCTGTGCTAAGGTATTCTTACTGAGATCCTCAGTGAGAATTTATGTAGAATTGGTAGATTTGCATCTGAGATGAAGGAGCTAGTGTTCTTAATTAAAAGCATAAGGGAACGTAAGATGTCAGAGTTAGGAAGGTCTTGCAGGTCCATTGTCTACGAACAAAGGTGATTGTTTACTATCTAGTGGACCATTTTCTGAAAATAAATGACAACAAAACAAGATTGATCAGCGTAGCATGTCTTGGAATTGCATTTTCACTTTAATATCGGGACTGGTTTACTATCACGTCTGGCATCTTCATATAGAAGACAATAGTATGTCTGTATCACACGTTATCATATTTTGATAGGTAATCATGATTGCTAATTGCTTCATTGTAGTCGCTAGCTTCCATTTTCTGGTCATGCGTTTCCGTTTTATCGGACTGTGAGTATGAGAAAATCGAGGTTGCTTAAATATTTTTACACACTTCACGTATGGGTTGTTACCGGTAATGACCAGCGTGGTTGAAAGCCGTGGTTGAAAGTCCATCATTGTAGGATGAAAAGGATAAGTTACAATTGATATTACAAATATCTACGTATGTATGTACTTTTGCCAAATTAGCTCGAATATCAAGATACATTCATGAATTTCCTTTTAAGAAACCCACAAATAAAAATTATAACAACATTTATAGCTATGCTAAATATTTTTTATAGTTTTAATTCTGAAAAACCAAAAGCCGTTGTCAGACTTTGCTTGTATAGATATTTTTTTTAATATGGATTAAAAAAAATAATCATGGCTTATAAAAATACTTATTTGAATTCAAATACACGCTCATAATAATTAAAAAAAAATTAATAAATATATATTAAAAATTTTACTTAAAATAGGACAAAAAGCCTCTCAACAAATGAGATGTTTAATATAACATAAAAAACTAATGCGGACATAGATTAAAATACAATACTAATTAACTTTTTAATGTTCCTATGACGACGAAGAGGATGGTCATTTGAATAAAATTGCTCAGTTACTTTGATTTTCAGTGGCTCCTCGAGACATTATTCGGCTTCTTACCAATTATTTAATTTAGGGAAATGTTGCCAATTAAAAAAAAATACTTATACATACATCGAACTCTTATCGTTTCAAAATTGAATTACATAATCCATGTATAAACCGATATATTGTAACAGCGGTCACAAAAGTCAGTCTGTAATCTGGTCCCTAATAAATCTAAGCGTAGGGCATGCTTAGGGCGGCCTTAACAAAATTGGTTAATCTATCAACCTTCCTTATCTATACTGTTATATTGGGTAATATGTTTTGAGAAATGTCAATTCGTAGATAATTATACAACATTATAGTTACTGTAAGGTTAACGACGTTATTTTACAATATTGCCGATTGATACTTCGAATTAAGGTATTTTCTTTAGTTTTTCCTATATTGTATAATCATAAATATGTTTACATGTTACAATTTGTGAATGTTGTCTACATCGTATTTCTTATTATATGTCTGTCTAATCTGCGCTAATTCCAACATTTAATGTGACTTATTGTAATTTAATTTCGGACTTTCACTTAAAGGACTATATGAGCTAAACGCAAGTTTCATAATGCATAAAAGTATATGATCCAATGCAATAACAAATTCAAAAAAAATATATGATACTCTTCAGGATATATGCTAGTTAGATAGTGTTTTGAAAACGTGACCTCATTAATTTGATACAATAGAAAAAAATCACAAAGTTACCTGTAAAAAAAATTTTTAACGAATAAAAACTATACATATGCATATGCAATTATTCTGATTTTTTGTTAGATTATTCTACAAGCAATCTACTAGCGTAATAGTGTTTTACTTTTTTAGACCAGCCAATATATATTTTTTTAAATCCGTTATTCAGAATATTAGGATTATTTTTATTTCCGATAGGCAGACGTGTAGAAAAAATGAATAATTATGGTATTATTTTAATTTACGAGCGCGACAAAAACAAATACCAACAATGGACATTCTCCTTTAAATCTAATGTTAGAAAAATATAACTCATAAGACATAATAGATGGTAAGGGCAATTGCAACAATAATATAGGATTATTGTTGCAATTAGCCATTACCAATGGGATTATATGCAGTTACTGTGTATTTTGTTTGAGAAAAAGTCACTGCTGAGATCCACGTCGGTTCTTCTTGGTAGAATTTGCATTCTAAATCGGTGATAGCTTTACGTTTAAGTGTTTTGAATACTTCGTTTTAACATCCATAGTTTGCGCATTATGACTCTTCTAAAACGTGTTGTGTCTTCGCTGTAATCCTACATATTTTACTTTAAAGATTTATAAATATAAAGTATCACTACTTAATAATTCCCAGCTAGTTTTCGTCAAAATCAAAATCAAAATCGACATTTTGACGAGTCAATCTGTTATTGTTATAAGTAAATAAAATAACCGTTTAAATTTTCAATCTACTCGCGAGATTAGATCGTGATAACCTTTCAATATATCGGCTTGACCCGTTCACTCTAGCTCTCAGAGGCACCTGGCAATCCGATATCGTCTGTAAACAAAAGGTTTGTATTTCAAGTCAAAGGTTTATTGGGCGGCGGATCACGTACGAATGGTTTGAAATAGCCTGCCATGTGACGATATTATTTTGATGTTTCGAAACAATTTTTATATTAAATTGATTTAGACTATTACTTTAATTCAATATTCAATTTTCAAACTTTATTAGTTCCTAACTGTAACCTGCCCGCTTCGCAGGGCATTTAATTAACAAAGGAAGAATGATCAAATTAATTAAAAAATACTACGGACGATTCCGCGTCGATTGGTTATAGTCCCATACCGATATGTAGTTATCATGTGATTGAAGCCCAAGAAAAGAGGTTTGCATAAAAGCCTATACTGATAACCTAACTTTACAGTTGATACTACCTAGCAAAAACTACTGGAATAATTCGTAGTTGATCGAGTAGGCAGTATGTGGCAGAGCCGAATTTTCCATCTCGTGGCTTCTAAGCAAAGCACGTCTCAAGGCCTCGTTACCCTTTTGTAACTTCCTAAAATAAATACTTTTTCTACAATGTAGGATTTATAATGTTACTTATAATTATATTGTTTTTTTTTTTTTACTATATTACAAATATATGCCATAACGCTATTTAGATAGTAGAAATACCTTCATTAATATGAATTAGTATTCATTATTTCTCAATTTTTGGCCTGTTTGAGATCTCTAGTCAATGCGGGAATCCTAATCAGTTGCTCACACTGCTTAATGGATAATCCAGCTCTATGTTGTGGTTTCTGGTGGTAAATTCAACAATTGCACTAACTACTAGTAAACTTACTCATAATTACTTTTACATGAATACTTATAGTTACACTGTGGTAGGGTTTTCTGCAAGCCCAACTTGGTAGGTCTCATACATCAGATATTCTACCAAAAAAAGCAATCTTTAGTATTGTTGTGTTCTGGTTTGAAGGGTGAGTGATTTAGCGTAACTACAGACACATTGACCATCTTAGTTCTCAAGGTCGATGGCACATCGGTGATGTAAGGAATGGTTAAAATTTCTCACAGCGCCAATATCTATGGTCGTTACTTACCACCAGGTGACCTATTTGCCAATCGGCCTACCCATAACATCAAGAATAAGTTCAATTGAAATTATATAAACACGTTAACACTTTTTGTGGTATATATTATGTTATATTTAGTTTTATATAATTTTAAAATATTACATTATAGAAAATAAATCTAAATATTCTGTAACATATTTAAAATAGGTATTGATTGCATATACATAGATGCTAAAAAGTACTCGCTAGTAATATTCGCAAGGGCGTGGAGAAATTGACCCGGAATAGACCCATTTTCGCTGGAGCCCCGGGTTCTTTTCAGATCAACCTTCTAAGTTTGCTTACTCAGGTATGAAATCAGAAACTTGAACGGAATATTTAACTTATATATTTTTTAATATAACGCGTTACCGTAACATTTTTTTTATAGTCTGATATTGCGTGTAAAATATTATTTTAGTGATGTCGATAAACATTTTGAAAAGATGCTTAAAGTTTATTTGTCATTGGAATAAACTTTAAATTAAAATTTCCAAAGATTCTATATTCACGATGAGAAACATGGAAATTTTCGCAGTTGAGAAATAATTTGATTTCATGCGAACTGTTTAAATGAAACAAATTAAAGCTCTACGATTTGGACGCTCACTGAAATTGACATTTTTAATATTTTTGAAATATTAAAACGAATACAATTGTATTAACGAATGGATTCATATTTATCGGATTACATAATTATTTAATGTATACACACGCTAGTGATGCGTATTACTTTACACAAAACAAAAGGTTCGTCACTGGTGACAGGGGGGCTGGTTCGTTTTTTGCCCAGAGGATCGGAATTGCGATTCAACGGGCAAATGCTGCTAGCATTCTTGCCACCATTCCACGCGGTCATGATTTATACATTAACTATTTTTAATTTATGTCTGTATATATTCAAGGACTTAATGTTATATATTTATAAAGGTTTCGAATAGGCATATCTCCATGTTGGGGGGGGGGGGTCTGGTAATCTAGCAAAAAAAGTAAATCAATCTAATTCGGGATTGCAATGAAAAATAAAAGCATACAATGAATGTTGCTTAGTGTCAAACAGTTATGTAATTCCAAGTAATTTATTATATTAATAAAAGTAATAGCTTATTGATATGGCGCTAGAAGTTAAATGCTTTTAATGATTTTTTATGTTGATTACAGTTTTAATCTCGGTCAAAATCTAGAGTATTGTATCAAAATGTCGATGAGTTAAAAGATGAATACAAAATAAAAATAATCTAACCAGCCAGACATAAGCCATAATTATCTTAAAAAGAATACTTAGCTGGAATATAATTTACAGTCTGCTGAAATTAATCATCTTCTTCTAAATCAATCAAAAAAAACTATTCAAAGGTGATTTGAAAGCATAACTTTATTCCAATTTGTATGTATCGTTAGGCTCGGTTTCATTAAATTAAAATTCGCTCATTAATCTGCAAAAATAACGTTTGACCACTATCGACAAATAAATTTTGCGCTTGCTGATTGTGGCTTAAATGTGGCATTCATGTATGAAAACAATTCTATTTTAAAACATGTCACGTACGTTCCACTGACGGATTTCGTCTATTTCTGTACCATGTTGTAAATCTTCCAGTGAATTATTTGGTACTTTTTAAGCCTATTTTAGAAATTGGATCCTCGAAGAAAATATTTTATAGTTTTTCTATAAATAATATATTATTTTATTTGAGAATAATATGTTCACTTATTAATGTAGCTTTCGTTCACTATCAAGAAATTACTCTTAAATGATCTACTTTCGCAAACTTGTCTTGTTAAGGATCAGAATACGAAGTTAAGCCTACACTACTGCCCCCAAAGGATTAACGAATATTGCTTACGTTAAATCTTTTCTTCGAAACATTGTTTGGCTTCCTCACGAGTACAAAAAATAAAATCAAAAGAAATGTATGTGTAGTTAATTTGTACATTACTTTAAAAAAGGTGAATTTAAACTTACTGATTTTTTTATCTTTTCATAGTTCAGTCTAGTATAATTATGTTTTGTTTTTAAAAGTAGTCTTATTTTTATTGTTATTTATATTATATTATTATATCACTATTTTTCAAACAAAATACAACCGAAATTCCTTCAGCTATAGAGTAGTGAAAATATTCTAGACAGAGGTATTATAATAGTACTTATGTAACGATTTATATAAATGCTTAAGTTTGAAATAATTGATATCGAGTTACAAGAGCGTATTTTATTATTATCGGTTGGATGAAAGTATCTTTACACTTCCCACGTTCATTAGTTTACAGTTGAATTGCAAAGTAATGAACTGTATAATTAAAAAGTATTTAAATTGTATAGTTCTCAAGTCCCTGCTCCAATTTTTTAATGCAAAATATTTTCTTAAAATTTAATCAGGGTCAAATCGGAAGTATATTTCCCATATGAAACCAAATTGCTGGTAAATAGTACATATATTTAGCTTGAAATGCTAACTGTGAGTTCTTAACCTCGAAGACTTTTAACCGTTTAGTTAAGCTAATGTTTTCTTTAACAGTTGAACGAGTACTTTATCGATTCGTTCGGGAATAACTGTTATATTTCTAGCTTTCATGACTGTCGTACCTAAAGCTGCTTTATTCGTCTAGCTAGCTTATTAAGCTGGTGTTGAAATCCTAATCAGGTTAATATATAGAAAAAATTAGGATTAGTTCCAATATCACGCCTCTAACTTTTCCCTTAATAGAAAAAAGGTTTTTGCCCAACACATCTGTTTATATAAAATGTATTTTACGTTAAACTAAAATAGGAACACAGTCTTGCTCCAGATACATCACTTTTTTAACATACAAAAAAAGCGGTAAGTATTAATAATTAAAATGAATTTTTCTTTTTATTTCTAATGATTAAAGCGATTAGCGCTTCACAGCACGTAATACTTTAAGTGCTTCCTGTTGTAAGCCCGAACAGAGGCAAATTTTGCCTTAATCTGTGATTTCTATTTTTAGATTATCGGGTTTAATTTTGGCAACCGTGAGACATTGTAAAAACTTTGGCTTCCACTCCGATGCCAACAAACTCGCCCTTCATAAAAAGAGAGTGATTTTTTTTATTAAATTCAATCAGTTTTCAAATAATAAAAGTTCTAAAAATTTTGCCTTGCCCATACAAATATATTAAAGGATCTGACAAATACTCAGTACAACTACGTGAAGTTTAAAACCATAACTTCAGGTAAGCTAGTTTGGGTAGGTACCATCCGCTCATTATAATTATATTCTGCCTTTGAATAGCAATATTTAGATTTGTTGTGTTCCAGTTTATAGGTACAGTGTAACTATCGGCACATAGCAGTGGCGGACTAACAGTGGGGAACGGGCGGCTCGCTCAGGGTCTCCAGTCTCGGGGGCCCCCAAATGCATCCGCGTTCCCCTGATCAAATCCTAAACAAGACTTTAAAAATGTGCTTACCTTACCTACATAATTTCATCAAGATCAAAACACTACAATCTACAGTAATTAGAATTTTTACACATAAATAACTACTTACACTGAATAAAAAGCTTGTAAACTACTTTTTTTTTAAAGTTGTGCCTCATTCAGCTTTGCCGCTCCGGGCCTCTGACGGGCTTAGTCCGCCATTATCACAAAGGACATAATATATTGATCATTGAAGTTGTAAGGATTGGTTTATATTTCTTGCTGTGTCTATTTTGTAAGAGGTTATGTCCATTGCTTATCACTAGACCACGTGTCATCAGTCTACCTATTAAAAAAAACATTAGCCCCATGACAAATACATAAAATTGTTTCGGAATGAAAACTATAAATATAATTTGCACAATAACAGTTCCTTATTTATGCTTCCCATGTTAAAGGTTGTCTGCAAGAGATTACTTAAAGAAATAGGGCCGCATTTTTACGAATTAAATAAAATAAATTAATGTATATTTAACTTGCTTGTACGTATTGTTGTAAGCAATAAATTCTTAAAAATTTACGTATGTCATCCGGTAAGACAGAAAAATATAATAAGATTACTATCTGAAAATAAATCAATCTTATAATGTCAAAAGATTCAATTTAGATAATATAAGAATGCATAAATTTCACGTAAAAGATAAACGACAAAATATACACTATTGTATTACAAAACTAAAATTTTCGTATTTGTAAACATCAAGATTTCGTTGAGAGAAATACTTGAAAACGCAAAGATTTGACTTATTGTTTCCGTCGCGAAACTGTGACATTCGACGCGCGGGAATTGTCCGCGCGAGTAAAATTGTCCGCACGGGTAAAATTGTCCATGCTAGTGAAATTGTCGAAGAGAGTATTGTTGCATGAGACTCGTTTGTCAGAGCGGCGAATTTAAGTTCGCTGACGCCTCGTAACTGATTGAGTACCGTTTGCATAAAACATGTTTTGGTTTGTTTTTATTGTTTCCTTTTTAACATTATTTTTGTTACTACATATGTGCATATTCACATTACGGTAATATTAATTGCATAGACATTAGGAGGAAAAGTAAACTAATAAACCTAGTTTCCGACTTCGCAATGTTAATAAATGCTTCCTGGGTCACGGTATTCGTTTCTATAATAAGAAACTAATTATTTTTAACTCGACCTATTAAAAAAATCAAAAGTCATGTCATAAAAACATTGATAAAAAATGCAATAAAAGATTAGAATAGCAACATTTTTTATAAAATAAAAAGTAAGGAGTAAGTGGGCACCACCGCCCATAGACATTGACGCCGTAAGAAATTTTAATTATTCCTTGCATCTCCAATGAGCCATCGAACTTTGGAACTAAGATCCTATGCCCTTGTGCCTGTAGTTATACTGCCTCACTCATCCTTCTAACCGGAACATAACAATACAAAATATTGCTGTTTGGCGGTAGAATATGTGATGAGTGGATGGTACCTACCCAGATGGGCTTGCACAAAGGCCTAACAAGTAAACTTACCACAAAGCCCTTCCATCAAATGATGAATAAAATTAATTAAATTTATTTTATAAAATAAGACAATATATAATGTTTTGTTGACCGTACCCCGAGGCTGTGAACACGACGGAGCACAGTTGGTTGCATCGCGAAGCTCTTCATATCCCACATACATGTTATGTAATGCAAAACATGTTATATAATGATCTCATTGCTTTAAGTATAAATTGCTTTTCAATACGAGTGGTGCCAATTTTCAGTTTAATGCGGCTATTTAATATAGGCTAAATTAATTCCAACTGTATTTGAAACTGCATACATTTGTGGAATACCAACTTTTTCTTTTAGTAGGTCGTATTTTTAGCATTTCATATTAACATATTGAAATATAATTTCGAGTATTCTTGAAATTTTAGCGTTCCATTTTCAAATATTAGCCATCACCCGTCCGATTTGTGCGGCGTAAATTATATTATGTTTTTTTTTTATAAAAATTAATAAAGAAACGACGTTATCGAATTTTATGCGCGTTTTAGGATTGATCTAGTCTTTCGATCTTGAATGAGTAACAATTAAAAAAAAAGTTTAGTATAATATCGAGACTTGTTGACTGACTCATTGGTCATTGGTGGCTACATTATGAGGCTGCACGTTGATGGTAAATTCCTAGGTTTGAATTTTGGATGACCAATAAAAATTAGTTCTTCTGCCAAGAAATTTCGGTAGCAGTTCAGCAGTTAACTCTACCGTACCTCGGAAAGTACGTAAAGTTTTTCTTGCGTCTATCGTATCAGAGCTACTTTATGAGATTTTAGGAATGAAGATTAAACACAGCTTTATATATGCATTATAAGACTAGTTTCCTTTGCACTTTGGCAAGTTTATGAGATTGGTTGCCGTTAAATAAATTCAGTTAGGCGGACTTTATTTAATTTGATGAAAAATTTAATGACGTTGTAGAATAGAAAGAGTCTGCAAGGTAATTGGAAAGAGAGAAAAGTTAGTGGGTATTCGCATAAATTGCAGACAGATTATGCTGTAAAAAAATAAAATGAGACGAAAAAATGAATATTATAGTACATAATGTATTTTAGTAATCTAACATAAAAGTATAATTCAAGTATAAGTTATATGTATTCAAAGCAATGCGGCTAGAATTATCGACGATTGAGTCCTTTCCGAACTGCTTGATCCTTTGGCTTTGCGTAGAGATGTTGAATCACTCTGCATTTAATACCGATTTTTTTCTACCGCAAGAGAAAAGTTCCAAGGAATTGCTTGTATTAATTGGATTAATTAATGCATCGCGCATCATGATGAAAGGCATGGTGATAAGCAGAAAATACCTAGAACAACCACCGTGTGGATCCAGCTTTCACTGGCGGTTTTTTCGAACCGATACGACTTGAGAATCTTCAAAGAAAAGAGCCACAGTACACATACATTAAGGGCCGGGAACGCAACTGCAAACCCCCTGGTGTCACAGATGTCCCTTTTCGGTGTTAGTCACTTTGCATAAGGTTAGCCTTCTGCACGTTTGCCACCTAACATAAAAAATAAAAAAAAATTGCTGTTTATGACTCTCATTTAAAGTGATTCCATTTAGTTGGATAATCTATAACATTCGTCAATAAACAAAATATCTAATGCGAATATATTCTTGCCACGACTAGTTTAAGCGATAGCTAGGTACCATAAAACAGTAATAGCCTGTAAATTTTCAACTGGTGGGCTAAGGCCTCCTCTCCCTTTGAGGAGAAGGTTTTTAAACATATTCCACCACGCTGCTCTAATTCGGAAAATAGACACATGCAGGTTTTCTCACGATGTTTTCCTTCACCGCCGAGCACGAGATGAATTATAAATACAAATTAAGCATATGAAAATTCAGTGGTGCTTTCCTGGGCTTGAACCCGCAATCATCGGTTAAGATACACGCGTTCTAACCACTTATCTAATATATTACTGGGACTATGCTATTTTTATTTAGTATTTAGACTGCTATGTTTTATATAGCGAATACTTCTTCGCAACTCTCTGTATCTGCTGGGTTAACTTTTATATATATTTGTTTATTTTTTTTTTCAGTCGGAGAACACAAAAAGTCCAATCATTTATTAAATATAGATTTTAATTGGTGTAATCCATACTTCCATACTTACTAATATTATAAATGCGAAAGTAACTCTGTCTGTCTGTCTGTCTGTCTCGCTTTCACGCCAAAACTACTGGACCGATTTAAATTAAATTTGGTACACAAATAGTCTAAAGTCTGAGAAAGGACATAGGCTACTTTTTAATTGGAAGAAAGTACTGTAAAGGGTTGAAAAGGGGGATGAAAGGTTGTAAGTTGTTGAAAATATTGTCATTTTTAGAACTAGAAGCATAAAACTTATATTTTAGGCTATATATAACATATCATGACACCCACTAAGAAGGGAATTTTGGAAATTCTACCCCTAAAGGGGTGAAATAGGGGTTGAACGTTTATATGAAAGTCCGTCATTTTTTAAGTTGAAAACATAATACTTTATTTTTAGGATAATTATTAAAAATGAGTACATAAATATTTAAGCGTTTCTGCATATTATACTCCTAAGGGGGTGAAATAAGAGATGAAAGTTTTTATGGGAGTCAGTCAGTCATTTGCTTCCATACCGTTGGGTTAAGGCCTCCTGTTACTTTCGAGGGGAAGGTTTGCAGCTTACTCCACCACGCTGCTGTAATTCATTAGAACTACATATACGCACGTCCATGTTTTTATCATTTGAAATAAACGAAAAAAAAAAAACTTTTTATAAATATAACATTAATTAATTGCACTTACCAAAATATAAAATTGTTTTATGCAAACGCTACTTCATTTGTCACGTTTTGTTTACACTTCACTAAGCTCCGCAAATGGATGTAAGAGTCGAAATTAATTCGTCAGCATACGTATACAGATTTGGACTGACGCCAGGTACTTGTATCAACGTGATATGTTCCTTATTAATGTATTTTAATGCAAATAAATCATACATTTAAATATTGTTTTATTGATTTTTATGTTTTTTTTTATAAATTCACTATTGGGCAAAGGCCTTGTCAAGAAGGTTAGGAATTGCTTCACTGAGGGTCGGTTAATATTTGTATCAGATATTTAGCTAAAACGATATCTTTTTTCACCGCCGAGATACACAAATAAACGTAAAAACTAACTGATTCTCATCTTTATTTATTTTATAAAAAAAATCTTCTAAAAATATTTGAATCCTGACATATTAAAAGTGGGTACTTGATACACTGATCAAAGAAAGGTCAACATGATTTTAAAAACCTGTTTGATACTCCACTCGACACAAGATGAAAATAAAATTCACTCTCGACCCTAAACCCTAATACGAGAGGAAAATTTAAATACTGCTATTGAAACATCGTCTTGCAATAATTATCTGTCAAATTTCAAGATTTTAAATGTTGTATAATTGATCCTGTGGTATGACATTGTATTGAAGTTTGTTATTGAATTTTACTGAGGAGCGTTATGTCTGTTGGAAATAATTCAATTTATCTTTGCTAAGATATTAAATTAATTAATAAGCTACTTATCATTTTAAGCCCAACAGTGTCGCATTTACAGTGTTCATTTTCGATTACAAATACTAAAAAACTTACCGATATTTCTTTACGTTCCCGTAGGTATCTATTACAGGTTCATTTTAACAAAATATATGATAAGATTCTTATATAGATTTGAAGTTATTTTATATGAAATATTTTATATGATATTAATAAAAAATATCCATTTGTCGATAGATATATATTTTGGGTTAATTTGTGTTGTTTAATTCCATAAATAATCATAAAATTACTGTCTGATTAAACTAGCAACTAGATATAACTCCAAAGTATCCGAGGTTCTAGATTCATAACCCAGATCGGGCCGATAAACAGCTATTGAATTTTTCTGTCGAAAAATTCTCAGTAACAGCCCGGAGTTGGACGTCGGAAGGTGCTTTGGATAGCACGTAAAGCCAGGACCAATCCTGCGTCTTATTTCTGCCACGGCGGCTGGCGGTCAGGTCGTCATCATCATCACACTTATAAATATGACTTGTATAATAAATACAAACGAAACTACACTACTAACGAATCATGCATCTAATATTTAAAGACTAAATAGTTAATAACTTAAGAACTTAAAATAAGTTCGAAAACTAACAACAGTTAGTTTCCAAGTTCTGTCATTAATTTAACTTAAGATACCAAATATTTAATCTTAATGTTATAAAATAAAAGAGATGACTAGGATATCAAGTTATACTATTTCTTATAAAGTTGTCCTTCTAACCTCATTTTTTATTTATAGTGGATAAAGATATTTTTTATCGGCAATTGAGTGACCTTATGTTTAGTGGTCACCACTGCACATAGACATCAGAAATATTAACCATTCCTTACATCGTCAATGCGCCCTCAACCTTGTAAACTAAGACGTTATGTTCCTTGTGCCTGTAGTTACACTGGTTCACTCTCCCTTCAAACCATCCAACCAAAATATTGCTATAGAAATGATGTTTGGCGGCATAATGACTGATACTATTATAAATATATATAAATAAAGACCAAGTAAATTATGATAGTTTGTTAATTGATTTATATTTTATTATTTAAACGTGATAAATAATACAGAAGTGTCACAAAAAGAAAAACTAAAAATAGTAAATTATTAATTATTAGAGCCAATGAAAATTGTCACTCCGTATTATTTACCCTTAGGGTGAGTTTTATCAAAATTAGATGTGGCCAACTGCTAAGTTTTTCGGTTCATAATAGTTTTGAGGTAGTAAGCATAAATAAATACAACCAAATCTCCTCATTCCTCCATAATCCTCCTTATTTTGTGATGTGAAATGGGTTAATAAGCGTAGAGTTCGTATTCATTAATTAAAAAAACAGTAGCATGCTGGAATTACCTTTTTGCTCAGTTGTAAGACATTAACTAGCTGTTTCTTATGAAGAACAATTTGAGCTTGCCTTATAAAATGAAAGGCAGGTAGAGCGCGCGAAACATTATAATGAAAAACAAATACGAATTGCCAGTAGCAAGAAACGACACGTCCATTTGTTATATAATATTGTTATTTAAAATGATCTAGCGGGGGCGATTTAAAGGTGCAATGCTAATACTAAATAAACTACTGAATGTCTTACAACGTTCACAGTTTTTCAGTCGTTAGATTTAATACAAACCGCTATGTCCCTGCGTTTTAAAACTGTAATATCATCGAAAATATTCATTTAAATTACATGCTGTAACGGGCCATATTTAATTGTATAGGATTTAATGTTGTGTTGCTTAAAACCGCTTCGAAAAAAAAGCTATTATTTCGCGTAAAAGGTAAAGGATACAAAATGGTTATTGTGGGTTATCCCTAAGAGATAGACATATATATTTGACTTTTTTGAAGACCTTTTTAAGGTGTACAATACTGTAGTATATTATTTTGAACTATCGAGTAGGGCATTTTGTTAGCGTAAAACAATGTGCTTATTTACGACATCACTTTAGAAACCTCTAAAATAATCAGTGTTTCTATACTATATTGTACATGTATTATACATATAAATTTGTGATCTACCTATAAAAAAAAACCGCATCGAAATCCATACATAGGGATGTAGAGATCTATTCATACTTAGGGACAGACAGCGATAAGCGACTTTGTTTTATACTATGTAATAATGTATGGATATCGAAAGTGCTTTAAACATAAATTATAGATGTATTACAAATTGTTAATTACTACGCACTTGTAATCACTTTTTATTTTGTATTCGCTTTTTGTAATAAAAAATAAACTCACTTGTATTTCATCACTAATTCATCTAGAACATTCTAAATACGTTAACAATGCAAAACCTATCTATCTTTTAATAATAATAAATAAACTACCAATGAAATGCACTCGTGTCTGAGTGAAATATTAATTAAATACTTAGATGAAGGTGCTGACACGCAAGCCGACAGTAATGCGGGCATTGGTTAGCTCTGACATAGCATTTCACGTCTCACATACGCCTGTAATTACAAATCCACTAACACGTCATCGGAACACAGTTCTGTTTGATGTGATTTCAATTTATGTTTGAATTGTAATACGTAATTTTTGTATACAATAACAGCCTGTAAATTTCCCACTGCCGGGGTAAGGCCTCCTCTCCCTTTGAGGAGAATGCTTGGAGCTTATTTCACCACGCTGCTCCAATGCGGGTTGGTGGATACACATGTGGCAGAATTTCGTTGAAATTAGTCAGTCACGTGCAGGTTTCCTCACGATATTTTCCTTCACCGCCGACCACGAGATGAATTATAAACACAAATTAAGCACATGAAAATTCAGCGGTACTTGCCTGGGTTTGAACCCGCAATCATCGGTTAAGATGCACGCGTTCCAATCACTGGGCCACCTCGGCTCTCTTTTTTATATACGATGCTTGCAATTACAATAATAACCTTATAATTACAATAAATACAGTTCTTAAAGATTGATATTGTTCATATGGCTGTTAAACAATTAAAACAACTTAGCATTTTATATAGCTTTTTTTCAAGAACCAAAGCTGATTTAATTGTATAAGTTAACTTGTAAGGGAGAAGCCTAACTGTGTCCTATAAACTGATATTTACTGAGCAGAATAGATGAATGGTGGAAGATACACATCACCTAAGAGTCAAACAGTAGCGCTTAGTATTATTATGTTCCGGTTTGATGGGTAAGTAAGCCAGGAACTTGGGACATAATATATTAGTTCCTAAGGGCGGTAGCGCATTGGCGATGTAAGGAATGGCTAATATTTCTTACATTGCTAATATCTTTCTGTGGTGACAATATTATCAGATGGCTCGTTTGTCAGTCTGCCTACTTCAAATGTATTTTTATATGAAAAAAAAAGTCTTGATTAAAATTGTAGTTGGTCTAAGATAATTTGAATGTCAAAATGGTACGACGTTTTTATGTACCGAATTATCATTTGAAGTGGGCCATTGTGATGTTCCTAATAAAAGTAAAAACAGATCTTTGTGATTATTTTACGGATAAATGAATATTGTCCTCCGTTATAATAAAACGAGCCTGGTAAGATTACGAGACCTAAGTCTTAAGCATAGATAAGCTTGGATATAAAACATTTTATGTACATTCTAAGCACACAAATGCCTGAAAATAATGCAGATACGACATAACGACGTTTATACTTATACATTTAACAACGAAAAGCGTTCGTATCTTAATATATTTAAAAGTCAATGTCGCATATCAATATATAACTTTCTATGATTTCACGATCGTATTTTGAAGTTAGTATCCAGTTTGTTCTTGTAAATTAGCTCTACAGACTTGTAATAAAATTGGATTAAAACTGTTTGTTTCAACATCATTTTGTTGATTTAGCGTTTTCGATCCAACTTTAAAAATTGACATTTTTATACAATATATTTCTACTATTTTCCATACGTCAGTTATTGACAATGTGCCACATGGAATACTAGTATTATTTTAAAACATTTTGGGTTTTCCGATTGTGCGATTTTGTCAAGTTTGTGTCAAAAAGCGCTGTCACACGATTGAATACAAACCGACAAACCTAATATCCTCGTACGTCTAAGCATACGTGCTATTATTATTATTATTTTTTTAATTTTCAATTTATACGTAATGTATAGAATTATAAGAAATATTAAGTATACTATACGTGGGATAATTAACACTATTTATAATACCAGTCCCTATCCATATGTGGAAATCTTATCTACTAAAACCCCTGCGATGTCTATCTTAAATAAATCCGCCCTTTCTAGACTAAAGTTGTAATTTCCCGGTTCCTTTTTAACTTATAAGTAGAATAATTTTTTTTGCCTTCCCTTTTATATATTCCAAGAAAATATGCGATACGATTGTTAGAATTTTAAGTACTTAAATCCAAGTCACCTCATTAAAATATCTGACTGAATTGAAAAAAAAAGAGACGAATTTCAGGTATAACGAATATAAAATAAGAAAAGACGATCGGTACTTAGTAAAATTAAAAAAGTTAAGCTAACTAAGCATAAAACGAAATCAATAGAAACTGAAATCAGTTACACTTCGCGACGAGAGATAGCCACAGAATTTACTATTTCACTTCAAAGTAAACTCACCAATTATGAAAGAACTCGCGTGTTCAACAGAATTATATCTACAGCGGACTATTTAACGGGCAAGTTTTTTACGAAAAGGGGTCTTATCATCTGGTTTCCTTGTGATTCTGGATAGCATCCAAATGCACTAGAAATTCAAGCTCGAGTTAACAAACGTCCTTGTTGAAAATAGTTGTGTCGGGAAAAAAAAATTCTATTCAACAAAATAGAATCGGGTTGTGTAGTTCGAAACTAAAATAACAACATATCCAGCTTTTGTAAAGTTATAAGTATTTATATTCCACGTTGACTTTTTAAATTAAATAGTAATACACATTCCTTTACACAAAGGATTCAATATACCGTCGTTGGTAGAAAAATCAATAACAGAGATTTTGGCGAAATTACTTCTTGTTATTTTTAAATCGTCTAAAACATTTTCCTTCTTTCAATTTAACAAACTTTTCCATATCTTAACTATTAAATAATTTATAAAATTTTCATAATTTAATCGTATATATATATTTCTTAGAAATAATCTATGACTGCCTCGTTGGCGTAGAGGATGCAGATCCCGAGATTCTGGGCTCAAACTCCACATGGGCCAATAAATAGGTATTGAGTTTTTATGACAACAAATTATTAAAAGCTGCCCCTAGGTTGGTAATTGATATATTTATTTCATGGTATTTTGTCTTGGAATGTACACGAAATTGGTCATGCACCTGATTCTCTATCTCTGTTTCTGGTTGGGTCAGATTGTCGACCCATTGGATTTCGAATATCCTGATATTATATTAGATACCTTGTGACCGATTCTACTAATTAATAACGGTTACGATACGGTTGTCGATACGGTTTCCGATTCTATTCTTCACAAAAATAAACTTCAGCTGAATCGCAACGGTGCTAATTCTGTTATTTTATGAAGGATAATCGTATCCTTCATAAAGGTATCGACCTTCCCGATTCTAATTCTATCCAACATCGACGAAACTTACAGAATTTGCGCAAATATTTGAGCTCTTTAATATATCCGTTGTAGTTAGCCATTCTTCTCAGAAAATTTCCTCTGTAATCGAAATCCGTTAGAAAGACATCATCATCATACGGAAAGAGAACAAAGTTAAAAAGTATGGCAATAACTAGGAATTCGTCTTAGGAATCAGGAAAGCTGATTTATATTTTCTCGATACAATACTAAACAAAAACAACAGAGATAAAAGGAAGTTTAATAGTTTTTCGGTTAGGTGATAAAAAAGTATCTTAATTTATTAATATCGATTTTTTTTAAAATTTTAAGTGAATATACATTTTATTTATATTGTACTGTATTAAAAACGATGTAACAAAAACCCTATTGGATTTATCCGTACATCGGTATTCGTTGTCAACACTTATAGACTTCAAACTATACAATAATAACAAAATAAAATATAAAAGAAACAAAAAGCAGGTACATAGCAGATAAATTATGTTATAAGTAGTTTGTTTTTTTTTCCATAAAAAAATACAACATAATAATTAGATTGTGCTATTATGGTAAGCCTTTTTTATATTTCTGGTAACGTCATATTCAGTTTTAAATACTTATCCAATATTTTTTTAAATTATGTTACATGTAACTCGTTTGTGTGTAGAGAAGAAGAAGTTTTCCTAGCTGAATAAATTAATATCCTTCTTTTATCAAAGTGACATTAAAATAGCTTAATCAGAAACTAGGATTACTTCTTGTAGTTTCAGTCAGGGCTCAACATTATTAGGTTATTGGAACGCGAAAAACCAAGTGCTGAGCCCTTCCAATGTTTTCCTAGTATAATCCAGTTTATATTTTGTAAATAGTGCTTTTCGTGGACGAAACGTCAATCAAATAATAACTGTATATTTTATTTACTTTTTTGATTTAATATTATTTGTTTGTTGTGGATTTTTTTGTGGATTTATTTACTGTAGCCTAACAAATTCGGTCACGGCTTTACTTGCGAATATTTCGAGTGAACACGATTCGCGCAGCTTATTGTACGTTGGTACTACACCAGAAACCGTTCAGTGCTAACATTAATTACAGTACAAAATTTCAATTCAATAAATTGAGCGGTACGAGAATGCATAGAATACGAAATTTATTCTACGCGCTGTTGGAGTTTTCGGAAAATCCAGACGAATTTGACGTAACCAGACGGTTAGTTCCGCATACTCATCACATATTCTACAGCAAAACATACACATACATGCATACACTATATAATATTATCGTGTTGACAGGCATAACATTAGTACTAGTGACTTAGTTCTAAATCTAGATCGATGTGGCATTGGCGATGTAAGGAATGGTTTATATTTTCCACAGTACTAATGTACGGTGGTGAGTACCATCAGATGGCACATTTATCAGTCTTCAAACTATTTTAAATAAATAAAACAATACAATGTAATATGTACATCAAATTTATATTTTAAAAATTATTGATCTTTAGTCTCTGGAGTAGCTTAAAGGTTTTGCATCATATACATGTCTGTCAAGATAGCTAACGCTCACATAAACCCTGCAAAGGGTTCGGGCCGTCTAACTACGAGCTTCACCGGTTACAAGCGATGCGCGAAACGGTAGCATTAATTGACGTTACGAAATAGAATTCTACGTATGCTAAATAGATTCAACGATCTTTTTGAATCCGTTTCTGTTTATTAGATCTCCATTTCCAGCTAACCTAACTACCTAACTGCTTCATCTTATTTGATTTGCGTATTTTACCTGATCCAAGCAGCTCAATATTGAGTTGGCACCAGTAACCAAGCAATCGATGTTGAAATTATCGATGTTGACGACTTTGATACAAAGGTTGGCAAAGTTGGGCATTTTAAGGTATGTCTATTGGGTAATTTAACTCATTCGCGCAACAAACAGTATATCAGTTTACATAATTATGATATAATATCACACGTTTAAGTAAAATATGGCCGCCGTACTTTCAAACGACACTAAATAAGCACTAGTATGTACTAAATATAATAGAATAAATGACCGTTAATAAGTATATTAATAGTATTAATAGCCTTTGGTTCGAAATTAGTGGACGCTCATTCTATATATTAATATAACAGCGGGAAAGGATTTAATTTCAAATTGGGTCATACCATTCTCGCTCGCACATTTCGACATTTAAATAAAATAAAATATTATTCATAATATATGAAACACGGAAATTCCAAAAATATATCTCTACTTTAGGTTAGTATATCTTACTAAGTGTCATAATATTTTTTACCTAAGATTAAATGTAATTAGTATTTTAATTGGATATTTAAACCTTTAGGTAATGGTATTTAATTACAATTTATTATGATTGGAACGTAACATTGCTCCTTGTCAAATAGCCATTAATATCATTCATTCATTAATGTTAAAAAAACATGAGTGATTCGAAATAACTTGTATCCAGAGCCGTAAAAACTAATACAGTAGTTTCAAAAGTTCGTAACCTCTTAACAAATTATACAAGAACGACAATCTGTCAAAGATAGTTCGATAACAGATTTTTCTATGTTCAAAGTTTCATTAAAATTACTGTGGAATTACGAGTCTTAATACATATTCAATGCATAGCATGTTTAAGTGCAGATAAGAATCTGATATTATTTTAAAGCTACTAATACTCAAAAGACGTCCAATAATTTCTTAAGACTGAGTCATTTATCTTGTATTTATTCTTTTGATTACATTTGCTTAAATTTTATTGAATCCGAACTGTTTTTTTATATTTCTTATTTCGATACAAAACCATCCATGTACTGTTATGGTAGAATTTATTAAATATACGTTTATAATCAGCCTGTAAATTTCCCACTGCTGGGCTAAGGCCTCCTCTCCCGTTGAGGAGAAGGTATGGAGCATATTCCACCACGCTGCTCCAATGCGGGTTGGAGGAATACACATGTGGCAGAATTTCGTTGAAATTACACACATGCAGGTTTCCTCACGATGTTTTCCTTCACCGCCGAGCAACACAAATTAAGCACATGAAAATTCAGTGGTGCCTGCCTGGGTTTGATCCCGAAATCATCGGTTAAGAGGCACGCGTTCTAACCACTGGGCCATCTCGGCTTATAATATACGTTTACAACGTTATATTATTAAATGTATTTGGTGTAATATATTTGTTTGCTATTGCACGAAACATCGTACCGATGTCGGTAAAATGTTTCGTGTTTTTTAAGCGTGATAGAATTTTGGTAGGCGTCCAATGAACTTGTAGCGTTTCACTAATTAATGTTATAATTGCCAAAGTCGTATACTATTTATTCAGTCACGTGAAGGTTTAATAAAATTTATAAAAAATATTTATTATGAGAGTAGGAAGTAGATAAAAAATCGGTGAGAAAGAACATCATGATTAAAATAATATATTATTATTATTAATATATCTCCTATTATTATTTTTATGAAATGATATAAAGTAAATTATTCGTTCTGTATGAAAATTATCAAATCCTATACAAACTCCATGCTTCTTATCATCTATAATATTATATACTTGGTAGAGCAAGCCTAGTCTGGTTTGCGTCCATTCATAATGTATTCTAAGCCCCAAACAGCAATAGTTTTGTTCTGTTCCGTTTTGAATGGTGAGTAAGTCAGTGTAACTGCAGCACAAGGGACACAACATCTTAGTTCCCAAGGTAGATGGCTCATTTGTGATGTAAGGGAACGTTAATATTTCTTACAGTGCAATGCCTATGAGCTGTGGTAACCACTTACCATCAGGTAATCATAGTAAAAAAACCTTTTGTTACTTATCTCTTATATACAAGTGCATTTATGTGCATTACATTACTAAATCAATATTTAATAATTCGTGACGTCACGTCGTTCTGAAAGTAGGAAAAAAACGTTGATTATTGTATTTTATTTGTTTCGGTAAGTCCTTTAACTTATGTCTATACTCTTATGATATAATGATGGATGAAGTTATTTTCGCATTAATATAAGGAATAAGGAATGGTTAATATTTCTAAGAGCGCCATTGTCTATGGGCGGTGGTGACCATTTACCATTAACTGACCAATTTGCTCATCTGCCAACCTATATCGAACCCAAAATACTTTTAATTTTAGTAGCGGCGATTGAAACAAATTTATATAAGACGTTTCGAAAGTACTTGGACAAATAAATTTATTAAAGACGGTTCATAAGTGCATTGAAGAAACTGCTCGAACAAAGCATTTTTTATATTGATTTTTAAGGAGAGATATATTTCTCTGGATAATTGCATAGAAATGTATAATTATATAACTGTAAAAGTTAAATTATTATTTACCTGAATTGGTATTATACTATAAATATATTAGCTGAGATGGCCCAGTGATAAGAATGAATGCATCTTAATCGATGACTGCGAATTCAAACCCAGGCAAGCACCAATGAATTTTCACGTGCTTAATTTGTTTATAACTAATCTCGTGTTTGGTGATGAAGGAAAAAATCGCGAGGAAACCTATATGTGTCGAATTTCAAAGAAATTCTGCCACATGTGTATCAACCAACTGGTTTGGACGTTTCTTCTTAAAGGGAGATGATTTAGTCCGGCTTCTTTGACTTCAACACCGTTCGACCGATTGCAACTAAGTAACCTGTTTTTTTTTATGTGATAGGTAGAAAATTAGCAGGAGGCTCACCTGATGGAAAGTGAATACCACCGCCCATGGACATCTGCAACACCAGATACAGATGCTTTGCCGGCCCTTAAGGAGTACGCTCTTTTCTTGATGGTTCCCAAGTCGAAATCTTATTCAACAATCCTGACCATTCGACAGTTATCGTATAAATACAATTCACAATATTTTCTTTGCTTTAAGCAAATCCCATTTACTTTGGATATTATTGTGATTACGAGTTTATTTAACAATCAGCTTGAAATTCATATACTGTTAGTTATCTAGGTCGTCTGTTTCGGTTTGTGAGCAATTATGTTGCGATGTAGTCTACATTAGTGATAAGCTCTGTCTCTGATGATCATGGATTGTTAGTTGTTATCATGAGTAATTAATGATGTGGTTATTATACCTTAACACAGTTTCGTGATTACGTTCTGAAACTGTTACTGTCAATCCTCATAAAGTAAATTATCTGTAATAGGTTAAGATAAATATTCTTTACATCATTTATGAATAGTACAGTCATTTGATGCCAAAAACAACAGTTGAATATCTGAGATTTTATAGATTTCTAATTTTCATTTTGCTGCTTCGTGTCACTGGGTCTCGTGCGGATTTACAGAATGTCAGAAAAATACCATTTGGCTATTCAAAATTGAAACTAGAGAATAAATCCTGTAAGTTTAAATTTTATTTTTGTAAAATTCATAGTTTTTGCGGACGTGCGCTGTAAAGATTAGAGGTGACAAAGTGAAAAATTGGAGAAAGCACGTCGAAATCTATAAAAGCTCCAATTTTCAAAACTACCAAATGACTGTATTACAAATGGAAAGAAAGAATCGGGTCAGAGGTTGCTCTCTAAATAATCTTGAGACATTTGTGATAATAATTTCGCATGCCAATAGGTTCTCTTAGCCCAACGACACAGCTGTTGTGAATACTGATACGTGATATGAAAAGTCGCTTACATTGCACAGTATTTTTTTTGGATTTCACAAAACCCTACCACCTTTAATCAATTTTTCTACCGCCAAGCAGCAATACTTAGCATTATGTAGTTACGGTTTGATGGATCAAATCAAATCGAAATATACTTTATTAAAGTGCCCATTTTAACAAGTACTTTTAAATCGTCATTTTACAGAATTATATTAAAAGTACAATTAGATTTAGATTCTACTGAGAGCACCGGTAATAAGCTCAGTAGTTACTCTTTTCCAACATAAAATAAAATATTGTGTAGACTTTCATACAAACATCTAAACCTCGTTTTACCCTCTTAGGGGTAGTTTCGTAAAATTCTCAGCGGATGTCTACACCTTATAAGGAACCTATCTGCCAAATTTCAAGTTTGTAGGTGCTATTAATGAGTGGTATTTCGCTTTTACGTAATATATAGATTTATCCTGCCTGAAAGTCAACAAGTATTAGCTCCACGTTGATTCATAATCTATATAATCTTGTATTGAATTATACGCCCTATTTATTAATGTTTTTTGACAAATGATTAGAATTTATAAATCGGCAAAGTTAAAAATATCTGCGGATGCGAACGAGTGAGTGGGTGAGTCAGTTTAAGGTATATAAGATATCTTATCTTAGTGTCCAAGTCTGGAGGCGCGTTGATAATGAAAGGGATGGTTAATATTACTTACTGCGCTAATTTCTATGCTATATTATATATATTTCTAAGGTGGTAGCCATAATGAGAGCAAAAATTATAATATGGCCAGAATTTTAATTAGAGTGATTTAAATATAGGTAAATCAAATAAAAGGTTGCTGAACAAGCAAAGGCTATCCACGGATGGTATACGTAGAGAATACAAAAAAATAAATCTTTCGTAGATAATCGAGGGGTCTCAGGTTCTTTGTATACAGACCAATTTAATTGGAAAACAACCGTCGCTGTTTGGAGTATTTATTATTCTGTCGTTTGTTAGTGCACATTACCCCCTTGTATTGAAAAGTCACGGCCGGTGACTTTGTTGGTTCAATACAATAAATACGAAAATATGCCCAAAAGATTTATTTAAAATAATCAATGTACAATATGAATTATTTATAACAACAAGAATAAGTTCACTTTATGGTCTGCTCACACTAAGATCATTGCATTAAATACTTTTACTGACAAAATATCGAGTATTCGTTGTACCGATTTTCACTACTTCTATAACTACAAAAACTGCAAAATTAAATGTTTATTATAACTGAATATTCATTATGTAAATACGTGTCGAATTATTCTATAGATTTGCGAATACAAATGGAATGTATAAAACATAAATATAAACATCGTCCTTTTATAAACACTATATATTTTTGGGGAACTCAAAACATTATCTAAATTTTTCCGTCCAAAAACGGACTTTACAAACATAAATAATAAAAAAAATGTATTCTAAATTTAAAATTGTTTTTTTTGGAATATTCCATCTGGATTAATTGATTGTACCCAATAAATAAACAATATCAAGTGCCAAATATGTTTTAGGAGTGAGCTAATGTCCTTCCTGGAGTTCAAGCTTGCCTCAAACTAAATTACATCAAATGTGTCCGTGAGACAGACAGTATTACTTTCGAATTAATAATATTAGTATATATTATTGTAGGTAAAATGTCAGATGTCAAAACGATGACCTACATATAAACAGGTCATGTATAAAATAATTATACATCTCTTAATTAATTCTATGGAAACGATATCGTGATCCCGTGTCATTTGGCTATTATTTTGCGTTTGTGGGCAGAGCGGTACAATGAATCATTTCTTTATTACAATAGTAATATAATGGTCGAGATGGCCCAGTGGTTAGAACGCGTGCATCTTAACCGATGATTTCGGGATCAAACCCAGGCAAGCACCACTGAAATTTCATGTGCTTAATTTGTCATCTCGTACTCGGCGGTGAAGGAAAACCTCGTGAGGAAACCTGCATGTGTCTAATTTCAACGAAATTCTGCCACATGTGTATTCCACCAACCCGCATTAAAGCAGCGTGGTCGAATGTCGAAAGTCGTATGCTCCAAACCTTCTCCTCAAAGGGAGAGGAGGCCTTAGCCCAGCAGTGGGAAATTTACAGGCTACTAATGTAATAAAATGTAATGTAATGAATACACTTTTATACATGACAATGTATTCTTGTATTGTAATTATGCACTTACGTGTATTGGATCGCGTGAACATCGTTCTATGTACTTACCCGTTAAGCTGATATCCATACACGCAATAAATTTGTAAGGCTTTAATACATTTGTGTAGAGGTTACTAGATGTAAATTACACGTAAATTATTTTTAAATAATTTATATAAAACTTCGGAATTAAAATAGAGCCGATGGATATGAATTCTGAAATATCGATAAAACGCACTATCAAATTCACGAAACCTTTTTTTTTTTCAAAACATTGAAATGTTAGAGAGAAAGAAAGAGATCACTCTCGCCGAAAGATGTAATTACAGGTATTACACTGGCTTACACTGGCTTACCTTTCGAACTGGCAGAAAGCAAAGAAGAATCTCTCTCATCTCTCCCTCTCTCAGCAATAGTGGGTAAAATAATTAATAGTAGCTGGTGGCCATCCATAACACAAATCCCTTCTACCGGTAAAACGGTATAAAAATCAAATCCCCTGTTACGAATAACTTCTATCATTTTAGTTACGAGAAAGTTTACCGTGATTCTTATACGTCCAAAATAAATATGTTACAGTATATTTGTATGATATTTATAACTAGCAGTGCCCGCGACTTCGTGCGCGTTTGAATTTAACAAAAAAGTTATTGCTGTAACCTGAGTTACTCTTTATTACATCAACTATCTACCAGTGAAATTCCCTTCAAAATCGGTCCAGCCGTTCCAGAAATTAGCCGGAATAAATAAACAGACAAAAATTGTAAAAAAAAAATGTTATTTTGGTATATGTATCGTGTATACAGGTTATTATAATATTACAAACAGACACTTCAATATTGTTATATGTAATATATAATTTATATAAGAGTCGCATATATCTCTTAACACTCTGTATATAGAATACGTATATGGATAACTATAAGGGTATCCGATGTAAACCCTACTCATACATAGCCTTGTGTATCTATTATGTATATATATATATATATATATATATGTAACTAATCAAAGACTTATCAATTAATCAAAGATTATTGCATCGACAAATTTGAAAGTAGTTAGACATATTTCTAGTATTTTATTTTTAATATTTTATGAGTCATAAACAAGGGACGGTCTTGCACGTTTAATAAACATAATTACATAGTTTTCAAGGTAACTTTGAAACCATGTATTTAGAAGCTATGTACTCTAAATATAAATTGTACGTCACATTTCAAACTTGTTTTGAATTATCATGGTAACAAATGCCATATTTTTATATAAAGCTGAAGTGTTTATTTCATTTTTAAATGTTTAAAAGCGAAATTTATTGAGAAAGATTAAAGAGGATATCACATCACTTAAAATCCACTAACACGAAGCAGATGTTGAACGTCGGTAAAACCGCGCAGGGAACCTAGAGCTAATAACGGCAGCTTACTTTTCGATTACGAATTCCTAATGTTATTATTATTGTATTAAAAGCCCTGCGGGAACAAATATGGGCGTGTGTTTTTTTTTTAATTTACTAAAACATCTGATGGTCTGATGGTATATAAGTAGAAACTTTCATCTTCAGACACTTGGTACTTAAATAAATATGAACCATTTAAAATCTGTCAATACACCGTTAACCACAAATTCTATACCGTGCCTTACAGTACACTATTTCACCTTACCTTTCCACTTACCATTCAAACGAAAACAAAAAGAAGTGTTTTCACTCAGTATTAATGTTTGGTAACAATGTACCCAAAGACGGGTATTTACTAAGCTCTACCACCGGTAAAAATGCGATTAAAAATATTCAAAATGGCTAAATCAAATCCTGGTCCCATTTTATTAAATCTTCAAACGTAGAATTTATACTGGTCACGAGCTCCACGATTTATATCAGTGATTATTTAAACGCTTTCAAAACGAGTGACGTCGGCGTAAAGGACATTATCGTTTATATTGTTAGAGAAATTGTTTGAAAATGTTTTGTTTTTAGGCCAACATTTTACTTACGTGTTTGAATTTTTCGTTGTGTTTTATTTTGTACTGTTGATATTATCATTGGATTACTTTTAGGATGAAAGCGCGAAGCTTGTTATGATGATTTCGTTATAAAAATCTGATGTATGCATTACTGGACATAAAAATATTCAAGCGAAATTTATGTACAAAGAGATTAAATTAATCTCGATATTATTTTTCTATACAAGTTTACACATTGCGTTTTTAACGATAGTATCGAGACGTAATACACTGAATATTAAGGTAGTTTGACTGTATTCGTTCGATTGTCTAGTTTACTAGGCCGAAGATCTGATACCCGAGCGTAAACTCCAGATAGGTTTAATAAAATAGTTATTGAATTCATCACAGAATTCTCAGTATTAGCACGAAGTTTGGAAATTGGCAATATTCATCTTCTTGTGCTTCATCGTAAACTTGACCAGTAAGCATTAAGAGTTGAGAGTCGCGGCGGACCGATACATCATCATCCCAATGTCGGACATCATCATCGCCAGTTTTTACATTTTCTCACATTATTAGCAAAATTTTTCAACCTTCACGAAATTAAAACGTATTTCAAAATATTGTACACGATTTCAGTACATTCATTAAAATTTTCGCGCACGTTTTCCTCCTTTGTTAATGGTACCATTTGCTGTCATGAAAACGGCACGCTTCAGCAAATTAACCGCGAGTAGGCACGTCAGTGCTGCATCATTGCAGTATTAAGGATCGCTTATTCGTTGGCGGTTTTGAACCAGAAATTTTAAGATAGGTTTTATATTCCATGGATATTTTTTTAGTATTCAATTTGTAAGTTATTACTACATACTAATTCTCTTCATTTTTGTTGTTGTATGTTATTAACGTGATCAATTATACTGGACTTGTTAATTATAATATTTATTGCTTTGTTTAATCTAGTTAGTAGTTAATCTCTAGTATTTTAGTATTATAAAATTATTTTAGTAAAAAATATATCTGTGTATTGTACCTAAAAATGCATGTTGTGTGTCATGTGCCTGTGTGTCTTAAAGAGTCGCACAGTTTATGTTAAGTATAATTATGTTTTTATGTATAATGTGAGTGTAGTGACTGCTGATGGTCTTTAATAAATAAATAAATAAAAAATGTGTGGCAATTGTGATTTGATTACTAACAAAAATGTCTTCATTACTGCATTTCATACCAGAACATCTTCTATACATATAATAAAATTGGAGTGTCTGTTTGTAATATTAAAATAACCGCGTTTTACTAAATGCATATGTATGTATATACGGTACATATACCTAAACAACATTTTTTACAATTTTCGTCTGTCTGTCTGTCTGTCTTTTTGTTCCGGCTAATCTCTGGAACGGCTGGACCGATTTTGACGGGACATTCACTGGCAGATAGCTGATGTAATAAGGAGTAACTTAAGCTTACTTACTTTTATTTTAGAATTATATGTAAAATAATAATAAAGTCACGCTTTTTTATTAAATTCAAACGCGCACGAAGTCGCGGGCACAGCTAGTAATAAATAATTCTTGGCAGTGTTACACTTCTGTACCTTGAAAAATACGCAGAGCGTTGATCCTACACGTGATTTATGTCCCTCCTTTTCGCATTACGTAAGTCACGGGAAAGATACGGAGACGTGCTGTATTAACGCACAAATATTTGCACTGCAACGTCTGCACAGGTGCCTAATCATGGACAGTGGTCGTTGTGACTGAAATTCGATCAAAAGGACGTTTTAATAACATTAAATATTTTATGTTATTGCTTGAAAATGTTTTGTTTTTAAGTCAACATTTTACTTATGTATTTGAATTTTTTCGTTGTATTTTATTTTAAAATTAATAAATAAGTATATATATAACACGTATGTATATTAAAAGATCTAAATAAATATAAAAAAAATGATCAAACATTTCGTTTATATTCAATTCATGTTGTAAACTTATTTCACGCTTACTAAATTTATTTAAGTCTATAAGCCTCATTTCTATTTTAAGATATTTCATCCGATATATTTTGGTTATGTTCAAGTAAAATTTACTGATAAATAGCTCATTCATCGCCACAAGCAAATTACTCATCGACTAAATACCTCGAATTTCAAAGAACCCATGATTTCATTGACGAATGCGCTGTCTAAGGCTGTCTAAGATCTTCTCTGTGCTTAGTGTTGAAAAGTATTCTGCTTTTATTTGGTATTTTAATCAAAATATATATTTTTATATACATATTCCGTATTCTGATTTCCGATTTCCCCTGTATAAAGCATGCATAGCACGAAAATATAATGCTTTAATCATGCAACTTCGAACTTACGAAAAGTTTTTTGGGATGATTTTGAATTACGGATCGTAAACAAGCCCACCATCCGTAAATGAAACGAATCTTTACTTATAGTAACCGGACTTAAATTGACTCACGCAATCTTGAAAAAACAAAACTAGTATTGTATGTCTTTACTCGATACTAGTCCTAATACTACGTAATTCTGTTGTTCTAATGAGTAGCTATGGGCGTTAACCATCCGCCACAATTCACAGCCATAAAGCTTCGTATTGTTGAAGTGCGAAGGACGATTGAGAAATTGTAGGCACATCGGATGTACTAATTAGGTCACGTAGTTCAAATTGTAACGGAAATGTGTGGTGAGTCTAATGCCTTAATATGCAGTATACTTTATCCTTAATCTGAAACTGCCTTGTTTACTGTGAATTTCATCTTAAGTTTATCCCAGTTTTATCCGAGTATATTCATAGAATGCATAACGTAACGAGTTGATTTGTTGATTTCTAGGCATCTATGAATTAATTGTACTTTAATGATATACTTTGTAATAAAACTACTGAGTGTAATTCCGGTTCTTCTCGGTAGAATCTACTTTCTGAACCGGTGGTAACACTGTAACAAGACGATTCAAAAGCGCGACTACTGTTCTATTAAAATGCTATTCGGCTATGTACTTAGCAAAGAATATTTTGTTACTTAACTCATTTGAATACTGTTGCTACTTTTTTCAATTGTTAAATTAAATAGCGTTAATTCATTTTAACTGTACGATGTTAATATTTATTTATTATAAAATATGATATTGTAATGATTTATTAATAGTATAAGATGAGTAAGAGAATTAGTTTTATGAGAAATAATAGCAGGTGGGGCTGCGAGGCGGGACGCGAGAGACCGTTTTAATTTATAAGCCACTATTAGCCACGTGTTTTGAATTTTGATACTGGGTTGCACAGAACATACTTCAAATATACACTTTAAGCTATATGCTCCACCTATGAGTTTACTTACTTTTTCGTAAAGTCTGACAAACTAATATAAAAAGTTTGATCGCGCAATAATAATAAAAAATCAGCCAAGAGCGAGTAGGACTCATGCACGAAGGATTCCATATCATTATCTATAAAAACTGCAAAAAAAAATCATGCCTCTTGTATGGGAGTTCCCTTAAATATTTATTTTATTCTATTTTTAAAAAACAACA
Organism: Vanessa tameamea; assembly: GCF_037043105.1. Classification (NCBI taxonomy): domain Eukaryota; kingdom Metazoa; phylum Arthropoda; class Insecta; order Lepidoptera; family Nymphalidae; genus Vanessa; species Vanessa tameamea. The sequence continues at coordinate 10,399,515 of NC_087321.1, forward strand.
ATATGAATACATCATTTGTAAAAAAATCTACTGTCTAGCTATCGCGGTTCTTGAGATACAGCCTGGTGACAGACAGCTAAGTCTTAGTAATGGGGTTCCGTTTTTACCCTTTGGTTAATTGATCGATTACCATAAAAATTGCCCCAAACATTTACATTTTTTGCGTTGTTACTAATTACCACTAGATGGCATTACTGCACATCATCTATCATAGCAGTCAATCGATAGTAATGATTGTAGATGAACCCAGGTAGGGCAACGTCTGCTAGATTTTGCTAGTGAAATTTAAATGTACTTTGAAAATAAATTATACCGTTTTGATTGAGTGACTGGTAATTAGTCGGCACGATGTGAAATAGGGTGTGCCTACACAAGGCAGGGCAAGTTCAGAATTCATAATTCGTTAAATTGAACTTAAAATTTAATTCAATAAAGATTTTTTATAGAGAGCCACTGTAAAGTGTATGAATATCTCAGTGTATAAATTACGTGAATTGTAACCGTTGATTAAGGGATCAAATTCAAGCATCATTGAGTCTTTTTACGTGATCAATTTGTTTTTATAATCTGTGACTGTAAATATATCATCGGTTGTAAATAGAAACCATCTTAACAAAATATAATGCGTATAATATATCATATGATATCTTGTTTCATATATATTGGTGTAGTAGACTAGCGTGTTGGAATTAAATCCAATCCTTCTTCCTAGCTGGACTGGATTTTTTCCAGTATTATAGCAGTACGAGAAAATTTAAGAAACCCATTGACATTTTTCGTCATGAAACCTCGATATTGAAATAATTCAAGTTTTGATTGTTTGTCCCAAGTATTTTTAATCCAAGTTTTGACAGCGCTTCTTCCCAAAAATTCTTTTCCATGATGGAATTTTAATTACTTACCTCATGATATTTGAAACAAAGATTTTAATTTCGAGCCTTCATAAGCCTTTAGGAAGTTCTGATGTATTGTATGTTAAACATAAAAGCGGCAACTTTTTGCTCTGATATTTTCCCGAGTTCTTTGTGGTACAGTTCCGCCCTAGATAATCCGGACTTTGTACAAAAGCCTTTACTTGTATTCCATTGCCCAATGGACAGACAGACGTCATGTATATCTGGTTTATTTCGGCCAGGATAGATTTTTTAAGTTAATTCGGATCTTCGTCTATTGTCATCACTCGAATGTGACTCATATCTTGGACTGGACTGAAAGGGATTCTTTACAAGATAATTTTTGTTTTCTAGATATTAGGTATGTGGGTTAGGTATTATGAAGAACAGTTAAAGTACCCAAATTGTACTTTTGGAAAATGAGGTTTGAAGTTTTCACCTTCCCCATTGATATGTCATTGAACGTAACTCTGACTACTGTTGGACAAGAAGCGATGGTCCAGTGGTTATACATGTGAACCTTAACTGAATATTCTGAGTTCACAAGCAAATGCCACTGAATTTTCGTGTATCTTATTTTTTATTTATAATTCATTTCATACTCAGCACTGAAGTGTAACATCAGAATATTTGGTAGAAACGAATGATTTTTTATAACATGAACTCGTATATCCTTATTATAATTGTCTTTCAAGAAATTTAAAGATATAACGTGAATAATTTAGTTCAAGCTATCTAAAATAAAATAAATATAATTTGGAAGGAAACAATTGAAATTAAATGAAAAAAAAAAAAAAAAAAAAAAAAAAGAAAATCTGCAAAATACTATGAACAATATAGAATGACATCTTGACCGAATTTAGCCTTGGTCAATCTCAAGTAAAACCAACCTACTATGCGGAACTAATTATAGCGTTCAAATGTGTGTGCAAATATAGGGCGTTCTCTTTTTCCTCACTCTCATAACGCAATGGAACGGCAAGTCCGACACGCCTGGAAAAAGTCCAGGCCCTGTATCAGCGTCTACGAGCTTTCTGACGTACACGAGATTCTAATGTCCACACTGGTTATTACTGAGAATTTTTCGACAGAAAACTCTATAGCTTTTTATCGGCCTGACCTGAGGTTGGAAACCATGAACTCGAAATCTGCAGCGTTATCTAGCCAATAAACCAAAAGAGGCAGTCCAATGCGTATAATATATAATAGGTAAATAGCAACGGTGGAAGTTTTATGTATATATAATGCTGCTCTGAAATAAAATCATTTTCCTAGATAGTGTTAAATACACCCAAGTCTCAAATAATTTGTTCCATCCAATCCTTAGAGAATCGAAACAAATAATGGACAATCCATCACGTAAAGGCTGAATATCATACATCATCACGCTGACTCAGCTGTTGCCATGTTCAAATAATATCGAGCTTTCTATATTATTACAAATTTACTTTATTACGAGCTATCCGTCTCGGCACTGGTGAAAATAATTTTGATAATTTGTTCTTAAGCAATTAGATATATATCGGTCGGATAGATGGTCGAGTGGTTAAGGGAGGTCATGCTGTGAGGTATCAGTCATAATTTGACTATCGTTCGCTGTTATAATAGATATATACGAATTAAATCGTTTGTTCAGCTGTTTAGGACCATTTCCTCTTATCCAACAGAGTTGAATTTTTTTTTTTGGATCCTGTGCCAATTCACTTTTACGATAACCATGATACGATTTCTACCCCCTGGATTGTCATCAGACAGTAAGACAGTAAAACTCCTCATCGGAGAACGAGAGAAGATTGTTTTGACAAAAGATGTTTTATAACGTAAGCATCTCCTAAGACAAGGCATTTTGGAAAGTTTGACTTAATTGGGAGGAAATCTTTGTATTAATTTTCATGGAACGAATCGTGACGAGCAGCTTGTAATCGAAAATACAATTAGTATCAAAATATGCGATTAATTCGGAAAATTGCTACAATTAACAGTTATCCAGGGATTTTTTAAAAGAAATTGAATAAATAAATCAAAACAACACACACAGCATAACACACAAATTAGCACTCGTGAAATATTGGTAGTCAAACATAACACCTTTTTTTGACACATTTCACGAGTGAGACACGAAGTGAGTTCTGACAGAATTACGGAATTTGTCATTTTAAAAGTTAATATTGTATATATGGATCGTACACATATTATATTTCGTTGTAGAATTTTAATTAAGTTATTATAACATGACGCCTAACAATATTCTCACACGACTTCATTATACTAAGGTCGCTGACAAATTGTTTGTCGAATTTGTTACACAGGTCAGGACACTGGTGGGTGTGAGCATGTTATTATAAGTTTAAAATGAAAACATTTATGTAGTTTTGTTAATTATACTTTTGGTCAATTAGTAATACGTCACTTTGTCGTCGTTAAATATTATGTCGATTTTTGGTTTGAAGTTTAAAAACTTACAGTCCGTTAATGAAAAATGTGAGAGACATCGAAAATGAAAAATTTAAGATCCCATAATTGCCCCACAGTGGAGCAAGGCCACCCACCACCACGCTGATCCAGTATTTGTCGGTGAATGCTAGCAATGTTGTCCTTCGCTATAAAATAAACACAAATTGAACATGTAACAACTCGGTACTAGTCCAAATTAGAATCCGCAAATTTAAAATTTAACCACAAGTTAAAATTAATGTATATTATTCACCGGGGCCATCTTAGCTCGAAATATATAAACACTATGAAAATAATACTTTTCTATCATTCATGATATACATGATTCTGTACTTTCATATTCGTTTAAATGAGTTCGACTCCTTAGTTATTATAATTTTTTTATATGTTAATATTTATATATTGTTTTTTATTATAAAACTTCCGAAATTCAATGAAAGTTCTGTTCTTAGCTCGTAAATATTATTTTATTATAACAGCTGTATGTCTTAATACGGTCGACGTATTAATCATAATGGAATGAGCCACCATATTGGAAATAATCTTACAAATAATACGACTTATTTAATAAAAGAACTCGAGGCGAATATTCTGATACAAAGGAATTTCTGTCTGTAGATGAAATAATTACTATTTGCGTGAAAGTGCTATTTCTTAACTTCGTGTACAGACAAAAGTCTATTGTTTTGATGCAAAGACTTTGTCTTTTTGTTGTGAAAGCTTGAACAAAAGTTATGAAATAAATCACCATTTCGAATGAAATCAACGTAAAACAGTTTTTTTTTTATATTAAAAAACAAGGAAAACAGAAATGGATTGGATTATTAATACTTCAACGTCGGGAAGTCAGATGCAGGGAACTGTTGGCACCAATTTATGTAGTTTAATTGCCAATTATTCAGCTAACCGCAACGCAGCGAAAGCGTACTTACGGTGCCTGAACACAATATACGAAAGCTTATGACTGCACACTCCTAGTTAATCGTCATAAAAAGAATAATGAAGTATAATATTGAATATTTGATCATTTGGTCAGGATTATGTTAGTATTTTAATCGATCCTCCGTGTCTCGTGTATTGTTCCCTCATAAATCAAAATACACGAGGTACAGGGAATATTGATTTTTAGGGATGTTGAAATCTTCTAGTTTGGTCCTAGTTGAGTACGGGATCTTGGATATGCGTGGTAATAGGGATTGCAATGCCGCTTTTACTGACTGCTAAACTTTATTAATATACTGGATGAGTGTGTATTGATGAAAGAACAATAGATCTTGTTTAGCGGTGGACAAAAATTTTGGACAAATATACCGAAGCTTAATTAGATTGTCTCTGTCAATATATTGAAGTAGACTGACATCTCCGATGATTGGAGCTCGCAGGCTTTGAGAATATACATCAGTGTCAGATAGGCTCGATTCATTAAAAAATATCTCATATTTTCAAATGATTAAATCAATAGACTACATTTTACAATTACGTAATCACATACAATCATATCATATCAATTTGGTTTAAATTCTTTTTAAAGCAGATATAATCCAATGATCTAATGTGAAAACTTAGAAAAATAGCTTGAACATGTTTTTTAAATATTGAATTTCATATGGAATAGAACGGTGTTTTAATTATTTTATAAAGCAAAAACACTCTTATTTGCTTTGAGGGTGAGATAAAAAAGCTGTCCATTCGCTGCAGCCGCGTGGAAAGTCCGGCCGAAATGTGATTTACTAAATATTTTCGTCTTTTTAGCAACATGCGATGCGGAGAAATGTTTTTTCAGTTTCAAACGTCGCTCCTTTTAACGGATTTTACCCTGAGTGCTCTCACGAGTCGTTGGTAGGAAACTTTGTTAAATTAAATATAAATCCATTTCATTGAATAATATATATTTTTTTATTATATATTAATGGAATGTGTTTAAAACCTTTTTCAATGACATATTTTGATATGAAACATCTACAATAATACAAATTTCGAGCACTTTGTTTTGCTTTATCATCTGTATCTCTTGCTACTGGATGATCAACGTCTCCTAATCCAGCTCTTGGACCCCATTCAGTTGTTTGCTTATTGCCTATTTCCTTGCTCCACCTGTTGTTTTTGCTCCGAGACAGTTGATCTGCACATCTCCATTTTTATTAGGTACAGCGTTATATTTAGACGTTACTACAACTTAAATGTTGAAATATTTTCAATAATTCCAAAAGACGTAAAATATTTTATTAGAAGATTTTATTTGGTAATTAGATTATTATTGCGAGTTTCGGTATTTCAGTTTAAAGAAATATCTAATTTTGTACACGGTTTAAACTAAGATATATGTAATTATGACGTCCTTGACCTGATGCTGCAGCCAGGAACACATTCTCGAAATTAAGCTTTGAGTTAACAGCATCATGAACGATTAATAGCATAAAAGCAACCAAAATATTTTTATAAATTTAATTAACTTTTATCCTGAAAAATATGACTATAACTTATACTTTCTATCTAACTATATAACTTAAAAAGTATTTTTAGGAGATAATTATGGGATGTTCCCATTTCATATATCTATAAAACATTTATAATATTGTCGTTGAACGACGCTATCTCAATTGAGTAGGGTTTTAAGAAGACTAACTCATATTTTAAATTAATAAACTAAAATGACCGCTTTCAGATTACATTTTCAAAAACGGTCATTTTATATAAATATTGCCCACACATATTTTTTTCGGGTCATCATAATATTATAAGTTTTTATTTGAAATGTAAAATGTACAGGTAGAAAAATCAACTAAAATACATTTTAAGAGACACTACCTTTTTATAACAAAACTATTAGTATAATACTTGAATAATACAATTATATATTCCATTTGACTAAAGAGCATTGTATACCTTCATATAAAATTTAAACTGGGTATCATTTGCTATGCTATCAGTACATGAACAAGATATTCGGAAATCAATTTTGTATTATAAAGCTTACGAACATGGAACTGTAATACGATTTGCCTAAATTTGGCTTTATTATTAATTGATGTTTTAGATCTAAAACAAATGGAATATATTTGTTTGTATCACAATTGTTTAATTGTTACAATGTTTCGCTAAAAATAACATATAATTTTACTTGGTAGTAAGTACCTACTTGTTCATCCCTGTCCCGGTAGGTACCACTCAGTCATTATATTAATTGGCCCAACAGAAAAGTATTGTTCTTTTTCGATTTAGAGGGTGAGTGCGCAGTATAACAACATGCACAAGGGAAGGCACATCTTAGTTACCAAGGTTGGTGGAACATTGATGATATTATGATAGGATGCCACTCCTAACAATTTCGGAATAGTTAGGAGTGGCATCCTATCAGGTTCCCATTTGCCAGTCTGCCTGTCTATTTAAAATATAAATAAATACTGACTTTGTTTTATATTCATTAATTTTACAAATACATTTCAAGCTAATACGAAAAAACTAAGGTTAATTTTTTTTTTTTGTTTATAATAAAGAATGATTATTTGAATTGAATTGGCTTGTAATTACGTTGTATCGAATAAAATGTACATTCCCAGTATTTACAAGAAATGCTAAAGGCTATGTAAAGGATTGAATTCAGGCCGGTTAATTTGGTCATGCATTCATTGAATGTTTTATTTCTACGTTAATTTCATTCATTAAAATAAATCAATTCCAACCGATTCAATAAATATTATTCGTTTTTATGTTTTTATTATTATTAATATTATAAATGTGAAAGTAATTCTGTCTGTCTGTCTATGAAATCGATGTAATTTGGTATCAATTAAACTTGAACTCCAAGGAAGGACATAGGTTACTTTTTTGCCTAACACGTGACAACCAACCCCTAAAACGCTAGCGAAGCCACCGGCGACGACTAGTATATGATAATGAAGTATTATTTCTTTTTTAATGTGATTCACGTATTTAACACAAGCAGGTAATTTTGTTTTACTTATCTTTATGTTTGTAGAACTTTATTGCCCAAATTATTGCAAGGAACGTAACATTTATATTCTTTGGATTGTGATATGCTTAAATGCATTCCAAGGATTGTTTTTAATTTCTTACAGTGATTTTATCTGAGTTGACCACAGTCTTTCGATTATGTGATTACCTGAAATTATAGAGCAATTGGTCCTAGTCTATTAGATTTATATGAGTATTATTTAAAGTATCGCAGTAGTGCAACCAGATGGACCACACCAATGTATATGTATAATTATTATTTCAATTCAAAGTTTTTAGCATTAAATCTATCGTCCCCAAGTTCTGTCTGTCGTGTGCTTCACCGATTATGAAAAACCCTTGAATGAATCGATTTCCTGGTAAAAGTCGTTACAAGACTAAAGATTTATACTGTCAATCTCGCTTTTCCTTAAGAGGGAAGGCATTTTCGCAGTGGTGCGACATTAATGGACTACGAATGTATAATTTACTATATTATACAATACGAGCAATAAATGTAAAAATATTCGCGTGGTTTGATTCAATATATAAGCTCTCGACAACGTGATGATTATATAAATTATTTTTGTTTCAAATCCTCTACTTACTTGTATAACAAATCCGTTCAAGACCGAGCGTCGCGTCGTTTAAACTACTACAGATTTTTGTTCCAGAAACAGCCTTTTCCGTTTTGTACATACGTGGAATAAATGTTTTTTTCTTCGTATTGTAATTGCGAGTTAATTTTTATCAGAAGAATAAAATGGGCATGTCAAATATTATGTCATGTCCAATTAATACTTCAGTTAAAAATTAACGTCTGATTCAAATATAGTTCCCTAGTTGTAATTACTTATGTTGTTAATTTACTTATATAAGTGATGTCGAAATAAAAAAATAAAAAATAATCTAAGAAAAATATGTAAAATAATATATCATTATTTCAACTAGTGTATTTTTTTTCTTAAGCGATATATATGCCTATACCAGGTATGGAAAGGTAGGCAAAGACCTAAATATCTTTCGGGCTTTACATTTTTATTTTTAAGCCTTTAAGTAAAAATAACAAATAACAAATTAAAAATAAAACACTAAAGGTCTTCAAGATATTCACAGACATTATCTCTGTGAAAATACAAATTAAACAATAAAGAAAAATAAATCTATACTAAAACTGAGTCTAAGATTTTGGTAATCCATTTTCGTAGCTATGAAATGTAATACTAGAGATATAATATATATATAACACTTCTTTAGATATTAAGCGAAATATAGCCATTATGCTTATTCGAATTCGATTACAAGGATATTTTGACGGATCTAGGTTAGGACGTGAAAGGCCTGATAGAGCCTGATTCGGGTCAGGTTGTATGCAAAGATATTTAAAATGCTTATTCCCTTGATTCATGTAACACTTACGGATATTTATAAATGTGAAATCCATTACTTTTATTTATTTATATTAGGGACGCAGACTGTTAAATGACCTGATTATTAGAAGTGTTCACATATAGTTTATATAACATTTAGTTATAAAATAAGACTATTCCTGGTGGTGGGCTTGTCCCCATCTGGATAGGGGGTACCTATTAGATATTCTACCATCAATCTGAAATTCGTAGTATTATTGTTCCCAAGGCTGGTGGTGGCGGTGGTGGTGTTGTTGGCGATTTTTGTAAACACCTTAAAGAATTATCGTCAGAATTATGAAAGCGAGGGAATCTATTCCCTAATCCCTTAACTAAGTAAATATGCAGGAGGCTACAGTAAACCAGCCATTACGCAACGTGTGAGAATTACTTCTCCTGCATATTTACTTAGTTTCTAAAACTGGGCACTATCACCAAAACTCATACAGGAGATACGTTACAACAAAATAGTGTGATTACTTGAATAATTACTTCCATAAATCTCGTTGATGTGCCAAAAAGACCGTAAACCGGGCTATCATTTAACGCTTAGCAAATAGGAATGCCCGTACAAAAACAGCGCGTTCTATTATGGCTATAACATTGTTAGCAAATGCATATATAACGGCATCAAATTTTAGTGCACCAACATAAGAAGTATAAGTTATTACAATTCACAGAGTACGTTAACAAATAGACGATATAAAAAATATTTCTCATTTAGTCAGTGTATTTCCATAATTTTGTCCTGTCGGTTTATATCTGTATTGTTGAGCAGATGTTACCGACGGTTTACGGATAGATGACGACAAGTTAAGCTTATATATTATTATATATATTTTTAGATAATACATAAAAATATATACCATTTTATTTAATAGGTAAGCGGACGGACAAATGGAACACTTAATGGTAAGTGTTCCATTTGTCCGTTATGTGTTGTTGTTGACATTGGCGCTGTAAGAAATAATAACAATTCCGTACATCTAATGCGCCACCAAGCTTGGGACCAAACATGTTATGTCCCTTGTCTATCCTTTAAAACTGGAACACAACGATACTATAATATATACTATACAATAAGTTTTGCTGATCTGTCGAGTGTTCGGTTCCAAAAATTATGATTTGAATGATTACCTTTTGGGATCACTATAAAATTTAACTTTATAAAATAGAAATTATAATTTTATAAAATATTTTCTTCGTGTGTAACATTACCTGCAAGAACTGCTCCTAATTTAAAATTGATAGATATTCAGGACATTGGTCTTATTATAAATTGTACTGAACTACTTTTAAGTTATACAAAGGTATAAAATATTTTATGATATATTAATTTATTTAATATTTTAACCACAAGAGAATTTGTTGACATTTGAATGTATCATTGATATTTTATGTTCCTTGAGTCTGTTATTACACTGGCTCACTCACTCTTCAAACTGGAACACAACAATAATAAATGTTTCTGTTTGGCGGTAGTATATTTGATGAGTGGTTGATATCTACCCGTCACCAAGTAAACTTTATAATACCTCCGAGAAACACACGATCTCATAAATCTCCGCTTTCTTTTATCAAAGACGACGGAACACTTAAAAGTAAACATAAGTCTTTGCATATATTCGCGAACATCCTTCCACAGTGCAACTTTGGTTAACTTCTGTGGATTTCTCGGCATTTCCACTGCATTTGGCGTCGGTATGATAATGCATGTAAAGTTGAACGTGAGAATATAATATGCACATACCTAACGTACTTACGTTTCAGATGTGTGTCGCAAAAATATGTAACGACTTGACAACTTCGCGTCGACACATAGACATTTGTACATTGTTGTGTTATAATAATAAATATCAAATTTGATTTCTCGGACAACATTTCTATTCATAAATGTTTTAATCTTTGAGACGCGTGTTCTTTTTTCATACGAATATTATTCAAATTACTATAATATCTAAATATTTTTTGGAATGACATTATTTTACGCGGCTTACAGTAGAGTAAATTGGCAGATATTGTCACGTAAGCAAAAAGCGTTATGCCCTCTTCAGACGACCTCTCCCCTCTGTTTCTTTCTATATATTTTATAAGGTTAGTAACACGTGTTTACATGTTGCTAATTTACGTCATTGTGTTTGTTATTTAATACATAATATATAGCAAAAGCAACTTCATTTTAACCGGTTTCCCGCGACAAATCTCTCTGTCTATTCAAGTAGGCTCTGGAATCTAAACACTATGAATCGCCATGTTACAGGATTAAATTCAATGTCATCTACCGAGAATAACCAGTAAGTAAGTTACAATTGTTCTTAAATGAAATATGTATATAAACATATATTTAATACTAACTAAATATAATGCATTAAACTACAGTTCAAAATAAATATTTCGAAAATCAGTGGCACTATCAAGGTTTTATAAGAATTAATCTAACTCCGCGGCAAGTTTTCATATTGGATTTTTTCCACCAATTATTTCATCGTCCCGTTTGATATCCACACCATATGAGTTAATTGTATATGTATTAGGTATAAGAATTAGTGTGTAAATATTTTGTATGTAAGTTAATGACCGCACCGCCTACCCAGATGTTTTAAAAGTGTATTACAATAAAGCATATTAACATTGATATTAAGATTCTGTTGAATTTTATGTACCTATTACATTATTATATTATAATTAAGAACAATAAACGTATTGTCAATTAGTTTCTTTGAAAAATGCTTGTAAGTTTATTTTTGACAAAAAAATATTTGATTAATTATTATTATGACGAGGCAGTTTCAAAGACTATCAAAATAAAACAAAAGATCTCTCATGATAAAAACCATACAAATCATTTCAATAATAGAAACTTATATAAGAAAAGCCTTTTCCGAATCAATGAGGATAACGTGGAACTATTCATGGGAAGGGTCAGGATTCGGTCAAACACGGCCCAGTTCACATTGTCAATCCTCCATTGTCATCTACGTGATGTATTAAGTTAGTTTTGAGTGTTATAACAGTACATTTGCCAACTGTGAATATTGAATTTCTTGAATAAAATAATATTATTTTCTTGGTTCATCGTGAATAACACATATATACAGTAAGTAAAAAACTCGTAAATCTTTTACTATTGCACAAAGGCCTCCTGTCCTCTTCAAAGCACTCTTCACGCTGGTCTAGTGTGGGTTGGTGTGTCAGAGTTTTATCCGGAACATTAAGCCGCGTATATATCAAACGAGATCAATTATGAAGATAAATTTCCACTTATGAAAACTTATATTATGTATATTGGCTGAATTTATCACTGATAAAAAATCTTAATAGACCCAAATAATATTGTTTTGTACAGTGAAGCCTCACGAATTTATCTACTTCTATATAAGTATATGATTTATATTATGTGATTAAGCTAATAGTACTTCTACTCAATATAACTTAAATATTAAGAAATCCCTTATCCCTGTCATTTACTCTGTTTATAATTAGTCATTATTATTATTGATGTTAATTAGGAAACTTCGAATCACACATAGCTGTCAAATAAACTAAGCTTGAGTTAGCACTACTTAGCGCTACAAAACTTACTTATCAGATGCGAACTTAATTTCAGGGTTATCAGTTCACAAAACTTGAACAGTAGGAGGTATTCTGTAAGTAGAAACTTTAAACTCACCGTTAAAAATGACCGTGAATTTGTCAGCATGTAATATGCAATTAGAATGCATTGAGTTTAATAATGTATGTGGATTGTGGGTGGATCGCCCGCGAAACTTTGCGTTTATTTAAGAGATTTTTAGGAATTCCGAATCCTCTCTAATTTTCTGCTCACCTACCGCTAGAACCCTTCAAAATAAAACCATAACCGATCTTCTATATGCAGCTATTATTCCATAACCACTGGGACAAAAATCGGCTTACGTTATTAATATATAAGATTTATAGGATACTCGTAAAATGGCGTAACAACGTAAGTCGGTTGTCAACATTTCACGAGTGAGATACGTCAGAAGGATTTTAATTAATAATTAAAATCTTTCTGACGTTTAATATTTTTTCTGAGTTAACTTTTGGTATAAAACATACACACGCGACGTATTGGCGCGTTTTGGGGGTAGGATCGACTTATATGCTCCCTTTCCGACGCCGCTCTCTACTCCCTTGTGTATAAGTGGCACGTATACATTTCGTTACCATGGATTATTATAACAATAACAATAAAATATTTCTTTTTATGACAAAACTCTACTTTTATGTATTAAACTTCATTTTTATTTACGTTAGTAATTATTTTCATCAATAACCACTAATTTCAAATTAACACGACAGGAGTCCCGCGTCAGCCAATTTTTTTTAATAATGTGTTTTCTGAATGAATCGCTTAAACTATATTATTTATTTGAATATGATTATTAATTTATAATCTACACAATATATATGTAGAACGTTTATTTATTATACAGAGTGTATCGTAACGTTAGACAGCCCTGTTTCCTGATAGCAAAGTTGGAGGAACTGAGAGTAGTTCTACGATACTTACTTAAGTGAGGGATTTAAAGTTATATATAAGTAAAATAAAGTGACAACCTGTACATGTCTCTCTGTTGGGTTACGGTCCCTTTTTCTTTTTGGGGATATGTTTTGTAGCTTATTCCACCATACTGCTTGAATGCGGTTTGATGGAAACGTATGTTCGATTTTCCGATCTGCCCGTTCCGGTAGATGTAGGTTTTCTTACACGGGATACATTAAGTAAGTGAAAAATTTGTAGTGAGAACTTGAAACCGTTATCGTCGTTTAAGATTCCCATGTTTTTTTTTATGATATCGGTCAGCGAACGAGATAATGGGCCACCTGATGGTAAGTAGTCACCACCTCCATTAGACAATTGCGCTGTAAGAAATATTAACCATTCCTTACATCATCAATGCACACCAATCTTAGGAGCTAAGCATTTATATCCCTTGTGCCTGTTAGTTACATTGGCTCACTCACCCTTCAAACCAGAACACAACAATACTGAGTACTGCTGTTTGGCGGTAGAATATCTGATGAGTGGACATCTACCCAGACGGGCTTGCACAAAGCCCTACCACCAAATGCTATTTTTATCTCAGTTAACATATTTTGGAAGCGTGATAAGGGTAGAATGTCACATCGGATAGGTACATGAACCTTATAATAAGTGGTCACCACCGTCCTTAGTTACTGGCGTTGTAAGAAATATTAAAAATCACAATGCGCCGCCTACCTTGACATTTAAGATGACCCTTGTGCCTGTAGGCACATTAGCTCACTTAATTTAATGAATAAGTAAATGATACTTGTATGTGACAAATGTAAAAAACGCTAGCAAACCTAATAAATAAATAAATAAAATTAATAGCGGATATTATTAATGTGAATAGAAAACTTCTGGACTGAATATTATCGCCCAACTATATTCACATAATAAGCTATATAACTAAAAATATATTACTATACCTATTCGTTCTGAAAACAATTTTAAAAAAATCTACTTTTCTATATTAGGAAGATTGCTAAGATATTTCACGTACGAGATAAATATATGTTAGGTTGGGGCCGATAGTTTGGGTGGTGAAATAGAAAACGGAGACACCAAAGTGTTCGTTGAGCTGATCGATGAATTAAAGCGAGGGTTGCGACTCTCAATCAATAATAAAAATTGATAAATAATAATTGATAAATGTACCACACTCTGATCATATATTCAATCGATAAGCAACAATACTTATTGTTGTGTTCCGGGTTGAATGGTGAGTGAGCCAGTGTAACTACAGGCACAAGAAATATAACATCTTAATTCTCAAGCTTAATGGTGCTTTGGGGATGTACAGAATGGTTCATATTTAATATTTAGTAGGAAGGGTCTTAAAATTATGTTAGTTTATATTTTTCATTTTATTGTATTTGATATGCACGTTGATTAAGTATTTAATTATTCCTTAAAATCAAACGGTCGCTAAAGAATAGTTTAGGAAAAAGAGAATCGGGTATCGTTTGACGCAATTTTGTGATCGAATATTTCGCTAGGGCTTAGCGTAAATCGCTACTCAGAGAAGAAAATTGATTAAAAGCGTGAAAAACATTGCGAATAATTCAAATGCATAATATAATCACAATGTAAAAGGCAGTGTTATTTAAACACTGTTTTAAATCTGAAGCAATTACTGACAATGGTTAGGTTAAACATTTGTATTCCTAACAGTCTACGTTAAAGTTAAACGATACCTCCATTTCTCTAATTGGCATACCAGTGCAAACTTTTCATTGAAATGTCATTTCTAAAATACACTTTATAGCCTTTGACATAAGGTCTATGAATAACACGGGTTCCCGAACACTAACGGCGCGATTTGTAACATTTTAAGTAAAACGGGACTATCAATCTTATGTTGAGAGCAATAAGAGCTATGCGTATATGTCTCTTGAATGGAAGGATGATTAAGTTGAAATATGACCCTTATCCCACTGGAAATTAGACTTATATGTATATTTTTATAGCAGGTTTATTTGAATGTAGCGCTTATGTCGTTGTAATAAGAGTTATTAGTTTGCATAGATTCTATTTTCTTCTGAGTTGTAGTAAAAAATAGTGAAGGTATTCAGTGTGGAAGTTGGAAGTAGATTTCTACATGAGCGGTTTCATTGCTTTGAGTTTTTTTAATAATGTCTGTGTTTCAGTAGCTTGAAACAACGATTATTTTGTCTTAATCGTTTTTTGTAATGATGAATGTGATGTTCTACCACCAAATGAAAATTCTTCATGTTGCTTAAGGGTGATTTATAAGGAATATACAATCTTGGATTCAGGGGTAGGTGGATTCAGTTTATGTTATCAGTACTATTAACCCACCATTTATCAAAATGGCTTATAATTCTTACAGTGTCAACATCATCGTCAGCGAGTTAATGACCGATTTTCAATCGACATACGATAGATCTATACATAATATAATAAAATTCGAGTGTCTGTTTGTAATATTAAAATAACCCATTTTTACTAAATGCATATGTATATACACGATACATAACCCAAAATAACATTTTTTACAATTTTTGTTTGTCTTTTTGGTCCGGCTGATCTCTGGAACGACTGAATCGATTTCGACGGGACTTTCACTGGCAGATAGCGGATGTAATAAGGAGTAACTTAGGCTACTTTTATTTTAGAATTATAGATAGAAGAAAAATAAAATCACGCTACAATATCCGAATAACTTAAATTCAAATAACGCGCACGAAGTCGCGGGCACAGCTAGTTTCTCAATATATTTCCTCGAATTCCGACTACGAGATTATAAACACTTATTCTGCTTCTTCTTTGTACACAATATGAATTATTGGAAGTCGTGTTTGTCCTGAAATGTCTTCACAGGCAGGTCGCCTAGCTTCCTTCACACTAGTCTACCTTCAGCTTCTGGCCAGTTGGAATATTTGAAAGTCAAAACGCAAATTAGGCGCACGAAAACTCAGATTTTTGAATTTAGAAAATCTCTCTTCCGTGAAATATTTTAACCATTTTTTAAATCATAAATGTGTCATCAACCTTAATAAGTGCGATCTTATGTTTCTGGTGCATTTACACTGGCTCACAAATCTTTCAACCCGGAATACAAAAACACCAAGTTTGGTTGTAGAATATACATGTAATGGACGATCCCTAAGTAAATCTTATTTAGGGGTACGACTTTGACCCGTCTAGGTGGATATCTTGAAATTTAACAAAATTTCTGATACTGAAATCTGACAAGAATTAATTTTTTTTTCTTTGTACACAGAAAGTAATTTTTGGAACAGATTATACAATTCTAAGAAAAATATTGACTGGTAGAGAGCTACATTATCTCGATTGCTACAGGATATCAATTATATTTATATAATATAATTTCCTTATCAATAAATTGCACCCGTGCGAATCCGGGGTGGGTTGCTAGTGTTAAATAAAGTCATATAAACTTTCTTGGCATCTGTGTTATGCCACCTAAGACTTGTTCGATAATATCTTATGTTGAATCGTAGCTATTAAATTTGACAACAAAGGTGACACAAACAAATTATTGTATTATCAAGATGAAACATGAGAAAAGGTATGCCAAGAGATAGTCGGAATCCAGTCAAGGCTAAAGGGACAAGTGCTTTTTTAATCATGATATACTTTAGTTCATTATTTCCTTCGAGCAAAGATATTTGCCGTACAGCCCTAAATATATAGGCACAGGCAAGGTTACATTTAATGTATTCAAAAGTAGTTGATTTTTTCAAACCCAATAGCAATATTTTTTCATTTCTAGACAACTATCTTTCTTCTTATTATTATTATTGTTATTCTGGATGTGTGAGTGTTCTTATATACGCAAATGTAAACTTATGTTCTTGAACAAAATTTATATATTTCGGCGACAGATTATTACAATTTAAAACAATTCCAATTAAACCTTAATATAAGAAAATTCTAATTAAATTCTGCTCAAAAGTGTGAACCAAAGAAAGCTGGATCGCGTAGAACATTATAGTGAAGCAACGAAAGCAAATACAAAATAAAAGCGAATACAAACTCCCGGCAATCTGAAACGACGTGTCTTTTTGTTATGACATCATAAGCTCTTCCTAAACTTAACTTTAAGTATACATAATTATACTGACGTATTCAAAACTTGTTAATTACTACACACTACCGACAATTTGCACTTTTGGTTTCTGTATTCGCTTTTTTTGCTTCAATGTAACTTTTTGAGCGCTCCTGCTGCTATTTGTTTTGTGCTATAATATTAAAAGTAAGACAAAACGAGAAGCATTGTGGTTGGACGTACAATGTAGGTATGTGGTTTGAGGCCGGACAAAACCCCGAATGCTGTAGAATTTCATGTGCTTAGTTCGCGTTTTACTATTGATCTCGTGGTTGATGGCGAAGTACACCATCGTGGGAACATCTGCATGTGTCCAATTTAATTATGCCTCATGCCTATCTACCAATCAGCAACCAATGAGTTTCTTATTGTCAGATATTTTTAACTTTGCCGATTTATAATTTCAAATCATTTCTTTAAAAAAATATTACTAAATGATGCAAATCATTCAACACAAGATAAAGCATGGAGCTCATACTTGATGACTTTCAGGCAGGATACATTATATAAATTTTATTCTATTTAACTTTTTGTTCGAATGTTGGAAAAGAGTAGCTACTGAGTTTCTTTCTGGTTTTTCTCGGTAGAATCTACATTCCGAACTGGTGGTAGTTTTACTTTTAATTTAGATCTATAAAATGACGATTCAAAAGTGATTGCAAAAGCCTACTATAAAGTGTATTTTGAATTAGATTTCTTGCTATTTTTTTTCGGTAAAACAAATTTCCAAGCCGGACGTATCTTTCAATTTAATTTGATCTTTGAAATGGCAATTCGAGCGCGCTTAGAAGAGCCTACTTACGTAAATGTAATAATTTGATTTGATTTGAAATAGCGTGAGTAAGCAGCAAATGTTCTTATTGAATGTCGACAGCAGCCTTTAGTCCAGCAGTGGACATTTAAATGCCTTAAACCAGAGCTGTTAAGCGCTGCGGACAATCATAAGATGTTTTTTGATCTTTTATCATAATAATTAAAATCATACGACTATTTTAAGTGCTGTTTATACAGTCCGAAATAAATTTCGATAGTTCTATAAAAATCACGATGTCTCTGGTATTTCACCTGGCAACATTGACTAAAAACAGTTGCATTTAACGAATGAAGCTACTGGCAAGAGTCCAGTGTTGATAGCGCGCGGTTTTGTAGCAACTGTCGCAGACTCGCCGGCGCCGCCCTTTATTGTGCCAATGAGCCACGGAAAAGATTTTTTCTTTTATTTATGTATATTGCCGTGTCTATTTTAAATACCTCAATTTATTCTTCTTCGTAAACAATTATAAGTACTTTATTATGATCGTTAAAATAAATTGTAGGATAATGTTTTGTTGTTTATTTATTTTCGGTAAAAAAGTAGATTTTTTTAAAATTTATATTATTTATTGGACCATGTGAGCTGAAATGACCCAGTGGTGAGATTGATTGTATCTTAACTGATGATTGCGGCTTCAAAGACAGGCAACACTGAATTTACAAGTATTTAATTAGTGTTTGTAATTCATGTTGTGCTGGACGGTAAAGGAAAAATCCTGAGGAAACCTGCATGTGCCTAGTTTTAATGTAATTCTGACACATCTGTCCACCAACCCTGATTAAAGCAGCGTGGTGGAATTGGCACCAAAGCTTTTCCTAAAACGGAGAGGAGGCCATAGCTCAGCAGATGGGATATTTACAGGTTATTGCTCTAGTTACTTTTATTGGATCACAAATAATATTACAAAATTTATTTTTATAAAAAATAAGCTGAGTGTACAAATCTACAGGACTGTACTTAAGGGAGGTCCTCCACAATAGCTATTTCTAAGACAATATAAAATATTTACAAAATACAAGAAATTAAGACAATTCATTCAATAATCGGCCAAAACAAAACAAGAAATTACAATTTATTTGGAAAACAATTAGACGTCCTTTATTGGTAAAACCTTTAAATCCGGCCCTTCCAGCCTTTTACAGATAAGGAACTCGTGCACGATAGATGTAAGAATTGAGTCACCTATGGTACATTCTGTGATAGTGACAATATATAACATTATATTTTATACATTAGCAGCCTGTAAATTTCCAACTGCTGGGCTAAGGCCTCCTCTCCCTTTGAGGACAAGGTTTGGAGCATATTCCACCACGCTGCTCCAGTGCGGGTTGGAATACACATGTGGCAGAATTTCATTGAAATTAGACACATGCAGGTTTCCTCACGACGTTTTCCTTCACCGCCGAGCACGAGAAGAATTATAAACGCAAATTAAGCACATGAAAATTCAGTGGTGCTTGCCTGGGCTTGAACCCGACATCATCGGTTATGATGCACGCGTTCTAACCACTGGGCCATCTCGGCACTTACAATATAAAAACGCGTAGTTATTTCATTACGTGTCAATAACAATGAAAGAAATAAATAGCACAAGTCCATAAGTGGAGAATATCGTTGCCATTTTAATACGAACAACATCTTTGATTATTAAATATAAAACAGATTCCAAATATTTCGAAAATTAAACTTTACATTCATGAATTTTCCTTCAAATTGTTTTAGTGTATATAAAAATGTACACATAAATATTATGTAGATCGTGATCAAATTATGTTGAAATAGCACAAAAACAACTCCTTAGTCTGCCTGCTTTTACCTTATTAGATAACGCGGACTATATGTTTATTTATTAGCTCTGCAATTTAATAAATGAAATGCGTACAGAACTTGTATTCGCTTCGCATTTTGCTACGATATCTACTCACATGTTTATGCATAGTTCATGTTATCGGGTTATTGTCGAAGTCGTGTTGATAAAAATATACGATAATTGTAACTGCCTCGTTGTGGCCAGATTTGAGGCTGCAGATACCGGGGTCCTGGATTCAAACCGAGTCAGGCCGACAAATTTATTGGGTTTTTCTGTTGATAATTTTTCATCGACAGTCCAGAGTCTTGAAGTTGGAAGTGGATGGTATCTATCCAGACGGGTTTGCACAAAGCCCTACAAACAAGTACAAGCTACACGGAAATATGTTAATCGTCTCAACTTCATACAGTACTGACTCTGGCTTCAGTTACCAATTTTACCTTAATTATTATATAATTATTCTGGACAAATTAAATTAACTTTGTTCTTTGAAAAGTTAAGTAGAACCTATTAAAAAGGTTAGCCGTCATTTTGAGACTCTTCCCCACTAAATAGAGAAAATAATTTCGTCGCTATGGGTAACGGAAAGAAACCTATTACAAAGATTTTTAATTATTATCCACTGAATGAGTTTTTAAATAATAAATATAAATATTGGACAACATCACATACATTACTCTGATCCCAATGTAAGTAGCAAAAGGACTTGTGTTATGGAAATCAGAAGTAACGAACGTTTTTGTCGGTTTCTAGGATTTTTTGTTTATAATATACTTAGTTGGGCCAGCTAAAGTGCCACTTGTCGGTAAGTGGTTAGCATAAACATAAACATAATCAGCCTGTAAATTTCCCACTGCTGGGCTAAGGCCTCCTCTCCCGTTGAGGAGAAGGTATGGAGCATATTCCACCACGCTGCTCCAATGTGGGTTGGTGGAATACACATGTGGCAGAATTTCGTTGAAATTAGACACATGCAGGTTTCCTCACGATGTTTTCCTTCACCGCCGAGCACGAGATGAATTATAAACACAAATTAAGCACATGAAAATTCAGTGGAGCCTGCCTGGGTTTGAACCCGAAATCATCGGTTAAGATGCACGCGTTCTAACCACTGGGCCATCTCGGCTCTTACGGTAAGTGGTAACTACCGCCCATTTTATTATTATTTATATTTTATATCATTACACCGCCAATGCGCCAGCGACCTTTGAAGTTGAGATGTTATATCCCTTGTGAAGTTAAACTCTCCCTTCAAATTGGAACACAACATTATACAAAATTTTACGACTCGATTTTACAGTTCGATGGTAGAATGTCTAATACTTTATCTGAGTGGGTGGTACCTACCCAGATAGGCTTGAACAAAGCCTACCAAGTAAGTTTGATAATGAAATTCTTTATAATATTTCAATGGTAAAGCTGAGAGATAAAACTATATTTTTATGAAGAGAAATATCTTGAATCCAGTATCTTATGTTTATACAGTTATAGGGCATAGAATATGTTCTATTCTGTTACATTATATTACTCGCCCACGAATCCCGCACTGAGACAGTGAGATTAGCTCTAATCTTCTCCTAAGAGAAAAACTCTTTGCCCAATAATATGCAGTGTATATGCTAAGAGTTACATTAGTGTCTATTAATTAGTTTGAATATGGATAAAACTTATGGTCGGTGGTGACCACTTACCATCAGGTGGCACATGTGCCCTATTCCTATTACATAAAAAAAAG
Organism: Vanessa tameamea; assembly: GCF_037043105.1. Taxonomy (NCBI): domain Eukaryota; kingdom Metazoa; phylum Arthropoda; class Insecta; order Lepidoptera; family Nymphalidae; genus Vanessa; species Vanessa tameamea. The sequence continues at coordinate 10,421,229 of NC_087321.1, forward strand.
TTAACCTGTATATAAATAGTATTTTATTTTTATGGAACTTTATAACTTAAGTAGGTTATTTGGGTAAATTTTATTTAAAATGAAACATTTTATGTCAATGATTTTTTAAAATAATTGTTAGGAATAAAACTTCTTATATTTTCTTATGTAAATATTAGTTATAATATATCGTTCAGTCAAATATATATACGTTACAAAATATTTACGTTTCAGCTATGTTTAATAATTTTGTTTTTAAACGATATTTTTCTAATAAAATATAATTCAACTTCTTAACTCCAGTCTCATTTGTTACGCGAGAATTATAATAAATTTCGACCTTAGTTTGACAAGGCGTCACGTGACATGTGCGCCTAATTGGATAACTTTTTGGAATTCACTTTATGAAAACTTTAAGAATAGTAATATATACTACGTATTTATATTATAGTTATGATATTTGTAATATCATAACTATCATATAAATACGTAGATTATTTAATACAATTATAATATTCATTTGTCTTTATAAAAGCAGACCTTTCGACGACTTCCATGATCGAGTAGTGTGTACACCGGTTTACATGGGTACGCCACTCCGAGGTCGCGGGCTCGCTTCCCGGCCGAGTCGATGTAGACAAAGTTCATTAGTTTTCTATGTTGTCTTGGGTCTGGGTGTTTGTGGTACTGTCGTTACTTCTGATTCTCCATAACACAAGTGCTTTAGCTACTTACATTGGAATAAGAGTAATGTATGTGATGTTGTCCAATATGTTAAATATGACTGGAAACGAGGAACTGGCAAAGCTTATATTTTATATAGCCAGGAAATTAATTTCTTAAAATATATTACTTGATGGTAAGGCTTTGTACAAGTCCGTCTGGGTAGGTACCATTAGGTATTCTGCCGCAAAGCATCAATACTAGGTATTGTTTTGTTCCGGGTTGAAGGGTTTGAGCCAGTGTAACTACAGGCACAAAGGACATCTTAGGTCCCGAGGTTGATGGTGCATTGGCGATGTAAGGAATGATCAATATTTCTATCAGCGCGAATGTCTGTGAGCCCACTTAACATCAGGTGGCCCATTTTCCGGCCCGCCTTCGTATTACATAAAAAAGTACATATTTATTTAAATTAAGCACACGAAAACTTAGTTATCTCAACAATATCCGGTTAAGATTTAAGTTTATTGAAATCAATTTAAAACTAAAAATGTATTCTTAAAGTCGACCTCCTTTGTAGACAAGCCTATTGTACTGTTAACGACTAAATCAACAATTCCTCTTGCTTTTCTCTCGAACACGTTTTAGCACTTGGATGCATCTTAAGTTTACTCAAAGTCAAAATCTGAAATGGTTCTTGCGATGCGCTTTTTTTGTCATCAAAAGAACGGTCGGTCTAGTCGTTTCAGAAATCATTTCGACATTTAGTAGCGCACATATGTATAAATAAATGATATATTGAATCTGTGAAAGCATTTTTATTGTAATCGAAAACCGAAATATACTGTCTAGAACACTTCAGAAACAGATTTAAATCATAAATTATACAATAGTATTATAAATTATACAATAGTATAATTTATAATACTAATAAATAGTGCTGGGGATTTCCCCCGTCTTGGTCGATATAATACTACCAAACATCAATACTTATTACAGTTTGAAGGATAAGCGAATGAATATAACACGCCTAAGGGACATATCTTGTCGTTGATGGCGTGATGTATTAAACTTTATACCGTATGAGCATATTTCGGTGGTGAGTATTTAACATAAGCGAATTTGTTCGCTGGGCTTCTTGCAAAAATAAAACGAGAATCGTATTGGTACCACAGGTCCTAACTTAGAGGAATATGTACTTAGTATTATTCTTTTTTGCAAAATAAATACCCGTATACTACCAAAATACGCCATAATTAAGCTGGACTCATGACTGAAGAAGTCGATAAGATTAGTTTTCTGCAACCATCTGATTGCATGTAGTGTACCTCAGCAGTAATACTATACGGATATACCAAATTTTCAAAGATGGCCGATGCACTAGAAAAAAAACTAAACAAACCTATAATGTTAGTTTTGAAATGAGATTTGATTTGTACCTTATTTAAAATTATATTAATTTGCCAATGTAAATAAAATTCAGTATCTTTAATTTTTTTTTTATTTAAACATTACAATTTCATTTTTTTTTTTTAATTTTATTCTGAAAACATAACGGCGGTTTTTTATATAGGACCTAAATAACTATTTAATAATTGAATTGAATTGAAATTGATTTAATTGACTTTCGATTACAAATAAATTTATTTAAAAAAAGAAACACATTTTGAAAAAAAATAATTGCTTGAATATTTTTGTAAATAATAGACAATTAAAGTTGAAGTGTTTGTAACAGAGTCGAAAGTTGTACGAAAAAAAATCGATGAAACAAAAGCTAGAACAAACTTCGGCCGGTTCTAAATTTCTGCGGACAGCATTATACGGAACGCAACAATTTAAACTTTTTAATTGCTACAATAAAGTTTGTTTTAAATGTAAGTTCCTTGTAATAAAAGGGGCAGCTAATACCTAAAGTCACAATGTTATATAGCAAAATAGTTAATTAAATTCGTCCTTTACAAGACTATGTACATATACTGATTCTGCAGTGACGACCCTATTTGTATAGGATCTTAGAAATGCATTGGAAAATAACTATTAAATAACCTTTTGAACAAAAATAAGCTATTTAAACAATGATTACATACCTACGTGAAAAGTTTTGAAGGATGTTATCGGTTGGAATAACATCAGTATTAGTAAGTAGGCACAAGGGACATAAAATCTTAGTTTTCAAGGTGGCGCTTTGACGGTGTAAGGGATGTGAAGGGTGGCCCATTTCCTACCTGGATTTATGAAACAAAAAATAAAAATGAAGAAACCTTCAAAAATTATCATGTATCAAAAGATCTTGACAAAATTTATATGAAACTATCGTTTTTATTTTCATAGAAAATAACGTCGAATTTAAACAAGGAGGTAAATAAACCTCTTTTTGAAGTCAATTTTTTTTTTTTTTATGTTAGAGGTGGCAATCGAGCAGGAGGCTCACCTGATGGAAAGTGATTACCACCGCCCATGGACATCTGCAACACCAGGGTGCTTGCAGGTGCGTTGCCGGCCTTTCAGGAAGGAGTACGCTCTTTTCTTGAAGGTTCCTATGTCGTATCGGTTCGGAAAAACCGCCGGCGAAAGCTGGTTCCACAGAGTGGTTATGCAAGGCAGAAAATTTCTTAAAAATCACGCTGTTGTGGATTTAAATTTTTTTCTAAATACGTCATTATAATTTTGTTAATTATGTAATTGCACCCATGTCTGCGCTAACTACAGCTTCAGTTGATCCAGTACATGAGATAGGTTGACATATAACTAGCTATCCATCCTGGCTGCGCACGGGACACATATAACATAATTGAAGTAAAAAATGTTTTTTATGGAACCGATAAAAGAGTAGGCAGATCAATTTACCTTAGTTTCCCCACTATAGGATGAATAACTTAGCAAATTATAATAAATTTAATTTAAGTACAATACCTAAACTATATAATATTAGATTGTACATTATTGCATAACAAACTCCTGTCAATTGTCATTAAAATCGACCCACCCTGCAACATGCTGTTCAATTATGAGTGCACTGTTCGTATGCTTAGTAGTGTACTAATACTAACCTATGTAGGTTTAAAAATACTTATATAACTTCGAAGTGTCTCCATGTATGGTTTCTGTAAAAAAAAATGGTTTTGTTAATTAAAAAGGAAATGATGTTCTATGACTATGAATACAGATACGTTACGTTAGTTAAATAATAAACTAATTACTTTTCAAGGACGAGTTTTATTGAAACTATTCTCTGTTAAGTGTTAGATGGATGTTTTAAATACAATAAAACTCCTGTCACTGAATTCTTCTTTCTTGTTACTTATTGTTATGCCATAAAGTAATAATAATAATAATACAAAAATAAAAATAAAGAACTTAAACATTTGTTATTTAGTTAGAGTATAACTTCTAAATTAAATAAGGATACTTTTATGTTAGATCTAACGGTTAACTGCTAGGATACATTCAATATCAATATATTTTCTTGGTGATAGGGCTTTGTGCAAGCCCGTCTGGGTAGGTACCACCCACTCATCAAATATTCTACCGCCACACAGTAGTCCTCAGTATTGTTGTGTTCCGGTTTGAAGGGTGAGTGAGTCGGTATAACTACAGGCACAAGAAACATAACATCTTTTTTCCCAAGGTTGGTGGCGCGTTGCCGATATAAGGAATGGTTAAAATAACTTACAGCGCCATTGTCTATGGGTAGTAAGCACTTACCATCAGGTGGCTCATTTGCTCGTTCGCCAAATAATACCATAAAAAATCATTATATATATATTTCTTTAATATAAAATAGGCATGTAGTCACCAGTGACACGCATAAGTGGTCACTATCGCCCATCGACAAACATGGCACCGCAAAAAAAAACATTCCTTATGACACCGACCTTGTACAAAAGTATGTCATGTCCCGTGTTCCTGTAGTTACACTGGCTCAATCACCTTTGAACCCGATAGTACTGAGTATTTCTGTTTGGCGTTAAAGCCTTACCTCTCAGTAAAATCATTGTGAATTATTCATCATTCATTCATAGCTTTGCTTATAATAAAACAAAACCCTGAAAATTTAAAATAAAAAAGAAAACTTACTTAATGTGAATAAGAAATTCAATTTAAAAAATCAGTTTCAAGACTAAACTTTTTATTAAAACACCACAAATATAAAGAGGAGAGTACTACAAGAAACCACAATAAAAAGAATGAAAAAATATTAACGTTCAGCCTCTAATTTTGCTTAACTCATTCTGAATCTGATCGCGAACGAAATTTTATCTTGAGCCCATTGTGCACAGTTTATTATCCCTTGGCAATGTAATTATAACCCCAGGCTGATGTGACTGAGAGCTCTCGACTCCCGACTTTGTATGCTTCCTCTCGTAAAGTAGGAGGAACTCGACGTGAGAGCGCTTGAGGGTGTCAATTTGTTTTATTTTTCGGCTTTAAAAGGTTGAAAGGCTGTTTTAACACTCGTTTCTTCAGCTTTAGGAATATAATTTTTACTACTGCTTGAGATCTTAGCAAGCCTATTGATTGATACGCAGTACCCATGTTTTAAATTTATTAATGCGGAGAAGAGCACGTGTTGGTATGCGCCCTCCGAAATCCGTAGACACTGGATTCGTAAGGAACAAAAAAACCCCTCGGCAAACATCCTCATAAGTTAGGTGGCATTTAGACTTGACTAGTCCAATAGCGCGGCGACCTATACAGAAAATATGTTCAAATAATTAATATAATTATAAATTGAATAATTAATTTACAATCAAGCTACACAAGGCGCGACGTGCAAGTATGAAGTTGAGTATTTAAAAAAAAATAAGAGTCACTCCAAACATTTTCATAGCAATCGTTTAGGATGAGTTCAGCTACATGCACAGAATATTTAAAACATATTATAAAGATTTGAACTATATACGTACGACTATAGGAATAAAGATTTGAATTATAAAGGCGAATTGTTATCCAACGATTTTCTTTTTTTAAATCTGAAATTTAACAATCGAAAAGACCTTTCTCAATAACAGGGTAGGAGTTGCCTTTGTTCTGTTTCATAATGTCTTCGGTATCTCATGTAAAATGTTTGACTATTTCGTAAAATTTAGATAATTTTGTTACAAGTTTCTCTCAAAGCAGAACCTTATTAACGTTCGCGGTCTTGTTATATGTCACAGAGCCTCCGCTTCCATTAGTAAAGTTTGAAGGTAATTGAAACGAGAAAGCTGACAGTCTCACTCGTTTCCTCTAAACGTCAAAGTTTCAGAGTGTTTACGTTCTTAATTGAGGTTTTGAGTGCTTGTATGAAATCGACGCGTATGTCAATATTTTAAAGCAATCTATGTATATCGACGATTCTTCTAATGATTTGTTTATTGTTGTTTACAATCTTGATTTTTTAATTTTTAGGTAACGAAAAAATTATAACAAATATAAATACATTTTAAATTTATTTATTGTTTTTTTTTTAATGTTAATTAGACAAGAAATACCATATAAATAGTAATCAGCAATCACAAATTATAAAGTAGGTATATTAAAACCTGCCGAGTTGCGTGAACCGACGCGGCAACGGTCCCGTTTGGATGGCCCGAACTGTATCGCTCTCTATAATTAAGTTCAGCTTCCCACTAATCGCTCTCCAAAGAATTCAAAATGTGACAGTTGTCCCTTCAAACGATTCCGATCACGTGACTCGTTACGTCACGGCGTTCACACCCCACAGATACAACAAAATCATCTAAGTTAATAATTATTCATAATCGACGACTAATATATCAATCACTGGTGGTTTTGTGGCAAACAATGCAACCTGGTCGCTTGCACTCTACTACTGTACTGCTTGAGTACTCTAACATCTGTGAAATTACCTCCATTTCAGCCGTTATCGGACATCTGCAGAATCAATACTCTGTGCAGTACTCCGGTTTGATAGGTTATTGAGCCAGAGTAAAAAGGGGACACAATATATATGATTCTTTGTTGATATAACGTCGGTGTAAAGAATTGCTTAGCCTTCTTTTGGTTTCAATGCCTAGGGATAATGATATAGTATCTGGGAAGGTCTGGTTTACGATTTGTTCATCTTATTTTGAACACATAAATTATACTTATATTTTATACTGTATGCTAATTCCAGACTAAATTTCCATCCTGAGTTTTATTCAGGTTAAAGAACTTTATTACTCATAAAGAACCTTACAGTTCACTTTACAATGAGCAATACGTATAACTTTAAAATAAAGTTTGTTTTAGAGATAGAATCTGTGGCAGTATTCACATTGATCCAAAAAAGAAAAGAAAAAATTAAAAAAGAATGAAAAAATTTCAATTTCGACAACATTAAATTCGTGTTTTAAATATGTGAATGATATTTACTAATTTTATTAACATATATTTTCGCTTATAAAATTTTTTAGTTTTTTTTTAAATTAATTATACTTGTACACGCTTTTGTACTATTCGGCAAACTATTATATAATTTTACCCCGTTATACAGAACGCTTCTACAACCGTATTTAGTTCTAGGATTATAAAGATGTATTTTGTGTTTATTTCTTAAGCTGTGTGTATAAGTTTTATTAGTTAGTAGTAATTCCGTATAAGTTTGATGAAGCTGAGTTTTTTTTATAAATGTACATATGTTGTTTGTGTATATCTGTTTTAAATTAAAAAAAATATTGAAATTCCTTAATTAGGATATACGGTGTTTTTTTCTGTATTCGATTTGATATAATTTTTGCAAGTATTTTTTTTTAATTTCTCATTATAATTTACATGAATTCTTTTTGCATAGACAACCAAAAAAAAAATTATAATAATTTTTTTGTATAGAACGCATTCCAATATTTTCGTGATTTCAAAATACACCACAAATAATTGAATTATTAATTCTGGATGCAATGCTATGTCACAATGCCTATTCAATTGGCATAGGCTCTTACATTGAGACACAGAGTAGAATTGTTTTGCTTCAAACCCGAATAGACCAAATATACGTAAAGGTACAATCTATGCAATTCTTCAAGTTTTTGGCTTCTTGATATAGGCATATGGAACATATTATATTTCGTGGTAGGGCTTTGTGCAAGCTCGTCTGGGTAGGTACTGTATACTCATCAGGTATTCTAGCGCCAAACAGCGATACTTAGTATAATTGGGTACCGGTTTGAAGTTATGAGTGAGCTGATTTGATTACAGGCGATACGTAAAGGCGATGTTAAACATATTTAAAAAGTATTGACCACTTTATACAAGGTTGCCCATTTGCCCGTCCACCGACCGATTTATTTTTATTCGAGCTAATTATTATTTCGAATTTATTTGTACAGTTCAACCTACATTTTCTGAGTAATGATGAATACAGCTCTCGGAGTGGTTAGAAAACTTGTCTCACCCGTAGATTGTGGGTTAAAACTCAAGCAAGAACAACAGAATTTTCATACGCTTTTTATATTTTTATAATTCATCTCGTTGCTTGGCGGTGATGAGAAATACGTGAGAAAACCTGAATCTGTTGTATAGAAATCTGGCACACGGTGTATTCACCAATACTAAATGTGTGTGGTAGATAAAGTTACCAATTTTTTGAAGCATATATCAAACTACGGTTGCTTGAAACAATTTCATCGTAAGACCAAAGGTGATTTACGATTATATTCCTTATGTGATTATGTTTCAGGTGTATTATTGCTTGTAGGTTTGATATTTTACCTCTGTTTTCATATCCTCTTAAAATATGGAGACTTCGATAAGATTTTTTATTTGTGACTGAGAACTCGGATATCTTTATTTAATGGTCTCTTGGTGATATGCAAATGAAGGCTTAAAAGTAATATTTATTTAAATGTTTTAGAGCGTTCGATATAAATTGCTAGCCTATTTTTGTCTTAATATTATGACTGAATAAAATTTACAAATATTTAGCAATCCTAAGTAGGTTTGATTACCTCGTTAGCTAGCTAAATTATAAGGCTGCGTATCTCTATATCTTGGATTAGAACTCTAGGTCGGATAAATAAAAAAAATAACATTTTAAAATTTCAATTCAAGATATGTTGGATAAGAGGCGAATTCATTAATCCTTTTTTTGTGACATAAGAAACTATTTACTGTAATAATGGGTATATTAAAAGTCGCTTACTAAAAGGCCAAGTACAAAATATATAAAAGCATATTAAAAGAAGTTGAATATTGTATATAAAATAGTCAAGGAGAATTACTGTATGAATGATAAATGGCAACATTATATTTAACTTTTTAATTTAATTTACTCACGTCGAACCACCTTCATAAAACTACTTTACAGATTATAAAATAAAAAACGAATAACAATTTTTACAACAAAAAAAAAACAACGAACGAAGGCAATAATTTTTACTAACTATTAAGTGAAAAATAAAATTTAAAAAATCTTGACTGTGATCGAAATAAATCTACAATCAAAGTGTTCGTGTTAAGTGTCTTCAAGTGAATTAAAGGTTTCAAGATGGCTTTTGCAGCGGCGCGTATGATCCTTAAGGATAAGAGGAGGAAGGCTTCCAAGGAAGATTTTAGAGATCCAAGAAATAGAAGCAAGGTATTATCCTTACATATTTTTCCACTGATAATGATACATTTATAATAATGTTTAAGTATACGGATATGTTTTCTGTCTAGCATATATGATCACAACTCCTCAAACCCCCAATAACAATACCCTGGGTACGCCAATGCTATCTAGGTAACCAAGAACTACTATAAGACATAGATAAATATACTATATATTTTAATGTCATATACGTTTGTAATATTTAAGATTTCTTTTTTAATTTTTTGTCACTATAGCAAGAGACAGAGAGAGCTAGTATTACATTCGTCATAATATTCAACTTTAAATAAGAATGTCAAAACTATAGCTTTAGTAAGGATAAAGTAGGCTGATTATTTTTCTTAGTACTCGTATATTTAGTTTTTTCGTTGGTGTTGTTTAAAAAATAAATAAATACTCGAAACAATATATTAAGGAATCAAAAATTACAAATATTTACATATTTATATTAATTAATGCCTACTTAGTTACAAAATGTAATTCTTTTATTCCAGTGCACACGCAACGGTCGGTTTATTTTTATGAATCAAGATAAAGTTTTATTGAGTTTTCATGATTATTACTCATTAGAAAAATATTATACACGACATTGCTCCTTTATTAGTAATTTATTTTTATATTTCGCCATTTACATTTGTATTTTGACTGACAGCTGACAGGTCGCATTTTTATTCCTTTATTATTTATTTTTGAAATAGGCAAATGTATTGCGTGTTACAGCGTAACAGATCAGATAATAAACTTGCTATTGATAATAATTACAAAATAAAAGGGCTTAGTATCAGTTAAATATAAAATATATTTAATGCTCTTAATTTTAACTAACTTTATTTAAAAATAATAATACATTTATGATTGTAATCGTAGAACAATGGCGGAGCTCCTAATAATATTCTGTACTTAACAGACTGCGCCTAAAAGTTTTATTACAATGACTGACTGAATAAGGTGTAATAATCGTGATATTTAAATATTTAACTCAAAACATAATTAAATATTTTACATGTCAGTATAGGAATTAAAAAAGAAGTAAAAACAATATAGCAAAGAAAAATAAAATTGCTTTGAACGTGTCTTTGTTCTGCGAAATATTTATTAAGATGTTTTATTTGGTAGCTAATGATGCTATAATTTATATTTATAAATTGCATAATTGTTTCCACTTTGTACGTATTTTATATTCCTCATTGTAATAAATAAATCGCCTCGTAAATTAAGCTGCTTTTTAAAATCAATACACAAAAAGTTCGAGTCAGAATCAGTGCTAAAATAAATACTATTGTCATGGCAATAAAGCATAATTTAGAACGGTTCATTAGTTCAGTTCGTTCGGAAATTTCTCATTAGGGCACGTCAAGTCAAAGTTAACGGGAATTTTTCACACCGCGAAGTAATTTGTAACATGTTTTTTTTTAGCTCACTTTACAAAAAAAAAAAAAAACTGGTTCTCAACTGGTTTGAAAGTAGAAAATGTATGTACATTATTGAAAGCAAGACAGGGAAAGGAAAGCGAGATATATGTATGTCTTTTTTACGAAATTAATAAAACATTTATTAGTTCTAATTAAGTGTGAAGTTTAATTACAACATACAGTTTATACTTTTTTCTGGAAAAATGATATTTTATATATTTATTTTTATTGAAATTGTTTCAGTGTGATATCTTATCTTATCTTTATATCTTATATTATAAGTAAGGGACAGGATAATATACAAAACAATCAAGAGTCGTTCGTAGCAAATAATAAAATTAATTCTTCAAACAAAGCAGGAAGAAATTGACTAGACCAAGAGAATTCGATAAAAAAAAAAAACTCTTAATTCGACCAATGAAAATAGTTCGTTGGTTGAATCAAGAGTTTATTGGTCTTATATTTTATAGTTTCTTATCTACAAGCATATTTTACGACATACATTTTCCAAAATCGAACGACCAATAAAAATGTATTACGTATAGATTTTCAAGCTTCCGAACTTTGCTGTTACCAGTCGGTATCAGTGTGATGGCATCCAGAGATTTTCCGCCGATCTTGGTAACACGAAGATCGTTACGAGGCTAACGAGGTACGCTTAATGAGTTACCAGCTCACATGTTATTTACGAAATGTGAAGCTAGCGATTATGATGTCTCTGTTATGAAGTTTTGAATGTCACTTTATGTAAATTAATTATTAGCCTCCAAGAACAAAGGGTAATTCAAATGTTTATTAATCGTATATAGAAGGAAATTTGTCATTTAATTGCCTTTTAATTTAGAAAATACAATGAGAAGAATACTGAAATGTAAGTTGTATAAGGTTTTAATAGAATTTTCTTGATGTCTGTGCTATAGTCGGTGAACTCTTGAATGAGAATTTATTGTTAAAAGTTAGTATTTAGTACTTGTTGTAAGTCCGAAATATAAATAAATCAGTTGTAGCAAGTTCTGGTCAGTGTATAGTTTTGAGACGATTCAGGGTTTTCTAAGTATAAAGTTATCTGTTTAACACTAGCCAGTGAAAAATTGGCAATTTGGAAAGACAAGTATCTATTACTACTATTATTATATAAAGTGGAATCCGTTTAATGACATCGAAAGGAAATAACAAACACGTCATACTGAGCGGACGTCATACAGAGCATTTTGTAAAAAATTAACAATCTCCTGTTTTTGTTAGTATTTATTTTAATAAAGATAAATCGAAATAAAATTATACGTAATAAGTACAATATATATATATATAATATACCTAAAAAAAATTGCTTTGTCAATGTACCAACTCTAGACATCTCTATAATCATTGTCAGACGTGCAATGTTGTCAAACCGAATGAGAACCATATTTGTTCTTCCTTCTATTATTTTTCTACAATAATGTTATTGAATTATTTTATCTAAAAATACCTTCCTCTTTCAAAAATTTTAATCTGCAACCTACATCATGTTAGGGCCAACTATTTTTAATCTGTGCATATTTCCCGCATCATGGTAACGCGGCCGGAAGTGCGGCCCACGGCCATCGGAAATTGGTTTACGCGTCGCAACACTGTCCGTATATACGCTGGCCGTATTTTATAAAATATATAAGTATTTATTATGAAATAACTTCCTATACGTGTGTAAAAGCCCTTAATTTGAAAAGTAATCGTTGTAGTCTTGGCCTTTATTAAATGTTGTTCAGACATATTGTATTATTACTAGTTCTTTTTTTTTTTAAATTGGTTTTCTTTTTTCATTCGTAGCGAATGCCTCAAAGTATACTGCGCTAGTCTATTTTCCCGTTCTGTCTATTTATCTTCAAAGTTCTCTAGACGGAATAATAACTGGGCATCATGACCGTCTCGCGGGATTGTGATGAATAAGCTAGGTATGAGTAGTTGGGAACGGAATCTCTCATTGATTGAAGTTTTAAAATAGAACAAACGATTTAATATTTATGATTTTCAACTAACCTATTGTTTTAGATATTCGAAATTCAAATATCAGTGAACAAAACTCATCATATATTCAACCGCCATATAGTGATATTTAGTATTGTTGCTGTCCAATTTGAAGGGTGAATCAGCCAGCAACTCCAGGGACAAAGAATATATCGTAGTTTCCAAGGCACATCGGAGATTTTTGAGGTGGTTAATATTTCTTACAGCCGTGTTTACTACTATTGGTAGTCGAATTATCAGTTTGACAAACTATTTTAAATAAAATAAGTCTAGTCTATTCTGCTTCCCATCATGAGCAATGGTCAGGACTGTCTTGAGTTCGAATCTCAGGTGAGATTTATAGTAGCTCTTTTAAGATATTCTTAGTAGCAGAAAGTTGGCAACGGCAGCAATACACTGCAATGAATTTAATTAAACTTATGGGAAGTATATTTGTCTGTAATCAATTACGACTAGTGGGATAGTTATAGGCACTAAGAATCGCTGGTCCGAGGTGATTCTATTCAAAATGTAATCGTGTAATCAGAAACGAATGATAAATGTCTTAAGTGATTGATAAACGTAAAAAGAAAGAAAATTAGAACTGGTCGATCGTATAGAGATAAATCTTAAGTAAATTGTTTTGGGATCACTATAAAATTAAAATGTCGTATATATAAAATAAATATTTTCTGTATGTGTACCTGCAATATCAAGAACTGCTCCAAATTGCTAAACGATGGACATTTCGTGCATTGCTCTTATAGGTAAATTATATGAATTGCATTGAACTTATTTTAAGTCGAACAAAAGTAAATAATATGTTATATTTTATTAATGTTTTAATTAAATATTCAAACCACAAGAGAATTTGTTCACATTCGAATGCCTCGACCTGAAGTTTCCGAACGAATTTTGAACGAACTGAACTACATCTCGTATATATTATTATTTTGTAGTGTCAGTAATCAATTATATGTAAGTTAACTGGTAAGTAAATTAAAATTGTATATAATTAATAATATTGGACTTTTAATAGACACTTCTTATATTAATATGTCTTGGATGGTCGACGAAACCCAATGGTTTTGGAGCGAATTTATTCTGCTGGTGTTGGTACAAGTAATTTTGTTTTTCTTCTTAAAGCGGTACCTTGAAAAGCAACCAAAAGTTCTCATCCCGTAGGTATTTAATAATAATTGTATAATCATTGTTCAAATATGGTTTGGTCTGTATGACTATCAAAGGTAAGATAAAACTGTATGTAAAAATCACAATCGATGAAAAATTTGTATCATTGTATATTTCTGTGTGTCAACAGTAACTAAACTCATATATTGTGTTATATGTAGCATTATATATTTATGTAGTTGTGCATTATACTTATTGAAAATAATATACAATCTCCTATAGCTATTCTGTATGGACTCACTTCGAAATACGATTATGACTATTACACAATTTCTGACATTACAGGATCGCGTTCTGCGGTGAGTTATAATTTGTTTTTATAGAATAGTTCGGTTCTCGTTATTATAGAGATAACATGATGATAAATATAATCACAAAAAGAAAACAATCATTCGTTTTTATTAATTACTTTAACATAAATAAATAATAATTGGATTTAATGTCACGACTTTGTGGAATGGTAGCAAGTATGTCAGCAGCATTTTTCCAATTACATCGGAATTCCAATTTCCTGAATAACAATATAATACAATCCAAAAATAAACTAGCCTTAAGTCTCTTTCCTTATTTGTGTTAATATTACATTTATAGTTTGTGTATATTTCAAAATATAGGTCAAGACATACTTCACTAACTTTTCCTAACAGCAAATAAATTTTTCGATAATATATGAAGGAAATAAATAAGAATCTCATAAAAGAGGCTTCCGGGGCCGGTGAAGGAAAATCTCGAAGGTTAGAGTTTTGTGTGACTAAAGCTTACCAAATCCGATTCAGATTTATTCGTGCCTCATCGAAAATAATGTTTTATTTTTATGAAAATTTCTACGAAATATATTGAGATCGGATAATTTAAATTTATGTCTGTATTTCGTTGCTAGAAAACTCTACTACAAAAGTGCATAACATTTGCGGAGTAAATCTTTGAACTATGTTTCCAAAAAAAAAATTAATTATATTCCCATATTTCCGAAAAAAATTTTAACATCAGAATTTTCAGGTATTTTTCAGGTTGCAGATAAACACTTTTTACTCGATGGCCATAATTAAGGCTACACTTGCGGTGTTATCAGCCGTAACATTCACAGAACAAAATTGAAGACACTTATTTGTTGTAAATAATCGATGTTGCTAGTCTTGGCAAATGCTTTGAATGTTATAACTGCTTAAATAAGTGTGAGTGTCTTTATAGCATCCCACGCAGCTTCAGCTCCAAAAACGAACATATCGGACGATATGTTACTCTCAATGCCTTTTGATACTGGTTTATGTAAGTGTGTAGGTGACTCTTCATCGATGAATTATTTTATAGCTTCTTCAAAAGCACTACAAGTACTCTTTACATCGACTTCAGTTATTAAATATTTGTAGTTATTTGTTATTTTTCTTTAATCTGTTAATTTTAGTTATTGTAAAGAGTCACTTGTATTTGCAATCGTCTACTACGCTTCTGGTGATTTAACTGAATATTTACTCACTTCTGAATCTATTTGTCTAACTTACACGAGATACTAATGCTTGCATTTATGAATATTCGTTGTATTTTGAAGTTGTATTTGAATTGATTATCTTGTCATAATTATATACTAAATGTCAAATTTGAATTTTTCAAATATAGCTTCAAATATATTTGCATATAAGCATTTGATAACTGTTCTATGTGTACCAGACCAATGAGGCTGATATGCTGCACAACTATTTCTTCTTTCCGATCTCTGCACCTTATTGCACATTCAACACTGTCACGGTAATATGGTCACAAATTTCGAAATACAGCACGATTTTCTACTTGTGCATTTTAAACTGTCCAGTAAACCCGATCAATGTTTAATGAAATTATCAACTGACGTTCGGTCTAATGCTTGACTACAATGTTCATCACATTGAGTTATTAGGTAATTACCAATCAGTGGAGACCAATTCAGCTATTAGAATTGCAAATAGCCAATAATGGAAAGCCACGACTTTGAATTGAAAATATTGATATTGAAACAAAATTTAAATAACATTTTTTTTTTAATTTTAATATTATTAAATTTAGTCTTGCGTAATTTGATTAGATTCAAAATAACATGCACTGATCTTGTGATAGCTTACTTTATCTCTATAGTGGAAAAGTTTGTACACTAGCGTACAAAAACTGTAAAAAAATAATGGAAAAAAAGTTGTTATATCAGATACAGACACAAAAAACCCACAATATAAAGTAATAACTTGATTATCTACGAACAGGATTTTAAATTGAACTAAAAGTTGGACGCATAAGTGACTTATTTATGTTAAAATGTACAAAGCATAAAAATCACGATAAATTCAGGTTGAGTTATTCGCTATTTTTATAAATAAGTTATTCAAAAATGAGTATTTAGTGTTTTAATCACAGTTGAAAAATATGCTCGCGTTCAAGCAAATGGTTATAATTAATCATTGGCCGTAAATCATTTAAAAACTGTGGTGCATTTTACAAAAATTAAATATTACTACATACTTGTTGGTAGGGCTTTGTGCAAGCCCATCTGGGTAGGTACCACCCACTCATCAGATATTCTACCGCCAAATAACAGTACTCTGAAGGGTGAGTGAGCCAGTGTAATCACAGGCATAAGGGACTAAACATCTTAGTTCCCAAGGTTGGTGGCGCATAGGTGATGCAAGGAATTGTTAATATTTCTTACAGCGCCTTTGACTATGGGCGGTGGTGACCACTTACCATCAGGTGGCCCATATGCTCGTCCGCCAACTAATGCCATAAAAAAAAAACATTAAGAAAAATATATTTGAAGTGCTAATATAATATAACAAATAATGCAAAAGCTTTTAATTTCATAGATTTGCAAAAAATATCAAGCTATGATACAGAATGACGCTAGATATTAAACTATCGTAAACGTTCGACCTCATATTTCATCTTAAAGTAAATCCTGTTACCGAACGTCGCTTAAAATTTTATACGAGGGCTCAAAACGAAATTGATGTTGAGGAAAATACCTGAATGGCTAAAAACTTATTCAATGCTTTTTGAAAATTAGCTATTAATGAGTTTCAAAATGTTGCCATCTAAAACTTTTGGAAGGTTACGCGTTACTTTATCTGAAGGTTAATCCAAGGATGCTTAGACATTTATTTTAGGATGTTTTTTTGTGACCATATTATTGTGAGACCGTAAATTAGCTAGCAAGTACAGCATGTCAATCTTTTGGTCATGTAAACTGCTAAGTGTGCTTGGTGTATAGGACCGATCTTTCTTCTTGCAGGCCCGGAGCGCTAGCACCAGTAGCTTTAGGAGTGTAAGTCAGGTAATGACAATAAATATGCTTGATCACGCCTGGCCATTGATGATTTTGATTTTGTTGGTTGTTTTGGTCGGCAATGATTTGAATCTTTAATAGACATATTGGTTTTACCATTTTTAAATCTGCATCTAGTTTTAGAATATAACAAAATTTTAGTCAACATTTCGTTTAGTATTGTTGAAACATTTTTTTCATTTCGGAAGATATTTTTCAATAAAAAATAGATCATGAATCATTGCCAAATATTTTGTCACGAGTCATTGGCTATTTTACAGTAGTTTGATTAGCAGTAGACGCATCATATTCATCTGCTGTAGACAAACCGACACTAATAAGGTAAGCAACAAATAAAATACACTTACAATAATAATTCTTAAAATAATAGTTATCAATTTTGTAATTGTCATTTAGCAATTAACACGGTATATAATTTAAAGTGTCTTCGTGTTATCTACTAGGTCAACTATTGTTTTTATATTTTGTCATTTGGTGGTATAAAAGTGTTTAGAATATTTAGCGAATCGTTTTACGTACACTTTAGCTAATGCAGAAATGTTTCGTGAACGGTAAGTGGTAATTTAGAGTTAGTAAACCTCAGAACTGGCAAACTAAACATAATAATATTCTTGACTAGTCTCATCGTTGATGATGAAATAATCCAAATGTTTTACTGTGATCTTCGTAAAGCATTTACACAGATCTTTCCCAATAAATAAAATTGAAGTATTTGTCTGTAACTTAAATTATTTTCAGGGGTTTATTTTTTAAGAATATAATAAAAAGGGCTGCATTGCTTCCGTTAATATTATTACGTTATATATTTTTTTTCTTAATCCATTTTCAAACAGAAATCTAAAATGCTGAGCAGAATTAGTTTAATGTGTTTGTATTTATCTCAGACGCAGCTGAATCTGAATAGTCGTGATAACAATGTCCTGTGACCTATATATTCCCTTCGAGCCTCAAAGTAACAACTTCCATCTTTCAATGTCTGCGCAGACGGTCGACTTCAAAATTACTTGCAATTTCTTCTCGACGTGTTTATTTATAAAGGGATTGGTTTCGACAGAATACTTTAATCGGCTTATTCTTTGTTCATTGATATATACGATTTATTATTTTGTTTTTTTATTATGAATTATATCGATAATAATTTACACCAATTAATTCAGAGTATATATATTTTAATTCGAATGTGTTCGAATTTTAATCGCATTTATACCAAATATGGTTATTTTTTACAAATAATAATAAAATTAAAGTGCCTGGAATAATGATCGAGCTTTCCGATTGTATAAGTATCACTTAAATTATTAATTCTATATTTAAATTTATAACAAAACTAAATTGCGGATTTAAATATGTATATACGATTGCAAATTAATAATAGCTACTGCATAAATCATATAATGTATGAAATTGATTTCAGTGATCGCGAAATTATTATGTTCACAGCAAATATTCATTCAGCAAAGAGCTAAGTTAGAATTAATAAAACATTGATATATAAATTGAGGTTGAAAGGTTCATATTGTAGAGAAATACGTAATATTTCTTTATTTTAATGATCTTATATGACAAAATAATAATCTTACCAAAACATAAAGCTGAAACAACAATAACAGTAGTTAGTTTCATTGAGTACAATGAAATTTTTTAACATCTTTATATAATGATATTACAAAAACGCAAGTATACGTCGATTCAATAATAATTGAAATGAAAACTTGTAACTAATTCCTGTAGAGCTATTTTGTAAAAACAATCTCGAAACACACCGCAATCGTAAGTTGTAGCAAGTCACCGTAATTCGTATTTAGGTAACGAAAAATATTAAAAGATTTATGAAACAAATTATCATTATTACCGATTTTTGATGACTGCTTATAGATAATTATGTTATTAGTGTTTGTTTTTACACTGGTTCAATTTTTTTTCTAACCAGAACACAGAAGTACAGCCGCTATTTACAAGACGTTATTTTGAAGCTCGAAATGACCGTTGAATAAATAAAAAAGAATAAACATTCCCATTTTCGAAATTCAAATATCTTTTGTTGAAACTCTTCTTAATCCTTATTTTCCTTTATAATATTTTAATTGTTTTTATCTTTAATTTGGTCAACTTACTTTTTATAAACGATGAGTGTGAAAAGGTTATAAATTAAAAACTCATTCTTGAAACGACTGCCTTTATTTTAATTAAATACAAATTTTATTATAATTTTCTTTTAAGTTAAAAAATATATTCTATGATATTTATTGATATTAAATTACATTAATTATTTGGATTGACTAGAACACAATTTTATGGAGAAAAAATTATTAATCGGTAGATATACGTCTTTGATTTGATTCGTTTGGGTGTTACCGATTGGAATGAATATGCCCCGCGCGGATGTGTGCCCTGTGCTCTGTGTTTGCGGGGAATGTTTCACAAGTCTGTTAGCACTGCCCCGCACTGATTTTTAGGCGATTGAGTGATTATATCTCGCATCGATTACAATAGTTATTTACAAAGTATTCTATAAAATATATTGCAAAAACAAGGCGAAGGTTACCTTGGAGTTGTCATATTCAATATATTAAAAACAGAAAATATACCTTTGATAGATGGCTAAATTTTGCTTATTTATTTTTATTATTTCTCAATGTTTTTAAAAAATTGTGAAACGATGAGGAAAATTTATAAAATGATGTAAATGAACATATATTTTTTTAAGTATTCTCGATAACGGATATCCACACCTTAGGAACTCACACACTAGTCCCCAGTCATCATCTCCATAAATTCTGAAACAAAATTTTATACAATAAAATACAATAAATTCTACTTTAAAATATTCAAAATCAATTTACTACAATAATAAAGTTTGTATATTTGTCAGTCAATCGGGGTAAACATTTATTCTTAGATTTTTATATTTGACATAGAACTCTATTATTTGTTCGAATTGGACAAGAGATACTCTTTTAAATATTCGAACCTAAATAACAGTTTCTTTTTTGCGTTACAATTAATGTAATATATTTTACATCGAACTCGAATTTGATCTTAAAATACTCGTCGAACTTAAATAAATTTTAATTCACTGAATGTGTATTTGAAATGTTCTATCAAGAGTATCAGTTATAAATGCAAACTGACACGATTATGTTAACAAATACTATAACTATATGATAAGGATATTTAATATAACTCAATTGTATAATACTACAAGGTGAACTTGCGGATTTACCCGCGCGAAATTAATAAAACACAAACTTCCAGCCCGTTTTACCCCCTTAGGGGCAGAGTATCGTAAAATACGGATATCTACACCCTATACGGAACTTACTTACCAAATTTCAAGTTTTTCGGTGTTATAGTTTCTGAGATTTCGTGATTAGTAGTAGTCAGATAGTCAACGATAAACTAAACTAACATATAAAAAAAACAACAAAACGATAACGACCAAAGAAACGATGGATGGATTGTGTGAAAGACGATATGGTTAGAAAGAATGTTACTTGAGAGATGACGTCCGACAGAGTAGTATGGAAGAAGAAGACATGCTGCGCCGACCCCAAGTAAAATTGGGATAAGGGCAGGAGGATGATGATGTATAGTAGAAAATCAATCATCAAGAACAAAGTTAAATCAAATTTGTGCTCTTTAAAAATATAAACGCAATCACATTTAATTCAATTTAGTTTTTTTATTGCAATTGGCTTCTAGTAGAATATTTTCGTGGTAATAAGTGTGATTCTATTTTTAGTATAATTATATAAAGATATTTCTTCTTGTATATTTGTATCAAAATTAAAATAAAACGTTGTCCAAAAATAGCTCTGTACAAAGTCGAATCAAAATGTTCAGAGACAGATTAATTAAATTTGTTCATTGGTGTTTTGTTAGTCAACGAAAGCTCAAATTAAAATGTCACTACTCGTCAGCCAGAAGTAGGTCGTGACCCGCGAAATATGTTCTATAATTATGGCTACATCACACGGGTGGACATTAGATTAAGGAAAAGCCGTTTACAAATGATTAAAACAGTAATGTCACCGTTTTTTCTTGAAATATTCACCGCGTGAACGGAGCTTTATTTAAATTAGAAAATGGCGAAAATATTCCCGAGTAAAGTACTTATTGAATTAAATTAAATATAAACAAATCTAGCTTTCGTATAAGCTAACAAGTCAATTACTTGATATACTTCAAGATTGATTATACATATTAATTTATTGTTAATTTACTTACTTTTTCAGTTATCTCGAATCTTATCCAAGAAATTTAAACGAACAAAAATGCGTACCATCAAAATCAACAGTTCCCGAAGCGTCGGTATCTATTTCCGCAATCATTTCGTTGAGTTGGTCCGGCGTCAGCTGGTCGTCTAATGCAGCGAGTATCTCCCTTAGACTAGAAGTCGGGATGTAACCGTTGCCTGGAATTGAAATAAACCAAATTACACTTTATTCAAGTAGATACTGAATTTAAGCTCTTTTGAATATAAATGTTAAATCAAAATTGGAATATGAATTCTACCAATCAGAATACGGTAATGTATACATTTATACTTGTGTTTATTAATGTTATAAATTTAAAATCAGAATAATAGATAAATATCGAATCAAAACAATACAAAAAAAAGTCTGCAAAGTTGTTCTAAGACAATTTTGAGCAAAAAGATTGCTATTCTACCATATTCCACTATTAAACTTCAGTACTGGATAGTAGACACAAAACTCGCAGCTGAACACCTCTGAACATCCTCCAAACGATGTTTACGTTTTCAGAGCACGATTAGATTTATGTAATATATAAGCAGCGGGATCTTCGAATAAGATAAATATTATATTCACTTCAGTTTTAAAATGCATGTAAAGTGACCGATCTAAATTACGATTATAGGCAAAGAAATTATTACGAATACGAAGAGAATAAATGAAATTATCCAAAAATAAATATGTAAACGTAACAAAGTATATCGAAATATGAATAAAAAATTCTTGAAACAACACCATATATGTCTAACTTTATCGTGTCAGTAATTAATAAAATAATATATACTTGAGTATTATTAATGCAAAATCTATTATAATTCCGTCATGGTATGGAGCTTACTCCATAGCTCTGATGATGCAATTGGTTGATGGAGATGGCTATATATCTGAGACATATAAAACGTTTTCCTTTGTTTTTTAATAAATATTGGACAACATCACATTAATTATTCTGATCCCAATGTATGTAGCTAAAGCACTTGTGTTATGGAAAATCAGAAGTAACGACGGTACCACGAACACCCAGACCCAAGACAACATAGAAAACGAATGAACTTTTTCTACATCGACTTGGCCGGGAATCGAACCCGGGACCTCGGAGTGGCGTGCTCATGAAAACCGGTGTAAACACTACTCGACCACGGAGGTCATCGCGAACTGAGTTAGGCATTCTAATTTATCAAATGAAAAATTGACGAGAAATCTTTGGTTGAGATTTACGTGTTCTGACTCAGTAGCCATCTCGACTTAATAAAACATCTCGATCTTAATTAGGAAACGGTTTGAATCCGGTTAAAAATGTAGTGTTTCCGTTATTCACAAATAAAAATATCGTGAATCTTCCAAATGTGAGAAACACTATTGAGATATATCTGTATAGATATTTCTCAAAAGTATTCTTCACATTTATTTAAATTCTCTCCTGATATTAACCAGCTGTTTCAATCAATACGTAAACAAATTCAATATTTCCATCGGCATAACGTCTGAAGCAATTTTCTTATCAGCTGAGCGCTTAATGCGTTAAGTGCTAATCAAAATATAAATTTTCCAAAACAATAAATACATCAGCAACAAAATAACTTGCGTTCTCGCGAACAATTCTATCCGTCAGGTATAAATCTGGCACTGAATTAAAGCAAACCAAATCAACAGACAGGAAACGTTTACAATCGCGTAAAATTTCAAATCATTCCAGCTGTGAAATAATTTGTTCGACGATTTTAAAATAAAAAAAATATGTGTTTCGTGGGACACCCGGTTTGAACGAAGTACTTTACATGTTATGTATTAAATAACATACACAATTATATAAATTAAAAACGCATGAGAATAAATAAATGGCAAGGAATAAAATTGTTATTAAAAACCACATTTGAATTAAAACAATGACAAAAAATAAGTTTAAAATAATTTTATATTAAACCGTTTAAGAAAGATAAAGTGGTATCTGGCTGCTACGATTGCTGCCAGTTCATTCTACTGTAAGCCGCGTAAAATAACTCCTTTCCAAAAAAATACAACCAAACAAATCCATTAAAACATTTCAAAACAATTTACACGAAAACGCATTTACTAATTTTATATTAATTATAGACGTAACGATTTTAACGAAATCATCGGTCCAGTTTCTAGCTAACAAAGCTACAGATCCGGAATTCTGGGCTGAACCTGGGTAGACGGTCAATCCAATAAAAATGGGATTTCTGTTAAAAGATTAAAATTACTTAAACATAAAATCACCCTTGAAGCTAGAAGTTTAAACTTTTACAGTTTTGTAATTTTCAAAAGCATCGAAAACCTCTTGTGTTTGGATTTTGTGTCGAATTTACCGTCACATCTGGTTTCGAGTGAGAAAGAAAAGACTACTCGTGTTGACGAGTAACTCTATTGCGCAAAAGATGTTACAGTGGTATAACATTTCTATAAAAACAATAACAAAAAGTGACTTAAAGTAATCTTGTGTGGAACCGTATAGTAGAAAAAGAAATATAGGAAAGGATCGCCTGGGGGCAGACATAACTCTTTCCTTACGTGAAGATGTTTGCTAGTTCACTTTACTGTAAGCCGCGTAAAAGAACTTAGTTCTAAAAACGCGTTATTAACTTTGACAGTCTACCAAGACATGTTCTACCAAGTCAATGGAAAATATAAATTTAATAAAATTAAAAGTTATTATAATGAGAAAAAAACATAAGCGGCTTTTAGTTCACGCTTATGTAATAAAAGTATAAAAATATTCTGTAGTCATACCAAACTAATTAGCACTAATAATTCGCTAATTTTAAAACACCGCCAACGCTGTACTGAAACGTCAATGAATTATTTTATAAAGTGATTGTGATACAGTGTAGTAATTGAATTCACTCGATATCGAGACGACCCATTAATCACAAGCGCAATCCGTAATTTATAATATTTACTTCACAATTAACCGTTAAACGAAAACATAATAAATAATTTTCAATTCAATAAATTGTAGACGAGTTGACTGAAAATTATGAAATTATTATTTTAGTTTTTTTTTACATTATCATTTATTCAAAGAAATCTTATAATATTTTATCGTAAAATTATAAGATAAATTCATGAATTTTATCGTAAAAAATGTTACTTAAAAAGTTATCATATCATCGTCCTGTCCTTATCCAAATTTTATTTGAGTCGGCGCAGCATGTCTGACGTCATCTCACAAGTAACATTCTTTCTAGACATATCGTCTTTCACACTTTACTTTATTTAAATATTCATTGATGGAAAATATGTTTAATTTATAGTGTACATTCTTGTGTATAAATATATTTAAGAGACTATAAAATTTTTAATTGGTAATACTGTTCGCTTGATAATAAGCCCCTTATCGATAGTAACTTTTAATACTAACAGCATATACGCGTAATGTTATAATATATATATAAAACACTAGCAATCCGCCCCAACTTCGCATGGGTGCAATTAATTAATAGAAAATTATATGATATAAATATAATTTATACCCCCTATAGCACTCAGGAATCAGGTAGCTTTCTATCAGTGAAAATATTTTTAGATTTAAATCATTCATCCCGGAGATTACCCCCTACAACAACGCACCCCCTACATACAAACAAACAAATTTTACCTCTTTATAATATTAGCATAGATATAGATTACAATTTACAAATAAATAGGTATTATAGATATAGATTACAATTTACAAAAAAAAGAGAAGATTAAAAAAGTAAAAAATAATTATAAAATTTTAGTCGAAACATAAACATAAATTTCCATATTTCAACATACAAATTTCCATGCCATATTTTCGTGCCTTAATTTTCTTAGTTCACCTACAATACATAAGAAACCTCGAGGCAAATTTGAATGTATTTAGACCCACCAGTGGAGGTTATTCTTAGTATATATCTGCGTGTATTGTTTTGATGAAAAGTTAAATCACAAGTAAATTATTAACACTGAAATGTGCCATATTTTTTAAATAAATAAATAGATTGTATTTCAAATAGGTTTTTGTTTTGAAATTACGGTTTAGTTGCGTTTGAAATTATTGTGTGTGAATTTTTAATCGTAACATGTCTGTGCACAGATAGTTTTACAAAACTAATTTAACGGTTAATTTAAAAATCGATTTGCTTCAGCGTCATCGATATAAGTCACATTGTTTCTAAATCGTTGCGATAATACAATTGTTTTTGAAATTTCATCGGTGTAGATGAAGTTGGCCGTCGTCCAGGACATCGACTGAACTGAATCACGGACAATTATGATAGATTCGCTTTTTTGAAGATGTTTTATTGAAGATTAGAAATTTCAATTGAATTAAATTAGTTATTATTTTCCATCAATTTTTATCCAATCGGTTATATTATTTACAATAATTAAGATCTTTAATAATCATAACCTTAAACTATTCAAACATGACTACGCAGGAATACAAAATTAACAACTGTTTAGTATTTAACTGCTTGGTAGCCACAAAATATACTTTTATTAAGTAGGCTTTTGCAAGCAGTTTTAAATCGTCATTTTACAGAACTATATTTAGTAAATCTACCACCGGTGTTGAATGCACATTCTACTGAGAATAACCAGCAAGAAACTCAGTAGTACTCTTTTCCAACGTTTGATATACATTATGTCAGTTAAATACAATTATATATATATATATAATATATCCTGCCTGAAAGTCAACAAGTATTAGCTTCACGTCCTTTGTCATAGTTTATTAATACAAAAACTATTCATTTTTATCATACTCATTAAATATATATAAAATATAAATTAAATTTACACGTTATATAAATCAGTTCAATAAAATATTTCATTTGGATTATATTCTTGTGTTTATGACATCACTTGCCTATGACACGTAACTCTCAACCAACGGAACTGAAGCTCGATACTTCATTTCGAAAATATGTTCATAGAAACTGTACACCGTTTTTGAATACCGTGCTTACAGCTTTGCTTCTTAGTGTGAGTGAAGCTTCAATAATTTATTTTATTAAGAATTATTTAATCTAACGTAGAGAACGGGCTTTCGCGAGGTAAATAAGCTACAAAGAAACATGAATATTCATACGCAGATTCATAAAACCCGTTCAGTAATTTTTACGTGAAAGAGTAACAAACATCCATCCATACCTCAGAGAAATCAGCCAGATCCATACACACAAACTTTCGCGAATATAATATAAGAGACAAGACAATGTCCTAATCTCCGATGTTACACGAGCATTCACGAAGGACTATGAGGTTTCGTGAAAAGTTGGTAATTATCATACCGATTGACGGCTTCTTCTTAATATTATTATAGCTTTTAAACGCTATTATACTCTTTGCTAGGTGCGACTTATAATGACATTGCGACGCATGTCAAACTCAATCGGTAAAGCAGATTATCGCTCATACTGAGCACACGAAAATAGATCTTAAGGTCACGAATCTTTTCGTACCCCGACTGTACTGGTAATATAAATTTTCGCTGTTTAAGTGACACTAGATTGATTCATTATAATCTACCGCCAAACAGCAATAGTGTTGTTGCTTTCCTTTCCTTTCTTTCTTTTCATGATATAGTTTGGCGGACGAACATATGGGCCACCTGATGGTAAGTGGTCACCACCGCCCATTGATAGTAGCACTGTTAGAAATATTGAACATTCCTTGTATCACGAATGCGCCACCTACCTTTTGAACTAAGATGTTATGTCTCTTGTGCCTGTATTTAAACTGGCTCACTCACCCTACAAACCGGAACACAACAATACAGAGTACTGTTGTTTGGTGGTAGAATATCTGGTAAATGGTGGTATGTGTGGTGGTTCTGGTTTGAAGGATGACGCCAGTGTAACTACAGGCACAAGGCTCATGACGTCTTAGTTCTTAATCTTGGTGGTGCATTGGTGATATGAGGAATGATTAATATTTCTTATAGTACTGATATTTATAGGCAGTGATGATCATTGTCTATCAGCTGGCCTATTTGGCAGTCCGCCTACCTAACTGACATAAAAATAAACTCTGAAATAACCAAAGGTTGCACTAAAGCCAGTGGTTACACTTTTCCGACAGTAAAATGCCATAGGTGCGGTCTTCTATTCGTTCTCCAGCTGTTCATACAATGGACTATTACCCGCCAAACGAAAAAGTTGTGCAACCTTAGCTGTGTTAATTAACAACAATGTATATATTATTACTGTATCGTTTTACAGTATTTAATTCAATTGTAAACTAAACCCCGTTCGGAAAGTAGATTTTCCGAAAATCGGCAAGTAACTTGTCACACTTCCATTTTCAATTTAAATTGATATCCCAGTCATGACAAACGTTTACCATAAGGATGTATTGTAATTTGTCTCTTTGTTATAAGTTATATATGTACTATGTTATGCGAATATCAATATATAATTAACAGTATCCTCATATATTTAACGTTGTTTTAATACGCGCAGAGATGAAGAGCCGAGATGGCCCAGTGGTTAGAACGCGTGCATCTTAACCGATGATTTCGGGTTCAAACCTAGGCAGGCACCACTGAATTTTCATGTGCTTAATTTGTGTTTATAATTCATCTCGTGCTCGGCGGTGAAGGAAAACATCGTGAGGAAACCTGCATGTGTCTAATTTCAACGAAATTTTGCCACATGTGTATTCCACCAACCCGCATTGGAGCAGCGTGGTGAAATATGCTCCATACCTTCTCCTCAACGGGAGAGGAGGCCTTAGCCCAGCAGTGGGAAATTTACAGGCTGATTATGTTATTATGTTTTATTATGTAATATGCGCATTCATTCGCGTAATCATAAAAAAGTTTTTGCACGTATTATTAGTTTATTTTTTATTTCATTTTTTTTGTCTTTGTTTGAATTAAGTTATCATAGTTTACCTTCTTTGTCATAAAGTCTAAAAGCTTCTTTAAGTTCCTTCTGCAAAGCCTCGTCGTCTTCATCGAGGAAGTGTGTCGCGACTCGAACAAACGAATCGAAGTTCAGCTTCCCTGAACCTGAAAGTGATAGCATTTAGTTAATTTTTCGAAAAAAACAAAATTATTTTAAGTAAATAAAATAATTTTTCATGATATATTAGTATGATTTTATATTAATCAGTCGTGTTGTCGATAAATAATACTCAGGCACACGTCGTTGCGACGCATCCGATATTATTGGTTAAATAATTTGTTTAATTTTTTTAATTTAAAGAATATATAATATATACGTATATATTATACTGAAATAAAGTATTGTGTATGTTTTTTATATATCATATTATGTTTGCATGCATATGAAATTGGAAACAATAGTGTTATTATCCGAATATTCGTTTATATACATATATAATAACATATTTTTTTCATTAGTTCTCTGTGAATAGTGGTTCTAATAAATTTACATACAGATACACATACTTACACTTTTATATTTCAATTATTTTTGTAGTATTTTTTTTATTGTATAATCTTTCAATTAACATAAATTGTTTTTGGAACAAAGTTCTTTTACGTGGCTGTATGTACAGTAGAGTGAACTGACACAAATCGTCACGTAAGGAAAGAGCTTAAAAGGGTTATGCTCCTCCAGGCGATCCTCCCCTCTCTTTTCTTTTCTTATATCTTTTGATTTCATTTTACGGTTATTTATAATATTATCCAAATTTATTTTTTTGTGATTGTTTTAATTGACACGTGATTTTAATAACATATATACATACATTACATTACATTAGCAGCCTGTAAATTTCCCACCGCTAGGCTATGGCCTCCTCTCCCTTTGAGGAGAAGGTTTGGAGCATCTTCCACCACGCTGCTCCAATGCGGGTTGGTGGAATAAACATGTGGCAGAATTTCGTTGAAATTAGACACATGCAGGCTTCCTCACGATGTTTTCCTTCACCGCCGAGCACGAGATGAAGTATAAACACAAATTAAGCACAGGAAATTCAGTGGTGCTTGCCTGGGTTTGAACCCGATATCATCGGTTAAGATGCACGCGTTCTAACCACTGGGCCATCTCGGCTCTTGTTATTTATATTTTCTCAAACGTTGTTTATTTATTTCACGGTGTTTGTGTTTTTATTATTTAATACGTAATATACAGCGTAAGCAACAAAGTTCCAAACGGTTTTCTTATGATATCTCACGATTTTTATATATTATGTATACAGCATAGTATAGTTATTAAGATAATAAATTATTAATATGTGCCACTGTGTCATACGTTACAGAAATGACGTACAATCTATTCAAGTTTTCAGCTAACAACTAAACACCAAGTATAATATGGAATTTAGTGAATACGCCACCAAAACTTGAACATTAGAGAAGTTTAACCGGGGATTATATTTGATGTCGAGTAGTTGTTTTGTCGTCGTGCTGAGCTGGACGCCGTTTCGTTTCGTCACTAATTCACACAATTTTTCATGGCAACATTTTTTTACCCTTAAATATTAGTTCTTTATACTAAATGGAGACTTTTATCGGCTCTACGACTGATTTCATTAATAATCGCGCTATTTTTTGTATCATATCATTTTTTTTTTAAATTATCTATCTATCTAAATGTTAATTATAAAAAAATAATTAATACAATACATGGAAAACCTGTATACGCTATACTAAACGATGTTGTTCTAATCCGGTTAATGAAAAGTCACAGCGACAGTTCACGTATCGCTGTTTTATGAAAAAAAAAAAAACAAACAACTAATTGTAACATTATTTATTTGCTTTGTACCTGATTTTTGTTTCTTTTATATTTTATTTTGTTATTATTGTATAGTTTTAAGTCTATAAGTGTTGACAACGAATACCGATGTACGGATAAACCCAATAGGGTTTTTGTTACATCGTTTTTAATACAGTACAATATAAATAAAATGTATATTCACTGAAAATAAAAAATCTATATATATATAGATCTAATGTACGTGTGTATGTAACTGACTCCTAAGCGGTTGGACCGACTTCGATATTTTCTTGTTTTGTGTTGTGATCTATATCACCCGGTAGGTGGCGCTGCGAACGGACAGTGAATATAATTCTTAATTCATCCGAACGAAGTCGGGACGGACGTGAATTATTTTTATTTTCCATCAATTGAAAATTATTTTGTAAGTAAAATCAAATATTTAATATCCAGTTATTATCGCTCACTGAACTCATCTTTTTCGTAATCTAATAAATAATATGAGAAATCAACGGATTACGCCCAGTTTTGAACCTCTAGTTCTATCCGCCTATACTAAAACCACTCTATCATTCTACGTGAATCATTTAAACTCTTTACATTTGATACTATCTTAAAATATATAAATTTCGAATTCTAATAAAATACCTGAAATTTCAATGATACTATCTGAAACTATTTACATAAATGTACTTAAAAAAATAGATAGGAGGACATTAAAGACCCTTAGTATGCAATACGCAAGCGTTGGAACCGGCAACCTACTATCGGATCGGAGCGATTTTAAATGCGGCCATTAATTCAAGTACCGTTAGCATATTCGATGAAATGGTTTAAAATTTCAAAAGAATTTCTAAAACTACCGTATTTATCGTTTGATTTGAATCCACCTGGATACGTTTTTGACTATAGCTTAAAGTATAATAAAATGTATTATAACATGGTTGTATACCAAATTTAAATATGGAATTGTGTCTTATATAAGTTCGGTATAGATTTTTAAAATTTCAAGTATGTTTTTACATCCATGTAAAACTGATTTTTGTACATTCACGATCCAAAAAACCATTTCTGTAGTTTAGTTTGAAATAGTCCCAAAAATGTCAACATTATAGTTTTACAATCGAGACGCTATACATATGAGAGAGCCAAACGCTAGCGCGATTCATA
Organism: Vanessa tameamea; assembly: GCF_037043105.1. Classification (NCBI taxonomy): domain Eukaryota; kingdom Metazoa; phylum Arthropoda; class Insecta; order Lepidoptera; family Nymphalidae; genus Vanessa; species Vanessa tameamea. The sequence continues at coordinate 10,452,443 of NC_087321.1, forward strand.
AACGAGCCTTTTCATACAAACTTTCAGTGCAATAATTGATTAGACAATTGTTAAATGTAAAAATATGGCATATAAAGTCGCAATAGGTTCAGGTCGGGTCAGTCACAGGTCATGCATATGCTGACCAACATATCGGGCCGATTTGAAGTGTTTTCGAGTACCGTTAGCATAATAAATACTATTATTTGGAATTGCAAATACAAAATCGAATCACGTAATCGTACTAAGCTTGTTGCTTTGTGACAGTAATCTACATGACTTTTCTATATCAAATATGTTACATACCAGGAGATTAAATAAAATCCCTAAAATGAAGAAATAATAATATTTCTTATATAATCGATACGTTCATGATAAATGATAATCTTTGGACATTGACTTCGTATATATAATGTTTTTCTTATAACGACTTAATACGTATTCGAGTAGGTAACATAGAATACGGATTGACAACGGAAAAAAATACTAATTTTGTTGGAAATAATCGCGAACATAAATCCCCAACAGGACATTACATGAGTCCCTTTAGTTGTATCAGTCTTTAGTTCCCTCGACCCTAAGTGTCTTTTAAGGGTCGTTGAGGGGACGAAGTGCTATACAGGATATTGCTTTTGTTACACGTAAATTACCCTAATAAGCGCCATTGTGAGTAAAACTTTATTAACATTGACGTTTGGAGATAGAAATTGTAACCATTATGTATGTAGGTGTAAACTACAACTGTAATGAAAAGTTACACCAGGCGCATGGGTACCACTCGTGTGGAACATTGATGAAATGAAAGACAAAATAAAAAAGAATTGACCCACCAAGCGAATTGTAGGTTCACATTTAATTGCCATGATATTATTTTAGAAGAATATCATATTATTTTAGAACAATATCATATATTTCAAACGGATTTCGATGCTATTTAGGAAGCCGTGCCCAACTTGCGCGTAACTACCGGCCTGTTACCGCGAACGCGAGGACTAATGAGTCAACTCGTGACGCGCGAGAAAATGACTATAGCGCACTTTTACTTTGAATTTTTCACTATTTTCCGAAGTTTTTATTTCTGTTTGATTCATACCTAAACCACGCTTATATTGCTTAACTTGATACTTTAAATAAAAAAATATGCATTGTACCAGTGATTAGTACGATGCCCTGAAAGATTATCAATTTAACAGTATGTAAGTCATCAGATAAAAAGATTATGAAATCTTTTCGCACATACACACAGATACAAAACATTATAAAAGACACACACTACAATCAAACTATATGAACATAAAACAAAACGTGAAAATATGTCTATATGTAGACATTAAAAAATCCGACCCATTATAATATACCCCAAATTAAAAGTAAAACTATGAAAACTATACTCATGTTACTGTACTTGGTAATATAATAAATATCTCATTGGTGAAATTATCATGTCTATCTGATGACGAGAGACATTTTATTCAACGTGAATAACTACTTGAAAGTCGTAAAAGCATTCCACGTTTAGATCTGTGGAGATATTCTATGAAATAGCTCGACTTCGATGTCGATCACGATCATAAAATACCAATAATTTGTATTGAATTTGGTGATGTAAAGTAATTTTTACTTACTGCACTACCGGTGTATGTACAGTCACGGCAAATGTGAAACGTTGAAATTGGTGGTTACTGATAGAATAATTAAAGAGATCTTGATAGAGAATTGAGGGAGCATGATCATAATGGCAAAATAATATGACATGCCATTTGCTGTCACCGCATAAGAGTCGGTGTTATCCTCAAACTAATAGATATTCACATAAAAGGAGCTGTGTCATTGGACAACCAGTTGGACCGACGTCGCTTGCGTTAAATAACAGACAAATTGTGTTTATAATTTATTTCGTCCTCGGCGGTGAAGGAAAACATCGTGAGGAAACCTGCATATGTCTAATTTCAACGAAATTCTGTAACATGTGTAATCCACCAACCCGCATTGGAGCAGCGTGGTGGAATATGCTCCAAACTTTCTCCCCAAAGGGAGACGAGGCCTTAGCCCAGCAGTGGAAAATTTACAGGCTGCTAATGTAATGTAATGTAACAGACAACATTAAATGAATTAACAACTTATAAATACTTTAATGACAAAAAAGAAAATGTTAATAAAAACCTCATATGAATTGAACCAATAAAAAAAATTGTTTAAATAATTATATATTCAACCGTATGCAACAGAAAGAGACAAAGAGAAACAGAAAGAGAGAGGAGAGATTTTTCGTTACGTGACGATTTCTGCCATTACACTGTATTGTAAGCCGCTTAAAAGAACATTGTTTCAAAAACTAGTAAGCAACGTATGTTGCCAGGCGACAATAACATCAATAATTATAATTATTAAATGATACAAGAATAAAAATAGCGTATCATAGTAAATCGTTTACAACGGTTAACGATCGAAACGAGCGTCGAGTGTTACATTGGCCGCACCGGAATAGAGTTACTGTTTTATATTGGTACATCTCTTGACTGTGTTACGATTTTTATGACATTCCTTCTCACGGCTGTATTTAGTCCAAAGATCGAGATATCGTATCGAAAGTTTATACGTGTATTTATATATGTTTTTAAGGTAAATCGTCTAAATGTTTTCCTAAATACGTAAATATTTAACTTAGGGATTTAGAATCATCTTCATCCTCCTGCCCTTATTTCAATGTTACTTGGGGTGGGCGCAGCATGTCTTCTTCTTCCATACTTCCCTGTCGGACGTCATCTCACAAGTAACATTCTTTCTAACCATATCGTTTTAGGGATTTAGAATATTGAAATATAAAAAGTCTTATTGAATTATTAATATATTTATGCAGAAAAGAATTATCTACTATTCCTTTAATAAAATAAGCACTTATATAAATAAAAAAAATTAAATATTTATTGCTTGGATTGAGCACATAATGGTTGATTAGTTAGAAAATAACATTTATATATACAAATGTTTAAAAAAAAAAAAATTAAACTATTTCAAATAAGGAATTACTTATAGAAGAAATATATTAACATACCATCTACATCTTCATTGTCCAGCATCTGATCCAAATCGTTATCATCGAAGCTGTGGACCATCGTGTTCAAAATTGTTCTAACTTTTTCCTTCTCAATGCGACCTTGCTTGCTCGAATCAAACATGCTGAAGGCGCGTCGCAACACTGCCAAAAAATATAATAATTAAACATATATATTAGGCTACATTCAAAAAGCAAATAGATTACCACAAGAGCTTTTTCTGAGACCGACGGTGTGCACTGACGACCATTTGACAGAATTGGCGATAAATCGCATACCTAATAATTGTTCAATATTATTGTTATTCTTTTGTCTAATTATTTGACCTGAGATGGCTCGGTAGGGCGTAATTTTTTAACGAATATTTTGGGGTTAATCTTCAATCAGACTAAATTTATATTGAATCTCAAAGGAAACCTACAAAAGTTGGATTAAAGTCTTTGCATATATTGGATACATAGGAGCTTTCACTAACTCGTACTAAAGCCTTGTCTCGTCCTAGCCCAACAATAAGGCATTTAATGTCTGTAAAGTACACAATTTTCAAGTTATTCATTAAAAGACTACTTTCTCTTTGAAACTCCAACTTCCCTATAAAATTACGCATCGTGAATAAGTTTGGATATTATAATTTGATCTCAAACTGAGCCGGAAGTAATACCCTGAAATTACACGCAGCGGGATCGTAAGTCGAATTTGCGTAGGTCGAGCTACATTGAATTAAGGAAAAATAATACCACGGCAAAGCTTGTTTTTTTTTTTTTTTATAGAAATGTGCAAAACTCATCAAGCTAAACGAGGTTTAGTTCCTAAAGTCACCTTTGAGAAATTCTTTAGGCGACAGCGGAGTATGAATTCTAAAGACATGGGAAGATTAAATGTCCGTATAACTCCGGATTTTGTATACGACTGTATACTTAAGCACACATGCATAAATATATACACCACACACACCTTAAGTGTATTCAGTCACATATATTTACACGTATATGGATAAAAAGACATATGAACACGCAGACATTCTTCTACACAGCACCGATTTTGGAGATCCCAGAACGTGACGAGTCAAAATGAGAACTATATGAAATTGAATTTTTATTTATATTATAAATAGAAAAGTGAGTCTATTTTTGTGTTTGTTTGCTTGTTACGCTTTGAAATATTTAACTATCATCATCATGAAATTTTGTATATTTGGATCAGCGGCACAGAAATTGATATAGGGAAGATTCAACAGCCAAATAGCAATATTTAATATTGTTGTGTTATAGTTTGAAACTTGAGTGAGCTAGTATAACTGCAGGCAAAAGGAACATAACTTAGCTCCTAAGTTTGGTGGCACATTGTTGTGATGTAAGGAATGATTAATATTTCTTACAGTACCAAGGTTAAAGAAGGCATATTATCAATACAAGATTATACAGATGATAATAAAACGTGGAGTTAATACTTGTTGACTTTCAGGCAGGATATATTACATACATATATAATTGTAAATTAACATGATTGTATTTTTAAATGTTGAAAAAGAGTAACTACTGAGTTTCTTGCCGGTTCTTCTCGTTAGAATCTACATTCCGAACCGTGTGCAGCTTCATTTTTTTTTTATATCTATTTATTATCAATCTATATATTCCTGAAAAATAAATGATTTTTATAATTGAAAAACTATATTCCAAATCGAACGCGCAGATAAAGTTTTCAATTTTCATAAAGCGTATCCCGTAAACTCCAATATTTCGAATTGACTTTTATAGCACTGGTAACTTTTTCTATACCGTCGGATAAAAGGCATCACGTCGACGCTTCATACGAACTGACAAGTTATTCAGAATAAACGTGAAAGCGAAATTTCTGACTCAATATTCGGATTTAGTTCTATTCAAAGTTTGATCCCTTCAATCTGTACTTTTAACACGGGCATATGAGACACGCCATCGCTTTTTATACTTAGTCTATCTAACTATAGTGATATATAAACTATTATTTTTAAATAATCACTTATCATCTTAAAGTGTGATAATACTTGGTGATGGGGCTTTTTGACAGACCTGTCTGGTTGGATACCCTCATCATATGTTATATCACAAAGAAATACTTTGTATTCTAAATTAACATGGTTATATTTATTACTATAAGTGCCTGGTGGACTTCTGGTGGAGCCTCTGGTGGACTTCTCTACTCTCGAGTCTCGTGAACAAGACATTCGTAGATAATGTCGAAGTATCGAGCTCCACCAAATAAAAATAAAAAACATGGTAAATATCCCGTTTCAAATACTTTGTATTGTTGTGTTCCGGTTTGAAGAGTAAGTGAGCCCAAAATCTGAGTCCTAAAGTTTGTTGACAAATTGACATTGTAAGGAATGGTTAATATTTCCTACAATGCCAATGTATATGGGCTGTAATTTACGATTGGATTGGCAATTGCCAAATAAAATTAATTAATTAACATGATACACATTCTGCCATAATTTGATTATTATTGTTAAATTCTTACTAGCTTGTGAACATAGACGTAAAACGCTCAGTGGTTTAACAATCAAACTGCGAAAACGTATACTAAAGTTAAGAGTGGCACTATTCAGGCACACTGCTAACTTTAGTGGCTAACCCCTAACGTCCCCTTTACATTATCAGTGAAAAAATCGCTGAATAATTTGTGCACGAACACGAAGACAAAAAGACAAGAAAACGAGCGATTTGCTTCTAAAATTTTATAAATTATTAATATGATTGTGTCGACTGAATTACTTTTTCTTCTTTAATTTTGTAATAGTCACTTTCATAATTGTTCAACGAGCATAATTGGTGTTTTTTTTTTATCTTTGTGTAAGCGATGTTTATGTTACCATATCATGGATAAACTTCTATGGAATTTAAAATACTCTCGTTCGTCCAATACATCGAAAATAAATAAAAATGCCACCGCGCACGAATACACACGAATGATCATTTGATTCGCGTTAAAAAATCGACACCGCGAGTACGGACGAGTATTCGTGGGGAGTACCACCATAATACACCCGAATAAGATACTCGGTAATACTCGGCGAGTGTATAAACGAAGCATAATGATTCCAGAATACCAGCACGTTTGTCTTTTGAATCTATGTATAACATCATGGTAATAGAATTTTTTTAAATGACGTCACAACAATAATGACAGCAGGCTAGATAAGTTTTATATCTATTGACGAATATGTTTATAAAAACTACGAAAATTTCTGAAAATTTAAAGAAAGTCATATGCTACATGATTATGGGTTGAAAAAGGGAAACATAATAGAAACTGCTTCGATTCGAATTGAAAGCATTTATCTAAGCCCGCAGTCGTGTATTTGCATACGAAAAACCGAATCTATTGGTAGAATTGTCTACGTTGCGTTATTTAAAAGCTACGCTAAGCTAGAAACAGAGGGCCAATTCTACTAACTTATAACGGCAATAATGAATTTTCGATTCTATTCCGATCCAAATCAAATAAAAGGCATTTTATTCAAGTAAACTTCACAATGAAGCGTTTTGGAATCGTCAACATTTAAAAACTACCACCGTTTCCGAAAGTAGCCTCCAGCGAGAAGAAACGGCAAGAAACTTGCATAGTTTCTCTTTTCAAATAAACAGATTTACAATGCTGTTATTCACAATTAGTGTTCAATCAGTTAGTGATGGAACTCGAGCCTAAATCCAGGCGTTTTTTTTTTCTAAAAAGTATTCTTTTAATGAATAATAAGATTTATGAATTAATTTAGTCTTAATAAATTGTTTACAATTCGACTATTCCTTACAACTCCGATCAATCGCAACTGAGAATCAATTCTACTTATTTATTAGTGGAATTGGCGTCAAGATGGCTACGAATAACGATCAGTGGAGTAAAAGTACGAAAATGACTGACTGATCACGATTTTAATTAAAATCCGTAATCAATATGAATCTTTTTTTTGTTTTAAATCAGCTCAGTATGATAATGTTGTAAGATATTTACTATAAGGGAATGGGAATAGCCCTCATATCATTCGGAAGGTACCTACTTTTTTATAAATAAGAACAAAAAATTTGGATTTCCAGTAATTCACTTGTATGACTTTATAACATAACATGATATCGGTATATATTTCATTCGAATTAATGCTTATTATTATATGACATCAGATTTAACACTCGAATCCCTTTACGTCAGCTACTAAAACATTCCAAGCTTAAACTTTGATATCTATATATTATACGAATTCTTGTTTATTAAAATAAACAAATATATATAGAAAAAAAAAATGTTGACATATATATATTAATATACTTGGTGTTAGGGTTCGAGCCCGCATGGACAGGTACCACCCACTCATCAGATATTCTACTTCCATACAGCATTACTTCGTATTGTTGTGTTCTGGTTTGAAGGGGGAGGCAGTTAGCGTAACAGGCTAAAAAGACACAACATCTTAGATTCCAAGGTTGGTGACGCTTTGGCAATGTCAGGAATGGTTAATATTTTTACAGCGCCAATGTCTACGGGCGGCGGTGTATATTTAATATCATGTAGCCAATGCTCGTCGTCCGTCTACCTATATAATAATAAACGCCATGAAAGTGGCATGTATATCTATGTATTTTTGTATGGAGAAGACTTTTAAATTATCCGCCTTGCTACACAGTTTAACACTTGCTACAGAGTTTAACATATCACCATGTCAATCGGTATACATTTTATCATGAAAAATATTGGAGCACAAGTCGTGTCAAATAATAGTTTACACACAACATTTAAAGAGACTCACATAGCGTACCAGACATTAGATGGTTTCAAATAAAAATGTTAAAATAAAATGTTTCCGAATTTTGTTGCTTGTTGCTGAGTCACTCGAATTTGACAGATTTTCGTGAAATCTAATATATTAGACAATATTAACACGGAGTAGGATGGATGGATATTTTATAAAATTATTTTTAGCCGACTTAGACAAAGTAAGATTACTAATTTGAAGTATTTTTAACTGTATGTTCGTCGATAGCTACTTCAATTGTCAAGCGATTCCGATGACGATATTTAAAATTATAATGAAATATGTGGTTTGATTTAAATTTGAAGAAAAGATTTATGCTCTGACTTTGAGAAAGGGATGAAAACGAGTGGATTAGTATTTTTTGTGTGTATGTACCTCGATATTTTTGTGTGTGATGAATTGTGAGCTACTTGTAATGATTATTCTTTTAATTGATTAGATTATATATTGAAATTAATACCAAGTGCTACCCATATGGGTGGAAATTTAGCAGAACGCTTACAAGGTTTTAATAAAACCTTACAACATTTTTACAACTCAAAACTTTAATAAATTAAGTAAAAAACGATTTTTAAAATTGGCTTGCGTATATTCTTTAAATAAAAACCTAAAAATAATTTAATTACGTTGAAGAAAGGCATTAAAGGTTAAAATGTATTTTTAATCTAATTTATACCCGCTGGAGCGAGTGAATACCGGACACTTTTGTAAATTTATGCATTTCGTTCATTTATATTGTGTGAAAAATGTGGTTATGAATTTCATTAATTTAATTACTCTTTTGAATTTTAAATAAATAATGTAGTTGAGTTTTGTTCCCTTTAACTTAATCATAATTTAAAAAATAAAAACCCTTTTTTTTCTCATTTAAAAAAAAACGTTTTTATAATAATGACGTAATAAATATAATAATTATAGGACTTACTTGTTATTTGTTCATCGTCAAGTTGATTATTCTGCAATGACGTAAAATAAGATTAATAAACACAGAATGTTATATCTAAAAATACAGATAAAAAATAATAATAGTGTAATTAATAGATATCATTATTTTTATAATAATTTCGTTAAATAAAATTGAAAACACTTTAAAAATTACAAATAATCAACGCACCATTTTTTTTTTAAATTCGAGTTAATTCTTTGAGCCAAGAAAACGCGGGAATATCGACGCGCGCTGGAACCAACTGGCGATTATAATGCACGAAGGAAACACGACACGCGGCAAATTGTTTTTGGACAGGGTAATGATTCGGATTCCTAAACTTGATAGAAACGTACTTATCATCACTGGGCATGTAATGCAGTCCTTATTATATATTGTATGTTATGTTACCGAGAATTATAATAATAATTTAAGTGAACTTTGATATTTTCTATTAATTTTGTTAACTACTGGAACAAAGTTCATAGCATCTTAGTTCACAAGTTTGGTGGCGCATTGGCGATGTAAGGAATGGTAAATATTTCTTACAGCGCCATAGACATCATGGGCGGCTTTGACTTCTTAACATCAGGTGTCGCATATGCTCGTCCGCCTATAAAAAAAAATGTGTCATTGTCATCATTACCTCCTCATACAGGAGATATGTCATATTAATATTTTTTAAACTGGGAGACGATCATATGGTCATATGAACTGAGTAATAATTGTAAGTCAATTTAGCTAATCATTTTCCACACTGACCAATCCCCTCGGGGGTTAAATTTAATAATGTAGCCTATGTCCTTACTTGTTGTTTAACCTAACTCCATACCTATTACTTTTGTAAAATGATTTAAATCAACTTATTGGTCAAAAATTGCAGAAACATTATTTATGTTAACAAAAAGTTAAATTATAATGAGTTATTCATTTCTTACTTAACCCTAGAAAGATAACGTGCGCCTCAGAGCCGCCCGCGAAATACATATTTCGCCGCCATTTTGTTACCGACGCGCGTACAAGAGTGTTTCCGCGCCAATTCAGTCGTCGGTCAACACTCCCGAGAGACGGCCGCTTTTTTCGGTAAGTACCACAGTTTTGCTGTTAGAGCGATGCGTTTTAACATTATGGCGAGCAGAAGAGTGTTGAATGAAAGAGAAATTGTTTCTTTATTGAATGAAGAAGATGAAGGCGCAGATGACGGCAGTGACAGTGAGATTGAGGACCATGTAAGTGAAGACAATGTGCAAAACGATACTGATGATGAGTAGGTAGATGAAATGATGATCCATGAAAATTCGAATGATACTTCATCACAGAATGTCACTGAAAGTACTGGACATGACCATCGCATAGTTATTCCGCCTAATGATGTGGTCAGGGGCAAGAATAGGCATGTTTGGGCTACTGCGAAAGGACAAAATAACATTGACAGTTCATTTACGGGCTCCAGTTCGAAAGGTTTGGGATATGTTTATAGCTCAATGTAAAACGAATTAAACCGCAGGAACCAATGTCACCATTGATGAACAATTGCTTGGGTTTCGAGACAGATGTCCCTTTCAAATGTACATATCTATAAAACCTAATAAGTACGGCATAAAAATCCCAATGATGTGCGATAGTGGAACGCATTACATGATGAACGCTATGCCATATATTGGAAAAGCTACAAATACACACGGCTTACCGCAAGGCGAATATTATTTGAAGGAGCTATCACGACCAATTCATGGCACCAATCGCAATATAACTTGTGATAATTGGTTCACCTCTATCCCTGCTACAAAGTCATTGCTTCTTGAACCATACAAATTGACTGTTGTGGGTACAGTAAGATCCAACAAAAGGGAAATTCCCGAAGAGTTAAAAAACACTCGTTCTCGAAAAGTGGGTACGTCTATGTTCTGTTTCGATGGATGTTTAACTCTTGTATCATACAAGCCGAAGCCGGCAAAGATGGTGTATATGTTGTCCTCGTGCGATGAAGGCGCCGTCATAAATTCTACAACTGGCAAACCAGAAATGATTATGTTCTATAATCAGACTAAAGGCGGCGTCGACTCATTTGACCAATTGTGTTCTTCGAAGTCCTGTTCTAGAAAAACTAACAGATGGCCAATGAAAATGTTTTACGGCATGTTAAACATAGCCTTTGTCAATTCCTATGTGATTTACACTTACAATGTTTTAACAAAAGGAGAAAAACCATTGAATCGTAGAGAGTATATGAAGAAACTGAGCACTGAACTGACAGCACCATGGATGAAAACTAGGTTGGAAATTCATACTTTATCAAGACGCTTGAGAGAAAGTATCGAGAATATCCTTCCACAAACTAACCGAGAAATGTCTGACGAAGCTGATGAGGAACCTCCAGCTAAAATTCGACGGTACTGTAGCTTATATACAAAAAAAAAGAAAAGAATGTCCAAGATGACTTGCACAAAATGTAAACAGATGGCGTGCGGAGAACATAAAAAAGATGTTTGCAACAATTGTCTTTAACCATTGGTTTTTCCAGTATTTTTTTTTATGTGAGACTGATTATATTATAATTAATTAGTTAATAAGAGAAAACACTATAAAAATTACCTATTTCTAAAAATTTCTACCTAAGTACAGAACACTTCTAATTTTTGTTCTTTTTTTTAAGGGTTTATTAAATCCTACAAATTTTCAAAATACATATTACAATAATAATAATACATATGTATTTTATTTACTTATTAATAATTCAACAATTTACAGTAGTTAATGAAATAAAAATAATTGACATTCATAAAAAAAATCGGCTATTAAAATAGTGCGCCTCTCAGGCGCATGTTTATCTTTTCAGTACAAAAAAATAACGTTATCTTTCTAGGGTTAAGAAATGATCGATTCCCCATACAAACTTCCACGATAAATTCCGTGATAAAAACTCATCTACGTTCTTCCCTGGGCCTCAAACTATCTCCACACTAAAGCGTGAAGAGGTAACAGACAGAGTTACTTTCGCATTTATTTATAATAAAATATATAATAAAAATAAATGAATAATAAAATAAAGCAATATTAATAAATTATAATAAAAACAAAAATAAACCCGCATTGGATTGCAGCGTGGTGGAGCAGTGCAGTCCAACAGCTTCTCCTCAAAAAGGAGAGGAGGCCTTAGCCCAGCAATGGGAAATTTACAGGCTGTTAATGCAAAAAAATGCAATGCAAAAAGCTATCAAGTAAAGTTTGGATGAAATCTCTCTTTTCAAGATCTTTGAATAGCCCGAATGTGCGAAGTTCATCTAGTTATTCTTTCGTCAATCGACCTCTCTACGATTAATCTACCGGTACACAGGCGCTGTTTTAGATTTTTTCTTTCCCAAAAGCAATCAGTTTTACGATGTATGTACTATGCCAATTGGCAATAGAGCTGCAATACTTCGAACTATATTGGCAACCCTAGTTTTCATAATTCTTATGCACATATCAAGTATCTGTTCCGAAGAATAGGAAAGCATAGGAAATGAACAGTGAAAGTCCAAGGACTGTTTTAGAATTTTCCAATCATCATTGTACTTTTTTCGTTATGAAAGAGCCACGGCATATTGAATATTGATTTTGTTCATTTTTATGCATTTTTAAGATTATAAAAAATTCAAACAACATTTTCTGTTCAGAGCATCCTAGTTGATACGATAAAGTATGTACATATGTATCTATGTATAATATCTGTCTACTTGTAATATATTATATAGATATGTAACTGAGGATATATCTGATTGTCTACCTGTAAAAAAATATTAGATAGATAAATATGTTATCTATCTAATTGATATCTATATCTTTATTTGTACATTAGGGTGTATTGGAAGAAAACTCTTTCAAAGATAATCATGTTTTTTATACTAATTCTCGTTTGGAATTTTCTTTTGTTGAATCTATTTTGTTCTGATACGTATAATAAAGTGTTAAACGCAATCTTCGTTCAAGATCAACGCGTTGTAGTCACTAGGCCACCAATGCAAAGGAGAAACTTATTTTTAAAACGCACATCCGAATTCGCTAGCAATGAATAAACTGCATAGAATAGATTCGGCATTATTACGACAGGCTGCCTGATTACAATCCTCCTTGGAACTTGGGGCTTTTGCTTGTGGCTCAGTTTCCCGCTACTATACAGCGAGGTTGAGCGGATTACGCTCAATCGGCTTTTACGACGCCCATGACGTGAGATCGGGTGTACTATTCTCCGAAGACATTATTATTAAATACTTTTGTGTGTTAAAAAGGACAAATTAAAATTATGAGTACCACTACTAATAAATGAGCAGACTTGTTTGTAATGACTAACTGAAAATAACTACAAAGCCAATATCCATAAAACTTATATTAGAATACGCAGCACATTTCGGAGAAGGTTTTCGTATTTAGATTATTGACGTGAGATCCTTGAATTAGTTATTTTATTATACAATTTAGCTGTTTTTTTTTAACCTATGTTAGTAACTCAGAATGAAAAAGACAAAAGTTCTATCAAAAAAAAAAAAAAATACGAATACAAGATAACGTAACCGCTTGTAATGTTCGAACACATATATAACAACATATTCATATTAGCACGAGTTAAATACTAGACGGAAAAATAAATAAATGTTTATGTAATTCTATAATATTATAAATATGCCGGTAATATAAATATAAAGTTTTAATTAATAAATTCCACAATCGTTTCGGCTCTTGTTTGTATTGGCGGAGAACTTGAATTGAAAATAGAAAACAGGAAACCACACGATTATTTCGAAAACAATAAATCTGTTTAACCAAAGAAATTATTTTTCACGGAATTATAGTGTTTATGTGCGAACAATAAAAACGTTTATCGCATCAACGTTTGTAATGTTTTCTTATTACTTTACGACTTTCTAAAGATAAAACGGAAAGTTTTTTTTTTTAATGTTTCTTTTGTATTTCTAATCTCTGTCAGCTTATAAGCTGCCAGTAAAAAATAATATTGTACAAAGTATTAAGCAGATATTATTAAATCAACTGTTAAATGTGCAATACTTAAAATTATACATAAATACATAAGATACTTTATACGCTACTAGACGTTGGTGCCATAAAAAATAACTATTCCTTGCAATTATAATTCTTATAAAAATAAACATAAACATTTTGTTTCCTTACACCGCTGATCCGTCAGCAACCTTGAAAAATGAGATGTTATGTCCCTTGTGCCTGCAGCGATCTTTCAAACCGGAACACAGGTAATTATACACATTAGTCAATTATAAAATATCGTAGTTCCGGTTTGAACAGTGAGCGAGCCAGTGTAACTACGGAAACATGAACGTTAAACCCCCGTTAGTTAATATGGATATGTTTGAAATGAGAGTTCACTTTATATTTGTCACAGTTAATTATGAAAAATTTTACTTTTATTATTATTCATAAAACTCGGCCATTGTACCTCTATATTTTATCTCTCATTAAAAAAGTCGTATTAAAAATAAGTAATGGTAAATCTGAAACTCCTTAAGCCGACCTTAAAATTGAGGGATTTTACTTTGACTGTTTGTGGTAGATCTATGCTATAATAACAATAAAAAAAACAACAACAAACACTTTGAAACATTTGAACACGTTTACTAATTACTCGTACTAATGACAGTTCTTATCAGTAATGTTTGTACATATATAATAAAAAACACATGCTCACTGCAAAATAATTTTTATTTAAAAAAAGAATACCATTTTCGAAATAAATGGAAACTTCAAACCGTTTCGTTATATCTTCATTTCCCAACGGAATCGAATGAACGAATGGAATGAAATATAATCTGGAAATCACAGTGCATTATTGCTAGATAGTCTCAAAAGACTTCGACATTTCGTTCATTGTATAACTGAGAAAATTATATTGAAATTCTAATATAAATTTTACTGCTTTAAGGCATTCGTTACGAGAATATCTAGCTTATGAAATATTCAGAATAATTTTCTTAATAAACAAAAATGAATGTTTGTATGTTTGTTCTTTAAGCCATTCATCATTATTCAAGAGTTGTCCTGCATGCTACTTACCATGTCCAAAAAAAAAACAAGGCTTTTTCTTTGTATTTATGTCCTTCGATATAATATTTTTATAAAGATCGTTCTACCCGTGAAAACTGGTTTTAAATACATTTAAAAAAAAATACCAATAGTAAATATTTAATATGATATATTGAAACTTTTTGGTTAATTATCAAAGTAATTTAATTTAAAAATGTAATTATATATATTTTTTCTTAACAATTTGGTCACATTTTCCTCAATAAATTTATAAAAATAAAAACGATATACTAAACTGAATCACGCCTAATATTACTTATGAATTTCAAATTAAATAGAATTAGGGAGCTTATTAAATTGCTTGCAACTAGTTAAATACGCGGTTTAACATACAACAAATGAAAATGACATTTTAAAACGTAACTTAATCGAAAATAATTCTGACTTTATATACTTTACTATATTTAAAATGAAAAAAACAATCATGAATTAGATTAATTAATAACATAAATCAATAATTATCCTGTCTGAAACAACCAAACTCCGCGCCAAAAGATAGCCTGAGCCTCTGCGACGGGAAGTCGCGTGTTTTTTTTTTTCAAATATATTTCGCCATAAGGAATTGAATTATTAGGCGGGAAGATTTTTAACAATATTAATTTACTTGAAGTTTCAGTATCGTTTATCCACAAAAGAAGCTTAACTACAAAATAACCGAAACTAGTTAGATTAACAAAATCCTTTAAATTAAAACAGAGAAGCGAACGTTATTAAATTAAATCCATGTCACGTTTCAGAACGCTCGCATAAATTGAACTACTTAGAACTTTGTGACATCCACGCGTAGTTTATGATGAGAGAGGACTTTGTTGCATTTCACCTTAATGAAATTGTATACAACTTTTTCGTAATAAAAGTTTTTTTTTTTATTTGTCCTTTTTTTAACAAAGAACTGTGTAAGGTGTGCATATTTAAAACATTCATCCATCTTGGTAAGATCAGTGGTGGAGTGGTACTGAAATGGGCCAATTTATACCGCCAAATAACAATATTTTGTATTGATATGTTTCAAATTGAAAGTTAAACATTTAATATATATTGTATAATTTGGCTTGAAGATGATATCCCTTATGTGAGTCGAGTCAGTGGACTAGCAAAAGAGAGTCTGTTGACACCTGTAATTACTTAATAATATAATATCAGTTATATAAAAAAACTTGTGTAAATATGACCAGGCATAAACCTCTTTTGAGAAAACCCCTTATAATAAATGAAATATTATTTTTGTAGCCGAAATTGTCAGCGACTTACAGCCGATTTCAAAGCGAAGAAAATAGTTTTAACGATTGCTTAACTACTCTTTTTATTGAAGAACAAACAATGATCCGTCTTGGAAACGTAGGCGTGTTTCAAATAGTTACTTCTTATTTCAGAACGTAAAATATTTTGCTCCTTTTCATATTTAGATTTTTTTTTAATAATAAGTTAATTTAAATATACATAAATTATTAGTAAAATTTATTAGTACTAGTAAGCTATGAGTATATACATAGGTTACATAACATGAAGAATTTTGTAACATGTAGTACATACTATATTTATTTATTATCATTTATTGTCAAATTTTATTATTTTTATTATTATTTTTATGTAATATAATATGAATATAATATAGGTTAGTTGTATAATGTATAATATTTTAGAATTCCGAACCGAAGCTGGCGTGTAACCTAGTATAATAAAAATAATAATTAAAATGAATTCCTTAAATATATATTAATATGAATTAAAAATAGTCACTGTATAAATCTTGACCGCGTGGAATGGTAGAAGAAATGCTAGCAGCATTTCCCCATTGAATCGCAATTCCGATCCTCTGGGCAGAAAACGAACCAGCCCTCCTGTGACCAGTGAAAGCAATAAGGCGAGGTGTTATACTTTTGAAGCTTTTTGCACTACTACTCCAAGGACCAAGAGTTTCAACAGCAAATGGGACAAAAAAATAATGTGACATAATACACAAATACTTAGATTGTTTTTTCGCTTCAACTTTTTCCGCAGCGGCGCCAGCTCTTAACAATGTTTCCCGGATATGAGACGAGGCCACACGAGGGTTCGTCCTCGTTCCCAGAGAAACAACGTACGCCCTACCATCATCACTAGTAGTTCCACGAGGTTCAGTAAGAGCAGCAATAGCAGAGAACATAATATATAAAGTTAATTACGCACGGCTCTGTACGCCCGTGTACGCTTCTTACGATATATAGGTATATTGCTACCCTTAATACTTAATATGCCATATTATGTTTTATAATATGTTACCCATTATATAGTCCTTATACGTACGCGAAGTAATATATTATAACTCCTAGTGTACACAATATTGTAGTTATGAAAAAGTTTTTTAATAAAACCGCACGTTCATAACGCGTTATACTAAACGGGAATTTTTAAAAAGCGCTACAAAATTGCATTAAACTCAACTTGTTATAAAATGGTAACGGCTCACATGGACTGAATATGTCGTAAAAATATATGTCATATCTGAAATAGACATTCCCAAAGTTTTTGATGTAAATGTTCCGTATAGTTAAGTTTGGGAAACAACTAATGTAATGTTTCGTCACTGAAAAAATTAACAGCTTGTAAATATTCACGGCTGGGCTACGGTCTCCTATGCTATTGAGGAGAAGTCTTAGAGTTTATTCCACCACGCTACTCGTATACAGTTTGCGTATGTTGCACGTATATACATAACACATATGGAATATTTTCATCAGACAAGTATCCTTACAATATTCTCCTTCCTGCTCGAGGACGACATCAATTATAAACTTTATCTAAGCACATCAAAATTCAGTGATGCATAACTTCCAAGACGTCATAATTTTACTCTGGTCTTGCGCAAAACTCCAAACCAATCGTTGAATTAGTGTTTATACAATTTAATTAAAACATTATACAGTAAACTGGAACGTTCGCTTGTCCTTATTACAAATACTGTTGTTAGAAGTCGCCTGCTTGACCTGGTGGTACCCCTTGAGTATGCTAGTATGTCGGGTACTAGACAACGTATAACGTTAAGGCGCTTAAATCTTCAAATAGATGTGCAATATTCTCTTACATAAGACAACCAAGATGAGAATCGAATGAGAGCCGAGATGGCCCAGTGGTTAGAACGCGTGCATCTTAACCGATGATTGCGAGTTCAAACCCAGGCAAGCATCACTGAATTTTCATGTGCTTAATTTCTTTTTATAATTCGTCTCGTGCTCGGCGGTGAAGGAAAACATCGTGAGGAAACCTGCATGTGTCTAATTTCAACGAAATTCTGCCTGAATTATCCACCAACCCAAATTGGAGCAGCGTGGTGGAATATGCTCCAAACCTTGCCCTCAAAGAGAGAGGAGCCCTTAACCCAGTAGTGGGAAATTTACAGGCTGTTAATGTACCTATAGACAACCGCATGCTGTGATCGGATGACATAAATTCAGCCGGAACTGTAAAACATATTACAGCTTAAAAACTAAATTAATATGGATCATATTAAACGAAAAAAATAACACGTATAACATTATTGTGTCAATTGCATATTTAAAACAATGAATTTGAAATACGAAAACATACCATAAGTGAAAATCATGAGCTACCCATGCCATTTTATATTTAGCAAAGAAAAGCTTAAAAGGTAAAATCTAGAAATATTGAAATGTATCTTGTTTTTTTTTTCTAGCTATCAACAATGATCAATGCAGCTTAACCGATTAGATGAATAAGCTGGCGAAACTAGGCCAGATCACCTTCGATTTGTTTCATTTCCATTGAAAATTGCAAATCATTACTAACTAGAAGATTCATTGGCTCTAGATAGAAGCTTATACATCCACTGTTCCGCCATTTTGTCTGATGTAAACTCTTCTTTAAGTTATGTAATATTTTTTTTATGGTTTCAGGCCAGAAACAAGCCGGCAGACGGCGGTGGACACGTCAATCAGAAAAACGCCGCGGGACAAAAAGCAACGCCTCCATGTCAAAAAGGTAATTACTTTTTTTGTATAGATAATGGGTCACCCCTGGCTGTTGCAGATTGATGGGAGCCTCGTAGAAACATTAAATACCTGACCATGATCATACTACCTTGCCAATATCTAAGCCTTTAAATCGTTAAGGTGTTACGTTTTTGGCTTTACTAAAGATGTTTTGGAGAATGAAATCAATTCAAAATAGTTTTTTCTTCGCATAAGGTTCGAAAGTAAATCAGATTATAGAAAAATCAGAAATAGATTTTTTTTTATAATATAGATTCGCAGACGGGCAAATAGGCCACTTGATGGTGAGTGGTCACCGCCGCCTATAAGCAATGGTGTTGTAAATAATATTAACCTTATTTTCTTTACATGGCCAAAACATCATTAACTTTTTCGCCTGATGTTGAGATGCTATATACATTGTGCCTGTAGTTATACTGGCTCACTCACTCTTTAAACAGTTAGTTAGTTTGAGGTTTAAGTGGGTGGTCCCTACTCAATTAAAAATCTAATTGGTTTTTGTATTTCAACATTTTAGTCCATATTTTATCATACACGATACAGCGCATATGGAACCTTTAATATATAATCCTGTTTTTTTTTTAAATTGAACATTATTATTTCTTTTTTAAAGCAATTAAAAAGTACTAATGAGTTCTTATTGATAAAGAATTGAACCATTCGTAACTTCAAAATTTTAACAAACAATATTATTTAAATAATATTCTTAGAAAAAAAATTACAACTAAAATTCGAGCCTATAAAAAATATCACTCGCAATTATCGTGGGTGTGGTTTTTCTTCAAATTTAAACGGGAAGTTTAATAAATAACGGATATCTGTAGTAAAAACATAAAATACAACCCTATCGATAACCTCCTTCGAGTTTTCAAATCACTTAAAAATCAGAGCATATGAAAAGTTGGAATTCCTGGTAAGTAATCATAACTGCGCTTAAATATTTGCGTCGGTAGAGTTAATTGGCATTCCCTATATGCCAATGCACCAATCGATATGCCTATATTTCTTTCTACCTGACTTTTTAGACATGATCCCTTTCAAACTAAGTTATAATCGTTCAGCTTGATGCTGAAGAAACTTATAATATTACTTGAATTAACAGCACTAATTTTCTTTTGATTGAGAGTCAAAACAACTGGTTTTTATCTTCCAACAAAACATAATATATAACAACATAACATCTCGGGCTTATCATACCCCTTTCCTCCATCTCTACTGTCGGGAAACAGTCGTGACAGCTGAAAGCGTCAGACAATATTATGTATATTTACGGTCTTTGTAGTGAAGAAAATTATAAGAGTCTTGACATTTTAAGCATCGTCAGCATCAAGTTATATTTAATATATTTATCAATTTTGTATTTTCATAACACTGTATTTTCAACATTGTTATCAAGATGAAATAATAAGCAAAAAAATTATTTAGTTAAACATTAGTTAAGTATTAAAAAATGTTAACATTTATTTATTATTACATAAGATTTTTTTTACCTAAACGTCCTCAAGATGATGATGCTGAGAGCCGAGATGGCCCAGTGGTTAGGACGCGGGAATCTTAACCGATGATTGCGAGTTCAAACCCAGGCAAGCACCACCGAATTTTCATGTGCTTATAATTCATATCGTGCTCGACGGTGAAGGAAAATATCGTGAATAACCTGCCCAAAGGGAGAGGAGGCCTTAGCCCAGCAGTGGGCAATTAACAGACTGTTAATGTTTCGTTTGTATATTTATTGCAATAGTGACTCTCTGGACAAAAATATTAGGCGGGTTGTGTGGTAAATATATTTCAGTCCATTTCATTGGTCCAAGTCAAGTTCAAGATATTCAACTGCAAACAGTGTACACTATACGCAACCAAAGAGATCATTTAAAAAGTATTTTTAACATTATGCCATAATTGTGTATCTGCTTCCGTTGCGTTTTGTTCGTTCTCGTTTGAACATGAATAAATTATTGCTTCAACTATAGTTACAATTTGCAATCTATATTTTAATTGGTATGCTAACATATTGTGAGTTTTTCATCGATTCATTTGTATGTTTCAATCAGTTCATGGGTAATAAAAACTTGTGTTGTTTGATCAGAGATACGTTTTTTGGAACTCGACATTTAAGGCTTGCGATTGTATTGGATCTTTTCTGGATACCTATCCCGTGTGAAGACATGCTCAATGTCTGAATATGTTTAAGCCATTTATAAAAAAAAAAACTTTTTGCAAGTTTTTATTTTTATTTATGTAGGTAGGTAAACTGACATATGGGACATCAGATGATAATCACTGCCTATATGCATTGCCACTGAGACGTTATGTCCCTTGTTTCTGCAGTCATATTGGCTTACTAATTTTTCAAGTCAGGATACAAAAATATTGAGTATCGCTGCTTGGCGGTATAAATATATGACGAGAATGCCTACGCAAACGGGTTTGCATAAAGCCCTACCACCAAGTACATAAAACTTAATTCAACTTAAGCAGTTAAATGTATAACTTTATATATGAAACAAAGTTCGTATTCTTAATTAAGAAATTAGGATAACTACATATATGAGATAAATTATAATACTATCAAAATACCTGGACCTGATTGGTGAAGGATTTACTTCACCTGGGAGGAGCAAATTTGAGCTCTGAAGCACACTTAATAGTGATGTAACCTGTCCTATGCCCTTGTGACAATTATTGTTAATGCTTGCGTTCCATGCATATTCATTGTTTTTTTTTTAATAATTGGTGAAAATGGATAAAATAATGACTTGATCAAACTCACTAATGCTTAGTCTATGATGATTTAATGAATGTATATAATAATGCTCTAATTTTCTAGCAGTTGTCTATGAAATAAAAATATTTAAATCACTTACATAATAATTTACAATATTTGTTTTCAATATGTCCAGGTGCATCTACAAAAGGTGGTCCAAAAACTCCAGTCAAACCATCAGCGCAGAAGGGAGCAGCGAAGACAGCACCACCGAAACAGGCGGCAGCAGCTGGAGTGAAGACGCCACAAGGAAAGAAGAAAAAGGGCCATAAGCATCAACAATACGAACTGATCGTCACAATTAACTTGGTAAGTAAAACCATAACTATAACATAACTTATAAAACGGTAAACTGCAAAATTACATTCAAAATATTCGTATTCCAACCCAATTTATATTTTAAATAAAACCTTATAAATACAAGTCAGATTTTCTCCAAATAGACGATGAGTTCTGTATTGATGAATTGTTTTTTTATTTTTAATATTTTGTCATTAAGAAAATCGTCAGAATACAAGAATAATTGCTCATTTAATATTATAAAATAATGGAGTTTGTAATTCAACATAATTGAATAATTGACAAACGGTTTAATTATGAACATTTTAATTGTTTTTAGTTTATTCAATCTGATTACAATTAATTGACGCGTTAATCTCAATTTAATCCTTATTTATTCGAATTACGAAATTCGAATGTTATTGCATCTGCATAAATTTATTTACCGCAATTTATTTGTAATTTTAATTAAGCCCTCCTAAAAAACACACAGCTATTAAAACAAAAATCGAAATGAGCATTTCCAAACAAAAAATGTAAAATATTGAAATCATTTTTCATTCATTCGTTTCATTCGTTAAGAGATAAATTTAAAGAAATTAAAATAATGACTGTCGCTTCTCAATTTGTTTTTGATAATGTTATGTATGTACGCAAAAACATAAACGATTTTCCCAGAAATTGTGACGTACATTCTATTAACACTAGGAACAAGAATAAACTTGTTACTCCAAGTACCCGATTACACAGGGTTAGTAACTCTTTTTTGGGGCAATGTATACGTTTTTACAACAGGATCCCAGAAAACGTTCAAAATTATTCAATTATAAAATTCAAAAGAATCGTTAAAGAGCGTTTGTGTGCTAAAGGATATTACAACACTAATGACTTTTTAGTTGACTGCACACCTTGGGAATGAAATGATCGCCTCCAGGCTGTTTCAAATAACTAAAATATAATTATTATTGTACATGCAAAATGGAAAAAAAAAAAAAATATCCCGCTGAGTTTCTTTCGCCGGTTCTTCTCAGGTCCGAGGTGCTAAATTCCGAACCGGTGGTAGATTTTTGACAATCAATAAGCAAGTGTAAACACTTCTATATTGAATAAAGATTTTTGATTTGATTTGATTTGATTTGATTTGATTTCTTCGTGACTTCTCTTTTGTCCAGTGCAAGCACACCATTATATACACACATTTATTAAATATCGATCGTCTGTGTCTATATTATGATGATGCAATTGAAAAATTATATATTACACGTAGTTTTTTTTTTATGATATCGGTAGACGGACGAGCAAATGGGCCACCTGATTGTAAGTGGTCATCACCGCCCATAGACAATGGCGTTGTAAGAAATATTAACCATTTCTTACATCACCAATGCGCCACCTTGGGAACTAAGATGTTACCTCCATTGTGCCTGTAGTTACACTGGCTCACTCACCTTTCAAAACGGAACACAACAATACTGAGTACTGCTGTTTGGTGGTAGAATAAAATAAAGACCGACAAGGCAATCCTCGTAGCTAGATATGGGGCTATAGACCCCAGATCGCGCTGATAAAAAGTTAATGGATTTTTCTGTTGAAATATTCTCAGTAACAACCCCGAGTCGGGAAATTGGAAGTGTGTACACTTCCTCGGAAAGCACGTTAAGCCTTTGGTTCTTCGTTTGAACTCTTTTCGGTCGGGTTGAATTTGGCGGTCCATCAAATTATTACAGTACGGTAATAGAGAGTGCACATGTTTTTGGGCACAAACTTGCGCCCTATAATATGTCCTGCGAAGTTGGCTGCTCTTCCTTGATCAGCCATCTTCGTATTAAGATGACATTACCTACTATATTCCAACCATAAGAGGAGAAAAGCCATATAAACGACATTTGACAGTAAATCGACGCGATATCATTGGTTGAGAGCTTGATTAAATTAAATTAAATATTAATTGTGTGATTTTCCGAAAAAGTGGCGTTACGAACGTTGACGAAATTGTTATCGAAATTTTGGAATTAACATTCAAGTGGAAATAAGTAGTTAAGTGTAATAGTGTTGTATTATAAATAAATATATATTAATCATAAACTCTTCATAGTGCACAATATAGCTGAGTTATTAGCAAATCGCATGAAATACGAGAATCTAAGGTTTGTTTATCTTTTTTCTTACTTCCATTGGAATAGGCTATATGTGCTTTCATGCCCTTTTGATTGTACATGAGTGACGAATTGATTATTAGGATTTAAAAAAAAAAATATGTAAAATATATTAAGCATACTGTTAACTGTTGAAGGGTTAATACGTTTGGCGTCAAACAGCTATAGATTCAGGTTATAATTACAATAAAAATGCATTGTAGAGCTATCCCGCCGTGACCAAAATCAGTCAAGATATCATCATCTTAATTACAGATGTTAGGTACCCTATGTCCTTTTTTGTACCCCTTAAAACGTGTATGCATAATTTGTTAATATACTTTATTGTATACCACAAACATAAAATACATAAATCTTAGGACTAAACATAAAAAAGCAACAACAATAGAAATTAATTGAAGTCGTCTAAATTATTATTTAAGTAATAATTATTAATATCTTAATTGTTGAAATTGATTGTGATTTTTTATTTTTACTGGAATTCCATAACTTTATGGCCTGTATAGTGAACGAGTTGTTTAGAAATTTTATGGTGATCCAGTGAAAATACAGTTAAGTTGTATAAGCGTGACGAACGAACAAAGTCGCATTTGTAATATTAGTCAGGATAAACTTAAAATGTGTACTAGAACCGTTTGTTTTTTTCTGGAAAACATTCATAAGCTTGTCCCGCAGCAAGAAAGCATTAGATATCTTACAAAATGATCGTCCTTGTAACAGTTCCTGAAACGAAGTTACCGATGATGTAAGAATATCGTAAAACATACTTAGTAAAGACTCGTTTTGTTGTCGTCTCTTTTTTATTTACAAGGAAAATATATTTCTTTCTCTATCACCGCAGTATTACTTGGAAAATGTCTGAAAGTAATAAGCCAGAGAGGAGATAACGAATTTTATGACTGACATCTTTAGAAAGTGACATAAGTTTTAGACAATGTACAAATGGTCTTAAGTTTTCGACAAATTTGATTGATATTGCCCTTTCGTTTTTGAAAACAGAATTTATTTAAAATTTGAATAAAATATTTAGTTAAATTTGTTGACTTTTTTTTTATTTTACACTGTCATTTATTTATTTGGGCTTTAAAAAATACAAGCATTTCTGTTATCAATCAAATAGGTTCTTTGGAATCGTCATTTCAAAAAAAATATTTCAAATCTATCACTGTCTAAATATATTTTATTTGTTAAAATTCCTTGGCTGTGGATACTGACTCGTTGGTCCAGTGTCAAACTAATAAGGCCACGAGGTCATGGATTCAAACACCGGGTCGGGCCAGGTTTCTCCGACGAGAAAATCTCAGTAGCAGCTCGGAGCCCCAAGTTGTCAATTTCGTGCCATCCAATTGGATTATGGAGTGTGTCACTGTATGCGCATACAGTGATACTTAAAGGCATCTCAGTTATTCTGTGGCAAATCTTAAGTAAACTATGTAATTATTATTCTAACTAGCTGTGCCCGCGACTTCGTTTGCATTTGAATTATACAAAAAGTTATTGTTCACTTCGCAGTTTTTACTGAGGAGAGCGCATTACTGGAGAGTATTTAAACATTGCAGCGTAATTTTATATATAATTCTTAAATAAATGTAGCCTAAGTTAGTCCTTATTATATCAACTATCTGCCACTGAAAGTCCCGTCAAAATTGGTCCCGCCGTTCCAGAGATTAGCCGGAACAGACAGACAGATTAAACTATTTACTAAGTATAACACGAGCTAAAGCAAAATAAAATATTGAGAACTTTTTTGGGGCTTACTTTACTAAAACCTACGGCGGCGGATTTTTTTTTTTCGCTGGTAAAACGCATGACGTGTTTCCCCCACGATGATGGGGGGTATGTGGGGCTCGCCGGCGCTGAAGGCGCCGGAATACCCACTAAAAAATCAGCGGTACCCACTCCGTCTTTTGGGGGGGGGCATCACGGGATCGCTTGCGTATGTTACCGTGACGCCCCGACGGTTGGCCCACCATGGGCCTCCAAGCTAGAGGAGTTCCCGGGGTACAGAGAACCCCCCTACTCCCGGTGACGCTTACAGTGGGGGTTGAAGATGCGCATAGCACTGATGCTTTCTCTCCGGTCTTCTTCGTCGGAGCGAATCGGCGGAGGCACTCTCCTCACGCGCCCGCTCCGCAGCCTCTTTCTGCGACATTACACTTTCGCAGAAAGAGACCATCTCGTTCCAGCACCTCTCGCTGGCTAGCATGGCGGTTATCACGTTCGGCAACGAGGGATCTCCGCCGACTATCGCCACCAGGGAATGCCTCTGAGGCCTCCAGGCGGCACACTCCATCAGGGTGTGACGCGCCGTATCCAATGGCGCACCACACGCGTGGCAGGTGGGCGTCATTTCCCGCCTCACTATCTGGTGCAGGTACTTACCGAAACAACCATGCCCGGTAAGCACCTGAGCTAGCCTGAATGTGAGTGTGCCGTGACTCCGTTTCAACCATCGACTCAAGTGGGGGCGGAGCTCGTTGGGCAATAGCCCTTACTCGCTCCACCTCCGCGGACCCTGGACGGTCGCCACTTGCTCTGGCTTCCACCCGGAAACGGTAAACTTCCGCGAGCACCTCCGCCTGGAGTTCTCAGGGTACGGCGGCGGATGCTTTATATCGACACGATCCCGCAATCTCTGCAATCGGTGCCAAGGACGGCCATGTGGATTAGTGGGTAGGAATCCCACATAACCCGGTTTCCCCCCTGAGGTCCAGGTCCCTTTCTGAAGACATCCACTGAAAAAAAAAGGTCAAAGAACATCAACTATGCAACATGACTTTCCCGCATTGATCGTCAATATCGTTGTTTGCTGTTTCTGAAATCGGTTAAAGTGCTTCGTTTCTAAGTTGTATAAACGCATTAATACATCCTCGGTTTCAATAATCATAAATCAAAATTATTAAAGTATTATTGCATCCGTTAATCTTATTAGTATTATAAATTCGAAAGTTTGCATGGTTTGCATGTTTGCATTTAAACACGCCAGAACGGCTGAACAGATTTCAATAAAATTAGGCACAGAGTATATGTATGTACATGAATATGTATATATACATATATTATTTATGTTAAGCATGACTTAAATCTTAAATAGGTTATGTCATCTTTTTTTATGGCATTGGTTGGCGGAAGAGCATATGGGCCTCCTGATGGTAAGTGGTCACCACCGGCCATAGACAAAGGCGCTGTAAGAAATATTAACCATTCCTTACATCACCTATGCGCCACCAACCTAGGGAACTAAGATGTTATGTCCCTTGTGCCTGTGATTGCACTGGCTCACTCACCCTTCACCGGAACACAAAAAACAGAATACTGATATTTGGCGGTAGAATATCTGATGAGCGGGTGGTACTTACCCAGACGGGCTTGCACAAAGTCCTACCGCCAAGTAAATTGGTGACCTGACTGATTTTGTCAAGGCGGCCAATCTGAAAGGAGATCACCCAACTACGCAGGACATTTAGTACATGAGTATATGTGCGTAAATACAGGTGCACTTCTAATCACTAACTCTCATAATCCTATGGGACGGCAAATCCGACACGACCGGAAAGCCCAAGACCATCAGCTTTACGTGTTTTCCCTCCTCGATCTGTGATTTGAACCCAGGACCTCGGGTTCTGCGGCCTTATATCTAGCCATGAGACCAACGAAGCAGTCAAGCATATAATAAAATTGGAGTGTCTGTTTGTAATATTAAAGTAATCGCTTTTTACTAAATGCATATGTGTGTAAACACGGTACATATACCAAAATAACATTTTTATTTTCAATTTTTTTCTATCTGTCTGTTTTTGACGGGACTTTTACTAAAATCTGTCAGTCGTGTCTATATATGTAGATACACTTTTTTTAAATAGATTCACAATCCAAGGCGATGAATCTTTTGTGTACAAATAACGAAATTTATATCAAAACATAGCAATAATACCTTAAAATCATGTTATATTCTGAATAAACTGCTTATACCAGAATGCCAAAGGATATTTACGAATTTATGCCTTCGGACTTTTTTTTCTGCTGGGTCACCACTCGTCATATATTCTACCATCAAACAATACTACTGATTATTATTGTGTTCCGATTTGAAGGGTCAGAGAGCCCGTGTAACTACAGGCACAAGGGACGTAACATCTCTGTTCCCAAGGTTAGTGGCGCATTTGAGATGTATTTTTTAATTTATGAAGACGCCTTTTCGTATGGGCATTGGTAACCATTTAACATCAGCTGGTCTATTTTCCCGTCATATAAAAATAGATAAGAAATAAAATAGAACAATATTTAAACTGAAATTTTCCTTTAAAAATAATATTTATTATTAATATCCCAACTAGACAATAGACATCAATGATTATTATTAAAAAAACAGTAACTACCGACTCTTTTTTTTCAATAGAAGCTAATGGTAAATGGTAATGGTAATGAGCCGATGGTAAATATATTTTTAATCTGTATATTGACATGACATACGTGCTTGTACCTATAATATAGTATAGTCATCATAATTCGATTTGATTTTCACCATTTCAAATTATCTAGATATAACCGGTTCGGATAAAACCGGAAAAATTCGGATAAAATCGGTTTCATGAAAAAATAACACAAAGTTCGATCAATGGTTTTGCAGGCGGACTTTTCAAACGAATTTAAAGAAAGCTTAAACTTTTAACACTGGGTTATTTTTGATAAAATATATAGATATATTATATTATACATTTTGTTTTATGTTACAACGGTTTAAAAGTCAAAGTTGATAGATAATTAAAGATCAAGTGCCAATAATAAACTTCGCAACGGGCTACACCAGAAAGCGACAATACTTAAAATTTCTAATTTCAGTCACAAAGTCTTTTAACATAAAGTAAGCGCTCGTTTCATCTTACGCCACTTTGAAAAACGGGCCATCAAGTCCTGGAATAGATTTACGATTGGCGGAATTATTCTGGAAACTTCAAGCGATATTGTTTCGATAAAATACCTATTATTTTCGGATTATTAAAATTAATCTATACATATAATAAAATGGAGTGTCTGTTTGTAAAATTAAAATAACCCATTTTTACTAAATGCACATATATGTATACACGGTACATATACCAAAATTACATTTTTTACAATTTTTGTCTGTCTGTCTGTTTGTTCCGGCTAATCTCTGGAACGGCTGAACAGATTTAAACGGGACTTTCACTGGCAGATAGCGGATGTAATAAGGAGTAACTTAGGCTACTTAATTATGTATAGAATAAAAATAAAATCAAGCTATAATATCCAAATAACTTAAATTCAAAGAACGCGCACGAAATCGCGGGCATAGCTAGTTTAAAATATATATAGTGCACAAATTCGGTCAAAATTTGAAGCTGCATTTTCCCATTGAATCGCAATTCCGATACTCCGAAATATGAACTAGCCCTTGTGTCATTATTTGATTTATATTTGTTTTTCGAACTGTACCTAACTGTCAAACACACCCGATCAGTTCTAATCAATCAGAATGAAAGGAATGACGTTTACAAATTTATCGCGAGTAGTACGCTCGTATGTTCAGGTCAATTCAGTATAATTTAAGTTTCTATATATTGTTAAATCAATCATCATCTTTAACTGTCAAAATGTATTATATTTTAACTGTGGCACACACGTCTGAGGACCATCTCAGCAATAAGAATAATAATTATTCTGGTTATAATTAATATTTCTTACAGCGCCATTGTCTATGGCGGTAGTGACCACTTACCAGGTGATCTATTTGCTCGTCCGCCTACCGATATCATAAAAAAAATACTTATGAATACCTTATATAAAGAATAATAACGCCATTAATAAAATTGAACATGATTATCCAGTATGTATTCAGAGTCGTTTATTTCGATAATATAAATGACTTTCGAATATATTCGTACAAAATTATTAATATGATTCGATGTATTTTTTTGTAAAGTAAAGTTTTTTTTTTTTTTAATATAACCAGAATAGTGCTCTGCGTTAACGTGACGAATATTTTACGAGAGCTAAAAGACAAGGCGTAAACACACTCCGGTCTACCGCTTTCTTCTTCACATACCGTATTTAATAGTTTATTATTTTCGACGATGAAATTTCACGGCTCCTTGAAATTGAAAAACGAAGATGACGTTGATTTATGATAAAGGCTGAGCGATAAAACGAATGTATTTAGTATTAAACGCTGATCTGTGGTAACTTGTTTGGTTCTTGTTTATTTTTAAAAGAAGGCTAATTATCGAATCTTTTAATCACACATTACAAAAATGATGGATTATCGTAATCCAGTTATTTCAGAAAGTCAGAATCAAAGTGCTGAAAGAAAGTATGAAATATCTATTGTCAGGATTTGGGCGTAAGGCAATCCGTGTGCCGTGACGGTAAGCGGCGTGACGCTCCTTTATGACGTCATATTCTTCACCGCCGCTCTCTGTTCCCTTATAAGTGCGTAATTCGAATACTATAAAATACTTTCCTGCTATAGTCTATACTAATATTGTAAATGCGAGAGTCACTGTGTCTGCTTCCTCTTCCGTTGAACCTATTTATATGAAATTAGGTATAGATGTATTTTTAGTCTGGGTACAATCGAATGGAAGCTATAAAAAATTATTATTATTAATTTTTTGTCAACATATTTTTGCACCCCCATATCTCTCACCCCTTTGGGGTATAAACGATTCTAAATGCGGTACAATCCGGTACGAACCTAGTACAATCGAATGGAACACAAAAAATATAATTATTGTATAGCTAATTTTCAACTTCACACATGTTTCAAAAGTGCTCGTAAATAATCGTGCCATATTTTATACTTGTATATTTAAGTATATTTTGAATTAGTTCTAGTCGGCCAGTTAAAATTAAATTATTCATTTATTAATAAGAAATAAAATTTCTCGTAAATAGAATCACAGATTACATAGAAATTGGTGTAATTAAACATTTTTTGTTACATAATATAAAAAATAAATTAAACCTAACATTTGTTGCGTCTTTTATATAAAGGGCATGGGCTACTCTTTATTAGTGCAATTTATTTTTATGTATTTCATATCGTTCAATCAGCTTAAGCTACATTAGCACGCTACAATATATAAAGATATACAATATGAAAATCTCGATTATCATATTAAATTTGTTTGTAATTACAATGTATCGTATGTATTACATTTTTTGGATAAGCAATTTAAATAATGCATAAAAAAACAAAGATGGAGAAATCCCGTATGAATAAAATAAACCCGTGATAACTTATATTTAATTAAAATATATATTATTAAAACACTAAGGTATTCAAGCACTAAAATTATTGTTTAATCTTAAGCTGTTGTACATATTTTAATTATTAATTTTATGAATGCCATTTGATCGCATCGTCGTCCACGTAGACGCTGATATTATTTGTAAAATCCAAGTACATTGAGCTGTTTGAAGTACAACACGCTATTATCAGTAAAAATGTAATCTCAGAACGTTAGGTAAAAGTGCTGGGTCTTATAATCTAGGTAACTTTAACTTAGTCGAACTTACTCATTATTTTGTTGCGGAGTTATTTCAAAACGTTGATATTTATTGAAATCAAATGATGTAAAGGTAAATTTTATGAATATTGTATTTATCTGGATAATAATAATTATTATGTTTATAAAACGCCTTCATCAATAACACACTATTTAGGAACAAATTTGATTACCATAAAAAAGTTTATAGTAAGCCAACTTTAAGCAATCTTTTTTTTAGAACTTAAGAACTATTAAAGAGGTACAATTCTGTCATACTTGCAAAACTTTAACCATTTACGCGGGCAAAAACAGTATTCTCATATATCGAACATTTCGCATGGATACTCTGCCCTCTCTGCTGATTGGTCGTGGCGTGACACTATATAATCTAATATACTAAAGCCTTCCTCGATAAAGGGGCTATTTAACACGGTTTTTTTTTTCAATTTGAACCAGTACTTTTTGAGATTAGCGTATTTAACTAAACAAACACACAAACTCATCAGCTTTCTTCTATCAGTATATATTCTAAAATGAAATGAACTAAAATGTATCTACTTCTAAATTAGGTAATAATTAGAAATATATTTTTTATATGCAACCTCCGATATGAAACAATGTCAGATTCTGATTTTTTTTTAATCTGTATGTATAGTTCCATGATATACCTAAGCTGTTACTGATTTCTAAATTCCGGCTATTGTGTTGTAATAATCTTTGTCCCACCCGGAAAAGTTTTGACTTCACGGGAAGGTCATATCTTGTCGTAAAAGTATTTTATTGCTGTACGCAAGGGTTTCGTTGAGTAGCGGAATCCAATATTTCCAGAGAATAATTAAACCATGAAGACTATCTCAATGTCACAGTAATGTATTTCAAAATAGCGTCGATTGCTATCTACAATTAAAAATTAGTTTTGATGTTTTAACAAATACGAGCTGCCATCTCTTTTTTTCTGTGAAAACTAAAATAGTACGTCTTATTTAAAACAGATGTCGTTGTTGCTTCGTATTAATTAACGAGTTCTCATAATTTATATTGTAATCCAATCGAAGTTTCCGTTATTTGAATTTCAAACTTGATTGCATATAAGAAAATCAAATTATAATCATAAGCATGACATGCATTTAGTATTCTTACACACCAGAATTGGAAAAGACTTTTGAATAAAAATACACAAATATATTAATATCTGACGTAATAACAAACCAAAATTGCATGAATGACTTTTAAAAAAAATAATAAAAAGCAAAAAAACAAAACGACAAATACAATAAATCCGAAAAAGGAATTTAAAAAAAGAACATCCTGAGGCAGACGATTTCGTACTCTTCTTCTTTTAAATGTTAGGTAGATTTACGCTACAAGGTGCAATCGGCGGTAAAATACTTTTAATTCATAACGGTATAAAATGTCTACATTGATATCATATCATAATGCTTATAATATATATCTATTTTATTAAAAATAAGGAAACATTTCTTTTTTCATACCCGTCCCGGTTTATTTATTTTGCATCACAAACATTCCCTATTAATAATGAATGAATCATCACATAATATAATGAAACATAAATATACAGCTGTTAGTTTAATGATCGGATCATCAAGCATGATAACTATTAATTTGGAATAATAACAACGATTTGAAGACATTGAAGTATCCATAATTTTCCCGCCAAAAGTGACCCGTTCCAAATGATTCTCGCTGTGCCAAGATCACGGAAATATTCGTTTAATCTACAATGACCGCATGTTCTACGTAATTGTATTTATTAAACTGACCACAGACCAATATCATTATATTTTTTTCTGCCGATAACTAAAATATTATGCTTGAAATAGTCTGTAATCATTTATATCAAAACCATTTTTATTATTTCCAAATACAAATATTTATTATTCTAGCAATAATATTAATTTTAAATTCTAAACAATAAAACTAAACAAGTTATTTTTACGCAAAAACTAAAGCAACGTGCATGAAACAATTTTGGCATCATTATATATTCATTTGCTATAGCGCAAAAATCCAATTTAAATATAGAGTCTACATATACCCAGCTGTCATTGTCGCCGCGCGTGTCAAGCGACCTTTATTGCTATTCGATTTAAAAAATAAAAAATGTCAACAGCATTTAAAAAAAAAAGTGTCTCGTATTGATATGTTGAATTTAACGCGAACCGACCGGCATTGAATTCGAAGCTCGCGTTCCATTTTTGAGTGTTGTGATTTTTTTTTTTTTTGATCAATACATTTGATGAAGTATTTTTGTGGCAGTTTTGGAAAAAGTTCGTTGATAAAAGTTGACCAGATGTAAATTGTTCGTCAGGATATATTGTTATTTTTTTATTTAAAAATGGCGGGAACTGCGGTGGACGATATTTACAACAAGGAATACCGAAGAATACGTAGATTGACCAGTGATTTTAATACTCGACAATTTTCAGTTAGTATTTTTTGTTTTTTTTTTTTAGTTTTAATACTTTTAATAAATTAAATTACATACTGTCGAACATATAAATAATAAAAGCCAATTTATGACTAAGTACCTATTAAATATTATATAAAATAACTTTTTAATTTTGAAATATATAAAGGACTGATTTATTGTTCTTTTTAGAGACTTTGGTTGTGAGACAGTCAAACGTGGTTTTTATGCCAAATTTTAATTAAAGTATATATTCATCAAGTATTCACTCACAAAGGGCCGCCCCTCCACGAAAATTTTTAGTATCGGTGTGCGTTAGTATTGTGTTACGCTCGTGTTTAGAAAATGTCTTAGTGTACGTGAGAAGACTAAGAGTAAAGACAGCAAAAAAATATAAAAAATAGATAATATTTATGAAGCTAATATAATAAAAAAATATTAATTTAACGGGTCTTAGTGAGTAAATAGATCTATATTGTCATGCTAATTTATTTCGTTCAAAGTAAAATATAAAGTTAGATGGATTTGATGTCTCAGCCTCTACTATCCATTGGAAAACTTATTTCCCAATGTCAAAAAATGATGATGTATTTTTTTTGCAGGTAAACCGTTATCCTTATCAGTAAAGTTCTTATCAATTTTAACATATAATATATTATTAACATTAAGAAGGTTAAGTTTTTAATAAGTTTTTTTTTTTAATTTCAGTCAGAATATGGCCTTACAGAGGAACAAGTCGCAGGTATGTAACTTTGAACTAAATACTCGTTTTATATGTATAAATACTAGTTCGCTCAATGGTCGAAATTCGGAAGAAACAATATTGAACATTTTAAGTTAACATATTTTAAAAATTTCCATAGATATATTTGATTGATATTGAAAAAACTGAGCGGAAAAAAGTGTTTTGTCGAGATAGTATTTTTTGAATCTGGCAATTAAATTGTTTAAGTAACAATTCTCAGTATAAAGATGCATATATACACATATACACAGAATACTATATAATATACCAGTGTGTAGTATAAACTTAAGGCGTACAATTTAGTACCTACTCGTGACAAATATGAAATTATTAAAATTAAAATGGGAGGTGTTTTTTTAAAAGTTTAATATAAAAAAATAACAAGACACTTTTTAAATAAAATAGTTAGATGTTAGATGGAAGAGCAATTGGAGAATCTGATGGTAAGCAGTCACCATCGCCCATAGACATTGGTAACGTTAGATATATTAACCATTCCGTACACCACTAATCTGACACCGACCTGGGGAACTATGAAGTCATGACCCTTGTACCTGTAATTACCTTAGCTCACTCACCCTTCGACCGAAACTCAACAGTATCGAAAATTATTATTTGGTGATCGAATTAGTAGGTGGTACCAACCCAGAAGGGCTTGCACTAAGTAAATAGTACTTGATGGTAAGTGACTTCTACCAGTTATTACTTGCATACTAAAAATTCAAACCAGAACAGAACAGTCCCACAAAACCCATCGCAGTGCATTTAAAACCTAATTTAATTCTTACATTTAAACTAATTTCAGTATAGAGACAGTTTATTATTATTAACTAGCTATTTTCTCCAGCTTCACACGAGTAAAATAAGGGTATGTATACAACTTTTAGATTGAGGAACAAACATAAAAGGAAAAACTCTTTTTGCCGGCTACGAAAGTTGAAATTCGCGGTTGTTCTCTACTGTAACATGCATGTCTGAAACATACGAACCTTCCTCTTGAAGCAATCTGTCTATGGATAAAAACTGCATTAAAATCCGTTTCTTAACTTAATAGATCTAAGCGTATGATTAAGATAATAGCAATCGAAGCCCTAGCAATCAAATCACTCGTAAAAATGATGACTCGTACCGAAGCACATTCAGTGATTTGGTGAGATCTGAGCCCCACCGCGCCCATTCTAATAATAATATCTTAATGTGATATTTGTCACGTCGTAATGTCATCACCAGCATCACCCATTACATAATGTATGTGTCTCGTTAACAAATAGAAACATCGAGCGCTTTGGCACGACGTCTATCCATTTACTAGTCTTCGAATTTCCTAAGAACATTACCAGCAATGATTTTCCGAAAAACTTTAATTATCTTATTAAATTTTGTCAATACAAAAGTTTATTTTAAAACCTCCGAATCATTATTTCATATGTTTCGAGGAAAGGAAAAAATGCCATTTGATTGGTATTATCGTTGTGCTCCGGTTTGAAGGGTGATTGAGCCAGTGTAACTACAGGCACAAGGGACATAACATTTTAGTTCGCTAGATCGGTGGCGCATTAGTGCTGTAAGGAACGGTATACTTTTTTTTACAGCATTAGTGTCTATGACTAGTGGTGACCACTTACTATCACTATTAAAAATATAAAGATATGAACAATGTAAGCAATAATGATCATTATATTTACTCAGGTGGGCTGCACAAAGTCTAACCACCAAGTTAAAATGACGTTTGTGTTCATTGTTCTTGGATTTTAAAAGGCGTTCGTAACATTCATACGATGCATATCTTCAATTCGATTACCCTGATATTATCGGAGTCGGTATTTAGTCCTTATTGTTTTTTAACAAGTAACAATTTAAAAATAAAAGGTAAAGGATATGAAGTCAAAAGTAAAGTTACGGCCTGTGAATGTCCCACTGTTGGTTGAGGTCTTATTTCCTTTTGAGGAGAAGGTTTTGCAGTTTATTCCACTACACTGCTCCAATGTAGGTTGAATTTGACTGGTAAAGTTGTAAAAGATATGACTAGCCATATCCTCATTAACAAATATACACTTTAACACTTCTCATCTATTCGCTCTCTTCTGTAAATAATTACACTCGCATATATATCAGAAGACAGAGATACCAAGTACTTCCTATACGTTAAGAACAGCTGACGGGGCATGCAAGAGATCTTTGTGGTGCTCACAATCGTAATAGCTACAAACTCCGTATTCATAGGCAATAAATTATTTTATTATAAGTGGTAATGAAATGAAATTGTTCCAGAATTCAAGGAAGCGTTCATGCTGTTCGACAAAGACGAAGATGGCACCATCACGATGGCTGAGCTGGGAGTTGTAATGAGATCACTGGGACAGAGACCGTCAGGTAATTTAATGTA
This sequence comes from Vanessa tameamea, assembly GCF_037043105.1. Classification (NCBI taxonomy): domain Eukaryota; kingdom Metazoa; phylum Arthropoda; class Insecta; order Lepidoptera; family Nymphalidae; genus Vanessa; species Vanessa tameamea. The sequence goes on from NC_087321.1 coordinate 10,489,546, forward strand.
TTTTGTCAGTAGATAATTACAAATATCTCACACCTAATGATAACACACCTGGACACTTGATGTCATTGGTAATAATATATAACATAACAAAACTCGACATCTGATTGGTGATTATATTATGATATCAAAAATAAAAACGACACCTGATTGGTTTATAAAATTAATTTTAATAATTTCGAGTGTTCGGAATCATTAATAAAATATCAAATACAAGTTCAATTTTGAAAAATATCGTTATGAACAGAAATTACTACAATTCCGTCGTTCTAAAAATGACAATGGATCAATAAGCAATTGGACCTCCTTCATAAATGCTAGTAAGATTTATTTTTGTAGAAGTTACAGATATTTTAATCTGTTTATGTCCATGATAACCTAAACGTATATAAATTTTCAAACTCCATTCATAAGCAAAAACATATTGTCAGCTACTACGAAGTAATTAGGATGTCTGCCAAAAATAACAGGAGTACGACTAAAAATACCAATTAGATGTTATTGTATCGTATTCATTTGTTTCTAAATATTTCTGTACAGACACACGAAGGTGACACGTGTCATGTACGTCTTCGGCATAATCCTTTCGAAAACAAAAGTTCGTATGAAATGTATGGCTATAAAGTTTAACGGGATTATAGCTTACTTATGAACGTTTTGGGTGTTACGTTGAACATTTTTGTTCTCTTTCAGTCATTATTGATTTTACATTTGAAAAAAGAAGACGGCATTGTTTTATCATAGTCTTAAGAGTTTTTCTCGATGTTAAGGTTATCTAATAGGCTAAATCAATATTTGGGATTGATAAGGATCCAAAAGACTTGTATAATTCTTTCATTCGCTCTATAATCATAATTAGTTATCTGTTATCAGTTTAATAATTCGTAAGAAACGTTGGTTTTATTATATCGTTATATTATATTACAGCAAGAAATAAGGTTATTTACCAAATACGAATATAATATAAAAATAAAAACAAATCATCAAGCAGGCCCCGGCGAGATTCGAACTCACGATCTCCTGTTTACTAGACAGGCGCTTTAACCAACTAAGCCACGGCGCCGATGGACAGACTTGTCAAATTTCTGTATCGTATCTACTGTGAGACGTTCATATTAATAAATAATCCATTTTACTCTTCTTGCATATCACTCGCCTTAATATAGAGCAAAACTTTAATGTATAAGAAATTAACACGAATATTAAGAATTTATGAAAATATGTATGTTAAATGAAATCGAAAATAACTTTTTAATTAACATACAAACGTATTTTTACGTGCGGTTTATCTGTTTATTTTTCATATGAATCTCGTTATTTGTACGCATTTGTCCTTCACACGGTCCCAGGTTAGTTCTAAGCGAAGTTTCATTGCAGTTGGTTCAGTGGCTTACGAATAGTCATCAAAGACACAGACTACTTTCGTAATTATAATATAAATAAACATAACTAAACACGAAATAAAGGAAGATAAAATGAATATCACTATAAATCAACAAAAATAAATAAAATAAGGTTTTTGTTTGAATTAATAACATACGTCTTGTACAATGGACAAAACTTATATTGTATAACAATATCGATATGTCTGTTCCAACCACAAGAGGACAAAAGCCAAATAAACAATATTTGACATCGGATTAACGCGCTCTCATTGGTCGAGAGCTTTTATAATAATCTATGATATGAATTATGGATTTTGGAAAAAATTACGTATTAAACTTCGACGAAGATGTTATTAGAACTTGGGAGTAAAATTAAATTAAATTGAATATAGGTAGTTAAGTGAACTAGTGTTGTATTGTAAATGAAAATACATGTATTAATCGAGACCTGTTAGTAGCGTACACTATAGGGCAAATCGCATGGAATACGTAAATCTAAGGTATATTTACGTTTTTTTTTTTTTTTTTGAAATATTTACACCAACGACTTATGACTAAGCACTTAAAATTAATATATATGATGTGGGTAACATTCAAAGTGATACGTATTTAAAGGTGTAAACAACATTGATGTTCGTGCCTTCTTCAATTGGAATAGACTATATATATAAGAATAAGCAAGTTTACAGTCATCAATGTATCTGCGTATTATTTGAAATCGTAGATCTCCTCCAAATTCCAAGTCACTGTGTCTAGTTTAAACTTTAACAACGCACGTTGATCAGTAACGTTTTTTAATCATTCAATGTTTATTCATTTAAAAAAAAGTAATATCATATAAGTGTATTAGTTTATTAAAAATTCTCAAACCCGAGAACTCAACTCAAAAACTAATTTCTCGGATTGAGAAATCGAATCAAGGATGAACCTTTGGTAACTTAAATATTACCTAATTTATAGTCAGTATTCTAATTGCCATAAAATTCATCTAAATAAATAAAAAAATATTTTTTCTGAAAAAATTGTAAATCATATACTGAATACCGTAAAAATAGTATTCAGATTTAACAATTCAAACGTGCTTAAAACAACCTCCTGGTAATATTCGAATACATAACTATAGTTAATGTGTCATTGTTTAAAACGAATGCCACAATAAATCTGTCATTAATTTATAATTAGCATTAATTAACTATATTTACCGTTCTATAAATAATCAAACAAATATAATTTAGTTTGATTAATATTTGTTGTGGCAAGACATAAACTACATTCGTATCCGGATGTTTCTGCCAGACATATAAAATAGTTGGCGAACGTCAGTGTTCGTCATTTTATTACATTACGTAAATTTATAATATTTATTTGTGTGCGTAATGTCATATGAAATGTTATCGGTAGAACTTGTCTATTCAAATGAAGGTGGTAATCTTCGAAAAAAATCTAAAACAATATTTCGCTGGTCGAAAGATTAAATAAGAACATTATTCTTGATAAGGTATGCGTTATTTTTATATCATATAAATTAATTAATTAATAAATTGTACTCAAACGAAGCCGCAGCGGTTTGCTAGTTATGATTATAGAATGAAAAGTGATAAAATGTTTTACTTAAGCGAAAAATCACTGTTCTTGTCGACATCATTATTAAGTATGTGTTGTTTGGGCATCGTTATATAAACGCAAGCACGAACCAATTATTTGAATACTAATTTAATACTTTTATAAATCACTTGTTGTCGCTTGCGTTTTAGGGGATTGGTTGTCACGTGATTGGCAAAAAGTAGCGTATGTCATTCCTTGAATGGCAAGTTTGCTTCATACACTTACAATTTTATCAAATTGTGGCAGTGAAAGAGCGACAGACAGACAGAGTTATTTTCACATTTATAATATTAGTATAGATTTCATGGGACTCGTAAGTATTAGGTAAAAACAAAAAAAAATCTATGTCCTTCATCGGGTTCAGCCTAGCCTCAGTAGAGTTCAGCCGTGGAAGTATAACATACAGACAAGAATTACTTTCGAATTGATAATATTAGCACAGATAACACATATTAATAGTTAAGTAACTAACTTTACAGGTAAACCAATAGCGAATTTTACATAGAAAGCTAATTGCAGCAGATTCGCAGCACTGATAAGCTATCTCCGATTATTAAGATGTAGAACTCGATCTATCTACTCGCATCTATTATAATTTACTTCGAACCAATTAGATACGGACATCCTAGCAATTCTCTGCTCTGATTGGCCTATTCGCCTATCATTAAGACGATATTAATATAAGAACTTAGTAATCGTTATAATTATTTGGAATTTTCAAACACGTGAATCTTAATCAAATATGTTTTCTTGTCTCCTCCAGATTTTTTTTTTATTTCATCTAAGTAAGTTAGGGCGTCATTTGGTTACCTTGCCCTTTGGACCGATTAGTGACCAATTTTGTCCACCTTCCATTTGTTGATCTTGCCATGTGACAAGCCCATTTCCACTTCAGTCGTTTCGTTACTGGAGAACATTTATAACTAAAGTTTTTTTGCGTATGTCACCTGAGTTTTGCTAATTCATGTCTCATAAATGCTGTCACCTAAATCCACTAACCGGCTGAAACTGGACCAAGTATCAAACCTTATCATTTAGAGGATACGCTTTAATAATAATATTGGGTTCAAAACCTCATTGTTTATATTATTCGTATAAATAAACCTTCTCCTATTCCAGGAATTATTTAGCATACATATTGAGATTAATTCAAAACACTTGATACACACATACTTGGTGGTAGGCCTTTGTGTAAGCCCGTCTGAGATATTAAACCGTCAAACAGCGATATATTAGTATTGGTGTGTTATGATTTGAAGGTTGAGTGAGCTACGGGTACGGACATCAGGGTTGAATAGTGAGTTTGCCATGTAACTACGGGTACAAGGGACATAACATCTTAGTTCCCAAGACTGATGGTGTGCTCGAGAAATGATTAATATTTCTTGGAGTACCAATGTCAGTGTGCAGTGGTGATCATTTAACATAAGGTACTATATCTATTTACTAGGACGCTTATCTATATGGAATAGATGTTATATATCTGCTATTCTTCAAATAAAATTTTAAGCCAGCAATATAAATACACGAGGTAGTAATTTTGTAAATTACGTACGAAGAAATGAAAATGCTGAAGGTTTTGAATTTTCAACCTTCTTAAGTAGATTTGATGTCCGTCTTATTTTTCCTAATTTCATCGTAATTGGAAAGGCGTCTCGGGATTGAATGGGCTTGCCTTTTTTCGTCTTTATATTTACGATCCTCATTAAATTAAATAACGTCAAGTATATATTTCAATTATAAATTTGAAAGTATGTCAATATTTTCATATCTTAAAATTTTCTATCAAAATGTAATTATATTTTTTTTATATTATGTTTAATAACCTGTATGTTTTAATTGTATATTGTAGTTAATACATTTATGGTATTATTTTTAATACTAAATTAATGACTGTTAATCTCGTCAAGTACTCTCTGTTCTTCTAGTTCACTATCGTATTAATTTCTTCTCCTTATGATAAGGATAATCGTGGTTTTTTAGATCAACAAACAAAACATGCCACAATTTTAAGTTTAGGTATTAAATTAGATTTAAAAATTATCGTACGATATATTTTAATATTTTTTCCTGGTTGAAAAGTAAAAGTGGCACACCGTTAATATCTCACTGCAACCTCTCCTCTTATATCGCTCCAGTGAGGCTTTTGCTGATTGGAATTTGACTGGAAAGTCCAGCTTCATTTTAAATACTAACTTCACAGATCACGTATACAGACATACTTTTTCCAGAAAAACTCAATTCGGCGTATACATTTTAACAAAGTATATTGTAATAACGTCACGTCAGAGTGATCATTTATTCAGCATGTTATTCTACGTAATATACTGAAATATTCGTATTATGATCGTTGGAAGTAATATTCAGGACGAAGTTTCACCTGTGACTTTTGCGTGTATATTTAAAGGCTACTAACCTCTGTGATAGATGAACGTCGCTCACTGCGACAGCTAAGTGCTCGAGATTCCCGCTCTGAATGGGAAATAAACCTTATGAAAATTTATAGCACCACAATCTGTTCCATTTTCAAATGTCTTCAAAGTTATTGAAACTCTAATTACCTATTTAATTTAAATTGATAATTGCCTACTTTTTAATGTGCTCAACATTTGTCCTGTGTCATGCTCGTAAATTTAAGAGCTGTGATAAAAACCAGGACTAAAATAAATGTATTTCAAGTAGGTTCTAAAAAACACTTTTGAATAGTAATTTAAAAAAGTTAAATTAGTCAGCTGGATCAGAATGTAGATTCTACGGGAAGAATTGGTTAAATATTCCGTAGTTACTTCATTATACAAACATAAATATATATGGTATTCATATTTATATACAACTTCATTTTTATAATATCCTGTATGAAAATTTAAGCTACAAGTACTGGTTCCGCATAGGCAGGAAAAGGGTCAAAATAGAACGTTAATAATGAAGGAAAAACATACAAAATATTCTTGGGCGTATCACTCAGCCAGGTATCACAATCAGATAAGTTCACACTACCCTACACAAATATTCATTATTATTTATAAATTTAATATTTGTTTATTTTAATAAACACGATTTAATTCCTTGTATTAATGTATTTTTTCAATGATTTCGGAAAAAGTTGTGAGAACATTATTGAAGCACTGGTTTTGTTTTTCCAAACTGTTAAAGACATTTGTTGTCTTATTGACTGAATAATCCTACATAATATATTCGCTGTTGAGGTTGTCCTCAATATTTAGGTAAACAAGAGAACGGAACTACCATTTCCACAAATATTTGTTAATGGTGTACCAATTGGTAAAAAATGAGCCTAATGTCTTACTAATTTAATCCGGAGATATCTTGTATAGGATATTTTTAAGGTATTCCAAGACGATGTTAGAAAAAAAGATTAGTTTACAATGATCTTTAGCTTTTATGATGATATGATTTTGATTTTAACTTTGACTTCAGCTATTAAATTATAAAATTCATGCGTTTATTTGATCTATTCCCCGTTATTATATAGTATTCATTTTTTTATCTAATTCAAGCTAATAGTACATATTTTTCACTCTCAATTCCGCGTGAATCGCAATATTTGGAATACCAATGAATAAATGAATACAAAGGTAGACGTTTCTATTTGCGGCTCAGGATGAATGGATTTTCATGAATTTTTATCTAACTTTAACCAACGTAAGATGGTCTCTTTCAAAATCAACTGTGTAAAATAAATAGCAATTAATGTAATTGTATAAATGCTATTATTAAATTGTTAAAGCTGACATAAATGACTGGTTTGAATTCGACGGGTTTTAATTGAATCGACTGTATTTTGTTACATATAATTATGTAACGCAATATAATTCTCTACTGATCAGGAACTGATTAATGTAACTCATTTAACTTTATAAATATCTGAATAATAAATTTATGTATAAATTCTGTAGTAAAATATATTATTTAAAGTTTTTAGTGGAAGCGTCGCTGCAAAATTTTGAAGTGAAATTTTAGTTATATATATTATATATATAAATTGCGAACCGATTAAAATTACAAATACGACACTATCTAATTTTATTCCTGTCACATGTGTACTGAACATACTATCTTTTCTGCTAAAAATAAAATACAAGGCGCCCCTACTTCGTATTTGTAAAATACCTCAACACATTTTTAATCTTTAATTTAAAGAAAATCTTGAAACCTAATGGCATTGCCACCTACCAGTATCAATCGTCTAGCGTCCAACCAATCCAACCAGCTCAAACACACATAATAGTTCATAAAAATCCGTCCAGCCATTTAGGAGGTGTCCAGTAACATATACACACATGCAGAAGAATGATATATATTATAAAGGAAATAATGACGAATATGAGTTAAATTACAAATACGTATATTAAAACCAAAAGGTTCAACTTATGTTGGTTGATTGTACAAGGTTCACAAAGCCATTGTCCAACACAACATTACGTAGTAAACAATCCCATTTAAAACGTATCCTCAAAATGAAATGTCTAGCTGTGCGGATCTCTTCTTTATTTATGGCCAGTATAATATACTCAGCTTTTATAAAATGCAGGCTCGGAAAAAGCCGAATGTTTTATAATTGCATTATATTTATTGCTTAAGGGATTTGTATTTTTATTTAGAGAAATTAGTGATTATGTCTGATGTTAAATAATATTTTTCCAAGGTTACCGGTTGAAGATCTTATCGGGTCAATTTGTTGCCAACCCAGGATCTACAATATGGATGATTTATATGTGAACGTGTCTGTCCCATGTGTCACATATAGGGCTAATGTTTTACTATTGTGTCTACTTTTTGGACAGTGCAATTGTTAAAATGGACCAAAATGTTTTTCCAGAGACTGAATTACGAGATATGGTGAAAGAAGTGGATCAAGATGGCAATGGAACGATTGAATTTAATGAGTTCCTTCAGATGATGTCTAAGAAAATGCGCGGAGCAGATGGCGAAGATGAACTCAGAGAGGCTTTCAGGTATATTTTTGGTCACATTGTTTCTTTAATTAACTTTTCTCTTCTTATAAAAAAGCTATGCGTCAAACCTTCACAGAATAGCTATAAAACAGTCAAAGTCAACGGACTACTTAATAAACAGTTTTAAAATGAATAAATAAAAATGAATGAATGAATGATTTCCATTGTACCAATTTTTTAGTATTTGAATCTAACGATGTCAGCAAAAGTATTTAATCGAGAGCGACACAATTCTATTGAATTATTTTGATAACGTAGCACATTCGAGTTTATTCTTTTAAATAATTATATCAAATTATATAATAATATATATATAATGTAATACTATGAGCGCAAGAAATGGTACTTGCCTTTTTCTTAGTTTTGATTAATTATTCGTTAAAAATTTTGCACTTTATTAGCGACTTAAAAACGAACAGTGCTCAGTATGAAAATAAATGTTTTAATCGCACTAAAAATATACTTTGAATACCGGTTGTTTTTATATAATAATCTTCTTTCACTAAATATATTTTTAAGACTTCTTCCAAAACATTTCAGGGTATTTGACAAGAACAACGACGGGCTAATATCCTCAGTAGAGCTCAGACACGTCATGACCAACCTCGGTGAGAGACTTAGCGAAGAAGAAGTTGATGACATGATACGTGAGGCTGACCTTGATGGTGATGGCATGGTCAATTACGATGGTCAGTATTATTTTATAAAACAGAAGATAAAAGGAGCATAGTAAGAGAGAGTATTTTTTATTTGATGGTAGGGTTTTTGTGCAAGCCCGTTTGGTTAAAGTACCTTCCACGTATTATCGCCATCTACTATAGTAGTCATCACCAATAGTTAGTATTCTTGTGTTCCTGTTTGAAAGGGCCAATGTCTATAAGCGTTGTGACTACGAATCAGCACCTTGGCGTATGGGTCACCTAGTAGCCACCTGATAACACAGATGCTAAGCTCGATTTAAAAAAACACATTTGGTGCTGGCGACGACATAATTAAATTTACATAATTTTGTAAAATATATCAGTAGATAAAAAAAAATTAGTTCTTCGAAAAAAAAAAAACGTGTGCGTGCCAGGACGTCCGACAGAAGTGATAACTTAAACTGTCCGAAATACGGCTAGTACTGTGGGTTACAGTGAGAGAGGATGAGCATGCCTACCATTGCCGTATGCGTAAGAGAAAGGGAAGCTACACACACTGGCGCTGTAACGCGTTACGTAACGAAGCGGTTTACCCTCTCATAAGAAGTTATCACTTCAAAAAGTTACGATTAACTTAATAACTTATTTCATTCATAAGATCACTCTTAGAGTTATTGGAATCGCCAGTTAAATACAAAAGAGCTAACTGGCGATCAATTTCCGTAAAAATAACAAATGTTAAATGATCATTTGATATAATAGATTTAATATAATAATTTGTTATTCTGGCGAAGTTAACCGCTGATTGTAAAATCCCTTGATATATTATTTTGGTTTTTTCAGAGTTCGTGACAATATTGACGTCGAAAAACTAGTATGCAGAGGAACAACCCAAGAGAGATCGTTCCCCACCGCGTCAGTGTCCGTATCCGGAACTAACCGAGCTTGGCGGGAAAGAAACTCTCATTTAAATGAGTCAGTGTAAACTCAGTTTGGAAGTGTTGTTCTTTACGCCTCAGGGAGTGAATTAACTGTTAATGTGAAACGAAACGCCTAATCTCCCAACGAAGTTTTAGTTGCATGACGTGAGATACGAACGGCCTTTGTGGATGTACCTTTTATATGTGCCGTGAACTGTAACCTATATTATAATTTATTTATCGTGTCGTATATTTGTTCGTTTTATTTTCGTATTGAAATGTTGGCTCGCTAATTTTGTAGCGGATGTGATAAATTGCGGTATGTCTCTTTACATGACATTTAACATCAGTAAAGTTATTCAAAAATAAAAAGGAAGTCGGATTCAAACGTAGATTCGCTAGCTAATAAGGCTGTTGCATGATTATTTGGATGTGCTTTTTAATTAAAGCTATAACGCTTAATGTTTGTACGATCTTGTAAACTCCATTTATCGGAAAGTATAAACGGTCTGTAAATAATGCGTGTGAAATGTCTGTAGATGTAAACGGGCCTCTAAGACCTTTACGTTTCAAATTTGATGCAAATGAGTATATTTGATGTTGAAAACGTTGATGTTTTAAATAATATATGTGTAAAGATATTTATCGGCTACATATTAATAATATATGTACTTAGATTATCGAGATTAAAAGACGAAAGAAAAAAAGTATTTTAAGCGGTGTTTGATCATCATTTGCGCGTCTAATACGCAGTCGTCCCATTAATGCGATCGCTGGAACATGTTTGAAAAGAGAAATCTTGATTAAAGTACGTTTAAAATATTTTTGTGCCATATGTGTAATTATGGCATAATTGCCATATTCATTTCACGAATCATGTCAGAACATGGTTAGCTATTAGTTTTGGTTGATCAAAACGACGGTCACGGTCAGTGTTCACTAAAGCACGAAGGCCCTTGGTATATGATATTGGCCCTTCGTAAGCTAGCATCGTAACTACAAGTAGAATTTAAAATGTTACAGATTGGACTACCAAGAGCTAGCTAAGACAAGAAAAATATTTATTAGTTACATCTGGAACACGATATTCAATTTAAATGTCTAAATTTATTTTGCTAAGTTTTATTTTATCTCACTAAAATATAAAATTAATATTCTAAAATATAATAAGTATCTTCACGTAAATCGAACCATACGAACGTGATGTAATGAAATACATCACGTTCGTATGGTTTCATTTACGCTATAATGCACGTAACTAAACTTAATAAAATTTTATTAATCAATTACATGAACTTTCCTGAGTACTTATTTGCCTAATACTCCTTTGAATGTACCTCTATCAGTGTCTGAAAATCGTAAAGAAACATAAATAATCGTCCATTGGTTCTTGGTCTATAATTTTCAACATATAATACTCCCTTAGAAAATATAGACGTGTCATTTTGATATTGAAATTATTAATATATCTGCAGTAGAAAAAAAAAAAAAAAGCAAAATAATAGTTTTAAAAATAATCGGTTGTGTCCATTTTGTAACCGTAAAATCATTCTGTATACAAACAAGTCTAACAATGATAGTAGAATTAGTCGTGTGTTATTGACTAGATTGTGATCTCCGTTAGTCTTCCAAATCGTGGAGGTTGACTTAAATAAAGATCGTAATGTTTATTATTACTGAATGTGCTTGTATATTTTAGTGGATGAAACCGCACCATTATTGTGACAGCATTTTTTTGAACACTATGTATTATGTCATGTATGTTTTTAAATGTAAAGTTTATTGTCCCCTCGATAATATTATTTGAACAAATATCAAAACATTTTTTTTTAAACCGTTCTGGCGAATAAAGATGTGTTTAAAACTTCCTATTTTGTGTTATTATTTTAAATTAATTTTAAAATTAAAATAACGTAAACATTGTGTATTAAAAATAAGCTAAAAACAATAATAACATCACTTATTTATTTTAACATATTCATTAAAAATGCCAAGATAAGCGAAATATTCTAATAAAATAAATATTATGTAATTAAATGTAACTTCATTTAAACCATTTACAAATTCATATAAAAAAATAATGAATAGTTATTTAACATAATCGTTGTTGATGTATAACATATTATACTATTGTATTAATAATAAATGTGTTCTAGTTTGCATTATATATGTTTAGCAGAGCCCTATATATTATATAAAGTAGTAATATGCAAGATTATATCTATTATAAATTAAATACAGCCTATAATGATTGGGCTTCCTCTTAATTAGGATTGTATTAATTTATTTATTTAAGTGAAATTATTTTATGTACAATAAGGACAATAAAACATTTCTCGTTCATGTCAATTTAACAGATACAAAAAATATAAAATATATTTCTGGATTTTAAAAAACGAAGCACGATATTATGTCGCATATCACGAGCAATAAATGAATAAATAATTAAGTAAATATTTTTATTTATTATAATTAATGGATACAAAAATATATTTACAATTAAAATTATTTTACATTTATTTTTATAATAATAATTTTTAAAATAACCTCATGAATGAATACGTTTAGTCACATAGATATAAATGTTTGTAAATAAATTTAAAAGTGTTCTATAAAATAACTAATTCATATATAACCATAATAATTATTACGTTAATAATAATTAAAATATAAGAATACACGTTTCATTTATTCTGAATTCATTTATTCGTATAATAATATAATTGTTTGGGATATTTCAGAACGCTACAGTATGGTACTGTAATTTTAATCAAAAATATCATCTCTCTGTGTGTGATTCTTAATTATGAAAGAAATATTGGCAAATTTATTTATTGTGAAACAATATAGAATTTTAATCATATTATTATATAATATAATATATATACATATATTATTATGTATTATGCAAAGTAGATTGGTGTATCTAGTTAAATGAATTTACAAGCTTCGTATGAGAAAAGACATTTTAATAAAATTGATATGTGAATTTCGATGACTTTCAATTTCCTATATATAATATATAATGTATATTAAATCTGTCTGTACAGAATTAACACAACACGTTTGAACTAAAAAAAAAATTGGTCGAATATATTATTGCTTTAATTATTTAAAAATATATATTATAACTAGCTGTTACCCGCGGCTTTGCTCGAGTAGAATATGAATATATTTACAAATTCACTTAACATATTACGTTAATGTAATACCTCTGTGTATACCAATTTTGGTGTGTATTTCAGCCCTTAGGGTAGAATGTCCAGAAACGCTTAAATGCGCATCAACTAATTTTTAATCGGTAGTCCAAAAATAAAATTTCGAGCTTCTAACATCAAAATGACGGACTTCTAGACTAACTTGTATACGAAATGTCAACCCCTACTTTTTCCCTTTAGGCCTAAAGTATCAAGAAACGCTTAAATACGTATCATCTACTTATTTTTAATTAACATCCACATAAAGACAATCTATGCAGCCTGGGGATAATGACTGCATCGTCGATGTTAGTGTCGGTGTCTGTGAATTGACCTGGGAATCATTTTGCTGACCGTGTCTTTCCTGGGTAGGCTTTTTGCAGCGGTAACCGACATCCACGCGGGCGGAGCCGCGAGCGACCGCTATTAAACATATAAAAATATAATAAGCTTTGAATTTTCAAAAAATATTCATTGTACACCTACAGATTCGGTCGATTTACTCCTTAATTATATGTATAGAAAAAAATTGGCGGTAAATAAGTTTATAAAATCAAAAATCAAGTCATAATATGACTATTTACATCACACACACACCCATGATCTGTATAGTGTTATAGAGTTTTCATAATTTTCGCAAAGTTTAAAAATTTCATCTTTTTACTTCTATTTATTTTTTATTTTGTATCTCTATGGGTTATTTTGATTTCCTTTTGAGATACGCAATCCTGTCACAAATCCGGAATCTACGCAGACGAAGTCGCGGGCAGAAGCTAGTTTTTAATAAGTAGTCCAAAAATAAGGTTTCATGCTTGTAACTTCAAAACTGTTGGTCTTCGAGACTATCCTATATACGAAATGTCAACCCGATTTCTCTCTTTAGGCATAAAATATCCAGAAACGCTTAAATACGAATCAACTTATTTTTAATCGGTAGTAACGGAAGAGTTTTATATATATTGATTACTTTTAGAGCTAAACTAATTTAATGGAATATAATTAATAATGAATATATAATTTTAGTAATTAATATTGTAATTATTTTTAATTTTGATCACAACAATAAACATAATCTGTTTTTATAATTCACTACACCCAGCTCCAGTAGGCGACTCAATCCAGTATTGGAATGATATTGGCAATCGCTTGACGACAGCTGTCTCCTTCTTTCCAATCGTCGGTATTATATGTGTGACACGATGCACTGCTGTACATCTGCAGTTTATTTACTGTAAATCACTCTCATTGTGTTTGTTTTGAGCGTCCGATCTTTCATCTGTCATATACTTCTCTAACTAACGGACTTAAGGGCTTGGAATTCTCGCATCTGCACTCTCACCTTCTACGTTCCAATAGCATTTAAAAAATGGAAAAGAGCTATAAAATTTTAATCGCGTATCAATTTTAGTTTTCCAGAGACTAGAGGCGAAGACTCTCTTGCTATGTCTTATTCCATATGCTATGTCTGCTTATTTATACACAGTATAAAATTAAATCGCTTCCCGATGTCCGTAAGCTTAGACCTTTAAAACTACGTAACGGATTTTGTTTTTAATACGGTTTGCATCGATAAACAGAGTGATTAAAGATGAAGGTTTATACGTCTAATAAGTGAAGCCGATAATTTCAACTTTCCTAGCTGGAAAAAGAAGAATTTATATTTTGACATTCGTTCTTCATACTAAAAGCTGTTTATAGACACTTAATATACCCATATGAAGCCGGGACCGGTACCTAGTATATAAATAATAGATGAAATATAAAAAATAACAAACTACGCGAAAAACGTTATTAACGTTATTAACGTTATAAACGTTATTAACGTATATTTAGTATAAGATAACATATCATTATCACATTATCGCATATATTTATAAAATAAATATTAAATTAGCACTGAAGATAATTAAATCATAACAAAGAAGATTATCTCGTTATATAACACTATTTAAATGATTACATTAGAAATATACCGTTGATACTATAAGAGGTATTTAAACAGATTTACTTTGATTGTTATTATTAATTTCACTTAAGTCATTTTTACAATATTTAATCTTTGTCACGGATCCGAAAGGCTGTGGGATCTATTAAATATATCGCATCTCGTGATGTGTTCTGGTCATAGCTCATAGATTAGATCTCTGGAGGCTTTAGATAATCTCAAACTTCCCCCTGCACTCCTAACTTCAGTATTGTTTACCTACTTTCATAGAATTATCTTTTATACTAATATTTTAACGTGCTAAGTCTCGTTTTTTTTTTTGTTTCTTTTTTCCATATCATAAATATATATATATATCAATGTTTTCTGTAAATATTATTTTGTATATTTTTTAGAAAACATTTTAATATCCACTTCGAACCAATTTTCATGCAAAGTCAAAAATTTTATTTCATTTTTTGCTTAAAATCTTAAAATGTCGAAAGTGACTTACAGTCGTATACTATTTTGATGCATGAATTTGTCGCGATTAAAAGCGGATTTTATAAAAGTACATATATCTAAATATTAACATACATAACTATAATGCAAAAATCATGTTTTATGCTAAATATAATAAATATGTGATTATATATTTAATATTATCAATCATAAAAGCATGTTTTCTGCCAGTTAGTTATTTGAGCAAATATTTTATTTTGTATTTCGCTTATCCGGTTTATGAATGTGACATCACTTGCGCACGCGCAACTAGCTTCGACCAATCGCATGGCGCGCTCGGCACACGCCTGTCACGCGTCATGCGCCTGCGCTGTGGCCGCGGGGTGTCGAGAACATAAATATGGAATGGGACATGTTTATATAAAATAAATCTAATTAGTTTCGTATATTTTATGTACAAAACAATAAATATGATTAGATCTTGGGTTACTTTAGAAGGTTTTGGATTTCATTCAAATTACTGCATCATTGATACAACCGACAAAATTTCAACAGTTATTTTGGTACAACGGTAACAATATGGTTATGACTATAGATATAAATTATTATCAAAATATTGTTATGTTTAAAACTAATAATAAAAATAATACTAATATTATATCATATTTAATTTATATTATTGACAAAACCATTACTTTAGACCTGTTTAACTAGTGCCCAAGTTTTGCAGTATACTTTAATGATAATAATTTCATAATTTCAATAATCAATAATCATTAATAAATAATAAAGCAAAGACGCTACTCAACTGTCTCATGTCCACATACACATACTGACAGTGGTATAAATGCACTAGTTGAAATTGTAATTCAAGAATATGTACGTTTCTGTGTATTGCTGAGCCAGTTTCATATATAATAAAACAGTATGATATATAAAATAAACCATTTATCAATCAATGAATTAAACTATTCTTTAAAAAAAAAGTCGACTCCATACTCGTATACCATCGTCACGTTTCAATCTCGAGAAGGCACGTCCCGGTCTAAAAAGATAAAATAATTAATTCAAATAAACGAATAAAATACTTTTCTTATCTGACTTTTTATAATTAAGTACGATATTATGTATAAATAGATAATGACAGATATTAATAACTTTAGTTATGTTAACCGAAGATTTAATAGGTAGCGACCCACTCGCAGTATTGTTGTGTTCCGGTGAGTTATTGTAACTGAAGGTACATAAAGTCTTAGTTCCCAAGGTCGGTGGCTTATTGGCTATGTATGAACGGTTAATATTTCTTACAGCGCCATTGTCTATGACCGGTGGTGAACACTTATGTACCATCAGGTGGCCCATTTGCTCGTCCGTCTACAAGCATCATAAAAAAAGCGATATATTTACATAGTACCTAATCAGTTAATTTTGCAGTTACTTTATATTTAAACAGAATAGCCTTGCCTTGCTTTGGTTAACACTGACTCAGAAAATAACTGATTAAATACTGTAACTATTGAAATACTATTTTAATGTAATTGTAATGTCAACTAGCCGACACCCGTCCGTTTCGTTAGACATTAAATAAAAGCAGGGAAAATTCAACGGAATTAAAAAAGTAATAATCCATAACCATTGACGGATACTTCCATTGGACATCACATTGATACTTTCAGAAGTATTCTCGTGATTGGCTCACAAAGAAAAAAGCAATGTTTTATTTTTTTATTAAAGCATATTATTTATAGAGAAAAAACAGCCCAACACAACGTGAAGAAGACCTTATATACACGTTCCTCAAATAAGACGACTACAATCAACATATACAATTATATACATATCGAGTAATATTACTACAACTGACTACAAGTCACGAATCCCTTACTACCTTACACGTCTTCCATATTTCGCAAGACTTTGTTTATTTAAATTTAAAAACATACAAACTTTATGTGAAAAGAATTAAATTTTTGATATACTATCGCACCCTACAAGCATGAGGCCGGTTCCTTTATCAGTTTGTAAAACTGTTTTTATTTAAACAACTGTATCTTTAAATTCTAAATTGAAACGATCGCTTTCAAAGCCGAGTCATGTTTACCCTCACATAATTGTCAAGTTCATATTTATAAGAATTTAATATATTATTTCAATAGTGGCTCGGTATATCAATTTTAATTTTGTCCCATAGACTAAGAAAATCTATCTTTTATCATGTTCGAAATGCGACACCCGAGTTAATCCGATCCCTATAATCTCTATTAAAATTAATTACTAAATAAATTACTTCACATACGATTACAAATCACCACACTAACACTATTCTTGTGGTATCAAAATGGACGAACGAAGAACATTGTTTATTTAGTTTATGCTTCGGCTTTATGCAGGTGGTAGCCCGGTAGATACTGTTTGCGGTTCGAATCATGATCGATCCTCTGTAACTACAGCCACAAGGAGGAGATAACATCTTAGTTCCCAAAGTTGGTTGCGCATTGGCGATGTAAGGAATGGTTAATATTTCTTACAGCGCCAATGTCTATGGTGGTGACCATTTACCACCAGGTGTCCCGTTTTCCCGTTCACGTACCAATATCATATCATCATCAAAAAGAGTAATTTTATGCCCCATTTTTAATAAAGGAATTACTAATACCCCTATTTACCCCCACCATTTAAGCTTAAAGCATGTACTAGAAATGGGGATGACAATAACCCAAGGGTTAGAAATGATTCTGCGACAGTTTACATCGCTAGTCGGCCCTTTCGCTATTGAAGCTATAAAATATAACTTATATGAAAAAACTTGAATACTATAAAGTAATAAGCAATTCGTATAACTGAACTGACATTTACATATGTATACACTGACATTTTAAATGCTTATAACGTCTAATTATATTTATTAGTGAACTTGTACTTGAAATACGTTGTCAAATATTGACCATGACTTTAAAAACAATGACGTTGTAACGAAACATTTGTTCAAATACAGGTTTTATTTACCATATACGTTGAAACATATATATTTTAATGATAGAGTTTTGAAAAATGATGTTTATTGAAAGTAGAAAAGATAATTATTCACTATCTAAACGATCTTAGAAACCTTCTATAGAAGGAAAATTATAAATAGATCATAAACAACTATTGATATGCAATTGCACGTTGATTTTATTTAATTCTACTTCGATTCGAACATAGCTTACGTAAAATCTATATAATTTAAGAAGTGTACCACAAATATCTTTCCGCGTTTACTTAGGCAAACGCAAAAAATATACACTTTTGCACGCGCGTCAATTATTCGTCATTCTGCACATAGGTATAAAAAAAACTACAGCTTGAGTGCAAAATTAGTCGGCATAAATCGTAACGTATTTATATGAATAATAATAGCAATTTATAAGGAATGATAAATCAATTCATAACATTCTCATTTACCTCTGTAATTGAACGTAAATCTATATATATATATGTATCCTAGGAGTAAAAGGTCAGATCAGAAGAGAGAGAAAAAGAAGGATCAATACAACATAATACTATGCAAATGCGTGACGAAGAGTCTTTGTGATCAAAATAATGCAAATTATTGTCTACATCGTACATATGAGTAGACAAGATTATTTAGGTCGAGCAAAAATAAAAATTCGGCTTACAAGACATAGACAAAGACTTACTACTAAACGATACGATACATATTAGTAACCCAAGGCAATGAACACTGTTTTTCTTTTACACTTTTTTGGCTAAGGAAATTGCTCTGCACACTTTTAAGTCTGGAATTTGCATTTAAAAAGATATATTGGACAACATCACATACATTACTCTGATCCCAATGTAAGTAGCTAAAGCACTATTGTTATGGAAAATCAGAAGTAACCATAGCACCACACACTAATGAACTTTTTCTTGACAACCGGTGTGCACACTACTCGACCACAGAGGTTGTATTAATGCATTACAGAACATATATATTAAGTTGAGAATATTTCGACATAATAAATAAATAAATAAATAATATATAAAAAAATATATTAAATTTACATTTTTAATTTGAGAGATATCCAAAAGTGCTATGACGTTAGTATTATAATTATCAAACATGGTTTTTGTTTTTTATATGATTTATGTCACATTACCTTGGGCCAGCTTAAATTTAAGAAAAAAAAATTAAAAAAAAACTTTACTACTAAACTACATATAAATGAGTGATCGAAATGAAAATGCTCTCACGAAGCGGGGTCAAAGTCATTCGATACCTTTACAACAATCAGGTCGCACGATTCCAATACAAACAGATCATTTAATGTTCTATGGCGCTCAAGGGCCGTGCCTTAATATTATTTAGCCTTTTAATGTTTAATTTTAATTGTATTCATAAATTGTTTGAGAGAAATTTCTTTTGGTTAAAGACAAATGTTAAGATATTTGAGAGTATCCTAAAAATGTATGGTCTGTAAGTTGTCCAAAAATCCATTCCTAAATAATGCTTTCTTTAAAAATTAAACCTATGTTCCAAATTTTAGCTTGCTAGCTAATAAAGTTTAGCAAAACTCAGTTTAGATTGTACGTTGATAGTCAGTTAGGACAGACGATTTTATAAGTTAGCATTTTACAGAAGAACATAAAGTAAGTAAAATTTAAATATCAGTTTTATTAAGAGCACGAAGCTATAAAGCTAAAAACTATAAGACATTAAAATTTTGAAATATTGTTTATCGATGTACGTTTGATCAGTCAATAAGTACTGATTAATAAAGCTTTTGCCAAGACATATGTTTACGATTAAAATTGTTGTTGAGTTTTCTTGGCCAAATAATTTAATTATAAGTAATTATATTAATAAGATAAGTTTGGTAGTTTTTATAACGTTCATCAGCGGTAGGATATTTAACTTATAGAAATATTTTTAAAAGTATAATAACAATAATATAAAATTACTTCTCATTATAAGACCACTTGCACAATTTGCTAAGAAGTTTATTTATATTTGACTAAATATAACTTTATTTCAGTCAATCTGGTGACCCTAGATCCCTTGCAAGTACCCAATATTACGAAACTTTCCGAAATCTTTTCAAGCTTTTACGCGTCGATTATCTAAATCAAATCAAAACAATATTATTTACACAATACAGAACCAAAACCATCTTAGTAACTGCAAAAAGTTCTTACGCGAAAGAAGACAAACTTAAAATTGCAAAAATTGTGTTCCATTCGTTCGTTTTTTAAATTCATGGTGGATACGATGACTCTCATTAGTAACTATATAACTATTTTAATAGAAAATACTATCAAGGTGAGCAATAGAAACGACAATAACACAAGGTACTACAATACTCTGTGAAGGACGTACCGTATCAGTCAACGATGCAGTACTATCACAATGGCCTGGCGGATCATTCACATCCTCCTTAAGATGAATGGCGCCCACACAATAGTGTGGTATGGACGAGTAAACAATTATAGTCAGTTTACTGTTTAGATGATACGATGGGAGGTCCGAAATTTTACGGAACAAAGACGAAGACGGGTATACTTACTTGGTACCATTGTAATCGGGAACTTATTAAATATCTTAAATCCTACTTAGTTTATTTGGAACTGATTTACCTCCAAACATTTTTTTAAGACATTTTCTGCCTCGCACAACCACTCTGTGGAACCAGCTTTCGCCGGCGGTTTTTTCCGAACCGATACGACTTGGGAACCTTCAAGAAAAGAGCGTACTCTTTCCTGAAAGGCCGGCAACGCAACTGCAAGCCCCCCGGTGTTGCAGATGTCCATGGGCGGTGGTAGTCACTTTCCATCAGGTGAGAAAATATTTGTTCTATTTTGGACACGATTACAGCCGTTGTTTATTTTTTCTTAAAATTAAAATATTTGAATAAATTATTAAAATATAAAGTTTTTTTTTTGGATCTGTTATTTTTTTATTTTCATAATTTAAACAATTTCGACTACTATATTAACCTAACCTAACTTAAAAACATATTATATTATATTAATATTATATATATTAGTATAATATATGTATACATATGGTCGTATATATAAATCGCGTCGATAGTGTCACACCGTTCAATACTGTTCAAGTGGTTGACGCATAAAGAAAAAAAAAAGCAATATGTATATATTAATGTTTAAATATTCGAGTGATTTATATAATATAGTAGATAGTTTATATATATATCTAAATATAATGGATTACAATTCAAAACTTAAGCGTAGTTTTTGAGTTAAGAAAACTTTTACTTTGTTTTACTTACTTTTAAAAATTATTCTTTTTGGACAACTTGCGTTAATAAGAATGCTTTTAGATAAATTCAAAATATACTTTATTCAAGTAGGATATTTCGTGTACGCCATTTATAGTTACCAGTTGGTAATTTGTAGGTGGTAACTTAAATTGAACTCAACCGATGTTCAGGATTTAGTTTCTACCAAGAACAATTCATTGCTTGAAATTTACTTAGTAGTAAGTGATACGGCTTGCACATGCACAAATATGTGTGTGTCTTTGTGCTTTCTTACCATGCAAATGTCTATGTGGTGACGACTGACCATCAGGTCAATTTGCAAGTCCGCCTACCTTTGCCATAAAAAACAACCAGCAAAAAAATCAATAGGTACTTTTACGATATTGAATTTGCGTGGAAGTCAATGAGATATTTAAATATAACCAAAAACAAAATTAACGATATTACTCAAATTAAAAAATAATCTTATCCAATAAATATGCTCAAAAACTACGACATTGAAGTTGCGTGGAAGTCAATGAGATACCTATTTAAATTTCACCAAAAACTGAATTAACGATATTACTCAAATTAAAAAATAATCTTATCCAATAAATATGCTCAAAAACAAGTCGAATATTTTTTTAAAGTTAAGCAAGCTAATTTTTATGAAATATTGTTTGTTAAAAAATGATCATTTAAAAAAAATTGTGTCAGATAAGGCGTCGTGCGTCAGTCTTCTCAGACAGTGTAGACTCACGGTGGTGAAGCGTGGTACAATTATACAGGGCGTTCTTGAAATAAAGTTACATAATTACCATTTTTTATTTATGATTTATTTAAAAAAATATTTATTTTTTATGATAAAAGAACTTTTTATATTTGTATATTAAATTATGTGTTTTTATTGTATTAAAGAATAAAACTTTATAAAACGCCTATTTATAAGTCCGTTTGGGTTTAACAGAGGTATTAGTAAAAAATGTTTTTTAACGAGTGAACATGTAGTTTGTTCCTCATGCCTCATTAGGGAGATGACTTCTATAATCGGTTTTGTTTATACTTCATACATTTTAAATGTCTATGAGTAGAAGACATCGTTTATCAAGTAGTCCACTTACATTTATGCCTTTATCATCATATTATATAAAAATTGTTTTTCTCTATAAAAAGAGGTTATCAGCGAGTCCCAGGGCTCTTTATAAACTTGTAAGACTGGGTAAGGCTAAGATGATCTAGATCATCATGTGTCAAGTCTAGTTTTCTGGTAAAGGAGGTATAGAGCGTCATAGTCATTTGTGTGACAAAGTTCTTTAAATAAAGAAAAAAAAATATTATGAATTAATAAAGTCTAGAATATAAAATCAACCTATATACGTACACAGTCGACATTTATAAATCGCAACTTGTAGAGATAAGTGACAGTTAGCCGACCACGCCCCCTCAGTTACACTGAAATGTTTACTATCCTGTGCGTTCTGACCACGGTAGGCGCTGTTCAGGGAATATATTTTGGTAAGAGTTTGTACATATTTGGGGACGTGTTTTTTTTTATTACATAGATACTAACGAGCTTGGTAATATTGTATATAACGGGTAATATTTGTTGTATATCATACATGATATATGTACATATAATTTTAACAGTATATGATTATGATATGTAGGTATCTGATTGATGAACAAGTCGATTATTCTCGGTAGAATCGAAATACTAAACCGGTACTAACCGGTAACCAGTAGTTTAAAATTTAATTTATATCACGAAATGACGATTTAAAATGTGCTCGTAAATGCATCCTTGAATAACGTTTTTTCAAAGTCTATTTTGTCATATAACCTCGATTTTTGATCCTTTTAGACAATTGATACGATTTTTATAAGGTTCTATTTTTGTGTTTTATGCACGTTCAGTTGACTCAATTTTCGTTTTGCACAATACAAAATAGGATAATTTTCGGTGTAAAGCCGGTTTCATTCCACGACTAATTATGTAACTTAAACTGGTTAAGGTATTTTGAAAATTCATAAAATAGCTATTAATTTTTGTTAATAAAAAAATATTCAATTATTTTTTTTACACGACTATAAAAATATTTCCTTAAGCACGCATTTGCCCAGCGTGAGGACATCTACGGTAAAATTTTTCTTATGACAGACTAAATAAAGTGGAATACACGTTTCAGGGATATTTACTTTACTAAAATTTATATTAGGGACCTTCGGGATTGTACCCTCTTTTTAATACTGTACATAGGTTGTACAATATTAAAAAAGTGGGAAAAATAATAACGACCAAAGAAACGATGGATGGATTGCGTGAAAGACGATATGGTTAGAAATAATGTTACTTGTGAGTCCGACAGAGAAGTATAGAAGAAGAAGACGTTCTACTTGGGGTCGGCCCCCAAGTTAAATTACGATCATGGCAGGAGGATGATGATGATGTAGGTTGTACACACCCATCATTCATATGCAATATATTTAATATTACATGGTTATTTTTTAATGTTATTAACCATTTTTCGTTTTTGGTTCTACCATAAACTCCCCCTTTAATAGATATTTATTTAGGCAATATAAAGATAATATTTTAGTTAGGTGTTAGGACTTTGTGCTAGCCCGTTTGGACGTACCACTCACCCATCAGATATTCTACCGCCAAACAGCAGTACCCAGTGTTGTTATGTTCCGGTTTGAAGAGTGAATGAGCCCGAAACAATCGTATCCACTATAGCGGTCATATCAGTTCAGGTATTACGATTTTTTATGGATGATTCTGAAGAAGTAAATCCTACAAAACTAGTTCTGCGCCTTCATATTAAAAATCGTAACTCCAGTACAATTTAATTCTCATGTAAAATATACATTATTATTATGAACGGTCTAAATTTTCTCTAAATACATTTTATCGTTTACATCTTGAAGTTCAGAATTAGTTTTTGAGATCAAATATTTGAATAAAAACTTTTTTCGTTTGGTATCATATATAGGCGCGTATATGGTTGTTTAATTTATATATGTATGTATATATGCCTGTGTGGTATCAGCAGAATATCTGCACGTTATATTCTCCATGAAATTTAATTTGAAAAACATAATATAAAATTAAATAAAAAAACGCCATCAAGTTTTTTCCTTTAAATTAAAATTGGACCATACAGGAAGTATACCCATTCAAACAAAAAAAAAAACCACCTATTCTCACATCATTTCGCTTACATTAGCAGCCTGTAAATTTCCCACTGCTGGGCTAAGGCCTCCTCTCCCTTTGAGGAGAAGGTTTGGAGCATATTCCACCACGATGCTCCGATGCGGGTTGGCGGAATACACATGTGGCAGAATTTCGTTGAAATTAGACACATGCAGGATTCCTCACGATGTTATCCTTCATCCCCGAGCAAGAGATGAATTATAAACACAAATTAAGCACATGAAAATTCAGTGGTGCTTGCCTGGGTTTGAACCCTAAATCCCGGTTAAGATGCACGCGTTCTAAACACTGGGCCATCTGGGCTTCGCTTACAATAATAGAATTAGTAACATAATATATAATATTTTTGACAAGCGAGTGAGTAGTTATAATATTGACTGGAACTCTTAATATAATCGTAAGTCACTTATTAATCTTTATTAGCTGCTAATCTAATTACAAGTTGATAAGGAATTAAGATCAAAGTTATAAATAAATTGTTTATCAACATTTATAAAACGATGTAGTCAGAACGAATAGGGACGTAACACTTTTTGTAGAAATAATTATTAGTATTTTATATTTATATATAATTAATTTATTATATTCTTCTCTTCAGTGTATTCTCAGCATAAACGAGGACTTAAGCCCTTCCTCAGCTAAACGTACATATTTTTAAGAGATTATAATTTCCAACTTGGTTATAACCGTGAAATAGTTCATAACATTAATTTCCGCTAGCTTCATTCCGGTGAGGAGTGCAGGCAAGTGTTAGTTACCCTATGTATGCCTGACCTGTGTTTTATTTTCTGTACTCTGTACTGAGGCGACATGTATGCAAAGATTTATGATACAATGATGTAACAAATAAATAAACATATATTACATATACAATACTTGTGTATGTAACTAATAGTCGCCCGCAGTTTCGCTCGCTTTTTAAAGGTTGGTCGTCAAGTGTTAGGTATACAAAGAAGCATAGCTTCCTTGGGGTTAATGGTTGCTTCATGCCAAATTTCATCAAATTGGGTTCAGGTTTGCCTGTTAAAGCGTAACAGGCAGAGATACTTTCGTATAATTTAATATAGATTTTTGAAGACGCTACTAATATTCATTTAACAATATCAATGAACTATACATACTTTGATTTAACGTAAAAGGACGTTATATTAAAAACACGAAAATCAAAGATTTTATAAAGACTTCTAAAATGTAGCAGTTCTATAACTTCTGAAACATACTATACCCAAAAACCATGAGTTGGCTTGGAAAAGATACACGTGACGCAATTGTAACTTTTAGGCGTCAGAAACGTTTAATTGATAATGAACTTTTAATTTTATCGAGCCCAAAGGTCTACACATCACCAAAAAAAGACCTAAAAATATATACATATAACTTATGTGAAGTATTACTAGATTGATTGATAGAAACGAATGTATCTTTGTTCAATGAGCAAGTTTAAAATTTTAATTATAATATCATTTTGTTTTAAATTCTCACCTATAAATGAATTAGGAGGTGATTTGTAAAATGATGTTGTCTTCTTCTTTCATATTTCAAATAAATTATGACAAAAAGAGAGAATCTAGAGTTTAAATACCGCCACCACCACCACCACTATACCTTTGAAAGGCCGGAAAAATTGAACAAAAATCAGCTTGGCGACCTTAGTTGAATTCGAGTGACAAACGGAGTTTGAATTTTAAAATTTATTAATATATTCAGTTTAAGTGCTTCCAAGTATTATTTTTGGATCACGGGGTCTTCCCTGAACACTTTTATTTGACGTAATAAATATCTCATTGAAGTAGTTCTTTGTAAATATGTGCATTCAATGTTTAAACATCCGAGATTTAACGGGTGACGTAATTAGTTTTAAGAGCCTAAGTTTTCCTAATGTTTTCGATAATTATTTCGTATAAATCAATCTGAAATGTAGATGAATTTTGCAAGGATTACAAAGACACCATTTTTTGGTGGTTCATTTCTATTTCCATTTAAATGAAAATTAAACCACTATCTAGGGCCTAGGCTCTTGTTCCAAATCCTGGGTCAGGCCAATAAGATGTTATTTGCTTTGATCAAAAATGCATCGGGGTTTAGCTTTGTAATGTATTTACTAGATAAACGAGCCAGTGATAGTACAAATTTTATAGCTGAATTCTAAATAAGAATTAATTTGGGCTCTCTTATCCGGCAACCGATATCATCAATTAGTATTTGCATAATTATCGCATCAAGTTACGATAAACGCAAAAAAAAACGTTACCTTACCTAGATAGGTTCATTTGACAGCTCGCTTTATCAAATTAATTCGTACCAAAATGTCATTGGTCATTCACATTTGTCATTTGACTGTAACATAAGTTTTTGGGACATTTCTCTAAATTTGAGGAGTTTTTAAATTCCAGTAGTGATGTTGTATTATTTTAAACGAAGGTTGGGTTTAAACCCGGATTTAAAAGACTATTTAGTTTAGGTTCCTTATGCCTTCCTAGCTGATTCTTTGATAGATATGATTATACTAGGTTGAATGATTTGTTACTAAATGCTATTTATTTGAATAAACAAACATATTCCAATTTGTTTTTATATTAATAGTAATAGTAGTCTGTAAGAAAATTAGTCCAAAAATTTAAGTAAAATTTGGATTTTTGAATTGCTGATCGGTGCAATTTTTTGCGGTATAACGAAATCAAACAGGTTCCAGAAACCTGTTTTGAATCGTACTGACTACTCGAATTGATGATACCGTTATATTAACATTAAGTCTGACAAATTTAGTACTTTTAAGGCAAGATTTTGATAAACTGGAATTTTGATTCATATTGATGGTTTAAAGGTGGTTGTTTTAACATCCTGTTATCCATTGCTAAAGCCTACTTCCCTCTCTTGAGAAGAAGGTTTAGACTTTATTTCTCACTTCTGAAAGAATCTCATGTGATAATCTCTAAAAATGCAAATTTCCTCACGATATTCCTTCACACGATAACAATATTAAAAACACAACAGAATTAATTACAGTTGCAGAATTATCGAATCGTCGTGCAGTAGATATACATTTAAATATACCGCACGTGTATGTTAAATTAATTGGTATCTTCAAAAGAATTTAAAAAAAAAATGCTAAAACAACTTATTTAACTTAATCTGTTGTCGCGTGGATAAAATAAAAACGTATATTCATTTATTGTTGACACTACATTAAAAAAAATACTAAATTTACTTTTATAAGAGCACGGATTTGATGAAATCCTGATATTAAAAAGTTTTATTTTAAATTGATTATTATTTATAACATCTCCAATGTTTACAAAATATGTTAGCATCTAAGGAAACGATCACTAAGAAATAGCTTTACAAATTTAATTTTGATTTCAATTCTAGGGAATAACCCTGTCCAGTGGAGCTGTTATAATATATCTTATGAGTATTACTTTTACCGGAACAAGAATAAGCATATTTATATATCTAGATCTACTTGTATACGATAGTAAAGATATCAATATTACACACAGACACGTAATTATAAAGTTAAGGATCGTGATCAGATGTAAGTCGTAAGATCGGCTTGTCCGCTGCAGTTAATAAAAGTGTTCTGTCTCGTGCGCACGAGTCAGACGATGCGATGGCGCAGGGACAGGTGTTAATAGTTTTACTCGTACTAGCGATAAGTCATATTGGCGCAGGTATGTCATTATTTTAATAATTTTTTTTTGTCCAAGTCGCTTTATTTCGATAGTATTAATTGATACATTTATTTTTTTATTTTTCAAATTGCAACTATGTAACTGATTATTTTGTCATTATAATTCGTTTCAATTGTTCGAATAAATAAATTGCCTTTTTTTTTTTTTTAAATCATCAACATCGGAATTTCTACGATTGATAGTTATTTTGTTTTAATTTATACCGTTGTTTATTATTTTTGACTTAACAATCGTTTCGATGAATATTTATAAGATCGTGTCGATAATTGGGAAATAAATTAAATCTCATGTGACATCTATTTAAATTATTTTAAGCGTTTTGTTAGACTGATGAATGTACTAGTTTCCAATGTGTTTTTCAATATCTTTCTTTTGAAATTGTGCCTGTTTTAATTAGTGTTACGTTTGTGATAAGGGTGTGATGATAGCTAATGAGTCAAAAAACCTACAATATTATCTAAAATATTTACTTAATAGTTAATACAAATATATATATATATATATGTTTAATTTCCTTAATATATATGATTAATTATTCTAGCTTATCTTAATCGAAATCAATTTAATTACGAATATAGTCTTCAGCATCCAATGACATTTACTGGCTTGTATATATATATTTTTAATTTAAAAAAAAATTTGACCGAGCCGTGATAGCCCAGTGGTTAGAACGCGTATCTTAACCGATGATTGCGGATTCAAGCCAGACAAGCACCGCTGAATTTTCTTATATTTATAACTCCTCTTGTGCTGAATGTGAAAGTGTTAACAAGTATTAACTCCACGCTTTTTTATCATCTATATGATTTAAATGACTTTTTATCAGTCCGACCTGTCTGTACCCAGAAAGTTAATCTCAGGTCTTATAACGAGCCACTAGGGTAACGAGGCAGTCAAATATAGGCTATAAATATAACATACATATGTGCCCGCGGTTATAACTGCGTGTTATATGTGAGATTACACATTATACACTACACTATGTTTATTCGAAATTTTATTTTATTCCCTCAAGCCGTTTTTTGGTTATTGCGTAACAAACAGGCAAAGATACAAAATTTTGCATTTACGATATTAATGCAGAAATATATTATTTATTTAAATAATAAACGTCATAAAAAATATCCTGTCGAAATAATCTGCGTCTTTGTAAAATTATATTTGAACATAAGGGCGGTCGCTCACCGAGAGAATTCGCCTATATAGTAACAATCTTAGGTTCGATTTTGAACATTGCGTTACAATGATTGGAGACCGTTACAAAATGTTAAAATCTAAGTTTAAATTTAGAACATTCGCCTATAATGGAGTCAGTTGTTTATACACTGTTATACTCATTTCTAAAGTGTGATATGGCTAAGTACGCGTGCATTTTAATCGATTATTCCGGCTTCAAACTCAGACAAGCTCTATAGAATTTTCATGTGCATAATTCACATCGTGCTCGGCGGTGAAGGAAAACATCGTGAGGAAACCTGCAAGTGTCTAATTTCAATGAAATTCTGACACATAACAATCTTACAGGCTGGTGGAATAAGCTCCATTCCTTCTCCTTAAAAGGGAGAGAAGGCCTTAGCCCAGCAGTGGGATATTAACAAGCTGTTACATTATTTTACTCACTTACTTATGTTATGCTCGAATCTGAGCTGCTTCCATATAAGTAAACCTCCCGGTGAGAGACCGCCCTAACGTAACGAGTTCTAGTCTCATTAGACAATGTATATGTCCTGTCTGAGTGAAATTAAATCCAGATCTGTCTAATAAATTCCAGTGACGTAAGTAATCTCTGGAATGTAGGTTAAGTCATGACGATATTTTTATCCAAAGTCATAATATTTTAGTGGAACAATTTTATTTATCAGTCAAATTGCACTTCCGTTTCGAGAATGAATTTTGATATAAGAATGACATAACGTTTAACGTTAATTATATTATTATTTAGAATCGAGATGGTCCAGTGGTTGAAACGTGTGAATCTTAATCAACCATTTGGGTTCAAACCTAATACTAAGTTTTTATGTACCTACTTTATTTTTTTCAATAATTAAAGGTTTTTTTTATGAAATAGGTAGGTAGACTGGCACACAGGACAGGACAGACCTATCTGATGGTAAGTGGTCACTACCGCCCATAGAGATATTACCCATTCCTTACATTACACCAATGCGCCACTTAGTTTACTAAGCTTACATTTTCAAACAGCAACAATAATTGTGTGTGGTTTGAAGGATTAGTGAGCCAGTGTAACTAAAGGCACAAGGGACGTAACAACTTAGTTCCCAAGGTTTGGTGGTGAATTCACGATATATGAGATGTTATGGACAACGTGATATTTATTACAGTACCAGGACATCATCCATGACTTATTTATTTATTCGAAACACCATCGGCATATTCACAATAACAATGCAATCAAAAGTACGCGAACCGCTGCAGTGTGATACACCACCACAGGTATTTACAGCACTATTGAATTACAATAAAAAGTAATACACTCT
Source organism: Vanessa tameamea (assembly GCF_037043105.1). NCBI lineage: Eukaryota > Metazoa > Arthropoda > Insecta > Lepidoptera > Nymphalidae > Vanessa > Vanessa tameamea. The sequence continues at coordinate 10,520,299 of NC_087321.1, forward strand.
TAAATTAATAATAATAATAGAAACTTAAACAATCACAAACTTAGGCAAAAGATACGGCTTAAGGCTCAATGCAAACGTAACAATTATAAACCTCTAAAAATAAAAATAAAGCAACAATATGAACAATGGAATGCTACCCACTTATAGCGTGTAATACTGACTTACCATCAGGTAGTCAATCTGCAAGTCTACCTTCCAAAAACCTGCCTATCTTAAAAAAAAAAGCAACAGTCAAATCGGCCAGAATTAGTCCCATGACTTGAATCTATACGGCTGGTATGACCAAGCTAAAATATTTGAAATAATTAGTCTCTTATCGTATTTTTTTCATAAATTATATCATTAACGATTTCATAACACGTAATATGACGTGAAAGTGTTAGAAAATTAAAATATTGTATTTTCAAGACGTGACTTAGATAAAATTTAAAAATACGTGACGATTTTATGTTAAAGGTGATAATAAATATAGGAACGCGATAAATTTATTGTTGTGTGACAACATTGTATTGATTGTATCGTAGTAGTACATTATATTATGAAAATAATTCAAGAGATGAAAAAGTATGGTATGTATACTCTTGGGACAGCATAAATGAAACATACAATTTGAGTAGAACTTTGTGCAATTCCGTCTGATCCGCTCACTTATCAGATATTCGACCGCTAAAAAACATATTCAGTATTTCTGAGTTCCGGTTTGAAGGGTGAGTGAGCCAGTACACAAGGGACATAATATCTTAGTTTCCAAGGTTAGAGGCGCATTGGCGATGTAAGGAATGGTTAATATGTCCTACAATGACATTAATTGCGACCACTTACCATCAGGTGCATTTGCTCATCCGCCTACCTATATCATAAAAAGTATCTGTATATATGAAACATATACATATATTTTTTTATGAACAGTGGTGATTAGTGGTGTCTCGTGATTAAGAGATTACCGAGAAAAAAGGCTGTATATAAAATCAGGAAAGGGCACTCTACGCTCACATCTACGTCTACATCTTAAACTCATATTTTGGCTAAGTTTAACAAAAAGAAAAGAGCCATTGGCTTTCAAAGAAAATTGAAATTATTACAAAAAAAAATCATGTATGTTCTTCACGATTGAATTTGCATTCCAAACAGACATCTTTTAATTAACTCGACGATACAAAATTGCTCGTGGAGGCCTTTTTCCGATATACCACTTCAATCAGCGCTGCTTACCACTGTAAGCAAATGTTAATAATTTAGAATAATATGTGTATATTTTTAATATATAAAACTATTTTTAATAATCATAATATTTATTAATAAGTGTATTTGCAATTTTGGACTTCCCCACAACCAATGACCCTTTTAAAGTACTTAAGGTAAAGATAATAGTTGTGAAAAATACCTAATAAATACTTAATTCGAATTTAATTATATTGCATTATGAATTTAGGTCTCAGATTAAATGAGTTGGAGATCAATGTCAATTATTTTTACGATACGTGCGAAGAAAAAAATAAAAGTGTGCGTCTCGGCAACTCCGACAGAAGTGATAACTTAAACTAATCTAAGTTGAACAATATATATATTAATATGATTATGTAAGGAAATATTATTTATTAATAAAATATTTCATTAATTATACGCTTTGAGTTATAGTAAGAGACAAGGAGTCCGCTGCTGTGTGCGTAAGAGAGAGGAAAGCCAGACAAACTTACGCCGTAACGCGTTACGTAACGTAACGGTTTACCCTCCCATAAGAAGTGATAATTTCAAAACGTTTACATATTATACACATAACGAGACCGTCACGAGATCGACATTGTCACGTCAAGTCTGTCTTCATTTAAAATTGCAACTGAACCGAGAAAAATAAAAACAGCAAAAAAAACTTTTGTTTATTTTTCAGTTTCGCTCTCAATATTTCAATAATCATCAACGATAGGTAAAAAAATTATAGAAACTTAATTGTAGAGTGTGGAAGAAGCAGCAAAAAAGTATATTATCATAATTCACGAATCACAACGCACAGCCGAGTTATCGCAAAAAAAACGAAAGTCAAATATTTTTTTCAATATGGCGGCGAACGTACATAGGAAATCAAGGTCGACAATTACAGGTTAAGCTTTTTTAAGCCCCTCCTACATATCCAAACATTAGCCTTCTCGGTTCATTTGCATTTCTCGGCCATTTTTTATATATGTATATTGACTGGACTACTAGTATTATAAATATAGTCAGACTCGATTTAGTAAAAACGATTTTGGCTTTTCTTCCTTTTCACTGACGATTCATATCTTTACATTGAAGATAAAATTATTTATTTTGATACTGATTATAAATCGCACTAATATAATCTAGACTAAAATAAAAATCAAAATATCCTTTATTCGAATAGGCTTTTACAACCACTTTGGAATCGTCATTTTACACAACTATATATAAAGCAAAGCTACCACCGGTTTGGAATGTAGATTCTTCCTAGAAGGACCAGCAAGAAACTCTGTAATTAATTTTTTGAAAAACATTAAGTTAGTTAAATGCAATTATATATCGTACCTGAAAGTCGACAAATATTAGCTTCATGCTTTTTTATTATAGTCTGGAATGGCACATATGTTACACACACTTGAGTAAAGACCGCGGGACAAGCTAGTACATCAATAAAAATTTTTTTGCTATTTTGATAAAATTAATATAATTTATTGTACTTAACGTGTTACTTAACTCCATATTTAATTTTAAACGTGTATTAAGATGACAGGCGTATGATCTCATACGCTATAAGTCAGAAATAAGTCACGTAAACTTTTTAAAATATCATTACTATTTGACGTATTTCAAAAAACAATCGCCAATAATTTAAATCGCGAAAGATAAAGGTGCTTCTTACTAGTAAAAAATTTAAACAAGTGTTCATAGTTACACTTTAGATATATGTAACTACAGTCACGAGGGACATAACATTTCAATTCCCAAGTTTGGCTGCGCTTCGGGAATGTAAGCAATGATTTTTTTACGACGCCAATTACTATACGTAGTGGTGACCGCTTACCATCACGTGGCCCATTTGCTAATCTACCTGCATATGACAAGTATTAATATATATTTGTATAAATTACTTCTATTAACTAGATATTCTATAGTTTCTTGAGATAACATTAAAAAGTATGTTTCTACAGTAGAATCTTTTTCCTTTACGGGTTAATTTGTTATTCAAAGTAAGGCAAGGTGATATGGCTCGATGGTTAAAACACGTTGATCATAACCGAAGATTTAGGTTTCATCCCGACCATCCAGACAATCCAGACAAGCACCAATATAACTTCATGTGCTTCAGTATTAATTACTTTAATGTATTGTATGTATCGTATAAACTTTATAATCAACTAGCTGAAGCTGCCTGAAATTAATAAATCTTTATGTATAGCACACAAACCGTCACCTCCCCCATTTTACCCCCTCTAGGGGTGAATTAAACAAAGTGACCTATGTTCTTCATTTCGTCTATATCGGTTTCAGTTGTTTAAACGTGAAGAGTTAACAGACAGAGTTACTTTAGGCATTTATATGTCGCTTATCACATTTTGAAATTTCACACTCGCGTTCTGCAGACTACAGAATAACTCTACTGTTCTTGTACCTTGAAACTGTGGACAAACAAAAGGTCAAGTTTAAATATATATTTTTTTATGGCATAGGTTGGCGGACGATCATATGGGCCACCTGATGATAAGTGGTCACCACCGCCAATAGACAATGGTGTTGTAAGAAATATTAACTATTCCTTACATCGCCAATTCGCTACCAAACTTGAGAACTAAGACAATGTTACGTCATTTGTTACACTGGCCCTACAAGGCACTCACCCTACAAAACCGGAACACATCATTACTGAGTACTGTGGTTTGGCGGTAGAATATCTGATGAGTGGGTGCCTACCAAGAGGGGCTTGGACAAAGCACTACCACCAAGAAAATAATAAAATTAAAAATAGAATATTAAATAAATAAACGAAACATCGAACACTTGTGAATATTAAATAGAGGCATTTTAACCTACTCGCTTTTTAATAATAACTCTGTTCGTATATATCAACCTGTATTAAATGTCACATGAAAATCTCTGGCATTTATTCACGTTGTTTGTTCGAGCCAAAATAAAACCTCCTTGCTGTGTAAAAAATTAATTAAGGCGAGACGTCATTTTTTTTGAAAAATAGAAGATTGCGCTCGGAAACTTGGACGTCAAATAATAATATAAATTATTTACATAAAATATTATGTTAATATGATTAAATTCATTATTCAAGAGCAAAATACTCTTCTCATTTCTCCATCTTCAATCATTGACGTGATCATTGTTCATTTTTTTATTTACTATATTGCTGCCGCTTGTTTCTTGTATTTGTTTAAATATTCATAATATCAAGCCCTAAAATTGTATCACTACAGCAATAATTTGATTAATTTAATTAGACTTTACATGGTGACTGAGCAAGCCCGTCTGGGTAGGAACCACCCACTCATCAGATAGTCTACTGCAAAAATGAAATACTTACTATTGTTGTGTTTTATTATGAAGGATGAACTAGTGTAACTGCTGGCACAAAGGACATGACGTAGCTTCCAAGGTTGGTAACGCATTGGTGATGTAAGGAATGGTCAATATTTCTTACAGTGCCAATATCTACGGGCAGATGTGATTCCTTATGATGTGATGTGATTCCATCACGATGTCCATTTGCCCAACCACCTGCCTCTAACATAAAACAAGTACTTAAGTTTGACGAAAGTCCTAATTATACGGCCAAAAAATATTTCTTTTGGCGATAATTATTTAACGTTACATTAAATGTATTTCTTAATCACTTTTCTTAAATACAACCGAGACTTCAAAAGATAAATGTTGTTTACACGAAAACTCGTAAACCGTGAACGATCGCTTTGCCTTAATGTAAATAAGTCGTGTCCTCCTTCACCTCGATCCTTTTATGTTTTAACATATTTTGTTTTCAAGTGACAATTTGCTGGCAACACAAAACAATTATCAAAATCTGTATAATTTATAAAGCTCGTTATTAAGCTCGATCATTATTTTACAAGAATAATCCTGTAACAAGACATTTCGAAAGTGCTAAATAGAAACTATTTAAAAATAGAATATTTATATTTTGATTTTTAAATCAAAGTATGGATGATAAATCTTGGAAATATATTCCTTCCATAAAGTTATTAATGGCGTATTTACTCGCTTGGAAAATAAGAAAAATATTTCAATCTAATGATCCGTATTATATCTTATAAAGAATGCAATATAGAATAAAAATATTTCAACATATATTTTTTATAACAAGCCCTTACATTTGATACCGAACTCTATTTGAGTAAACAATTTCAATTGTTTAGTAGATTTAGAGAAAACGGGCTGTAACAGACGGTCATAGAGGCAATATGGAATTCATAAGGGTATTTATTAAGGATATACAAAACAAGTGAAAATCAACGAATAATAATTACAAAACTCTTATTGTTTGTTTGTTTTTTTGGAATCATTCAATGTCATTTTTGGTAAAAGTTTGTGTAATTGTTTCTAAATTTATTTTTGTTACAGATGATGCCGTATCCACTCCAAAACCAAAAAAAGTCCTAGACACAGTCATGAACCCGTCCTACATACCCGCAGACGAGAAGCACGGCTCCTATTGGAGGAAAACAGCGTCAGAAGTATTGAAGTCTAAGATCAAAGAAACCATCAACACCAATAAAGCCAAGAATGGTATAATGTTCATCGGTGATGGGATGTCCTTGGCTACTGTCATGGCGGCCAGGACGTTCGCTGGGCAGCTGGAGAGAGAACTCGGAGAAGACAACGTTTTAGATTTTGAAAAGTTCCCAGTCACTGGGTTAGCGAGAGTGAGTGTTTTTTTTTTAAATTATTCTTTACTTATAAATTACTTGTACTGTGTTAAATTTTGGTCGATGAAATTGTTAGTATGCAGGAGTTTCTAAGCATTCAAGGGCAAAGGTAAAGAAAGTATCAGCCTAAAAATGTCAGCAGGGCCAATGCGGGTCGGTAGCTCTTGTGGCAGATATGGGCCAATACGTGCAAGTTTCTTTCAAACACCAATAATATCAAGTTTTTTGTAATATTAAAAATAGGTACTCCTTAAAATCGCTATAATAATTAATTTGTTTCGTAATCTAACTGAACATGAATTATTTTTATTTTCAAATAACTCCATTTTAAATATTTGTACTAATATTATAATTGCGAAAGTAGCTCTGTCTGTCTGTTGCTCTTTCAATGCCAAGCTACTGAACCGAATTTGATGAAATTGAGTATGAAGCAGGCTTGAACCCCAAGGAAGGTCAAAGACTACATTTTTATGACTAACACTTGACGAAAAACCCATAAAGCGCGAGCGAAGCCACGGGCGACGACTAGTCAATAATTATTTAAACACATCTACTTCAAGATTTCAAAAAATTAACAAACAATAGAACAACAAAATCGTAAAAAAGTAGCAACGGCATCCAATTTATTTATTATGTCATTTATATAGATATTCAACTATAAATAGATTCTAATTTTAGAATAATCAAGTCAACACAGAATTACGTCACTTCCCAAAAGGTCAGAAATCAATGAGAACCTGTTCTTTGCCACTCAAACCAACTAAGTCACCAAAAAAGTTTAAATACTCTGTCTACAGATAGTTAATATCAATCACTGTGCCAATCAATTTGCCCTTAAATTATGAGGAAATGAGCGATCGTCTGTCTGTTCGATTTAATAAATAAGTAAGTAAGAACTAACCTACCACTAAAATCGATTTAGAAAAAAAAATTACATAATTTTTTTTGAATTTAAAATTAAACCAAATTAACGAGAAGCGTACATCCGATTGTCTTAAAAATGCCATCTTATATTTTCCCGAAGATAATAATGTAAGCTACCCTAAAGTATATTAACGTATACTAATATTATAAGTGTGAAAATAAATCTGTCTGTCTGCCTATCACCAATGAATCGAATTAAATGAAATTTGGTTTAAAGCTAGCTTGAACTCCAGAAGGACATATGCTACTTTTTATGCCCTTTACTTACTTACTTTTTACACTTGACGACCAACCCCTTTAACGCGAGCGAAGCTTCGCGCCACAACTAGTATAATAAAGTTTAAATCATCCGTATCGAATAAGATGTATTTCAGAGTAATCATGAACATACGTAAAATCATACGTGTCAAAACATGCAACCTCCTATTTGAAGTCGGTTAAGAAACAAACCCCGTTTCTTAAAGGCAAATGAGATGCAATCTATCGAGATCGTGTCCGTTAATTAAGTGCGCACGCGCAGGTCACGTGTGGATTAAGAAATCATATCTCATATCCTAGGAAATTACCAATCTAGAAATTTGTATACAAACGAAAAATCATATCGCTTTTTTCGGATTAAAAACTAGATTTAGAATCACGTAACCGGTTTTTTTTTGTTGTTCTTGTAACGAATTGTGAAAGTGAGTTCGATTGTTACGTCATTACAGAATAAGCACTAACACCGTAGTTTCACTTTCACTTGGATCTTTCAGTTAGGTGCAAGTACATCTTGGTAGGTAATCTTCACATGTTTCATAACCAAGCATATTATAGTATTTTTGTGTGGCGTTGTAAGGGCTTATGAACCGGTGTAACGAAAAAACTAATTTTTGTTTTCAAGATTGGTGGTGCATTGGCGATGTAAGGATGAATTATAATTTATTTCTCCAATGCCTATGAACGGTAACCACTTACCACCAGGTGGCTCATATCTATAAAAAGTCTCTGAACACTTATTTACTTACCGATACGATTTTAGACAGTAAAAATCATGGAATAAACATGATTTGATTGTCATGCTCGATAAAATGATAATAATTTAATAGTATTTAATTTACATCGCTGTGTAATTTCATTGTAGGTAAAGTATACGTAACTACTATGTAAATTATCTATTAATAGAGCCGAGATGGCCGAGAGATTGGAACGCGTGCACCTTAACCGATGATTGCGGGTTCAAACCCAGGCAAACTTTTGCTTATAATTCATCTAGTGCTCGTGATTCGAAGGAAAACATCGTGAGGTAACCTTAATATGACTAATTTCTAAATTCTGGCATTTTATATATATATATATATATATATCTCAGAGGCGGCGTTCGCCCAGCAGTAAGACATTTACACGCAGTTGCGATAAATAAAAAAAAACATTCCAATCATTGATAAAACTATAGACGTTATAAAAAGGTCAGTGCTTGCACTATTTATTGCTTCGATCGTAAAATATATTACACATCGTTTATTATCATATATTAAGCAATCGAAGCTGTTAAATTAATAATCCGTTCAATAATCCCATACTTGATTAAATTATACTTCGAAATGATATTTGTGTTTAAGTTTTTGCTAGCTGTCCCGATAGATGTGGTCCTGTCTTAACTATGAATATTGAATTGGTATAACTATTAGAAATAATATTTATTCGAAAACTTTTTTATTATTCTAATCCTATTTGATGCACAACATTCTCAGTTTTATTTTCTGGCGCGTATATATGAATAGTTTTGTTGGCAATCCGATTTTGGTTACAGTTACTTTGTTCGTTTAGGTAGTTTTTCTAATGTTTCGCAACTTTCTTAATTTTTTCATTCATTAGAACCTTCTTCTCACAACAAAATAATAATTAGCGTAATTGGTCCATCTGTTCGCATGTGATGCCGTGTCCAAGGAGAGATAATATAAAGGAAAACATTGTTTTTTTTATTTTTTTATTTGCAGTCTTAGGCTGAAGAGGCCATCCTCGTAGTAGAATAATAAAAAAAAAATACTTAGTCAGCAATTTAAATCCAATTTTTTTTTTCTTGCAATGTATACTAAAGGATTTGGGCATGACCTTTAAATATGGTTTCAGTTATTTGGCTATGTTATTTATATAATGATAACCAATCAAAAATTAATGACCTAAATTCCTACTAGTAAAAAAATAAAGAACATCAAGCACTGACTACTGACAATAAATACTCTTATAAATATATACTTTTTCCTCAAATAAAACCCCCTGCAACCGGTAGTACAAGATAATAAGCGTTCAACTGCGATAGGCACTGCAGTTAAAAGTATTTTTTTCCTTAACCTTTGAAAAATACATTTATATTTTATAAATAGATTTGTGTCACAAAGCAAATGATCAACATAATTTCTAATTTTATTACACAACGGATTTTAATGCGATCTTTTTTAATAGATAGATTGATTCAAAAGGAAAGTTTATATGTATGCACATGCACAATATAGTAGAGAAACATTGTAATTTTAGAGGTTTCTGAAGTGATATCGTAAATAAATACTTTTTTGCGCTTAGACTGCAAACGCTGGCTGAATCCTACGAGATAAATTAAAATAATGTACTACAGTATTGTATACCTTAAAAAGGTCTTCAAAAAAGTCCGCGATGGTATATGTCCATATCTTAGGGATAACCCACAATAACCATTTTTTATCTTTTATTTTTTACGAGAAATATAATGGCTTAGTTTCGAAGCGATTTTAAGCAATACAGCATTAATCCAATTAAGTACCTTAAATACATTGTGAATTTAATATACATCAATATGGCCCTTTAAAACATGTAATTTAAATAAATATTTTCGAAGATATAACAGATTTAAAACGCAGGGACATAGCGGTTTGTATTGTCTAATGACTGGAAAACTGAACGTTGTAAGACATTCTGTAGTAGGTATATCAAGTATCAGTATTGCACCCGTGCGAAGCCGGGGCGAGTCGCTAGTATACTATATATTTTCTTAAAGGTCATAATTATTTTGTAAATAAATGAAAACAATCAATAAAAAAGAGTTATTATGGGACATCCTATTGGAACGAAGTTGCTTTTTTATATATTATGTTTTAAATAACAGACTAAATATAGGAAATAAATGCAAAGCTTGAGAATCATTAAGTGATAACAAAAAAATTAGTGTAAAATGTATAAAAACGTATATCACAGAAAGAGAATATCAGGTAAAGGTCGCGTGGGATTCTCCAGCCAGTTAAATCTACTGTGAGAAGCGTAAAATAACTCCCTTCCAAATAATGAAACATATTGATATGGTTAATAAAGACTAAGCAACTACCAGATATATTGTAGTCCAACTTCTAACTCTCCAAGTATTGAGAAGTCTGTTTCCCTTTTATCATTAAATAAACATAATCTCTTTCTGTCTGTCCGTTGCACTTTCAAGCCAAAATCATAAAATTCGTTATGATATATAAACTATTTTTGAAGTATCTGACGTATATCCAAGCGGAAAATGAGTTCACATTTGATGAAATGGAATTACTATTGACATACAAAACAATTGCATAGAATTTTAAGTATATATTTGTTAAGGTAGACCTTTACGTTTAGGTCCGTTGATTTATAAGGATAAAATAATACTCAATATAAAAATCTCTTTTAATTTTGGTGAAGCGGTAGCGCGGTGAATCGAATATTTCTTACAGTACCAGGTACCATCAGGTGTTTACCAGCCCAGCATAACATAAAAAAGCCACAATAATACTCGTCTTCTTGCTAATATTTAAAAAATCACACCCAATGCTGTAGCATCGTGATTATCATAAAACTCAAACCGGAAAAATCGGTAAAATTGTGTTGTACGGTTGACAAGCGCGTATCACGTTTAAGGAAATTACAGAGGTCACACGTACTGCTTCAATTATCGTTCGATACAACTCCAAACAAAACATTTAATTTTTTGTCGTGTTACGTTTGATATCGATGAATCGCTTCTAGATAACAATCTATGTTATACTTAAGAATAATTCTGGATGAATATCATCGCACAGTCAAAACTACCAAGTTTAGAGAGCTGAAATTTCAAATATATAATATAAGGTTTATTACGAGTGAGAAATGGGATGTGGAAAATTTTACGTACGAAGTACGAAGTCAAGCTAGACATTCTACGATGTATAGATATTTTTTGAACAGCCTCATAGTTCTAATGTCTAAATTATAAGAGATACGAGCCGATAAAAAAATATTGGAATAGTCCGAAAACAGGTTGGTTTTGCGCCTGAATACTGATCAGTCTTGTAGATTCATATTTTGGGAGTGAAGCATATATCCTATAGTTTGATAATATCCACTGGACCAAAATCGTCCAGGAAGATTTTATCGTCACTATTAAAATAAGAATAGCAAGTGAGTGAAAATGTAACAAATTGATAAATTGTATTTAGTGATTTTAGTTATTGTATTTTTTTATTTTGCCCAACATTTTGATATACTTGAATTTGACTTTACTGGGTACGGCTTTGTGCAAGGCCGCTTGGGTAGGTACCATTCACTCATCAGATATTTTACCGTCAAACAGCAAGTTACGATACTAGTGCTTATACTCAATGCTTAAGATATATAAAAAACTGTGAATTTTACTACGCTGTTGACCTTTACAAGAAATATTACGAAATTATAAACTTAATTGCAAGATTTCGCAAAGAAATAAAATATAAAAAATATCAAAAGACTTTTGTTTTTATTATAAGTTTTTTTAAACTTAAGTGCAACTCCACTTTCAATTCCCGATATCCTATTTCAACATTGTTGTAATGGAAAATACGTTTACGTTTACTCTGAGTGTATGTGTGTATGTGTGTGTGTAGTGTGAGTGTATGCGTAGAGTACGTAATTGATATGAATTTCATTTTACGATCTTTGTCAGCAGCAGGTTCGTTTATCGAGATTTTTTTAATTACTTTAATCAGATACCCAGACCTTTCATCGATGACATAATAACTTTTAATCAACCCAGACTAGTTTCCTACAGGTTGGTACAGGATTATCTCCTCTATAGGTATATACAAATTACAATAATTTATTACAATTTTTTTTAATTTTATTTATCAACCAAAAATGCCTTCAAATTTAAAAGAAAACCCCAGAAACCTTCTTAATCAAATTGACAGCGAACAACTTGACACAATGATAGGAAGGAAACTCTATAGGAAATTACTAGACAGTTGATTGTTAGACCGTCTACAAGCCCCAAGGTTGATGAGACAATGATCTTGACATAGGAAGATGGACGGGCATTCTTACTTAAATTCTAAATGCTTCTGAATATCCATCATGAAAAACAAAGACAAAAATGCCGCTGTCAAAAGTCATTTTAAATGTCTATAGAATAAAAATACTTGACATTAATTGCCGCCCGTAGTTTGACTCGCGTTTACGAGTTGATCGTCAGTTGTAAAGCATAAAAAGAATCCTATTCATTGAAGTTCAAGCTTGCTTCAAAACGAATTTCATAATATTCGCTTCACTGATGAAAATGAAAGAGCAACAGATAGACAGACAGAGTTACTTTCGCATTTATAATATTAGTACAGATAAGTAATATTTCTATACCATTTATATGATAACCTTAGTATTTTAGTTTGAATTATAAAATTTATTTAATAGATATTGTCCGATTTATCTCGTTATTTTCACTGATTGACACCAGCACTGCAATAATTAAATATAATTTCTCATATCGTCAAAGGGTCGCTAATCATGAGAACTATTCCAGCTTTCTAACCCACTAAGCAGGAACATACCAATAATAAAGCAGTGATGTTTAGTGGTCAAATATCACTCACGTTTTGGTATCTATTAATACGATATTTACTTCGTGGTAGGGCTTTGTGCAAGTCCGTTTGGGTAGGTACCACCAGTCATCAGATATTCTACCCCCAAACAGCAGTACTCAGTATTGTTGTCTTCCGGTTTGAAGGGTGAGTGAGCCTGTGTAACTACAGGCACAAGGGACGTAACATCTTAGTTCCCACGGTTGGTGGTGCATTGGTGATGTAAGGAATGGTTAATATTTCTTACAACGCCATTGTCTACGGGTGGAAAAACTTGACTCCAAGTATTGATAAGTTTCTCTTTAGTTTAAAAAAATATTGGAATGGATTTGAAGATAGAAATTTGAATTCAGCACCAATCTCTTCTCTTAAAAATAAGTTGTGACTGAGAAATAAGAGATTTAAGAAATATTACATCATTAACAGTATACTTATTTATGTTTTTTTTTTCTTACTAGACTTACTGCATAGACGCTCAAGTACCAGATTCAGCCTGTACCGCTACATCCTACCTCACAGGAGTTAAGACCAAGTATGGAGTCATTGGTCTGGATGGCAACGTTACTAGAGGTTCCTGCTACTCGCAACTACATAAAGGCAACTGGTCACCTTCTATTGGACAGTGGGCGTTGGCGAATGGATTAGATGTTGGTGTGTACTTTAAAATCTTCATTTGTTTAATTTAATGTAGCTTCATTTGACAGTTATTAATAATATGAAAATTATTAGTCTAGTCGCCACCCTTTTTGTATGAATATCATAGGCTTCCGTATTCAAATAGAGGTTTAGTAGAAATAAATTTGATTGAGTTGTTCTCTTAATAAATCCTCAGTAATACACTGGAGTTAGGAAGTTAGCAATGTTACTGTGATTCTTGGAAAATATTTAAAATAGCTGGCGAGATCTCTCTCTGGTCGTGTAGAATTGGCATTCTATCGAACTATAGCTTGAGGGAATAGAGTAACAAAATAACAAAACATCAAATCAAAATATACTTTATTCGAGTAGACTTTTACAAGCTCTTTGAATTGTCATTTCACACAATGGTATTATATGTAAGATTAGGGTTCAGGATATAGATTCTTTTTTCCAACACTTGAAATTCATAATTATGTCGATATAATACAATTAAAATTAAATAGACATATCATGCCTGTAAGTCATTAGTACTAGCACCACGTTTTTTTATATCATCTTTATACACATATCTATGTAATTTTATTCACCAAATTTCGTAATTAGCAAGTATAAACGTACTCAATATTCAAATACAAAAAAAAATAATGAAATTACAATTGGAATTGTTTTAAAGATAAAACGTTATGTTAAATTTTCTGATAACATTTCGAATCACCAATAGAACTAGAATGATATTTTTAAATGTTTGTCTAACACATAGTTATCATGTGCAAATATTTAAATTGAACGTAAATATATTCCGTAAAAAATACTCGAATTAACTATACTGTTTAAAAAAAAATAATTAAATATCCCTACATAATTATGTACCGTAAATTTTCCACAAAATCAAGTAATACAGTCAAATAAGATGATAGGATATGATGAACTTCGGAATCGGAGATAAGTATTTGTTTTGGTATAATTATGTCTGACTATTAAACTTAAAGGCGATAAGATGGCTATACAGGATATTAATTTCCCACTGCTGCGCTAAGGCCTCCTCCCTTTGAGAAGGCTTGAAGCATATTCCACCACGTTACTCCAATGCGGGTTAGTAGAAACACATGTGGCAGAATTTCGTTGATATTAGACACATGCAGGTTTCCTCACGATGTTTTCCTTCACCCCCCAGCACGAGATGAATTATAAACACAAATTAAGCACATGAAAATTCAGTGGTGCTTGCCTGGGTGTACGAATACAGATGTACATTTCCGTCGTTCTCATATGGAAAGGATGGCATGCGAAACGACAGTTTAGGTTTCAGGTGTCGAATCAATCACGAGCCTTACGTATCAAGTATCGTAAGTCTTAATTTTCCAGGTCAGGAGTCAAAAACGTGGGTTCATAATTTTAACTTAGATTAACACATAAATTGTATACCGGTGATATAACGAGAACTAAGATTCAGTCAGAATTTTAAGCGTAACCAATTTTTTATTTTCTTCACACTCGAGTAAACAGTCATTGAACTGTTCTGTGTCACGGTGAATTACGACTTTGTATGATTATATAAAAAACCTTATCAATACTTTTCGTCCGTAAATATCACGTACTAGATTTTTTTTTTATATTAAACTAGTACCTATTTTGAGCATTTTAATTAATAGAAAAATACTGTTGATTAAAAAAAATATATGATCATGTTGTCTACCTGACCAATTTAGGCCAGGTTGGAAACGGAGAGGAGACTCAAGGAGTCATTTTAAAGTTAAAACCTAAGTGCCTCCGATAAGATGACAATTCCGACAGGCTGGGAAATAATTCAGGCAAAAAACAAATGGTATTATGATCCATTCCAAGCGTTTAGAAAATTGCGACAGAGGAACTCAACAGATGGTTATTGGTCTAACCAGGCCTTCAAGATTGGCCTCATAATCTTTGAACTAGACCGATGAAACAGTCAAAATCTTTAAAAATAATTAAAGCGTCAAAATAATCTTTTATGCCAGTAGAAGCCGTGTTACTATACCAAAGATGCGAGAACTCATTGTGGCTGTCAAGTTGTATCGCGATTGTCCACGATGACGTATCCAGTATGGATGGATGATTTCAATAGTCAATTATTGTAAATCACTTGTCCATATTAATCATGTTTAATTACATTTTTTCTATATATAGTTTGGAACGTGTAGCATCGAACTATACCTTGATGACACTTAGTTTTAAACAATGATACAAAAAAACTACCTTCAACCCAAAATTGACCATTCTTTTTCAAATTGGTATTACTGAGAACTTCGATTAAGCGTGTAATTCAAGATATTTAGTTATCCTTAATTTTTTTAGCTATTCGGACTGACTTTAAGGAAGTTAAGAGTATCGTTATTTCTCTCATCCTTTTTCAACATTTTTTTAGAATATTTTCCAAAATCTCTTCACATACTTTTTTATTTTCTATTTACGTCAAAGGAATAAATAAAATGTATATTTTTTGGAAAGGACTTATTAATAGCACGAGACAGAAACATCAATTAAAATTTTCGTTTTAAAAATCAGGACATATTTCTTAATTTATTTCTTACTGACATATTTTGTATACACTGAACTTTTCTATTAACATTTTGGATCTACAAATTTTACCTTTTGTTAGTATAAAGAATAGTAAGTGAGTAAGCGTTTATTGATGTGTAAGATGTTTCCTCTCGCTTTCCCGTAATCTGTGGGAGTTCGTGTAAAGGGACGGAAGTGTGTAACAGGTAACCGGGAATCGCGCGCTATTTGTTTTGACCAATGAGCGCGTGTGGCGCTGGAGTTGGCCGTGAGATGGCACCAACATTTGATGGCCCATTTTCCGAAAGGATCTAATGTAGTGCTTATTACCTTAGTAATATCACCTTAATGAGATGTCATCATATGCGACTACTGTAATGCCCACTCGCACACATAAATAATACATTGAATTATTATTTTAGTTATAGTTTTCATTATTTCTGGGTCTTTGTTGACCAAATGAGCTTCATCTCAAAAACTATGGTCTCAGTGTATGATTGGAATTTAGCTCTTCGGAAGATTTGCAATTGGGGGTTGTACTTAACCGAACAGTTAGGTACTACCCATACTTTACATTTTATCGCTAAGCAGCAATACTTACAGTTGATTTCCAGTTTGTTGGGTGAGTGAGTCAGTGTAAATACAGGCACAAGGGACATAACATATTAGCTCCCAATATTATCTTACACTTACCATTACCTATAGAATAAAAAAATATATATATGCGTGGACTGAAATTAAAAAAAAAACTTAAACTTATTAACATCTACCAGGTAACAAGAACTCATTAAATTAGTTAAGTACTTTAAGTAAAGTAATTGGTTATATATGAAACTCCATAAAAGTAATACAATTCCTTCTCCATGTCTTAAGGTCTCGTTACCACCACTCGTGTGACCCACGCCTCACCGGCTGGGATGTACGCCCACACATCCGAGAGAAACTGGGAGTCAGACGCAGATGTTCCTGCGGAGTGCCTGAGCTTAGGGTGCAAGGACATAGCCTATCAGCTGATCACGAGCAACCCTGGCAGACAGTTTAAGGTATTTATTTAGCTTATTGAACAAATTACAGGACACGAAATACAAATGTGAAAGTAACTCTGTTTGTCTATATGTTACGCTTTTACGGATAAACAACTAAACCAAATGTTATGGCATTTGGTGTATACCCCAAGGAAGATATACGTTTTATACCTAAAATCTATTGACAGCCGTCGAAACCGCAGGCGAAAACTAGTGATTTATATAATTAAAAAGAGTACGTTTATTTTGTATTTAGCATTACTCTTATCTTGTTTACGTATAAGTACACGGTAATTATTCAAGTCATTCATTCTTTTTTAATGGCTGAAGGTATAAACATTACACAACTCTGACATATTTTTTTCTTCCATGTAATTCTATTAAGATTTATTTCCTTCGAGCCGCGTTCCAAATTTAAATATGCCTTAAAACGTGTCACATTATGTAGTGTACATGCGTTACGTGCCTGTATTTTTAATACATATAAATCCTTATTATTTATATTAATGCTAAGAAATATTTTTGTGAAAATTATTAAAAAAAACTATGTTAGTTTCGGGACATAAAATTATATATTAAAACATTTTTTTTATATATGATAGAAATATATATTTAAATATAAATTCTAAATAAAAATAAATCGATGCAATGAACCTCCTTTTAAAATTTGACAAGTTAAATAGCAATAGAAATAGTTTCAACATATTAAATACGAATGATCTATTGACTAAACTAAAACTGTCTCGTATAGTTTTGTATGAGTGGTTATTATATCGTAATGATTGATAGGATTTAAGTAGTTGGTTCTGTTACTATCTCTAGACTAAATGACTAGGCTAATATCTAATTTGATTTATATTCATTTGACAATAAATTCTATTTTTAAAAGGCTTCATTTGAACTCATAGGTATTGCAATGACCTGGACTAAATGTTTTGAGTGATAATTGCCGTAATTGTTTTGTAAAAAGGAATACGAAAATAAAAGGTTTAGACGCAATTATTTTGTAATACATTTATACCAAGTACAAAACACATAATTACAAGTAATGTACAATGTATCGAAATACACATATACGTATATTAGTACACAGAACGAAGCATACAGCTGTAAAAGATTATCGTTAAAATTTACATAAAAAACACAAAGGAATTCATTCTCTAGCGTGAACGATTTACCGTGACAAAACGACTTACACTGTGAAAATAATATCTTGAAAAAACATTACATCCAGATTTATATTTTATTGTACATATAATTGTCCATTCACTGTCCGACTATGATGAAACAATGGGAGGAGTACGTGGCCAAAAACAAAAAGATATTGTTTCTCTGATGTTCGACGTTCGTCCTTCAATATATCGTTTTATGGAGCAACCCTATTTAAGGCGGACCGGCAAATGGGCCACCTGATGTTAAGTGAGCGCTGTTAAAAATAATAATCCGCCAATATGCCACCAACTTTGGTAACTAAGATGTTATGTCATTTATACATGTGGTTACATTGGCTCACTCATGCTTCAAGCCGGAACACAACAATACGAATTATTGCTGTTTGCCGGCAGAATATCTGATGAGTGGGTGGTACCCAGACGGGTTTGCACAAAGCCCTACCATCAAGTAACTGATTACATCATAAATTCCAAATATACTCAGGACAGGCGAACCTTTGTCTAATAGAAAGTTTTTCTATTACTGCTCTTACTGTTATATAGTTATTGTTTATAAATGCTTAAAAATAACATTAATTATGTATTTCATCTTAGCGTTCTGTATGTATTAACACAATACAAAATGAATTTATAAAATACCGACAGCTGTTATTTGAATTATTTATAATTTGTATATTAAATATTAATTTAAACGTTCAAACGTTTAATTTAAATAATTACATATTTCCAATAAAGATTTATTGTAATTAATTCATTAGTTTTCCATAACACAAGTGCTTTAGCTACTTACATTGGGATCAGAGTAATGTATGCGATGTTGTCCGATATTTATTTATTTAGACCGGTACGAAACTTAGACCACAATCTACGCAGCTAGCTATATAGCGGAATATCCATTTACGCAGCAAATATAATTGAGCAAACTGTTAGTTCACATACAAGAAACTCACATACAAGACGACCTGCGTGGTCGAGTAGTGTGTACACCGGTTTTCATGGGTACGAGAGTCGATGTAGAAAAAGTTCCATAGTTTTCAATGTTACCTTGGGTCTGGGTCTTTGTCACGGTAGCATGCGGAAGCGACCCCGTGGCGCCCGCCGAAAGACGGAGAGGGTACCGCTGGTTTTTTAGTGGGTAAACCCGGCGTACCTGGGCGCACTCGGTGTCCAGGGCTCCGAGGAGTAACACCCCCCCCCCCTTTCCATCACGTGGGGGAAGCGCGTAACGCGTTTTACCAGCGAGAAAAAAAAAAAAAAGGGTCTGGGTCTTTGTGGTGACGTCGTTACTTCTAATTTTTCATAACACAAGTACCTTAGCTATTTACATTGGGATCAGAGTGATGTATGTGATGTTGTCCAATATTTATTATTATTTATTAAGAAGCAATCTCTATTTGATGGACTTCAAATTCCGCTGAAAATCCGAGACAGGATAGTAATCACGCCAGTGTCCAAAACGATCAAAATATACTTTATGCGAGTAGGCACCATATTTGTAGTATACAAGACTAGTTTGTGTGCGCAACTTCGCGTTATAGTGGTTTATCGTCAGATGCTAGGCATCAAAGTATACTTATGTCCTTTATTGGAGTTCAAACTTCCTTCATACGAAATTTAATTAAATTCATTTCCGTGATTTTGTCGTGATAGAGCTTCAGGCAAATAGACAGACAGAGATAATTTTGCATTTATAAAATGAGTATAGACTGTATTTCATGTAAAGCTACAGTTCGGAATGTAGGTTCTACCGCAAAGAATTAGCATAAACTAAGTATATTTTCCATCAGTTAAATAACATACGTCATAAAAATAAAAAATAATATATCATGACCAACTTGTAATTCCGAGCTGCTGATGATTAAGTAACACACTATTAATCTCCCACCGCTGGGCTAAGATCCCTCTCCTCTTCAGGCAAAGGTCATTATGATGCTGTAATGCGAGATTTTCGCAAAACACAATATGACGTGGCCGAATACGAGTCGAATTGTAAACACAAATTTTACACGTGACAATTCGGTGAAGCTAATCCTTATTAAGTTTAACGCGTAATTATTAAAAAAACCTAATAACTAGATTTGAATCCATTATCTAACATTACCTTGTAAACGGTCAATTAGATCTAGCTCGACCACAGAGATAATTGCATAATTATAGCATGCTTTTTATGAATAAAAAAATTTACTAATTACGTACAAGCTACCTTCAAGGAAAAATATTTCATAGACAAATACATTACTTTCAAACACTAAACCACTTAAACAAATGATAAATATGTACTTAAAATTTACATTGTCTTGTTTTGAAAAGAATCATAACATAACATAACATAACATATAATTATTCAAGTAAAATATCGTATAAAGTTATTTATACAAATGTACAATTATTTAACGTTTATTTTAGGTGGGTCGCCTGATGGTAAGTGGTCACCACTGCCTATAGACATTGGTGCCGTAAGATATTTAACACACCACCACTCCCAAGCTTGGGATTTTAAGTCTTTCATGCCTATAGTTTCACTGGCTGACCTTCAACAGGAACACAACAAAACTAAGTATTGCTGCATGACGGTAGATTCTATGCTAACCGGGTGTAATATCTACCCAGATTAAACAATCTATTTTCATTCAATTGAATCCGTGACGAGTCGAAAGTGTTTGTAGGAGCGTTCATAGTTAAAATATACTTTGATTTAATCCCAGAGTATCAACGTCTTGAATGCCACGTCATCGTCGATACGATTGTCAATTCATCATCTATGCAAAATAACATGGTATTTATCGGTGATTACATTTAATTAGATTTGAGGATCGTTCGTATATTCTTCGTCTCGTGTGCCATTGGCGTGACGTAATTTATGTACAATTGTCCATTTGAAATAAATTAAAGTAATAAATACACATATATTATTGTGAATAATGGTCTTTCTGTTCGGTGATATTTTATAGCTAGCGATACGTTGCTGTGACGTAATATAAAACAGTCCTCCGCGTCAGTCTGTCTAAACGCGATAAATCCTAAAATAAATTCGTCGCTTTTAACTCGAGTTAAAGTGCAAAAAAATAGGTTCGACAAGGCGTTTGAGCAAACAAAATAAGAGTACATGAAACTATCAATTAGGAAACTGGAATATTCTGTTTAAATTTAAAATAATCTGAAGTTCAGTTTGTGTTTAGCCAGGTTTATAATACCTGAAAGATAACACTATTTACTATGCTAAATTTTTACTCAAAGTATCATTAAAATACGTAAATAGCTTATTTTTATAACATTAATTCATTTGTTTATAAAATCAGTATTGACAGAGATTAATGACTTATTCATTTAACGCTTTATAGTAAAGATATAAAATATGTGAAAAAGGAACTTATTATGAAAGTCATGTTTATTCCTTGAATATATTTCTCGAACAACACTCAAGTATGAAAAGATAATGAAGACATAAGTGACATTTGTTAGGAAATATAGAAAGCATTATGCTTATAAATGGATTTTTACAGACATCTACTATCAAATACAAGCGTTTAGATAAATAAAGTAACTAATTAATTTCAAGTGCATAATATTATTAAATTTTTAATAAGTATTATCTCTGATAATGTTACTCGTGTCCCAATGATAACAATACACTTAAAAGCCGCAAGATGTACCCATTGAAATATGTATGTTTATCAAATAAATAAACAGCTAAATGATTGGAAATAAATATATTTCTAGGTGACCACTTAGGGCCAATATTGGTATTCTTTAAGATGTAGTTGGTGTAAGGGCGTAGTGCAAACCCTTCTGGGTAGATACCACCCACTCATCATTTATTCTACCGCCAAGCTGTAATACTTAGTATTTTTGGGTTCTAATTTAAAGCGTCATATCATCTTAATTCCCAAGGTTGGTGGCGCATTGGCAATGTTAGAAATGGCCAATATTGTTTACAGTGCTAATGTCTATGGGCGGTGGTGACCACTTACCACCAGATAGCCCATTTGCCAGTCCGCTTACCTATGCTATAAAAATAAGTATTTACTATTTCAACATGTGTAATCGTATAAATTTTTATTATTTCAGGTGATAATGGGAGGTGGGCGTCGCGAGTTCACGCCAAACGTTACAAACCCTTTAACCAACAGTACTGGCAAACGTCTAGATGGCATTGACCTGATTGACCTCTGGCATGAGGATAAAGTTGACTTAAATGCCACCCACCAGTACGTTACAGACAGAAGTGAGCTGATGAAGGTAGGATAGATTTTGATACACATTACAAGGGTACATTAACTGACTTTTTTTCACATATAAATGGTATACTCGTAACTGGTCACTAAAATTCACACATACTTGCATCTTGGTAGAACTGGTGAATAAAATTCAGAGACATTTGTATTACGTAATATTAACCAACCTTTACGGTGAAAATGTTCCTGAACTAGCCATTTCTTTGAATTATAAGACTGAACACTTTAGAACATTTTCAAGATTTTCATGTAAAATATTAATTGTATTACAAAACGACGTTTAACTCCGTGCCATTGGTAATATTACTTAGTTTTTATCAAATAATTTTCAGGTCTTCAATTCAGATGACTTGCCCGAATATCTTCTTGGCCTGTTCCAAAACGACCACATGGACTATCATTTGAAGGCCAATAATCAGCCAACCCTAGAAGAAATGGTAGAAGTAGCTATAAAGATGCTGAGCAGAAACGATAAGGGATACTTTTTGTTTGTGGAAGGTAATAGAACGCATTCGGCCTGTCCGATCATAAAATTTTTGGACGCCTGTTACTTATAAATATTTGAAAACGAAATTGTATTGAAATTTATCTGACTAATTTATCTAATTAGATCATCTTGACAACTTAATTTTTCTAGTTGCGAGGGTGCGTGAGTCAGTCTAACCGATAAATAGGCCAGTATTGGTGATTTTTAGAAATGGTTGTTCTTACGATGTAAATGCTACTTGGAGGTCGATCGTCCGCCATCCTATAAAAAAATTGTATTTTAATTTTACTTTAATCAATTTAAATTAGGTCTATACTCTTTTGATAGTGATCTCAAGGACAAACATTCTGAACGTCAAGTTTCAAGTTCTTTTTATTATCT
The DNA here is from genome assembly GCF_037043105.1 of Vanessa tameamea. Classification (NCBI taxonomy): domain Eukaryota; kingdom Metazoa; phylum Arthropoda; class Insecta; order Lepidoptera; family Nymphalidae; genus Vanessa; species Vanessa tameamea. Next base: position 10,543,428 of record NC_087321.1, read on the forward strand.
ATAGTAAATAGCAGAAAGCATTTTCCGAGCGGAAACAATTACGTTGTTATTAAAAAGTACGAGTAGCTGTCTCATATTTGTTTTCCTCGTTGATAAAAATTTAACATTGAACAAGACCAAGACCCAGTTAACGTAACACGTAATTCCTGTTTACTTTGTATTATATATATAAAGTTTCTTTAAATGTTTGAGTAAAGATTATTGAAAAAAAAAAATACAACACGTTTCGTCAAACGATGTTGTTTAAGTAATAGATTTAATACTATAAATAATGGCATATACATTATTGTTTAACAATTTAACACTGCAGGACAAAATATTCCAAGAAACACATGTATAAATATTCCAATCATGCCAGTCCAATCTCCTGTTCTCGCCTGATACTTCACACCGCTACACTAGCGCCTCGTCTTCAACACGAGCTCTTCAATTCACTTCACTTTACTCTGTATGATATATGAATATATTCTATAATATTTTTATTCTAGGTGGCAGAATAGATCACGCCCATCATGACAGCTACGCTCATTTAGCACTGGATGAAACTGTTGAATATGCTAAAGCTGTTAAGAAAGCTAAAGAACTAACAAATGAAGCAGAAACTCTTATTGTCGTATCTTCAGATCACGCACACACAATGACAGTAGCCGGTTACCCATCAAGGGGTAATGATATCCTAGGGGTTGTTGATACAGCTAAAGGTGCCGATGGTGTACCATATACCACTCTAAGTTATGCTAACGGAAAAGCCACGTCCTTTAATGAAGCAGGAAGGATTGATGTGACATTACATAGTGAATTTTCCAATCGTAAGTGTCCAATAGTCCAATGAAATGTCCAAATTCCAATTACTATAACAGAATGAGTTTTTCAGAGGCTTGACATTGGTCGCCAACCTAGTAATTACGGAACGTACTTATTTTTTTTTTAAGTTTATATTGTTACTTCTCTTTAAATACCATGTTTATTAATCAACCCCGCCTTAACCTGCTTTTGAGTGATCAATAAAAATAGCATTAATAGTTTTTTTATCGATGGTATCAAGGATATGCTTAGTTTATAATTAATCAACATCTTCCATGAAGTTTGCTATGAAGTTAAAATTACATATATCTAAAAATATGAATGATAGTTTTGAATTTTAATCTCTTTTCTTTTCCTTGATATTTACAAAGGTAAATTACTATTATAATCTTGTATTTATTTTATAATTTTACAAGATCTAAAATTTCAATGTGAATAATAATAGGCTTAGCACGAGATAATATAATTTAAAATCTATTCGAAATTTAATCTGCTTATTAAAATATAATTTATTATTAAGAATACAACAGCATTTTCTCATATTAAAACGAAATATTTGAATTCCAGGTGAATTGGAATATTCATATCCAAGCTTAGTTCCTCTGGACTCAGAAACGCACGGAGGTGAGGACGTCGCCGTGTTTGCCAGTGGACCTTGGCAGCATTTATTCACATCTAGCTACGAACAATCCGTCATACCACACATGATGGCATATGCAATGTGCTTGGGTGACAATCCCCATGAGAATTGTATGTCAAAACATCAAAGAGCATTCTGGACCAGTAACGGATTTAATATGAGACCAAATAAGTATTATTTACTAAGTTTATATGTTGTGATATTATTAGTTAGTAAAATATATATGTAGTTATTTAGTTTTTAGGCATGATACTTAATTTATTTTATAATACCTAAGAGAACTGTTATTTGCCGATCTATATATTAAACTAAATGCCTTGCCCCTCCTTTTAAGTCAAAATACATACCAAGTAAACCCTCCCTGAAAACTATATAATTTTTGCTTTCTAGGCTGTAGTTGTGTCTGTGCGTTGATAGCCAGTCAGGACAAATATTTCTTTGGGTAGATATTGGATAAACCTTCCTAAAAAAAATCCTAAAAATGTATAATATATATTTTGGTTTTAAAATAAATACTGATCTTAAATTTTCAATAGCACGGTTTTTCTATATGGATATTTAAAAATGTGTGATATTATTATTGCGATAAATCGCAATTATTCCATTTATTTGTAAGTTTTACTATTTGGACTTAGCAACTATATACTTACTTTTACTATTTATTTATTATATATAAATATATATTTTTAAATAAGTTGGTTAGTTACAGCTACGTATGTATTGTCTATCTCTTTCTACATCATGATCTATTCCATTTACCTCTCAATAAAATATATACGTTTTGTAAAAACCTAACTTATGTGAAAATACCTTGTTTCGTTCAATGAATAGTCCAAAGTATAATTTGTATTAATTAAAATGATATTACATAAGTCTTTATTTTGTACGATCTGGTTAAATCATTTACATGGAAATTTAAAGAGGCTTTGAATAGAATAGTTTTAAAAAAAATGTTAATTATTTATGTATTATCACGTATATCTTGATATTATTTTTTTATTTTATCTCCATGGACTACATTAACGTTTTAATTATTTTTTTTTGTTTGTTTTTCGTATAAAACCTAAGGTATCACTTTAATGTTGTAAATAAAAACTGTATGTACTGTTTCCTTATACAAATGGCCATATATGATAATTTTATAATTATAATAACTTCAATGTTCATGTCGTGTGATCCATTTTGTTAATAGTATTATTGTTATACAATTTTAATATTAAATATATTAAATTTATTTGTTCTTTTTTTATTTTTTAACACCTGAATTAAAATACTTTTAGCATTCATATTGGCATTCAACGAATTCATTTAAATTGACAATTTACATAATTATTTTACGTTATAATTTTTCTTTAACGATATCATCACAATTGTATATTTCGATTTTTGAACAACTTGTAGTTTCGAAAATATTTTTCAAATGAAGTTCTTTTACGCGGCCTACAATATAGTGAACTGGCAAAAATCTTTGCAAGTGTTATTTTTCACATGTATATAGGGTTTTATCTAATACACACACATTTTTATTCATTATCAGTTATTTAATACATAATGTGATATAGCAAAAGCAATTTCGATCCAACTGAGAGCCCCACGTTACTTTTCCTTTTTATTTAAATTAAATGTGTAATAGCGCCATCTCTTATCTAGTTACGTAATTCATTACACATACGTATAAGTTACGTAATAGTTCAACAATATGCTAACAGATGGCGTTGTAAGATAAAATGCATCTTTAAAATGTATCCCTGCAGCAATTCTATACCAATGGAACAAGATATCGTTTAGTTTTGTAAATATTAATCGATACCTATGTAATTACATAAAATTTACTCATATACTTAATATTTATCAAATATATTTATTGAATTATTATTGAACAACAATTTATTGAGGAAGGATGTGCCATTTTGTTATCAGGACTAATATATTAGACGTCAAAGTGAATCTCTCTGTTTGTTTGATACCTAATCCCAACTTAAACACTCAATACAAATTTAATTTCTTCATTAAAATTAAATTACGATTCAGTGCTTAAGTTTTCTATAGGTAACTTGCATAGTGACATAAGCATAATCTTCTTAATATTATAAATGCGAAAGTTTGGATGGATGGATGTTTGTTAGTCAATGATGCAAGAAAAGCTGAACGGATCTCAAAGAAATTCGGTACAATAAAACACTCATATACACCGGCGCTTTAAAGAATTTTCAATATCCCTAACATTGCCAATACGCTACCAAACTTGGGAATTAAGATCTACATACATATATCCCTAAGTACTGGCTTAAACACACTTCACAAACCAGAAGAAACACCTGATAAAAACAATAAAATAAAAAATAATACATTTGAATAGGCATAATAATAATCACTCCTAACAGTGATAGTATACGCGGTCGAGGTAATTTTTGGGTTAGGAATGCTTTTTTTTTTAATTGTGTTAAAATATCAATACACGCAGATGTGTTACAAATCGGATTAACCCGGAATAGTAAGGGACACAACCGCGCGTTGGGTCAGTTGCTTATAATGTAAGTGATTCGATCACAGAGAAATGAATTGAGTCGATATGCATACAATTTACTTTACTTTTTTAAGATGTGTTTCCTTTGAGTGCAATGAGAATGAAAATGGCGATGTCAAATTTTAGTGTAACTTTTCTATTGCTGCATTTCCAGTTATATATTAATTGCTTAATATTAGTCGCTACTCTTATCATAGTGGAGAATGATACGTTTATTTTAGTAATTATTAAATTGTTAACTAACAGTATTTTTCGTACAAAAACTACGAAAATCTACCCATTCGAGTAGGCACTTAAAAGTATTCTGTCTATCTGAAATCCTTTCCTCCAAAGGTTTTTTATAGCAAATTAAAAAAAAAACAGTTGAATTCAAACGTTATCACAACTAACCGATACAGCAACGGGTAGTGGTAAAAGACTGACTGAATTAAAATACTTTTAATGTGAATAGTTTTTTTTTTCAACTTTTATTGCATATTGGCATCCAACGAATTCATTTAAATTGACAAATTACATAATTAAATTACATTACAATTTTTCTTCATAACTTCACTATTGCATTCATCACTTTTGTGTAGTAATAACGACTCCACGCCTCTACTGTTCAACCGAAATTGCACTTTTAAATGACATGAAAGGAACATTCCCGCCAGTTTAATAGTAACCGTTGAAGTGTTTAACTGTGAACATTATGATAATAGTTTAAATTTAAATAATTGTCCCTCTGACTTCGTGCCTTTGTCTGTTAAATATTAAAAAGTAGAATGTCATTATTCAATATTTGTTCCTGGACGTGTGTATTAGTGTGCATTGCATGTACAAGTGGGCGTAGTTTAACCAGTTCGAGTAAGAGTTGTGATTTATCTAATAAAGCTTAACTTTGAAGTGTTATTAGTAATTTTAATGTATTTAATAGTGAGTGTTGGTTGGTTAAATGTTATATTCTGCATGTATATTATATCATATTACGTCGTCTAAGTAAATTGAATTATTAAAAATTTTGAGGAGATTGGAGCATATTCTATCCAATGCGGGGGAGATACACATGTATTGTTATACAGTGCAGGTTTTCACGATGTTTATCCTTACCGCCGAACACAAAATACATTTTAAATACAAATTAAGCACACTAAAATTCAGTGGTAATTCCCCGAGTGTTCCCGGCAATCTTCAGTCAAGATTGACGAGTGGTCTAAATATCAACAAGTTATTGACCAATTAAAGATATTACTGAGGAAAACATACTTAGTGTATTTATCGCAGTTTTAGAAACAATCAATTCTGAACTAATTAAACACAATTAATATCTGAAATATCAGGGTACCTAAGCAGTATTATTCTCTTTAAGCATATCTATGGAGTGCCCTTCACTTTGAGGGTCTCTATGCAGTATTCCTCACTTTTAAGTGTCTCCTTTTTGCTCTAGAATCAGTAATTTACAGTAGTCTGTTTGCTTTTTGACGAATCGGCATTTGTTTTTCTCATAGATGCCGCTGTAAACTACAATGGGCATATGCAACGTCGATAGGATTCCTTTGCGTGCCACACAACTGAGGCGGACCTGATTATTGCGGTCAATAAGGGCTGGTTCATATCACAGATCAATAAGGTCTTTGTCGCACCAGTTACGCGTACAGCCATTATAACCCTCCCCATTGCTCGTGACCCATTAATTTATGCTTTTTGGTCGATTTTCACGATCCTTGACTTACCTGGTTCTTTGGAATAACACATATATTATATGGAATGTATATATATGGAATAATACATATACATATGGTGAAATAAATATTAGAAATATATGATCTTTGTCAGTTAAGGATTTACTTATTATTCGTTTCGTATAATCGTTGATAAAATCGTGATATAGCACAAAATAATACAGTTTTTTCTCGTGAACATGACGCAGATCGATGTGAGACCAAGGCAGATAAAGTCTGCATGGTTAGAACCTAAGGATACAATTAGTTTTTGTTTTGTATCAGTAAATAAAACTAAACTATTAGTAATCTGTAATTGTATCACGTCTACAATATGCTACATCGTAATGTAACTAATTTGTGTTTCAATTTAGGTAATTTTTTCAATATTTCTTATGTTACACGCATCTTTTGAACTCTTTCAAATCGTTTAACCAAATGATTGAGTTACATTATCTGTTTAATGTTAGAAATAAGATTTAAAGTATCTGTAATCATTAAATCGATAAAAGTGAATGATTACAGCTAAAATATACATTGTTATATTCCTCGACTAGCGACCCGGAGCGGCTTCGCACGGGTGCAATGCTGCCACTAAATATACTACAGAATCTTGTCTTACAACGTTCACAGTTTTTCAGTCGTTAGATTTAATACAAACTGCTATGTCCCTGCGTTTTAAATCTGTTATATCTTCGAAAATATTTATTTAAATTACATGCTGGCCATATTGATCTACATTAAATGCACAATGTATTTAAGGTACTTAATTGCATTAGGATTAATGCTGTATTGCTTAAAATCGCTTCGAAAATAAGCCATTATTACTCGTAAAAACTAAAGGATAAAAATGGTTTTTGTGGTCTATCCCTAAGAGATAGACATACGAGTATACAACCGCCAACTTTTTTGAAGACATTTTTAAGGTGTACACATCTATCTCGTAGGGTTCAGCCAGCGTTTGCAATGTAAGCGCAAAAATGTGTTTATTTACGACATCACATTAGAAACCTCTAAAATTATCAGTGTTTCTCTACTATATTTTGCATGTATTACACATATAAACCTTCCTCTTGAATCAATCTATCTGTTAATAAAAACCGCATCAAAATCCGTTGTGTAATTTTTAAGATCTAAGCATACATACGGACAGACAGCGGTAAGCGACGTTGTTTTATACTATGTAATGCTGAAGAGTGTTAGATATGGATAATGATAAGAAAATAAATCGGTGTGTGTGATTCTGCTACTTAAAAGACCATCGAAATATGTCATAAAGAATCACTGCTTGGTTAGCGATACACGAAGGTGTACCTTAGGGAAGTGTTTTTGTTATTTTTTTACCTCATCTCTATAATACTCGTATGTCTTCCAAAATATATTGACTAAATCATAAAGTAGAGAAACGGTCTAAGCATTCATCCTATATATTATATATTATAATATAGAATATATATATAATAAACACATACAGATACTTGTCTCTAATAATTAAATAATTAAATTTACAACATTTAATCGGTTCTTTGAATGTAATTTATATAATATTGTTGTTATATTGACAATCTTTGAAATACATTAAAAATTTGAATTGTAATGAGCAAGTTGGAAATTTATTCTAATCCAAAGTCTAATAATAATTGCGGAAGTTTGACGCGACTGTGGCAATGCGCTCTCTGTAATAAATACGTCGGATATATGATAAAGTAATATCGACAATATAATATATCTAGTACGTACCAATAGTTATATTTGCACGAGTTCACTATCTAAACATACTTCATTTGATGATTCATTTTCAAAAAAAGAGGTATGAACAATAAAAATTCTGGACTTTAACGGATCTAAAGAAGATTTATCGATTAAGATCTTTACCATTTCGTGACCCCAGATGGGATGCAAAGTTTGCACAGGTGCGACTTTACAAGTTTTACTTATTACCAGTACTTTGATAAAGCTGTATTGATCACTGCTGAGCAAAGACTTCTCTACCATATACCATAGACATTAAGTTTTAACGCAAAGTAAAACATTAGCTCATTTTCAGTTCAAATCCACATGCAATTTTATTATTATTGAGTTGCGTGTACAAATATTAAAATAACTAAGCCTAACTCTTCCTCGTTTCTGAAATAAAAATATCCATGTTATGTATGTACGTACACTCAAATTATATATGGAAATGATCTTACATATAATTTATCTTGTTATGAGCAGGCTTCAACCAGCTAAACCTCATCGCACATTTCCAAACTATTAACTTCTAGCCCAAAACATTATTAAAATTTTATTATAGTATCGTCTATAGTTTTTGGTTCGGTGGTAACGTTATTATCGTTGTTGTATAACATAACATAATCAGCCTGTAAATTTCCCACTGCTGGGCTAAGGCCTCCTCTCCCGTTGAGGAGAAGGTATGGAGCATATTCCACCACGCTGCTCCAATGCGGGTTGGTGGAATACACATGTGGCAGAATTTCGTTGAAATTAGACACATGCAGGTTTCCTCACGATGTTTTCCTTCACCGCCGAGCACGAGATGAATTATAAACACAAATTAAGCACATGAAAATTCAGTGGTGCCTGCCTGGGTTTGAACCCGAAATCATCGGTTAAGATGCACGCGTTCTAACCACTGGGCCATCTCGGCGTTGTTGTATACAAAATGTCATTGTTAATTGTAATTTAAAGAGTATTCATTAAGTGTGAATAACAATTTATTTCGCTTACGACAATTTAATCAATACCTTGTTTTGAGACTATATTCAATTGAATGAAATGAATTACATTCCCAGTATAGAAAAATACTTATCAAAATATCATTCTCAATGAATGAATTATATATAAATCGAGGTAATTTTTATTATCAGCTCGTTTTCAAATATATTTAGTTGTCTGATTAATCAATAGAACGTTGACGATTTTTTACCGTCTATTAAATGATTTTGAAACGACCATATACCGTAAAACAAGCTACTGTTAATATGACTGACTAGTTTGTTCATAATTCTAAAGCAACTAAATTTGTGACATGAATTGTCAGCTGTCAGCTTCTGATAAGTGTATCAACTGCATCTATGTATTAATTCCAATGTACCCAATTCGATAGTCACATATATTTTATGCGTTAGCTTACATAGACGTTGCGTAATGACGGTTGGAGAAGCTAAAGAAAACTTTTGTCGTCGCACAGATAGTTTCCCAAATCTAAATATGAGTAGAAAAAAAAAAAGAAAAATGAGAAAAATGTTAAGTGAATTCTGTAACACCAACAGAAAGAGACCACTTAATTTATTTTAAGTATGTGGTAGTGAAGCTTGACATTATCATGTATTTGGTGGTAGGTCTTATGCCCGTCTGGGTATAGCTCTCAGTATAATCCACTCATCAAATATTCAACTGCCAAACAGTAATAATTAGTGTTGTTGTGTTCCGGTTTGAAGGGTGAGTAGCTAGAGGAAAAAGGGACATAACACCTTAGCTTCCAAGGTTGGTGACGCATGGGCGATGAACGGAATGTTTAATATTTCTTACATCGCTAATGGCTATGGGCGTTGGTGACCACTTACCAGCGGTTTATATTAAAACGAATTATGGATACCTTTGCATAATTTGCGCACTTAATAATTCTTATTTCCATACTTATCGAATCAAACCGAAGCGAAACATACTCGGATTCGTTTATACTGAAAATATTTTCTCGTAACAAATGTTAACAAAAGCGAATTCAATTGACAGTCAATTCTCAAGAAGGCCAAGGTTCGGTTCCACGGTGCGGCACGTTCCCAAACATTTTATGTTACATGTTTTTGCAATCAAATGCATAATAACTTAGTTACTGTAGTACAACAATGAATGGCCTTTTTATTATGTTTTTTTTTATCTAAAGCGTCGAGCATACCTTACAATGTAAATAAACAACAAATTTATATAAATATATGAATATAATATATTATATATAGTATTTGATCCGGTAGCGCAAGCTATTAGTGAGGAATTACCACGGATAATGAAGAAGATCTTGATACCCGTATCCGATCTGCTTGATGTCAGTCAAAAGGAGTGTGTGTGTATGTGTGAGTCGGTCACACACACGCATTTAGCGTTACTAAATGAGGGTTTGGTCTACTACAGACCATTGCCTTCATGGCGACAATTATTCGTGAGAAGATTTTTTATTAGTGGGATTATTTTTATTATTATTAAATTGTGGTTTAGGCAGTAAATTATTTAATAGTATTTATCGATATGCAATGATTTCTCGACTCTTACAACCCTTCAGGAATGGGTCCATCTCTACCAGATTCTGCTATTCCATTCGATACTGCAATATTCACACAACAGATAATTAAAAACGAATATAATTGTTTTAATTATTTTAACATACTTATCTTTACGAATAATTCAATGAATATCGTGATAATATTAGATTTCGTGTTCTTTGGTTTTAAACGAATCAAAGTTTCTCGGGTCAAGGTGAATTGGACAACCTCACGTAATAGATAACTGCTTGTTTTGAAATCGTTACATATTTTCTAATTTATAGTAACCTTGCCCTGAGAACTGTGAACCGTGGTGAAATTTTTCGTAAAGGTACCCATGTTAAATGTTTTTAATATAGGTCGCATCAAACTATTCTGAATAAGGTAGATATTAAAAAGTTAAAAATAGCCTAAAACTAAATGTGCTAAGTTTAAAACTCATATTGACTCATATTTAACACATACTATTACTAATCTTGCCGGTTATGTACATTAAATATACTTAAAAATAAAACAATTATATATTGGTATGTATGTCTGTCTCTGTCTTGATAGACAATTAAACCTGTGAACTCTATTCCAACCATAAGAGGAGAAAAGCCAATTAAACAATATTTGACAGCAAATCGACGCGATATCACGAAATTTTCGAAAAATTGGCGTTTTGAATGTCGATGAGACAGTTATCAGAATTTTGGAAGTATAAGTAGTTAAGTGTAATATCTTATATAGTATAAAACAAAGTCGCTCACCGCTGTCTGTCTGTCCCTATGTATGCTTAGATCTTTAAAATTACTCAATGGATTTTGATGGGTTTTTTTAAATAGATAGAGTGAATAAAGAGGGAGGTTTATATGTATAATACAGTCACAATATAGTAGAGAAACACTAATAATTTACGAGGGTTCTAATGTGATGTAAATATACATTTTTGCGCTTAAATTATAAACGCTGGTTGAACCCTACAAGACAGATCGAAAAATAATGTACTGCAGTATTGTAAACCTGAAAAAAGTCCGCGATGGTTTATGTCTACCTCTTCGAGATAATCCACGATAACCATTTTTTATCCTTTAATTTTTACTAGAAATAATTGCTTATTTTCGAATTCAATTAAGAATCAATATTTCGACATAAAGCTATGAACTCTGTATATAATTAAATTCTGTAGTATATTTAGTATCAGTATTGCACCCGTGCAAAGACGGGGCGTGTACAAACTCTTAGTAGTGCACACGTGCAGTACGTTAGATTATTGTATTAGTAGTGTCTGCTTTACGAAAAATATTCAAGCTCAAGTACCAGATGGTTATACCTACAGCGAATAATATGACTAAAAACGCAATAGCTTAATTTTTAGTTAGTATTTCAATATTTTGTATGTAAATAACGCTAAAACTTTAAACAAGGTTTTTTACTATTTCTGATACGATTAAGCCGATTAAATTAACAATAATTTTTTTTAGGTTTTATTTATAAATGGTATTTTTATAAATATGTTATCCCAATTCACGCGTGGGAAAACGCGTAATTGCGTTTTTCGATCGAGACCAAAAATAAAGTTACAAATATATTGTAGCTAAGATTACAATCTTGTTTTAAATTGGTTTTGGGAGCAATATTCAAAAATCGAAAAGAATTCACATATTAAAATAACACTAGCTAGGTAGCTGGTCTTCTTCGGTACTATACGGCAATTAAAAATATTACCTAAGAATTATTAACAGTATTCTACAAAATATTCGTAATATGGGAACTAAAATCTTACTTACTACGTTAATAGCGCAATGGTTTAAACGTCTCCTAGCGATGTAAAAAGTCGCAGATACGATCCTGTGCCCTTGGTGTATTGTCGTCTCTACTCCTAGCATAAGTTTTATGCTTAATTGGAGGGGTAATTAGAAACTTTAGCAATTCCTTACAATGTTGCATTCCTATTAATTAAAAAAATTTAGGTAAGAATGTAAATGATATTTATGTTTTCATTTTAGTATTATTTCTATAATTTGACATACATATAAAATTTTCTATCGAATCAATAAAATGTTGTTTTAATTTAAATTATATAAATATATATTTTATTACAGTTAATTCAATTCAGTATTTTATGTTAACATAATTAAGACACTTTAAGATTGCATATATTTTGAAATTTTAATATCGACATTGAGCCGCTTGTAAAATACTGCAATCTAACCTATGTTACTATGCGTTGACACGCTATTTTGATCCGTGTATCCTTAAAACGTTATATTTATTCCAATCAATATAGCATGACAAGATATGTTACCTTCTGATAATTCACAATCAAGTTTTACTTCGAGCTTGTCAACTCGACTTCAATTATTTACTAAATTATAATATTTAAAGGAAATCCTGTTTTTTGTTAACTATCTTCAGCCTATGAGCTAGCTACGACACAATGGATGTCTAGCAGCTAACTTAAGGACCCCAAGGTTCTGAAGCCAGGGATGAAAAGTAATGCAGAAATAATAATAAAAAGGATAAATAACGGGTTTTAGATAAGAAAGAATCCCACATTTTTGAAAGATGATGGTGAAACATTCTTGGATCCTGGTATCATGGCGTCCCGTGAAATTATACGAGTAAAGGGTGCACCTTAGTCTGTACGCGCATTTATACACGAATCTCTATTCCTTTTGAAATTGACGATATCCGGCTAAGAGGACCAAAAAAATATATTTAAAAAAACATTTAGAATTCAACCGAAATCACGGAACAGAATTACATTATTTGACAATAATACACAATTGATATTATTTTCACTTAAAAAAGAAGTTAGTAATCCGGTCTTTTTTCATAGCTTCCTTGTTCCGCACGACTGATTTCAATACAATTATTTGGATATTTCTCTTTGAGACAGGAAATATTTTATCAAAATGTTTTAAACTGTTATGATATTATGAGACGACTTACCTATTGTCTAGTAACAATGTTTTTCAAGAGATGGTAACTTGTATAATATCTATGTAGCCTTACAGATTATGCTCTTATAAAAAACTAGTTTTCGCCCTCGGTTTCACTTTTGGGAGTTGGTCGTCAGATGTTAATAAAAAAAACTTTGTCTTTCCTTGGGGTTCAAAGTTGCTTCATATCAAGTTAAGAGTAACAGACATAATTAATTTGGCATTTAAAATATTAGACTGTGATTTTTAATTATGGTCTTTGCTTGCTCTATTTATTTAAATTATTTATTCATATTTTGTGAGTAATTTATGTAAATCATATAGATATTTTTTCTTTCCTAATACTTACTCTCTGAGATGGCCCAGTGGTTAGAACGCGTGCATCTTAACCGATGATTTCGGGTTCAAACCCAGGCAAGCACTACTGAATTTTCATGTGCTTAATTTGTGTTTATAATTCATCTCATGCGCGGCGGTGACACAAAACATCGTGAGGAAACGGCATGTGTCTAATTTCAACGAAATTCTGCCACATATGTGTTCCGCCAATCCGCATTGGAGCAGCGTGGTGGAATATGCTCCAAAACCTTCTCCTCAAAGGGAGATGAGGCCTTAGCCCAGCAGTGGGAAATTTACAGGCTGTTGATGATGATGACTCACTCTTTCCATAGTTAATCAATGGAGAAAACATTTTTATTTCCAGAACCGCAGCCGAGATCGTTGTTGGACGAAAAGAATAAGGATCATTGGAGAATACAAGCTCAATGGACATTACGTTCAAAGGTAAAACGAATTTTAATACTTAGTCCAGAAAGCTCAATTTTCGAAATTAACATTTGAAACTTAAGTTAACTATAAAATAATAAACCTGTTTCTTGATTTTAAAAAGGTCAACTTGTTTTATCGCGTTCATATCAAATTTATAGATCTAGGTGCACATTGCAAACATGATAAAAAATGTAAAATAGCAGAAAAGTTAAAATAATGAATAGAATTATTTAAAGCAATCATTTAAAATATGTCTGTAAAAAAATAAACAGCAATTGCATCAGCAATTTGACGAGTAACATTTTTATTTTAAACGCACTGATTACATGAATACATAAAAAACAAGAATGTCTGTCAAGTTTACACAAAGTAATCTAATAAGATTTAAAAATATAACAATTGTAAAGGCATACATAACTATCATAGTATTTTCGTATCATATGTAATTTTACTACTAATGTACTTTTTTATGGTATCAGTAGGGAGATCCTCAAATTGTCCAGCTGATTCTAAGTGGTCATCACAGCTCATAGACATTGGCTTCTCTAGCACAATCAACCTTGGGAACTGGGATATTATGTCCCTTGTGCCCTTAGTTACACTGGCTCACTCACCTTTCTAACCGGAACACAATACTAATTATTGCTGCTTGGCGGTACAATAAATGAATCTACCTTGAAGGGGTTGCATAAAGCAAGTAAAAAATAAAATATTTAGTATTCCCGTATCGCTTAAAGAGTCTCCAATAAAACGAAATAAAAGATAAAGGAATATCAGCTTTCGTTCATAAATCAGCATCTTGTTCAAGATTACGATATATAGATTGTACTTCTTAAAGCAACAATGATAAAACGTGGACGTATTGGGTAAGATTGCTAGTCTTATATGATTATTGTTCTTCCTGATAGAAGTTCCAATGTTTCGCTTCCAGGTCTCAGTGCCTCTCAAAACCAACGTTGCAAAGAATGTTATCTTCTTCCTTGGGGATGGTATGAGCATCACAACATTAGCCGCCACAAGAGTGTACCTTGGAAGGAAACATGGATATTTGGGTGAAGAGGTCAAGTTGAGCTTCGAGACCTTCCCTTTTACAGGATTGTCAAAGGTATTTCTTAATTGTTGTATATTACTTGTAATGTTATTTCTGTTCTTCTCGTTGGAACGAAGTTACCTTACGCTGCTTACATTAGAGTGAACCGGCAGAATTTGTCATTTGAGGAAAATACATTATCCTTTCTCTTTCCTTTTTCATTGTTAACGGTTCTATGTAGAATTGTATGTTGTTAACTTATACCATCACCTCTATTACTAGTCCATTCAGTGTCTTTATTCCAACCGTCAAACTTCTTCCCAAAGATACCTGGAAGAAATGATTCCTTAAATAATATAGCCTGTAGGCGCCTAGGCTTTCGTATTATGTTTATTTATTTTAAAAAAAATTATAAAAATCCTTATTCAATATAGAAGACTTATTGATTGTCAAGAAGAAAAATCTTGGAAAAAGATGGCTTGAAAGATTTTTTTAGTCCCAAGGCGTGTTATCCTTTAAGAACTCATCAGTTTTATAATATCCTTCAATACAAATGTTTCTTAAGGGAATTCTATATCCTTATTGGAGGACAATACACCCTTTCTGTAAATCTATATTATTTTTATGTTTATCTCCAGTTAAGGTTTTATTCGGGACACATATTTTTATTATAACAAACTGTGATTTCTTGACTCCTTGACTTTGTAAGCGAATTAAATATTTAATATTATATTATATTGTAGTCAAACCACTTTCGAAACCAGAGAATTAGTCACGCTGTACATATCAACTGTTTGCTGATTAAGTTCGTCCGTAAATATACAATTATATAGGAAACTAGTTGTCGTCCGCGGCTTCTCTCGCGTTTTAGGAGTTGGTTTTCATGTCTTAGGCAAAAAAGTAGCCTATGTCATATGACTTCAAGTTTACTTCATACCGAATTTCCTCAATTTCGGTTCATTGGTTTGGTAGTGAAAGAGATAGACAGACAGACAGACAGACAGAGTTATTATCACTTTATAATATTAAGTATAGATAATAAAATAGTAACAGCTCGTAAACGTCCCATTTCCATCCAAATGCCTTGAATAATTCTTTTTCTTGATGAAATCCGTTTTGTAGTTAAAAATCTGAGCGTACCACGAGAAGTTACTTTTAATTTTACTATGTTAAGATTCGTGTTGTGATGTGAAAGATTGATTAAATTTTAAATTTCAACATCATGATGACAAAATTGATATTGTTAAAGTCTAAAACTATTTCTAAAATGTCTGAATCACGCTAACGGTTGAACAGAAGAAGAAGAAGAAAATATTATAAAGTATCGATATTTTAATAAAATATATATGGGGTAGTTTTTGATTTAAATAATTTGTAACTGGTATCAAAATTATTTATTATTAATTCTGTTTTATATATTATTTCAGACGTATTGCGTCGACAATAATGTAGCTGATTCAGCTTGCAGTGGAACAGCTTATCTCACAGGAGTTAAAGCCAATAGTGGTACGGTTGGACTTAGTGGCGCTGTCCGACGTGGGGATTGCGAAGGTCAAAGGGACACAACTAACTCAGTCACAGGGCTCATGGATTGGGCACAACAAGCTGGCAAATCGACAGGTAATGAATGAAAGTACCAGGATCAATTTTAAACTCTTGGGCAATTGTCGACCCCACTCCGAAAATAACTGATATTATAGGTGTGGCAGCGTTTTGAAATAGGATTAAGCAGTATAGCTATTTTTTTACACTTAAAAAAAACAAAATGGCTCCGTCTAAAAAATAATCAAAGTCATTTATATCATTTTTCATTATTACATTCAAAATATTTATTTTATTATTATTCTTAGAACTTTATTGAAATATCTGCTTACGTCTGATCTTTGAATTAGTATATGGTTTAACCTATTATAAGTATTTATATATATATTATATATTTTCATTGAAATTTGAAGGATACTTATATGAATTTGAATGATTCGAACATTTCTCGTAAGCTTCTCCATAGCTTCTTAACAATTAAGTTAAGTTAAAATCGATTGACAAACACTTTTTACTTGGGGGTAGGTTTTATAATTTTACCAAGCAGCAATACTTGGTATTTTTGAAGGGTGTGTGAGCCGGTGTACGGTATATGGTCACAGGTGTCATAACATATCAGTTTCCAAGGTTGGCGGTGCATTAGATATGTAAGAATTTGTTAAAATATCACACTATACCAAGTTATGGACAGCGGTGACCCATTTTCCACTCCACCTAACAATGCCATTAAAAGGAATAGAGAAGAAAAGGGCACTGGACCAATGGCCTTTGCCTATTTTTATTTGATAATATAGTATTACTACGTAGTTTCGCGTACGAGGTGTTCAATATTTAGGTGTAATGTTCAAACTTATTACACGTTAAGAATTTTTCAGTACTATTAACTTGTGTGCAACTCACTTGTGTGCAGACTTATCAGACATTCTATCTAATATCTGCAATGTCTTGTTATGTAGACATAACAACAAGGCATTTGATTACATAATTATGATAATATTATTGCGACGTTCCAAATGTTTCAATTAGGTGATGATAAAGATTAAAAAAAGAGAAAGTCACTAGAAAACTTGAATCTTATAAATGATATTATGTTCTAAACAAGAACATGAATATCACGTTTGTCACGACAGTAAATTTAAATCGGGTGAAATTCCAAAGTGCATCTTCTCAGGTAATAAAATTATACATAAAAACCTTTTTCGAAGTGTGCTGCGTTTTCTGATATAAGTTTAATATATATTGTAGTGGGTTTAGTTTATTTTTCAGTTAGGTATTACAAAAAAACATTTGCTGCTATAAATATTGATCTCGATTAAGATGCTACCAAAATGTCTTGGTCACAAAATATGACGTGATATTTTTTTATGCCGTACGAGTATCCCAAATTATTGTTATCAACGGTTTTAAATTTTAAAACTGTCTAGCCCTTTCTGGGGTGCCTCAGGGTTCACATTTGGGTTTTATTATTATTCTTGACCTTTATCAATGACATTACCTCAGACTTAAAAACATTTTTTTATTTGATGACAATGATTCATATTTATTTGATGACGATTTAAAAATTTACAAACCAGAAAAATCAGTGGATGACATATAACTAATACAGGATGACTTGAATTGAATAAATAATTGTTGTAATGTGAACAATATAACGCTTAATGAAAAAAAAAATGATTTCACGTTAAATACACTAACAAGAAAAAACCGCTTGTATTTACTTAGTCCAATAATATTGTTGTTTTGCAATAACCGTGACAGATGAAAGACTTAGACGTTACCAGTGACAAATAACCTATGAATCGCATATAAACAATATTATATTCTTAGGATTCATTAAACGCAATACGAAACGGTTTTCCTCTACCACTAAAATTATTTTATACAATGCTTTTATAAGGAGCCACCTTGAGTTTGCCAGTGTTGTTTGGAATACATCTGAGCTTGCATTTACTCGACATTCTGCCCTTAATATCAGTTGTATCTCACATAGACAGCCTATCAAAAAACGACTGATTGAATATTTCTGTAGTAGACGTGAATATCTTGCTCTTTGTTTCCTATATGAAATAGAAAATAATAACGTAAAGTGCGGCGACCATTTTGATCGCATATCAATATAAGTTCCGCGTAGATATGCCCGTTCTTATGTATCGAAAATATTTCATATCCGTTTCGCGAAAACTTGTCTCGAAAATCAATCTCATATTAACCGTATATAACCTAAACATAATGAAATATCTAAGTCGATACTGGCATCGAAATATATCACGATCCACTTTGTACTTTTATTAATCGATGGTATATTATTATTGGCGATCAATAAGCTTCTATATTGTATAAAGATTTTAATGCGATTTATATTTTTATTTGATTTTGTAAAAAACATATAATTAAATCAAACACATGCACCTTGAGAACCTTGTATATGAAAGGTAATTTAAGAACGAACATAATTATTTTAATTGTTATACGACCCAGTAAGTTTGAATGTTTACAATTAGTCTTAGCATATACCTAAAATATCAAATTACCTATCATGTTTCCAGGTATAGTCACAACCACAAGAGTAACTCACGCGACTCCGGCTGCAGCCTACGCTCACTCAGCCGATAGGAAATGGGAAGCGGATGTAGATATGCCGAGACATGGCCTTCGCTGCGAGGACATAGCTAGTCAGCTTGTGAGGGGTCGAGTGGGCAGCAGCATTGACGTAAGATTTCCGTGATTTGTAACTTAGTATCATAGAACTATCACCAAACGCATATCTATATGAATTGTGAAATATGAGCTCACCTGAATATATTATTTTAAAGCCATTTCATAGCAGTACGTTAGAAGATCACTGCATAACCATTCCAACCGGTCTGCAATCTTCCTGTTGTAAAGCTTTTGTTGACAAATTGTTTTTAAAGTTATTTGACATTTTCTCGGAAAACTGGGAATATCAGTGTCTCATTATCTTGAATTTTCCTCAATAATAAATATAATACTATATTAATAAATTAATATCTTTTTTTTTATTTCCTGTAATTAATAAATTATGATACAACTATAGTACAATATACATATTCAATATGATTTTAAGTATGCAACTAACATTGATTATTTTATATACTATTCAATGAAATGTTGATAAATGATAATAATTGTATAAATGGAAGAGGTCACAAGAATACTTATACCTTTAAGGACAACAGAATATTTATTAATTACAGGTCGTGTTAGGAGGAGGTAGAAAAAATTTCTACCCAACAACCGAGAAGGACGCTCAAGGTTATTTCGGAATAAGAAACGATGGCAGAAACCTGATAAGAGAATGGCTTCTTAGAAAAGAGAGTCTTGGAGCAAGACCAAAATACGTTTACAATAAACATGATCTTCAAAATATAGACAGTACATATAATAGCGTACTAGGTCTTTTCTCATCTGACCATATGCCTTACCATCTTGAAGCTGAGGAGGATGATCCGACTTTGAGTGAAATGACCCAAAAAGCAATAGAAATTCTGTCACAGAATAAGAACGGCTATTTTTTATTTGTAGAAGGTATATATTATTTTTTAATTGATAAAAGGTCGTTTGCTTATTGTAATAACATAAAGCTTAGGACAGGATATACAATTTTAGTACAGATCTGTATAATTTGGAAATGCTTATAGTTTTCAGCTCCTTGTTTGAAATTATTAAATTAATATAAACGAAATTATTTATTGTAGTATAATTACTAATTGGTTGAATTTAAAATCATCAACATCATCAAATAACTAGCCGAAGGTCCAACAACACTACTTATTAACATGGGCGCTGTATAAAATATTAAACATTCTGAACATCGCCAATAAAAAAGCGGAACACAATAATACAAACAATTGCTATTCGGTAATAGAATATGAAATAAGGGGGTCCTACCTAATTAAATAGGCTAACACAAAGCCCTATCACCAAGTCAACCCTAAATATTTTGTGTAATGTGAAACGTAATATCGAAGAAAATTTCAGTTTGATTCAATCAATAAAACGATAATACCTTATTTTAGGGGGAAGAATAGATACAGCTCATCATGAGACCAAAGCCCGTAAAGCATTAGATGAAACAGCGGAACTAGCGAAGGCTGTAGAAGCTGCGTTAAGACTTGTCAATATTGAAAATACTCTGATTGTGGTAACCTCAGATCACAGCCACACAATGACCTATAGTGGATACAGCAAGCGAGGAACGGATATCCTGGGCCTGACGAATACAAAGGTACTTGTTTATTTTTTATTGGACCCAAATATTTATCAAGTTTGTAATATTTTTGATAGAGTTTTGCTTTGAAAAATTATCTTTTTTTTTATGGCATTGGTTGACGGACAAGCATATGGGCCACCTGATGGTAAGTGGTCAGCACCGCCAATAGACAAAGGCGCTGTAAGAAATATTAATCATTCCTTACACCACCTATGTGCCACCGACCTTGGGAACTAAGATGTTATGTCCCTTGTGCCTGTGATTACACTGGCTCACTCACCATTCTAACCGGAACACAACAATACAGAGTACTGTTATTTGGCGGTAGAATATCTATTTTATGGTTTGATTACAACTACACGGTATGCTTAGATCGCTTATTAGCAGTTCAGTGATGTAAGGAAAATAAGACATAGATTTTAGTATAGTTCAGAAAGTTGAAGGACCACTCAACATATATCAATGTATCTCATCGGAGGCACAAGCACTTTGGGAGTGAGTCCCAAAAAAGAGTCTAAAATGTATTCTGATATTAGTCTTTGATATCACAACTATAGCCACTTGAACTATACCATATATAATGTAGAGACTTATTTTAAATATAGTTAATAAACGTGCTGTAATATCGAATTAGGATAACCATGTCATGTAATAATATGTATTTTACAGTTTTGTATTATAAATAAATAAATCTTATAGCACTCAGGAATAATGTAGATTTCTATCAGTGATTTTTTTTAGATTACATTTAGTTCAGAAGATTACCTACAAACAAACAAATTTTACCTCTTTATAATATTTGTATAGATGGTAACATTGTCAACTATACACAGTGAAATGAATTAATAAGCAAATCTGTATAATTTAACCTTTTGATACCATTGTTAGTTAAGAACATATAAATACAAACTACTAGTTTTCAGGTATTAGGAAAAAAGCATTCCCTCTTTGGGAATCAAGCTTGTTTAAAACCAAATTTCATCAAATTTAGTTCAGCGATTTTGTCGTGCAGACAGACAGACAGATTGTGTTACTTTCGAATTTATTATATTAGTACAGAAGTATCTCCATACTACAAACAAATAACATTAGACTTATATAAACAGAGACTAATAAACTTAATTAGTTATTAAAATTCAAGCATAATCCTCACCTACGTGACCACTTCAGCTGCAAAAGACTAAAGTTTCAATTGAATATTTCAGTATAACGCGTCGGACAACTTACCCTATAGCACGTTGAGTTACGCCAA
This sequence comes from Vanessa tameamea, assembly GCF_037043105.1. Lineage (NCBI taxonomy): Eukaryota > Metazoa > Arthropoda > Insecta > Lepidoptera > Nymphalidae > Vanessa > Vanessa tameamea. Next base: position 10,565,111 of record NC_087321.1, read on the forward strand.
CGGACCCGGCTTTAAGCCTCACGAGGACTTCAAGAGACATAATCTTATGCTGGATGACATGAGTAAGTAAGAATCGATAATACACTTCACGCAAAAATAAATATATATTATAATTCCCTTAGGAATGTCCAAGTTCAAATGAGAATAACTCATTATACCCGGTAAGATGAATTATGGCAAAAGGAGGTTGCGTCGAATGCGAATATTCAGTATATCCAGATTAAGAAATAGTAGAGATCTGATTAGAAATAGTAGAGTTTTGCACCGTTTGGATAACGTTATTTTACCGCCAAGCAGCAATACTCAGTATTTTTGTATTCCGGTTTGAAGGGTGACTCAGGGTAACTATTGGCATAAGGGACCTAACATCTCAGTTCTCAAGGTTGGAGGCGTTTGATAAATATAGTTAATATTACTTACAAAGGCAATGTCTATGAGCAGTGGAGAACAGTGAGCTCTTTTGCCCTTCCTCCTAAGTTCCTACATACGTTATAAAAAAATAAGCGTCACTGTATAGGAGAGCGGGAAATAATATCCAGTTATTTTTATGCCAACCTCAAATAAGTGATAGCATTCTTATTTTTTTTATTTATTATCAGAAATTAATAAGACGCAATTATAATAAATGGATACTATTATTTCGTCACAAGCTCGTGATCATTCGTCTACAATACTTTAACGTTTGTTTTCAGATAACTTGAATTACACCTACCCATCTCTTGTGCCACTACCCCGAGAGACGCATGGTGGGGAGGATGTTGCGGTATTCGCGAAGGGCCCGTGGTCACACCTGTTTAGCGGAAACTATGAACAAAATTACATACCACATGCCATTGCCTATGCGAGCTGTATAGGTCCAGGGCTTACTACTTGTAAATTATGATATTATAATTATTTTAATTTAATTAATTATGAAATTAATATTTCAAATGGCTATTAACTGTTAAGCTAGGTTAAGTTATTTTATGTAGATATGATATGATATTATTTCGAGGTCTGTTAAAAAAATTCAAGAATTCGAACTGAGATGGCCCAGTGGTTAGAACGCGTGCATCTTAACCGATGATTTCGGGTTCAAACCCAGGCAGGCACCACTGAATTTTCATGTGCTTAATTTGTGTTTATAATTCATCTCGTGCTCGGCGGTGAAGGAAAACATCGTGAGGAAACCTGCATGTGTCTAATTTTAACGAAATTCTGCCACATGTGTATTCCGCCAACCCGCATTGGAGCAGCGTGGTGGAATATGCTCCAAACCTTCTCCTCAAAGGGAGAGGAGGCCTTTAGCCCATCAGTGGGACATTTACAGGCTGCTAATGCTAACAAAATTCACCTTTATTTAATTTAGCTTATGGAGTCATGTATTGAGTTAAATGTGAAGGTTTATGAAAATTATAAGGAATTTACAGTTTTTTATCATTTGGTATTTTTGAGTCATCGTATAAGTGATTCATCAACTGGTTTTCACATCACAGATCAGTAGGGCAATTCTGTACCAATAAACTCGAATCTCATCTCAGAAACCGAACGTCAGAATGTTATGTGACACTGATTATAATAATAAAAAAAATATATAGGATATGTACGTATCAAAATGGCGTATCACTGTAAGTCGATTCTCAACATTTAACGTGTGAGATCCGAAGTGAGGTCTTATATAATAGCACACAGTAGCAGTGCAAATTTATAATTATTGTCTCAATGTAGAAATTCATTTTCTGATATTTCATGCTTGCATTGTGCGGTGAAATTCGTGTTCCTTCCTAAATAGTACCTCTAGATATAATATTTAAAGAAAATAATATCGACGGTTCACGGGCTATTTGTATTAAACGACATTTTGGTAACATTACAGGAGAGCGTTTTAAAATTTGATTTTTCGGAAAAACAAAAATGAAAAATAAAACTTAATTATTTTTCAAGAACGTTCCTCGAGTCAGGCGATTCCGAATATGTATATAACTCTATGCCGGCTAGGATGTCGCTTAATACCAATAGCCTGTGAACCCTCGATATAGTACTAATAATCAACTTTAATAACTATAAAATGCTTGATAACCGTCGAGATGAATATTACACCCGTCATCGCTGTCATGATTTAGATTCAGTCCTTGAGAACTTCTTTTCGTATATATTAAGATGTCTTGTGAAACTTCAACGTCAATATATAGTATATTGTTATAATATGAGGTCAATAAACTCTTAGGTCATGTTAGACAAGCTCAAATTGTGTGTGTGTTTTTAAAATGTATCATATTTATCGAAATTTTGTTCACGGTTAATTTAGATATAGTTGCCACAAAATTATGTCTTAGTTTATACATATTTGTATGTAATATTTTAAATGAACGTGGTTATTGTAATTACTATAAATATTTAAAACGGGACATTTACCATGTTTTTTATTTTTATTTGGTGGAGCCCGATATTTCGATATTATCTACGAATGTCTTGTTCACGAGACTGCTCACGAGACTGCGTGAACAAGACATTCGTAAAAACATGGTAAATATCCCGTTTTAAATACTTATAGTAATATTTGTATCTGTATTGATAATGAAATACTGTGTATTATTTTTCAGTTATGAGCGATTATAACATATTTAGATATCAGTCAATATAATACACGATTTATACTTACATTTCCAAATTGACTGGGGTAGGCAGTCTACTACCATTAAAATTAGTGGTGGGACATTGTGCAGGCCCGTTGGGGTAGGTTAATCACTCATCAGATGATCTGTTATAAAAACAGCAATAGTATTGTCGTGTTTCGGTTGGAAGGTTGAAGCCAGTGTAACTATAGGTCCAAGGGACATAACATCTCAGTTCCCAAGTTGTTTGTTCATTGTTCATTCTTAGAGTGCTAATACTTATGGCCGAACTATTACAAAAAAAAAAATAAAGGAATTTTCACTTAATAATTTTGTAATTAATGTTGGTCAAAGTAATACGATGACTTTAACGTTGTCCGCAGAGATTACGTTAGCAAATGAAAGGTATTAAATTCGAAAAAAAAATTACTATTGTTTAAACTTAAAGTTGGTCATATGCAGGTTCAGTCGGATATTAAAAAAAAATATTCAAACATTAACAAATATATTTGTAATAATTATAAGAGTTATACAATTATTTTTAATGAAACATTTCTGTGTTTTCCTACTTAACCAGTGCAAATATTCATTTAACATAATGGATTTTAATGACGACAATTTCAAAATAAATAATTAAAAATATTATCAAATGTAACCAAGTATAAAATTCGTTTTAGTAAAAAAAAATACAGTATTAATATTAATTATATAATTATTATTTTGAATCATTTCTATGTAATTTAAGTTGACAATTGTTGCAAACGAAACATATTTATTTTAACTCAAATTATATTTCAATTACAAAATGACATTGAGATAATTTGTTTTTATAATTATTAACAACACAATGACGATAATATAATTTTCTATAATATTTAAATATCTAAATTTAAGTTAGAGAGACTTTAAGTAAAACAAAACTCCAAGTTAGTGAAAAGTTGAAGTTTTATTTATACTTTCATATCAGTTTACCTTTAGGTAAGTACAATTTACTAATCTATCTATAAAATTATCAATGAATATTTTATCTATCTATAATTATACAATACATGAGATAGATAGTTGCTTTTAAAATTAAAATAAATATAGTATACAAATTTAATTTTCTTTATAATTCATCTTGTCCTGGGAAGTGAAGGAAAATATCACGAGGAAACCTGCATTGGTGTACCATGTAGTGATCTCCAAGACTTCTCATAAAGCAGAGGAGAGGGCAACAGTCGGACATTTACATGCTTCTAAGTATATATTTTTAATAGAAAATAAGTTTCCTACGTAAATTACAAGATCAAATCTGTTTACATCTTATCAATTAACACTGGTGTCTATAAATAACTTATACTGTATTGAAATTAATTTATATAGAGTTATAGAGCATGATGTACCCAAAATATAAATTAAAATACAAAAATTAGTTAGTTAGTTCAGTGCATAATTCCAAGTCAAAATGAAAATAGATTTTTTAATTACCTTTACAATCATAATCCTTTTACGTACAGGACTGTATAAGTAGTTAATATATTCATATTTAAATGGCAATAAATATGTATAAAGTAAATTATATTAAAATGACAGTATATTTACAGATGTCTGCAATAACTAAAATACGTATATAGCTACGAAATATGATATGTCTCAACAACCTTAACTGATAGTCAGTCATGAGAATGTCTTAATTTTAGTTGTGTTATAAACGACGACCTCCGTGGTCGAGTAGTGTGTACACCGGTTTTCATGGGTACGCCACTCCGAGGTCTCGGGTTCGATTCCCGGCCGAGTCGATGTAGAAAAAGTTAATTAGTTTTCTATGTTGTCTTGGGTCTGGGTGTTTGTGGTACCGTCGTTACTTCTGATTTTCCACAACACAAGTGCTTTATCTACTTACATTGGGGTCAGAGTAATGTATGTGATGTTGTCCAATATTTATTTATAATTTAAAAGCTTGGCAAATAAAAATGTGACAGTATTACAATTACATTTACAATACCCTATTGACTCTGAGTTGATATAAAGATAAACAAGTTTACACAGATATGTTACGTCAACGTCAAACGTCGTTGTGTGAGCATTGACAACTCATATTTAGGCTTCACTTATTGCTCTGAGTAGTATGTACGTCTTTTTTCCATTCATTCTACTTAGTAATAATCCCTCAACTCATTCGTTCATTTCTTATTAGGCCGTTAGCGATGAAATTGCCGATATTTTATTGCTGACTAGTGCATGTCGATATACTTTATTGTACTTGGAATTCGAAATTCAAATTGATCATAAAGTATAGCAATAATGTTCTCTTTAAAATCTATTGTCCTTTTGTTTTCCCTCCTTTAAAAATTTCTTTAATTACGATGTTACTGCCGAAGAATTGATAATGATGGTTTATATGTTTTCTGTCAAATAGCTGTAACATGTCAACGCTCTAACCCACTCCTTTTTTCACGACCAAACTCTGTCACATCGAACATCTGATTTCCAAAGTCCAGGAGTAATGACTGAAAACTCCCCGTTTTCATTTCAAGCTAAATTTATCGGATTTTGGGTAACTTTTTACAAGGGAAAAGCTTCAAATCCGATCGACCAATCAAAACGCTTTTGAAAAGTTCATTAACTCCCGTGCCTTTACTATAGCAGAGACATCCAAATTTACATCAATCAAAATGGCATAGATGCAGATAAAATTGGCTAATATTTTAATTTAATTTAAAACGGCAATTTCATAAGAGAGGTCTTATCAAGGCTCATGATTTTCTCGAAACCATTTTCATCCTAATCATTAGTAATGATTCATTATTTGAAGACTTCAAAGGAACGACCGCAGCAGGTCGTCTAGATAGGTCAGCAACGTTCTCTTGAACGTCTAGATTCCCTGAAAATAGAAATTAAAAATGTTATAATATTTGTATGTTTTATTTTAATTATCATTATTTTACGCCGTCATGACGTCGCCGTTTCATACGCGTCACGCCACACATGGAAATAGCCTTGTGACGTGGCGCGTCTACTATATCCTATATAGATTATATAAAATATAATCTAATAACGAAACTATATATAAATATATATATATATGTGTGTATATTACTAATTGTTAAGATTAAAATGATCATAGATATATTAAAAGAAGATTTACGTTTATTGAGAATACTGATATAGAACTCTGTCGCTTCTAAGCTAAACACGTAAATATGAACTAGCTAAAGAAATTCCGTATAATCGAAAGTGAAACAGGATCTATTATTATGACGGTAGCTAATGTGATGATTCATTTTATAAAGTCACGATATTCTACCTCGTTCAAAGACATTCACGAGATGCGAATAAACGTCTGGCGCCTCTATAATTTATTATTAAGAACATTATAGCGTTTTTTTAAAATCTTATTAAGTTAATTGGACGTCTATGTTTATATTTTTTAATTATATATTTGTGAAGTTGCTATAATCTTTAAAAAGGCGTATGAGATCAGCAATGCTATTATATTATAAAATAAAATTGTCATTTAACAATTGAGCTGATCGTGAATTATTGACTACCATCTTACGGTGACACGCTTTTTTGATATTTGTATCCTTTATTATTATTATTAGCAGAAAAATTGAAGCAAAAATTTTAGCAGAAAATGTGAGCTATGAAGGAACAGAGCAATTCCCCAAAGACTTAGTCACTTAACCAATTGGTAACTTAACAATCCGTAAAGGACATGTAAACGAAAATTTAAAATTGTTCGCTACATATAACAATCGCAAAATATGCTGTGTATTTTTGTAAATAAGTATTAATAGAACAGCATCCTCAAGGTCGAGACAACGTCCTACGAGCGCGGTCTTCAACACGTTTTTTTTTTTATGGCATTGGTTGGCGGACGAGCTTATGGGCCACCTGATGTTAAGTGGTCACCACCGCCCATAGACAAAGGCGCTGTAAGAAATATTAACCATTCCTTACATCACCTATGCGCCACCAACCTTGGGAACTAAGATGTTATGTCCCTTGTGCCTGTGATTACACTGGCGCACTCATCCTTCTAACCGGTATACAACAATACAGTGTACTGTTATTTCGTTTCGAATTTATTTTTTAATTATCTTAAAATACTTTAAAATTGTATCCATCATACTACGATCATAAGTTAATTAATAAACATTAATATATTAACATGATTTTTAAAAATGAGGCCATTTCGTTCGTTTCCTTATATTATGTTAGTCTTTACGTTATTACAAGGATCAACAGACTCTTTAATTGTAGAGCATAATAGACGCGATAAAAGTATACACACATTTATAATCTTAAATTGAAATCTCACCTTCTATTTTTTGAAGTAAAAATATTATTCTAATAAATAATAATGTATTTACTGAATATTGTTGTATTTTAATTTCGTTTCATATAAATTTCCACGATTACATAGCTTAGTATTCTCGGAAAGACCGTGTTTATTTGTTCGTACAATTACTATGTTCGTAATTTAGTTTGAAAAATTGCCATAAATTACCGTCAGATGACTGCATGAACATCAGCGTTCAAACACTTCGATTTGATTTATGATTGTTTAAACCAAGAAAAATTTAAGCAAAAATTTACGTTAAATTTTTGCCTAACATTGCAAAGGAAATACGTTAAAGAAAGTTACGATCATTTTCCTTCATAAGATCAGCTCGTAAACATTTGATTAATGATTTTAAATTAAGATAACGTGTTGTTTGGAGATAAATTTGTTTGAACGAGATAAAAGGCACTACGCATACGTCAATGAATACTAGTTTACACTAGATATAAGATTGAGTCGTGCGAAGAAGTTACAAATTACATTTCTAAGTTTACTAAAGGTCATCCTTGGGTTCATATTTGGGTTTATTTAAAGAAATAAATAACAAATAAAACATTGCTACGATCGGTATTAAAATCTGAGTCATGATCTTTATTCAAAATATTATTTATTTACGCGTTAGCCTCGCTCATTCAATGTAATTTTTTTTTTATTTCTTATATTTAAATGTGGGCAGTGAAACAAAGATATTGATTGATTGAAACAAAAAATAACCAAACTCGATTCACACGACAAAATTATATTAGAAACTTTTCGTCAAAGACATTTAAATTTAGAACACTATAATTCGAATATTATATTGCAGATACATTTATAGAGTAAAATATATACAAATGATTATTAAAAGTGTTTTGATAATCATATGCGTTAACGATATTGTTAGCACGAAATTGCGCAATTATTTTGACATAAAAAAATTAAGCCCGCAGATGATTTAACAAAGTTATCAGTTTTATTTACAATCAACATTAAATAAAAAGTGATTTGTGCATAATGAAAATGATAAAGGCTGCGTTGGTAGACTGCAGTCGCTACAAGATCGCGTTAATGTACTAGAACATTTTAATATGCCGAAATGCCGTTCGATTTATCGTGCAATATCAAATACCAGTTGGAAAAATTGCATTGCGATTCTGTAAGAAATCACTTCGTATATCACTCGTGAAATATTGACAATCGACTGTATCCTATAAATTTTATGATTGTTAATGTAAGTGTCGCTTATCATTCTGATATTTCAAGTGTTCTGATGTGAGTTTCGAGTTCCTTATTAAAGAATAGCCTAAGAGATTCAAATTAACATTTTTAAAGTTATATTTACAAGCGGTTTTATTGATGCGTATATGATTCGCGTAAGGACGCAGGTGTAGCTGTAGCATTATATAATTGTCGTAAATTACCTTGATATATTGTTAAATGTTAAGTAAATGTATAAATATAACAGACAGCCCAATGAATTTGCTATTTAGAACCTTGTTATAATACTTCTCAATAACATATTTACTTAAATCTTTATCTTAAAATTTATAGCGGGTTTGAGATATGGTTCCATAAATTAGTTAAAGATTACTTATCGACGACCACCGTGGTCGAGTAGTGTGTACACCGGTTTTCATGGGTACGCCACTCCGAGGTCCCGGGTTCGATTCCTGGCCGAGTCGATGCAGAAAGTGTTTAGTTTTCTATGTTGTCTTGGGTCTGGGTGTTTGTGGTACCGTCGCTACTTCTGATTTTCCATAACACAAGTGCTTTAGCTACTTACATCGGGATCAGAGTAATGTATGTGATGTTGTCCAAAAAAAAAAAAAAACTTATTGTAGAGTAGCGCGATCTAAAAGACTTATGCTTCAAAGAAAAGGAGATGAGCACAAAATTTGACGTAAACTAATATTAAGTACCCGAAAGCTCAGAGGTGCTTATTCGTACTTGAACGTGCAATTTTTGGTAAATATCCACATACGCTATCTACTGTACTGCATAATAAAAACTAACATTATATATAATCAAATTATCATAAGTCTATATATGTTTATTAAATTAATATTTAAAAAAAATAATTAATATCTTGAATGAGGAGAGAGTTTAGAGTGTATTCCACCACGCATCCTATGCGGGCTGTCGGATACAACTCTAGCTTTCATCCAACTCGTTTTAATTCACCGAACAAGAAGTTAATTATAAAATCAAATTAATCACATGAAAATCAAATGAACCCGCAATCGGTTAAAATTTAACTTTTCTGACGACGGGGTCATCTAGGCATCTCCAACAAAGTCGGTCCATTAATCACGCATTAGATAAAAATGTTCTAGGTTTCACGTAACTCGTGATAAAGTGACGTATAGCGTATAAAATTAAACTACAATATTCAGACGTTTCCTGTTAATATTTTCCTTAACAATTTAAAAGAACGTGTTTATTACTGACATATTTTTAAAATGCTGTCTAAATGTATAAAACGCACAGTTGCATGATTATTATTTTTTTGGTAATTAATTTTAAGACGGAAAAACTGCAAATACCTATCCCGTATTAGCTCGCTCGCAGACTAGTAAGTGTAGTATAAAACAGTCAGATTACCAGTTACGTGTTCAATTCCCGAGTCGGACTGGTAAAAATATAATTGATATTTTTTTATGAATTTCTCGCTACTGTCTCTTGTTTAGAAATGGCTTTGCTAGGAACACGTGCCGCGAACATCGCGTAAGCCTTGAATCCTGTTTAAATTTCAATCGAGACCAAAGTGACAAAATCACGTGATTGTCGAGGAAATCTTTTGCCAGTTTTTTTTTTTTTTAATTATTTTTATTATTATTTGTTTGCACCAGTTTGGTGTATGAATACAATATTAGGACAATTTATATATTAAAATGCGCTTTACATAACGTAAAGAATTTACTTAAAATTGATAGTTAAGTAAATTTTTTGGTATTCGTACCAAATGGTCTGTGGTCAACTTCGCCCTTAGACATTGGCGCTGTAAGTAATATTAACCATTTTTTACAACGCCAATGCGCCACCAATATTGGAACCTAAGATATAATGCTCTTGTAGCTCTAGTTACACTGGCTCATCCTTCAAACTAAAACTCAACACCGCCAAGTCAACAAATATAGAGAACACGCATCAGTATTATTAAAACACAATCTCATAAAAATATATTTTGTAAACGTAATGCTTATTGCTTTCGTAAATTTTCGCTGTCGAAAAACATATTTTGGCATCGCTTAATATAGTAAAGCGCGCAATACTCACCGAGAGCATACATTGAAAGTAGCTCGGAAACCCGTTAATTGGACCTGATCTGACTTCGCTTCTGAGAAAAAATGTCTACCTATTCATTACTTTTAAATGTCACTGTATGTATTTTAATCCTCTTATTAAGATCGCATCGTTTAATAATATAACTATTAAAGTATACCAGACGTACTGCTGATAAGACTTGTCTGACCGAGGATATTATTGTTTTTATTTATCTGCGTAAACCATGAAGGTTTTCATTTCATTTATTATTATTAAGCAAAAAAATATATCTAAATATTCGTGTCTTATGTCAAATTACTTTTTTGTCCTTTTGTTTTGTACTTTTTTGTCAATTGCTGTCGAAACACTTGCACCTTGGAGTAATAATGCAAACAGCTTCATCAAAAGTACATATAACACCTCGCCTTATTGCCTCCACTGGTGACAGGAGGGCTGGTTCGTTTTTAGGCCAGAGGATCGGAATTGCGATTCAACGGGGAAATGCTGCTAGCATTCTTGCCACCATTACACGCGGTCAAGATTTATACAGTAACTATTTTTAATTAATATTTATCTATATTTAAGCACTTAATGTTATCAATTCTTATGTTAATAAATTTATTTAAAATCAAGCAGTTTTTTTCTAGGCAATAAAAGGCAAGTAACTCTGTCTGTTTACGTTTCCACGACTAAACCACTGAACTTGAATTTCATTTAATTTGGTATGAAGCTAGCTTGAACACCAAGAAAGGACATAGGTTACTTTGAATACCTAACACTTGACGACTAACATTATGAATGCGAGCAAAGCCAGGCGATAACTAGTTTTGAATAAAGAACGATATTTAATAATTGTTCTCTTATTATTAGAACTGATTTATAATTGATTAAGTCTTTAATCAAACGTACTAATTGGTGAAATGATTTAAGGTATTAAACACCTGTGGCTGATAGATAAGCAATTCATCCTCTACTGATGATATGGGTAGAGCCCTAACTCTACCCAAATCGTCAGTGTTTTGTTAATTTTTGATTTGCTTTTAATAAGATCTTATTCGTAGTAGGCATTATGGAACATAGAATAAAACACACGGATTTTTTGTTTGGAATCGCATTGTAAGGAAAAACGAATGTTTCGAATGAAAATATGTCATAATTATGTCTTTGGGAGAGAGGAGCACGCTCCAAGACCTCTCCTGAACAAGAAGAAGTTGACAATTCCTACGTATCACATGACACTATATCTCATACCTCGGTGGTAGAGCGTTATGGCCGATTGGTATCAACTTGTCAAATATTATATTGTCAAACAACAATACCAAGTATTGTAATGCTTCCGACAGACACGAGGAACATTTTGCAACATTTCCCAAGGTCATTGGCGTATTAAGGTATGGTTAATATTTCTAACGGCGCCAATATCTCTATGGGCGATGACACTTATCATTAGGTAGCCCAATGTTAGTCTACCAACCTATGTTATTAAAAAAAAAATGTTACACCTAGATTTTAGGTTCTATAATATACCTATACTCAACGCCATAACGTCATTTTAATACGAAAAACACTGAAAATAAGTTAATATATCACAAAACGAAATAACAACGTAATAAAATTTAATTGATTTATTCTTAGAAAACACTATTTGGAATATTGCGGTTAATAATAATTAAGTTAAAAAATATCACAATATTATTGTATAAATTACGAAACCACAGAGTAATTATCTTTTTTTCCCGAACAATATGTAATAACAATTATTTAATAATCGCATATGAGTCAGTATACTGAATCATGTACACTATGCACTGTTATGATTTATAAACATGTGTAAAATGAAATCACCTGCAACAAGCTTACTTATAATGAACTGATTGCGTCCCGAATTTATACAGGTAAAATTAATACAAAGTTATTATATAAACTTTATCCCTCAAAGTTGAAATATCCTTTCTAATGTGACATTATGAAATAAACATTTGTTCCAAATTTCAGCTTTCCAGTCTCAAACAAAACAAACGTACAAGAGAACGATTTTACATATGGACTTATAATTCAACATGTCGTTTTGGAACTTCACGTATATTGTTGTAATGTATGAAGACTCAATGTCGACAGACAACTGAAGTAAAGTCTTATTATATTGCGGTCACAGTCTTATCTCAAGAATTAGTCAAATACAGGAGGAAAATCTCAGTGCACTAGTGTGCGTATAAACACAGATGCATTGTCGTAGTCCGATTAGTGTCGAACTATGATTAATTCGACCAAAACGAAGAGTAACCATGCACATTACCTTCAAATATGATTTAAGATACAGAAGTGTACCACGCAATCTTTTTAATTTCGTTTCTTTTTATTGATGACTGAGATTTGATTACAGGACCTCGGAATTATTGTCATAATACCAAGGACGCTATTCAGTGGCGGATCCAGAATTGTCATTTGACGACCTTGGCGCCGCTAATTGTAGTTTTAAGCAAAGTAAACATTAAAGATTCACACAACATTACATTTTGCTTCTGACAGTGTTAAGAGTTTAATTGCAATAAAAAGGAGAGGCGTGGGGGTCCACACGTGGGACACCCAGTAGGAACGAAGTTACTTTATCTATACACATATTATGTTTTAACATCCACAATTAAATCAATTTACAGCGTTTAAGTTTAATGAAACGACAATGACTAAATGCCATTAAAAGACCTGTGTGAAATAACAACAAAAACAGCCTGTAAATTTCCCACTGCTGGGCTATGGCCTCGTCTCCCTTTTAGGAGAAGGTTAGGAGCGTATTCTACTTTGCTCGATGCAGATTGGTGGATTCACATGTGGCAGAATTTCGTTGAAATTAGACACATGCAGGTTTCCTCACGATGTTTTCCTTCACTGTCGAGCACGAGATGAATTATAAATACAGATCAAGCATATAAAAATTCGGTGGCGCTTGCCTGGGTTTGAACCCGCAATCATCGGTTAAGATGTACGCGTTCTAATCACTGGGCCATCTCGGCCATCTTATAATCGGTGTGAAATAAATCAAAACTAAAAATTAAATGTAATATTATTCTAAAGTTGTATCCAATGGAAAAAGATAGAAATAGAAAGAAAGAGTAGTCGCCTAGAGAGGGGGGGTGCTTACTATTACCCTTTTTACGTGGCGATTTCTCCCGTTTCACACTACTGTAAGCTGCGTAAAAGAACTTTGTTACAATGATTATACAGTCCAATTTTAGATTTGTCACGGATAAGCTGAGACTAGCGGGTCTGCCTTGCCGAAATTTTTATTGCCAAGTACACTGTACACATTAGTTCAGTTAGAATTGGAGTTTGTCGATGGTCATTTACTTTAATTTTGTTTACGTTATTCATTTTTTTTTTCTTATGCATCCGTAGCACCGCCCTCTTACCGGCCAGTAACTTTTTCCGCTCTCCAAAATTAATTATTTATTAAATTGTAACAATTTAGTACATTGCAATCAAGAATCGTTTATAATTTTCTGTACATCTACGGCCGGAGCTTCAAAATGAAACCACAACCGATATAATCACTGGGACAAAAATCGGCTTACGCTAGTAATATATATAAGATTATTTTGCATGTTGCTACTATGCAGTAAGTACTAGGAAAACAGACATGGAAAAAGGTTACGTGAAGTTAAATGAAGGCGCCTGATGACTTCGTTAAGGGCATTAGTCATCCTTTAAATTGTTTACGTCCATCGAAATCCGTTCTGCATGAAGTTGCAATGGACTTGTAATTTCACTGACTCACACACCTTTACCGTAATCTGCTCTGAGTTTATGAATATTCTACGTGTCTGCAGATCTACCGTAATCTTTTAGTGGCATTCGAACTAGAAGATTTGACTTTTAACTAAGTACTATTTATTTATATAAAGAAATATTTAATTAGGTTTTATTTTATCGAAAAGTGTATACAGAATATACGTTTTATTTAAATTAAATACGTTATGTTTTAATGTGGAGAAGAATCTTGTCGCGGGGACTTGTTTTATCATCAATAACATTTCATAATTCGTATTGCTGGGCGTTTAGAAGGTCATTGACGTTTGACGTTTTTAAGAATCTTCTTTTGTTTTATTTATTATACTTTCACGAAGGCAAATTTACAGACTGATAGAAATCAACAAATTATTGGCAGCTTAAAATATGAAATATTAAGAAATTCCAAAAGTAGTTGACGTTATTTCCTAACGATGCTGTTATTCTATACGTTTTGATGTTTATAAATTGCCATCTAGTTTAAATATACTTGGTGCTTTGTGCAAGGCTATCTGGGTAGGTAACCACCCACTCATTAGATATTCTACCGCCAAACAGCAATACTTAGCATTGTTGCGTTTGAGAGTTGAGTGAGCCAGTGTAACTATAGACACAAGGGACATAACATCTTAGCTCCCAAGTTTGATAGCGTATTTGTGAAGTAAGGGGTTTTTAATATTTTTTACAGCGATAATGTTTATAGGTAGCGGTTAACACTTATCATCAGGTGGCCCATTTGTCTGAACGCCAATCTAAACAGTAAAAAATATAAAATATAGTGATGACATTTTTTAACGATGACATTTTATCGACTCGAGGTGAAAGTTTGTTTGTCCGACAGTTATAATAATCGATATATGTAGGACACAATGTCTTTCTCTCAAACTTGTTAAAATATATTTCTTTCAATTCTTCCTGTTAAATATATATTTATAAATAAGTAAATAAATACGTAAGTCATTGAGTGTTTGTTTATTGTTTTTGTTAAATTAAAAAAAAAACAAAACACGATTGAACCGCTGTCATGAATAACAATAATAGATGACGTCGCTTGAACATGATTTATTTAAAATATTACAAATTATTTTTGAAAGCAATTACCAATATTTCCATTTTCCAATCGACAAAAATAAACCAAGGGGCCAGTATCGAACACACGACCTAAACATCCCTTGGCAGACAGAGTTACACTGTTAACACAAAAACATTAATTAAATAATAACCAAATTTATTATTAAAAAAAAATACTGATAAAGTTATTGTGATGACATTGGCTGTCACATTAAAAACTTATTACTTCGAAACTCTTTTCTTCTTCCTGACTACTCCCTTCTTAAAATGACTCTAATAAAACCAACATAGTCTGCAAGATTCTTGTGTTTAGCTTGACGATGAGTCAAAGGACATAGCATTACCTTTTATATTGTTAGCACGCTTATTAACATAGTTGAACAATTTCATTTTAATATTACTTCACGCTTTAAAGATTCGTGATGCCTAAGCGGTTAAATGACTTGAATCTTAGCCGATGATCTTAAATCGAAACCCGTGGAAGGATCACAGAATATTCATGTATTTAATTTGTGTATATAATTCATCTCCAGCAGCAGCAGCTTAGCAGTTCAGAAAAACATTGTGAGGAAACCTGTGTATGGCGGATGAAAATCAAATCTTCGACATGTATCCATCAACCTGCATTGGAGCATCGTGGTGGTGTAAGCTCTTAACCTTTTCGTCAAGAGAGTACGCCTTAGCCCGGTAATGGAACAATTACAGACAGACTATAAGACTACTTCGTTGACATAGTAAGTGACGTCACAACTAGTGACGAACATTGTTTTTAATGTATATAAATTAATACTGGTTTGAATTTCACCTGTTCAAATAATTAATATCGATATTCAAAAGTTTAAATTAAATTTCATAATCTCTTAAGACCTCATATAGAATCTATATATATATTATAATATAATCAGAGTGTCTGTTTATAAATTATAGGTATATCTACATCTATATGAAGTCCATAATTATCAATTAAAACTTTTGTTTTTTTTTGGGTTTAAGCCCGGGTAAGACCTATGTAGCCTTATATATAGACTAAACCAACGAGGCAGTCGAAAGGCAACGTGTGTGTCTTTAATCTATGCAAATTCTATTTGGTCTATATGTTGCAACATCTTATCTTTTACAAGGTTGTGTTTATGAAATTGGTTTGGTTGAAAACTGTTTTGCCATTGACTTATAGATATAAATTTTGATCTTAGCGAGAACTAGGCCACCTATTCGTAAGTGACGGCACCTACAGATACTGAAATACGTATAATGTGTTGTTTGTAATAAAGTAATACAAAAAACGCGTATGTATAGATTAACTGTTTCGTGGGAGGATCACTCAAACGGGTTTACAAAAAATCTCTTACCTAGTAATTAGATATTTGTTTAAATATAATGAATTAGATGGAAATATTTTTTCCATTTCATGACTCACCACCAAATCTGTAGGAAAGTGCAATGACACCACTATTTTATATATATAATTTTATAAACTTCATCTATTAGTTAGTGATTAGTACTAATCTGAAAACTCAACTCATGTCGGGTATTGTTATAAAATATAACATCCTTACCAGGCCTCATAACTCTGCATGTCTCGGATAAAAGAGAAATTTATATCCACCGCGCAGGAACAATGTACTTATATTTTATATGATTTGATCTCAGAACGAGTAAACTACTTTTAATAGTAACAAATCCAAGTACTTACTTGAATGATTTCCGTTCAGACACAGCGATGGTAAGCCTCTCATAAGAGACTAAAGACTTATTGATTTATTATTATTATTTTTATGTAAAAGGACCACCTGATGGCAAGTGGTAACCACCGCCGATAGACATTGGCGCTGTAACAAATATTAACCATTCCGTACAACGCCAATACGCCATCAACCTTGGGAACTAAGATGTCATATCCCTTGTGCCTGTAGTCACTCTTCAAATATTGTTTTTTGGTGGAATACCTGATGAATGGGTGGTACCTACCCAGACGGGCTCGCCTAAATCCACCACCAAGTAAAATAGAGTTATTAATAATGGTAGATTTATTATTAGTAATGAATTATTTATATATTTATTGTCTTTTATAGCTTAACCTTCTCAAACTACTGACGAAACTAAAATCCGACTAAAACTATTTAATATACTTTACTTAGTTTTGATATTTAATAGCTTTTTATATATTATATTAAAGCAAATGCAAGTTTACACAGTCTTATCTCGTTGCGTAATTAGTTTAGATACGCGTTTCAATCAGAATGGGAAATTTTGATTAACTGTAGTATAATTCACAAACTCAATGTTACAAGGTCGTTACTTAACATACCCATTATGTAAATTTGTTACCTTGTCATATTGTATTTTATATCAAATCAAAATATACATATTATTTAAATAGACTTTTACAAATACTTTTAGGAATTGTATTAAATACAATGGATACCGGTTCGGATTGCAGATTCTATTTAGTAAAACCAATTATAAACTCAGTTGTTAATATTTTCCAATGCAATACGAAGTTATGTCGATCAGATACAATTGAATTTATATATCAACAAGTACTGACACTACACTTTTTTATCATTTATATAATGTTATGTTGAGTAAGATATAATAATGCCTTATCTATGACGGGTTTTAACTAACGATTTAAAGTTAGAAATATTTAATGAATCGAGGACTTTAATTAAAACGAAAATAGTCATTGTATGAAGGATGTTCATGGGCTACGTCTGTGTTTATAATTCATCTCGTGCTCGGTAGTGAAAGGTGAAAGTGATGAAAATGGTGAAAGAAAATATCAACACAAAAAATTTAGTTGGTGTAGGGCTTTGTGCAAACCCGTCTGAGTATTTACCTCCCACTCAACAGATATGCTGCTGCTAGGCAGAAATACTTGGTATTGTTGTGTTCCGGTTTGAATGGTGAGTGAGCCAGTGTAACTGTAAAAATAGACTCAAAGGACATAATAACTTAGTTCCAAGGTTGGTGGCGCATTGGCGAAGTAAGGGACGGTTGATATTTCTAACAGCTAATGTCTATGGGCGGTGGTGGCCACTTAACATCAGGTGGCCCATATGTCGGTCGGCCTACCTATTACATAAAAAAATGTGTTAAATGATGCCATATATGTGTTACTTCTACTTGTATGTATTTTAGTTTGAGTCTTAAACGTTCCTCAGTCATTTATTTGAGTTGAAACTTTGTACGGTATTTGAACAGATTGTTGTTGACAATTGCTTTGGCGATAACGCGAAGTATTTCAAATAATTGCTATATTATAGAAACTGGCATTACACAAGAAGAAGATTTGTTATTCTATACTAGTATAATAAATATGTAAGTAACTTTGTTTATATATCTGTCTGTCTGTCTGTTGCTCTAGCAGGACTAAGCTACTGAACTGAAGCAAACTTAAGCTCCAAGGAAGGATGATGATAATTTTTTTGATACCAAATATCAGACGATCAAACCCTGAAACGCAAACGAACCCGCAGCCGACAACTAGTTGTAATTAAATAAACTTATTCGCTTGTTTAATCCTCACAAAGTATGATTAATAAAAAATATTATGATAAAACAATTTAATTGATTCATAAATTTAAACCGAATGATTATTGAGATGAAATAAAAATAAAAAAGGTTATTTATTACTAAGTAATATATTAATAATATAAAACACTTTATTAGCCTCTTATTAGCCTCTTATATTCTATAAACAGATGTTCTTTGATAAGCAAAATCTAAATCAGATTTAAATTGACATGGAAGTTCTTGTTAAACTGGTTTTTAATATCTGATTGTTTTTTATTTAATAATGCTGCAATATTTTTACAAAGTTGTGTGCTAATTATTTTGTATTCAGACGTTTATTTAAATATATCTACTTTATTAAATAAGCATATATTAATTGATATTATATTTATATTATGTACTTAATAGAATAATTAATTATTTTTTTATTTGTTTTACATAAATTAGTTGGTTCAATTGAAGCATAATGAACGACAATTTTTCGTTCCAAAAATACCAAAGATAAATCAAAACATAATTCAATGTAATGGTTTTGAAACTGATATATAATTAAGAAATAAAAAAAAAAAAAACGTACAAAGTAATAAAACACAAACTTACTTTTTACAGGGGACACAGTATAAAATCGGCAAAGGTAACGCATAATAATTTGCAGGACATTTCCCATTATGTATTATATCACGTTTTGTCCTATTCATCACAACATTGTATACACCGGAAACAGATCGATCGTCAAACTGATCGCTCGATAAATCCGGGAAAATCGATCTCCCGTCCACTGACGAGTAAATAAAACACATGACACATAACAAGTAAACAGCCTTCATATTGACCTCTCGCTTCGTGAGTCGCGTTAACACTGAGGTGCGAGTAACGTAAGCCTCGATATATATATAATTATAAGATGAGTCACCAGCACTAAGCATTTTAGGCTTAAGATTTAGGAGCCCTTCACAAGATATTAATTAAAAAAAAATTATACATATTTTTTTCTTTTAAATCAAATCCCACTTAAATGAGTGTGATATATTCTGTGGTTCTTTAGCCTCTTTTAAAAAACAAATTCTTACATTGTAAATATTTAGCTAAGTAGTTTTCTCTCTCTTATTTTATTATTGCAGTTGTATTATTATTTTTAGTTATATATTTTTATATAAGTGCCTAGTTTAGCTTTAGTTATTTAAAATTTTGATTGTACACCACATGATACTTATATATATACGCATGCTGTGTTCATATCAAGAAAGTTTCAATCTATGTTCATGTTTATATTAAGTTTAACATTTTAAGGATTGTAAAAAGTTTTATGAACCAATAAAAAAAAAAAAAAAGAAAATCGAATTTCAGGACTTTATTCGGATAACATTACAAGAATATGACAATAATATTATATATTTAATAAACACTTAATCTTGTAAATAAATTTGTATTTATTAGAAAAAGACGAATATTCATATTGAGCAGTAAATTAATAATATTCAGATGCATCGAATACTTAAATTATTTAAATTTTAAGTGTCTTTAAGATTCTATCTTCTGAAATATTCGAATTATTCACATAAAACTACCATAACTTGTATGCAGAGAATTTTTTTTTTTTCTTATTTCATGATATAAATATAAATTTTATAGTTTGGAAATTACTTATAGTGTTTTGGAACTATATTATTTTATGTCTGCTATTATCGTTTATTTTATTAATCGATTTATGAACGAGATTTGAATTTTGTAACTGGGTAAAAAGTGTTAATTTTGGCGGGATTTTGTAAAATGAGGCGGCAAAGGAAGGCCAGTAGAATGGCGGTCGTATGATTAAGGTTCACAACCTGAAGAATTCATTATCTATTGTGACTTTATAATAGATATTAAAATAAATAAAATTAAAGTAACTGGGCTAAAAACCTTTTGACACGTTATAGTAGTCATTACTTTTAATGTATCAATTCTAAATAAGGGTACATTTTATAATCTTCATTTCCCTGATGTAAAATAATAAACTTTATTCATAAGATATTCTTCGTTCATATTTAATATCAAACATTACATACGTCTCTCGCCTTCTATTTTAAAGTATAAATTATTAAATCCCAATTTTGACTATTGCAAAAGTCAGAGTTTGGCTTTTGAGTTGAAGTTTAATAAAAAATAATCCAAACAAATATTTAGCTTATATTATGTATATATTTTTTTTCATTAAACATGAATTGGACAAGCATAGGAACATAGATATTGACACTGTAAGAAATTTTAACCATTCCTTACATCGAATACTACTATGTTACGTCTGTACCTGTAGTTACACTGGCTCACTCACCTCTGAAAGAATTGTTCTTTGACAGTAGAATATATAGTGAGTGGTCGCTATCTACCCAGAAGGGCTGGCAATTATATTGACATAATCATAGTATGTATTTGTATATACAGGCTTTGATCCGTCTGCGCTTGTAAAGTTTCAAAACTGCAACAGATCTTTCAAACGTGTACTTATATATGGAATACCGATCTCCAAATTTTCTAAACTAGATATATCTATTTTTAACTTTAAACAATACACTAACAACCAAGTAAATAATTTACGTTCCAATAGAAATTTTATTATTAAGAAAATTATTACATGATAAAACATACTAGTCTGAAGAGACTTAACTTTGCTACTGAATCATGTTATGTGGAGACGTTTTTTTTTTTTTGTGTTGAATATTAATAAAATAAATAAACATATTTGCTTATATTACTATGATGGAAAATGATTAATATGAATATATAATCGATTTCGTTCATCACGTTAGGTTGATTTTATATTTATCACTGGTAATAATTGTACATTAAAGTTATAGTAGTAACATACGGGCCTAAATCAACTGTTAATTGCTAATAGAAAGTTAATTATTTTGAAATCGATATATATTAAGAATCTATATTATTTATACAAAAAAAAAACCGAAAGCACCTAAATTTAAGTTAAGAAAAGTTCAGATCAAATCAAATCAAAATATACTTTATTCAAGTAGGCTTTTACGAGCACTTTTGAATCGTCATTTAACAAATTACTTAAAAGTAAAGCTAGCACCGTTCCGAAATGTAGATTCTACCGAGAAGAACCGGCAAGAAACTCAATAGTTACTCTTTATCAACGTCTAAAAATACAGTCATGTTAGTTAAATATAATTATATTTGTATTAACACCTAAACTTCTCTCATGAATCCCTGACGAATGATGGCGCAGGGGAACGTTTTTTGTATTATATCTATCTAGTAAGCAACATTTTATACCTATTTTGTGACTCAATTTATTATCTATTACCTGTTTCAGATAATAAATTGAAGCCGGAATATGTTTCAATGCTAAATAGACAAGGATTTGAAATTCCGAAACGCTTCTACACTTCAATCAAAGACGTATGATTGAATACTCCGTCTCACACACGCTGGTTTCCACACGATCTTTCCTTCAACGTGGATCGTGAGATGAATTCTAACACAAAGTCACATAGGAAACATTCGAATTTGCCTAGGTTTGATCCTGCGGCCTTAAGTTAAGATCCGAGTACTAGACCAATATGGTCTATGGACCAATATGGTAATATTAAAACTTATTGTTTCTAAAATCAGCTGCTCGAAGACGAGAATAACAGATTAATCAATTTGTTTTTGTATCGTTTGAATTTCGAATGTTATATAATATTTCAAAGTAAATTTTACTATAAACTTAATGGAGATATCCATATGAAAAGGTATTGAAATCTAAGTTATATATAATATTCTAGATTGAAGGACGTCATAGAGATACTTGCATAATATTCCTTCTTCTTTTAGAATTGTTCTCGCGTTCGTTACTGAAGGGAAATATCGTCAGAGAATTTAATAGATGTTCATTGTCTTCTAACCCACATTAGAGCAGAGCGAAGATTTTATTTTTTGTTGATTGTATTGCTTTTGTTGCAAATCTCCTCTCCTCCTTACGAGGAGAAAAAACATTTGCAAAGCGATATATTCAAAAACATACATGAAGACACCGTAAAAGCTGCGAGTGCGTAAAATATAGGCCAACTCTTTGCCAAAATTTTGTATAGTGTTTTACACTATTATTTAATAGTATTTTATATCTTAGCTATCACGAACACTTTAATAGCAAAGTTGTCTCGTTGGTTCCGGTTCATTTGTAGTGTGTCATTCTATTTAGATATATTAATATTCTAAAATAACACTTAACAATTACAGCATCTTTTGATCATGTCAAAAAAACACCAAGTTTCGGACTCCGCAAAGTCAATAAATAATTCTTGGGGCAAGGTATCCGCTTCTATAATAAAATTCCGCAGACATTTTTAACTTTGCCGTTTCATAGATTCAAGTCAATTGTAAAAAATACATCGGTAAAGAAGGCATATTATTCGATACATGAGTACATTGATGATAAAAAAGCGTGGAGTTAATGCTTGTTGACTTTCAGGCAGGAGCCATAACATACATATTATATAATTGTATTTAACTAACATGAGTGTATTTTTTGATATTGAAAAAGAGTAACTACTGAGTTTGTTGCCGGTTCTTATCGGTAGAATCTACATTCCGAACCGGTGGTAACTTTACTTTAAATAGTGTTTTAAATGACGATTCAAAAGTGCTTGTAAAAGCCTACTTGAATAAAGTATATTTTGATTTTGATTTTGATAATGATCAATGTCATTATAAAATGAATTTTATCACTAAAGTACACACGCATTATATAATGAGATTCGTTCAAAACAAAATTCGAATCTCGCTTCGAGACAATGATTATACAAAATATATTTTTCAAATAAAATATTGATATTTCGAATACTCGTATAACCCGTGTTCCTACAATTTACAATATTAAACAAAATTATATTTATGATGGTAACGTGAACTTAGCTTACCTTTAACGTTTCACAAAAAATTGGACATATAGTCCATAAAGAATGAAATTGTAATAAAAATGGAAGAAAGCTACTGAATCTGATTGTTTCTAAGATTAGTTCATTCAGACACAATTAAAAAAAAACTGCTATACCGACTACCAAGAAATATAATTAAACTTTTACGTACTACTTAAAATGACTCGACTAAGTGATACTAAAAAGATTTAATGGTGAAAAATATCAATATATTTTAATATAATTTAATTTATTATGATAAATAAACATTTAGAGCTTCTGAAGAAGTAATTAATACAAATTAATACAACATATAATATTTTACATATGATCATAATGATGACGTCATCATATTACGTGAAGTGATCATCACGGCGGACAATCTCTAGGGAAACCAGCCCTTTCACTCTTGTAACTCAATGGAACTGCAATTCCTATACCGGCGAAAATAATTAAGGCTCCCTGGTTTGAACCCAGGGCCACGAGGTAGTCAGCCATATATGTATCTAGTTACGAGACCTACAAGGTAGTCAATACCATATATCTATTAGTAAAATAAATGCACTTGCATATAAATTTATCTAACATAGCTTGAACTATGCGTGTCCTTTTTTGTCAGACAATAGTTTTTATATGATTACATGACTAGCTTTAGGGTAAGTTTTAGAAGGGAGTATCTGGTGCTTCGCATCATGAGCTGTGCAATTATTCACATTTCTCATTTGAGACATACGTCTATAAACTAATAAATAAATGAACATAAAAATTTAATAATTTGTTATAATGTGTTCATAATGTTTTATTGCTCTTTGCTGTTTTATTGCCAAGTATAACAAGAGTAACAAGTTTGTGTTTGTTCCTTGTACCAGTGCTATGAGTATCAGATTTTATCATAAAATAACAAATGGTTAAGCAAAAAATTGTTAAGTGTAGAATGATTATTCTTACTTAATCATAGAAAATCACGGCCCGATTATAAACAGACTATAGAGGAAGTCGATTTACAAAAACGGTTGACGGTAATAGCCTGTATATTTCCCACTACTGGGCCAAGGCGTCCTCTCCCTTTTGAGGAAAAGGCTTGGAGCATAGTCCAGAACGCTGCTCCAATGCGACTTGAGGGACGCACATGTGGCAGATTTTTTTTTTAATTAGACACATGCAGGTTTCCTTACGATGTTTTCCTTCACCGCCAAGTACTAGATTAATTATAAACACAAATTAAGCACATGAATATTCATTGGTGCTTGCCTGGGTTTTAACCCGCAATCATCGGTTAAGATGCAGGCGTTCCAACAGTAGCAGTTGAAGTCAACTAATGTTATACCAAATATCAGTTCAGTGACTCACTTTTTCTCCTTTAATTGCAACCGATTTTCTCTTTTTTCGCTTGGCAGTTATTGTGTAAGTGTTATAAAATAAAATTATGAAATAAAAATAGAAATTAAAATGCTTGAAAATGTTTTGTTTTTCTCGAACTTTCAATAATTATTGTTGTCGAATGTCACCCAATCGAAATAGTATTTACGTAACCTAAACAAAAGCTTAAGATATTTCGTCAAGAAATTGTTTATAAAGTATATTAATAGGAATTCAAAAATGTTGTAAAACATTTTAAATATCGGAATTAACGCGAAAATATCCCGTGAAAATTAATTTTCCTTCATCCATCTAACATTATTATGACTCAATTACCTATTACGGATTTTCCGAAAACATTCCCGATGTTTCATATTTATTGAATAAGAATTATTTTATGGCAATTGCTGTCTTTTAATAATGAAATCAACTTTAAGGAAATTCGTGGTCTATTGGTGTTTTAATATAAACTCATGCAGTGCGTAATTATTTTTACAAGACTGTCCTAAAAAGGAGCGTAATGTTTTTACGGTTAATGTATGTTTGAGTTTCCTCATTCTTAAAAAAGCCTGAACAATGTGTATTTTATAGGGTATATTTTGGTAAAGGAACATATGGACTTAATGGTAAGTGGTCACCACCGCCCATAGACAATGGCGCGGTAAGATATATTAACCATTCCATGCGTCACCCATGCGCCACCAACCTTGGGAACTAAGATGTTATGTCCCTTGTGCCTGTAGTTACACTGGCTCACTCACCCTTTAAACCCGTACACAACAATACTGAGTACTGTTGTTTGACGGTGGAATATCCGATGAGTGGGTGGTACCTACTTAGATGGGCTTGCACAAAGACCTACCACAAAGTTGTATCGTTGGAATTATGATTATATGCATTACTCCAATTCTTGATTGACTCTGGCTATAAATTCATGTTATGATATATAGAGTTGTGCTATACGGACAGAAATTGTATAATTTTATTATTTTTAAAGTGCAACATTGAGGGGGATATTAGTAACAATTGCAACGTTTGTCGAACGTGCAACGAAAATGAAACATTTCATTTTAACATTTCACTTGCGCTGAATTGCTCACGTTCTTTTATATCTGTTTGTCTGTAGCTTTAGTTTTTGTAATATTGTTTGATTATTATAATAAAAAAAAGTTTATTTTTTTTTATTTTTTATTTCATCACTTACAAAGTTTTTGCGTTACCTCACATGGTACCCAATTGAGTAAACAATTTTGCTTGTAGTAGAAGCTAACGATCTTCCATACACCATAATTGAAACAATTTATATAAAATATTGTTTAGGAGAAAGAGGAATCCTTCATTAGCTTATTGAAGATTTTTTAAAATTAATTCTTAACAGCAGCTCAGTGTAAGAAAATTCGCAGAGCTACACTATCATTCATTGGACACACACAGACATACACACGCACACACACACACACACATACCTGTAAACTTAAAAATTTTTGCCTCTTGCCCTCTTTGAAATTAGCCGCTGCGCCAAAATATATTTAGGAGCACAATGATAATAAATATATTAAATAATGTATGTTTTACGAGCTTCATAAAAATGTGTTTATGATGATCAGAATTCAATGTTTTTCTTAAGGTATTTGATTGTGTTAAATTACTAATCGTTAAGGCATTCATTGGAGATGACGTAATTTCGAACAGATCGAGGTATAAATATTCGATTTCCGTTATCAACATTTCTGACATTTTTATCTTCCACTAAAACCACATTGTCCTAATTTTACGTGAAACATAATAACCCTTGCTGCCTAACTTTTATTATTGTACTAGTTTTCGCACACGGCCTCGTCCGCGTCTTAGGGAGTGATAGGATTTAGGTATTAAAAAGAAGCCCATGGATATCTTTCCTAGATGTTCAAGTGTGTTTCATAACAAATTTCATCAAATTCAGTTAAGCGGTTTAGTCCTTAAAGCGTAACAGACAGCATTTATAATATCAGTATAGATATTAAAAAATCGACTGGAATATAGAAATATACAAAAAAATCGGGTACCTGGCATTTAGAGTTGCATATTTTAAATTTATTCGATTTTAGTTTGTAGTTTTAGGTATGTTATTTAGCAACAGGAAAAAGACAAATATTATAGTATAAAGATATTTAAATTTACATTATATTTATATATATATATATATATATACCTGTGTATGTGTGACCAATAGAAGTTAATATATATTTGTCTTTGTCCTTCACCATGTCATTTGTAGAATAGCTAGTGAATATCTCTTCAGCATTATAACATTCAAAATATTTCATATATTTTATGGGTTGGCAGACGAGCATATGAGACACCTGGTGGTAAGTGGTCACCACCGCCCCTATACAATGGCGCTGTAAGAAATATTAACCAATCCTCACATCGCCAATGCGCCACCAACCTTGGGAACTAAATTGTTATGTCCCTTGCGTTTGTAGTTACACTAGCTAACTCACCCTTCAAACCGGAACACAACAATATTGAGTACTGTTGTTTGGTGGTAGAATATCTGATGAGTGGGTGGTACTTACCCTGAAAGCTTGCACAAAGCCTCAGAACCAAGTAAATATATTTTAGGTGCAGTGGTTAGTTGTATTTAGTGATGTCTCCTTGAAGTATTTTAGTTACACCGCCCCTGAACGGAAATTAGTTAACTGTGATGGAGAAATTATAGTGCACTGAAATGTGTGCAAACATGATGCAATCTTATAATCCTATGCACGACACGAACGGAGAGAGTTCAGATGCAAACATTGCACCGGCAACGGCTTCAGGTGTTTTCAGAGTTTTAACTATCATTAAAATCATTAAAAAAAAATTGTACATACACCCAGTATGAAGTTGCGAAGTTCGATATCGATCCTTTAAAAGTCAAAGTCAAAAATCTTGCTTCAATGTAGAAGCAATACACTCACTTGTTGAGTGTCAAAAAACCTACCACTGGTTCACCCAGGATGGAAAGACACCCCTCAGATTTGAGAAGAACCGGCGAACGAAACTCTTGTTTTTATTTTTTATAAAAGTAAATTTTATTTACAATAATATTATTGGTATATTTTTGAAACGGCTTGAAGGCGATCGTTTAATTCTCAAGGCGTTTTATTATCTAAGTCGAATTCCGAGACAGCTGGTACAGAGAATATCTTGACAGAATTAGTATAAAAATTGTAAAATAAATCTTGTGTACATACCCTTACAAATTTGACAGATCGGCTATTCGCTTCATCGGGTAAATGTCCTCAATTCTACCTATATTACCGTAACTAAAGTGTAAGAATAATCGAGAAAGTTCGATTAAATTGGATTGGTATTAATATAGTTATATACATTTATTGATAGCTTTTTTTTTATGAAATCAGTAAGGTATACTAGCCGAACGGAACAGTGAGAAATATCAACATTCCCTTACATTATCAGAGCGCTACCAACATTGGGAACTGAAATGTTATGTCTCTTGTAACTGTAGGTTGGTTCATTCCGTCACGGTCCAAAAAGCGATCCCGTGACGCTCACCGATGAGATGGAGAGGGTACCGCTGGTTTTTTAGTGGGTATTGCGGTGTGCCGCCAACATCTTGGGCACCGTCCAGTCCCACATATCTCCCCACTTCCCGTCTAGTTCCATCACCTTACCATATTATAATCTATCGCCTTATACTTGACAGCATACAGAATTGTGTTGTGTTTCGGTTTGAGGGCCGAGCGAGCCAGTGTAACTACAGGCACAAAGGACATAATATCTTGGTTCCCAAGGCTGTTGACGCAATGGTAACACCATGAATAAATACATGATGTACCTTACACGATGTATGTTTGGTTAATATTTCTTACATCACTAATGTCTATGGGCAGCGGTGACGGCTGACCATCAGGTAATCTATGTATATCTTAAAAAATAATAATAGTTGTATGGCTGTATGAAATTGCGAACTACGACGTTCCTGTAAAAGTCAGAGTCCAAAATCTTGATTCAATGTAGAAGCATTAAACTCACTCATTGACTGTCAAAAATAAAATCTACCTCTGGTTCGGAAAGAAACATCGCAAGCCTGAGAAGAAACGGCGAACGAAACTTTTTTTTGCAACAATAAATTTTATTTACAATAATTTTTTTCATATCTATTTCAAACGGCCTTGAGGCGATCATTTCATTCTCAGGATGTGTTATCATCTATGGAGTTTTCAGCTGTTCTTCGGTCGTTTCTGATATTTTGCATCAGCTAAGGAGAGCAAGATTATTAATAATTATTAGCGTAAATACTTGTATATTATAAGATGTTATAGTCCGTATGTGGGCGTATCTCAGGCCGTTCTTGAGATTAGCCATCGTCTGGTTTTGGTGAGAACGATATAATATACAATTTAATAAATGTCCGTGTGAACATGCCTTAAATACTTCATAATATTATAAAAGCGAAACTAACTATGTCTGTATATCTGTTGCTCTTTCACGACCAAACTACTGAACCGAAATTTGATGAAATTTTGTATGAAGTAATGAACTCCAAGTAAGAACATAGACTATATATAAGTACTTTTTATGCCTTACGAAAAACCCCGACGAAGCCGCGGGCGACTACTACTTATTAATAAGGAAAATAATCTTACACTATTTTTATACTAATAATAAATAAAATAAATTAACAAAACCGTTTTAGTAGGCGATAAGAATTATAAGGGACTATTCAGACGGGTTAACAAGATGTTGTTCAATATATTCCTTAGATATTAATCAAGTTAATCAAACAATGCGAGTACATGCTTACGTTTAATCATGGCGGATGAGATATCGATGGCGCTTATATTTGTCATATTAACTCGGTTGAGGTATTTGTGAATCATTGATAAATAATAAAGAAACGTTAAATATGTCATACTTTTTCAGTCGAATGAGAAAAAATATATGTATGTCCAACTGCATACTTATATTTTTGTGTTAGGTGTGGTTTACGATTTGTCTTATTTACTAGACATCAACAGATCTTCACTGGAGTCTGAGCTCGTCGTCCTTGAAAGACGTGACCCATACTGACTGTTTTTTTTTTAAATCTTATATATTATTCTAAATATAGAAATATTTCTATATATATTTTTTCTGTACTTTAATTATTATTTTTTTCTCAAGTGGCAGATTATCAACTGCCAAAAGATTCCTTACGTTGTTTCTCTTCAGCGCCGAGCACGAGATGTATTTTAAACACAAATTAATTGAATATTCAATGGTGGTTGCCAGGGTTCCTCGAAATGCTCGTAAGATTCATATCTTCTAACAACTGGCTTTAAAATAATACAATCAATGGTTTAGTATAACATATTGTTCCATTTTACGAGATAAATTTATTTTTATTCTATTTGTAATACTACAAGATCTTTCTGGAAATGGCACTAATAAGTCAAACATTTAGAGACCGCGTTTCAATCGTGGCAGAGGTCAATCTTCGAGCTAAGTTGCGGCAAATAACCAAATATTAAAATCTAGAGCTGGTTCTGAGTGAGTTTTATTAATTTTATCGTGTTCTTGAAAATAATCACCATGACAAAAGAGTTTGTATATATTGATTACATATAAAATTAAAATTTTATATATTAATAGCGTAAGCCGATTTTCGTCCCAGTGATTATGGGACGATAACTGCTCATAAAAAATCGGATATGGTCTCATTTTAAACAGCTCCAGTTAGTAGATATGCAGAAAATTAAACAGGATTCTTGATTGTAATTTACTCAATTGTTTCAATTGTTTCAAGTTCAACAGAGAATTAATTTTAGAGAGAGGAAAAATGGTACGAAAGTCCTAAAAAATCTTTTGAATAAACGCGAAGTTTCGCGGGACATCCACTAGTATAACATTTAAAGATACAAATATAATGATGAAGAATAATATCAAAGGTTGCGAATTTACAGTATTATAAATGGTACTGTAATTTGAATCAATGACAAAATAAATGAGATTATTAAAATATTATGTTTTAAGAAAATGATAGTGATTCAACCGTCGCGTGCCAATGAATGATATTTCTTATCACAACGGATGTGGTATCAATTACGATTACAATATTGATTTTGTAACCGTCGATGAGTCACTGATAATATCGTCTTCGGAGACTGAAAAATCAATAAAAATAACTACTGAGTCAAGTGATTCAATAAGCGTGTGGATACAAAGTTAATTTAATCCAATATTTACTGAACTGGATAAATAACGTTGAACTAGCCACAAGTACATTTATTATAAAATATCCTTGAGCTATTGTCATGATACAGTTGGAAAATTAAATATAAGAATTATTTACATTGAAGAAATAAAAAGTAAATACAAAATTAATTTATACTACCTACTGTATAAAATCGGGACCGCGTGAAATAGTGGCAAGTATGCCAGCATTTCCCCAATGAATCGCAATTTCGATTCTGGGTAAAAAATTAACCAAACATTTACCAATGGACGGTATGTTGGGATAGTATGTTTTATAAATGTGTTTGAACTCATACTCTAAGGTCAATAAGGGTTATACCACTAGAAAGTCCGTTTTAATATATAATTTTACAACAAAATACATTACATTAGTCTTAACCGAATGTTAGGGATTCAAATCATAATTAGCACTACTTATTATTCATCTGCTTAATTCATCTCGTGCTCGGCTGTGAAGGAAACATGATGAGGAAACCTACATGTGTACGGTAAATCATACGGTAAATCCACCGAGCCGCATTGGAGCTGCGAGTTGCAATTAGCTACACAACCTCCACATACAGGAGAGGAGACCGAACTTCAACTGTGAAACATTAACGACTTCTACTTTGCTAAATAATATAAACATTTGAGGATACTTTTTTTTTATTCGATTGTTCTACAGTAGTATTCACTGAAAGCTCTTTAAAAGAGCTTATTCACCAAAAGCGTTCGCGCGGTATTCGTGCTATAGAATATATTGGCGTGGTATTACAATGTTCAAATTGTTCGTAAATATGTAAAATGTATGTAGGCACTTAGAAAGTATTGAGCATCCAAGCGGGTTGCAAATACAATTATTTGTTTTTGTTGATTTCGAATATTATAATACCGACGAAAATAAATTTCTATTTGAAATTTAAAGCAATTATTTTTTAATTGCAAGCATAATTAATAATAATATACTTATTAATAATAAAATCATTATTATTTATATAAGTAATATTATAAGGTAATTACTTATTATTATTAGTTACTACTTTAACACACACTCACAAATATACTGTTGACGCTGGAATATGTGGTGAGTGGGTACTCGTCGCATACTCTAGCGTCATACAGTATACTTACTATTGTCGTGTTCCGGTTTACAATGTACATGAACCAGCTTAACTAACACGCAATGGACACACAGTTCCCAAGAGTAGTGGAGCATTGGCGATATACGAAGAAGTAGGAAAAAGTGTAGTTAAGACTCGAATATTCTACAACTGAAAAATAAGATACGGTTGTTGTTTGTTATAGCGCAAACGTATAAAGACGGTCGTGACCACTTACCATCAGGTGACATTTGATATTCTGCCTACCTAAAAGCGAATACCCTATTTCAGGCTCGTTTACTGGGGACAAGATTATTGCCCAGCATTCGAAATTAAGACATAACATGGTTCTAACATAATATGACTAAACATTTGTAACTAATTCCGCTAAATCGTAATCTTTGATATGGATTTCAATATTCACATATAAAACTATGTCTAATTCATTCACTCTTGTGTTAAGGGTACATAAATATCAAAATGAAATAACAATCAAGATTAAAAAAGGCATTAAATTAAAAATGGCAGGCAATCCGTCAATTAAAAATCCCGTTTCAAAACCCCCGGGCCAATAGCACAAATTAAATACCTATCCTTATAAACAAAACTCTTAAACGATTTACTCATAACATAAGTCACGTGGTTAGGTTTAATTTGCAAGCTATTTAAAATTATATCACACAGCACGACTTGGTTCAACAATATCAATATGAGAACCTATATAAACAAAAAATGCCGTTGGAAAGTGGGTCAGTAGGGGTCACTCATCTGACATCAATTAACTTCTTAATTCGTCGTAAACAAATAGACTTAGAGAATGATTACAAAATGGATACCGTCTGACTTCCTCGTTTACTTTCGCTGGTTGATTGTGAAAACAAATCGAGTAAACACACTCTTGAATTAATGCTATATGTCTTATCCGTGCTGAAATTAGACCTTGGGAAAATTTTAATTTAGTCTTTTCGGTTAACGAAACAAAATTTCACAATAGGGCGACGAGAATGATAAAACGGACAGAAGCTGATGATTGGCAATCCATGGTGTGGGAGTTTAATTTATTCCATTTATAAAAGGAAAAATGGTTATAGTATTTCCACCTTATAATAGTCTGGAAAATTATGTGACAAAACCAGCCCTGAACTTAAGAACTTTCAACGAGTGTGCCAAAAGAGCCCAGTAATAAGAAATCATAAATCTAACCGAACATTGTGTAACTACAAACTCAGGCAAGCATCACGAAAATTTCATTGTAATATCATGATCAGAATCTAATGTTCAGTTAGCTGGAGTTGTACGAAATATTCCAACAACTTAGAAAATATATTTAGTTTGTATACGCAGTAACTTCTAAAGATTTACTATTATCAATAATTACAACATTAAATTCAACCTGACCCTAAATCGCTGTAGATAACAGTACTCTGTATTGTTGTGTTCCGGTTAGAAGGGTGAGCGAGCCAGTGTAATCACAGGCATAAGGGACATAACATCTTAGTTCCCAAGGTTGGTGGCGCATAGGTGATGTAAGGAATGGTTAATATTTCTTACAGCGCCTTTGTCTATGGGCAGCGGTGACCACTTACCATCAGGTGACCCATATGCTCGTCCGCCAACCAATGCCATAAAAAAAAAGATAATGGTGTTAGTGATGGTGTTGGTGTGAGTTTAAGCTGCTGCGTTTCATGCTGGATCTTAGTGGTAGCGTTAGTTTTAATATAGTTCTGTAAAATGATGATTCAAAAGTGCTTGTCTACTAGAACAAGTATATTTTGATTTTGATTGATTTGCTAAGGGTTTCAATGTAATAAAACACGTTTTATTTCTCGAGAGAGATATGGCTTTAAGTAATTAAAGTTAGCGAACAAAAATAAAACTAATTTAAATGTTAAAACTACGTGGATTAATTACTGATATTAATATGTTTTCAGTAATCGTTCATAAACCCACTAAATCTCATTAATCTAGTTGGCAATAAACTAATAATTTTACTGAAAGTTTTACGTTCTAGTACCCTCCCCTCCCTATTTGAAAAAGGAATATAAATGTCCCACTGGGCTAAGGCCCCGCTTCTTTTGGGCTAATTCGATCTCACAGCTCCAATGCTGGTTGGTTGGGTGTTTATGTGGCAGTATTTTTTTTTCTAGTTACTCATGCAGCGGTTTATTTGTGATATATTTCTGCGCAGACAAACACAAGATACATTATAAAAAATTAAATGGATAATACCGGGATTTGAACCGCCAATCAGTGGTTAATATTCACGTGCTCTTTTTCGTTTATATAATTTTGTTTTTATACGTTTTGAGACCAATAAATTATACCTAACAGTCAAATCCTAAGTTTGCAAAAAACAATATGAAATGTTCTTATCCTCTGCATTAGGGATATATACACTGGCGGTTTTCGAATGATTTCAAAGCTTGCAGTGAATACCCCGTTGGTGCGCAATGAGTTTGCCACAAATTATGCTATGGAGGCCATCTTATACTCTCGTACGATAATGATATCGTCGAAGGATTAGAACATTGATACAATGGATATAGATTTATTTAAAATGAGATTTCTTATTTATTTTAATTATCTATGGGATAAAACAAATAATGAATCCTCCCAAATTTGTCGTTATAACTGCTTTCATTTTCTCTGATTGATGTGACGAGGTACTAAACTAGCAGTACTGAGTTTTTGTGAAAATTCATCTCTGTTATTGACTTTTCAAAATGCGAGTCGCTCGCCGCCCACGGACGGCGAAACGTTGCGCACCCGCAGCGTATTATTTGCGCGCTTGCCACGAATTCGTAGCAAACGCACAACGATCTCTTTTCGCTTTGAACTTACTCGTAAGTCGTCAGTGTGATAACAGCCTAACCAAATATATCCAAACTCAATAAAATAATAAACTCTGCCATCAATTAGTGCACATTTTTTTAAATAGAAATAGTAAAAATCAAACGCCATCCTTAAAATTTATATCATTATATTTGATGTTAAAAATGAGTAGACAAGAAATTTTATATGAATGATATATATAGTATACTTTACTTATTAAGTCCCAAATCGTAGGTTCGCCTTTAGACATATTTATTAAAATAAAATACATGTACGATATTCTGTATGGGCAAGCATGAGCGAGGTTAATATTAAAACGGATCAAAGTCGATATTCTATTACGATCTTTCTAAACGTTTTTGTATAAGAAAACATTTTTCCTCTTTTCGGGAATCGAACTCATTGATTGTTAAGCTGCAGACGGTTATGGTGTAAAATGATGTACAGGAGATATTTGTACGTGACATTTCTCATACAACAATACACGTAACATAAGAACATAAGCTTTTGAATGTTTTTGTTTGAGTAGTAAATTATCAAATTAAATTTTATGATGATTTTACGTTACGCGACTTAAGTAAAGCGAACAACAAAACTTTAATTAGATTCAGAGTTATTGTGAATCGTTTCATTTAACGCCTCACTTGAATTTTCCAAATACATAGCCAGATTTTTTTATTTATTTATTTTGACCTTTAATACAGAAAAAAAATAAATAAACAGATTATAAATGAAAAATGTCGAGGGAGCTCTAAATATAAAAGGCATTATTAATGCTCATCTTTTGTAAATTTTCTGTACACTCAAGAAGGAATCATACGTAGGAAATATATATGACGTCATGATTAAAATCTAAATTTTAATGTACAGTGATATATATACCTTTAATATATGGGTAAAAGTAACAGCCTATAAGTGTCCTACTGCTGGGTAGAGGCGTCCTCTTCCTTGTGAGGGGGAGGTTTATTAATATACCATATTGATACTCTTTATCAAAGTTAGAGTCGAAGTCAAAAATATTTATTCAATATAAAAGCGAAACACTTGATTATTGATACTAAAAAATCTACCACCGATTTGGAAACAAACTCCTCGGACCTGAGAAGAACCGGCGAAAGAAGCCACACACAAAATAAACCCACTGAGGGTTTATTTTTCAATTCATATCTTACAATTATTCTTTGCATACAAGGAAAAAAAAAACGTTTTTTGAAACAGCCTGGAGGCGATCATATATTAATAAATAAGATTTACATTTTATTTTATTGTATAGTATAACACCTCGCCTTATTGCCTCCACTGGTGACAGGAGGACTGGTTCGTTTTTAGGCCAGAGGATCGGAATTGCGATTCAACGGGGAAATGCTGCTAGCATTCTTGCCACCATTCCACGCGGTCAAGATTTATACAGTAACTATTTTTAATTCATATTTGTATATATATTTAAGCACTTAATGTTATCAATTCTTATGTTATTTGTTTTAAATATATTTATTTGTAAAATAAAAAAAAAATACATAAGACATAGTTTATCTTACTGAATAATGACACTCTTTATTTTTGAACAATAAAAGCACTTGTTAATTTGTTTTTGACTTTTTTTTGGTAATATATTCTAAACTTTCTTTGTTTTCGATCATAATACATATATATTAAAACAATGCATTATAAAATTCACATGATTTATTAAAACTTAACAAAAAATAGCCTTAAAACTGTTGCATATTAATAATATATCGTGTATTCGGTGACAAATAAATTCCTCCCTCAATGAAGCGAAGAGTTTTCATTCAGTATTATTTCATCCCCCGTGGAGGGTGCACGGTTTCTCTTTCGGTCACACAGTAGAAAAAGTTAGCGAATATTTTTGTACACGACATTATCAAATGGGTACGTACAATATTAAATTTATTCATTTAATTATATTTTCATTCTTTTAAACACTGAAAGTTTTTTTTATACGGATGAAACTAAATTTAAAGTTAAAATATAAATATAAACCTTTACGAAATTAATTATTTAATCGATTCATTAATATTAATTTATATATTATTATACAGGCAATATAAAGCGTGTAATTATTAATTGTTTAACGAAAAGTTTAAATTAGTAGATGCCATTAGGAATTAGGTAAATGTATTTAAGTATGAAAGAGATTAAGATTTTGTTGTAGTTGATTGTTGTTGTCGTTTTAGAAATGGTTGTTATGTTTACGTATAATTAGTTTTAAGTATTTTGCAGTTACAACGATTGTACTGTACTGTATCGTATTGTACTTTTAACGAGAATCTTCATACTTAAATATAAATCATACTTTAAACGGTTTAATTGATAAGGTTTATTACACAATATGATGATAAATTATTAAAAGTATTTCTATGTAATCATTTAATTTAACGGTTAGCTCACCATTAAATTTCATCTTGAACACGACGATTCAAAAGTGCTTTTCTGAGCGTTATTGAATAAACGATATTTTGGTTTTACAACGAACATATATTAAGTGGTCGTGAAACATTTCCATATTCATATTATTATTGTTATAACATTATGAGCAATTAAGTATATTTGATTTAATTTTACTATATAATATTCTGTATGAATAAGAATACCGAACCATAATGAGTCAAATTCTGATATTGAAATGATATATTTTTTTAAATATATCTAGAGCTTATGACAAACAAATATTTAGTACAAAGGGTATTAGTAATACTTCCCACTGCTGGGTTTTTGTTTTAGAATTTAATATATATGTATTAAATATTCTAAAACAAAAACCTTATATATATAACAAAACGTTATATATATAACATTACTTTAGTGATTCGTAAATGTTTGTGTAAACTAAAATATACATATATATGGTACTTCTTTAATGTAAAAGGTAGATTATAATTTCAAACGTTTACGTCCCGAGTTGGTATGTCCCGCTATAAAATCCATTTCTTTAGCGATGGAAACGCAGAATTCAAAATAGATTCCACGTGTACATTTCTAAATTAGTCTGGGACAGTTGTTTGAACAACAGCTATAGCGACTTCAACTGCTAATGTCGTAGAGTAGACATTGAGTGATAATAAAAGCCTGTACTTCCCACTGCTGGTATAAACAGCTCCTTGCCTTATGAGGAGAGGTTTGAAACTGATTCCACTAAGCTGTTCTCAATTGTGTTCCACTAGTTCTAACAATTTTATCTTCTCTTTAAATAAAAATATATACGTACGTAACAAGTTCTTAATACATATGAATCTTCTTAATTTATTACAGTTTTAAACCAAAACTATAATTTTAATATATACATACTAAGTTTGAACGTCGAAATTTCTACAATAATTAGTTTTCCACTAATGTGTTAGTTATACTCGAACGTGCATTTTAATCGATTTCGAAAAAAAAGAGTTGTTTTTGTTTGTTAATTATTAACTGATTTAAAGTTTTGTTTTTTTTTATAGGAGACTATACTTTATTTGGCCTCATTAAAATAGAAAAAAAAAACTTAAAACTGATTTAATTTTTTGTTAAACGACAAAAATCTAAAGACTTAATGGTGGAAACACTTTTAAACAAGAAAATAATTTACATATCTTGTCAAAACTCTAACTCTAGTTTGCAATTTCCTCAACAATAAGTGTAGCGATATTATATATTTATTTCTGGTTAACATAGTAATTAAACTATATCATATATATTGTAGAATTCTATACACGCGCGTCTGTACACACACAAGTAAGATTGTAATCAACGACCGATTGTTATAATGAATACAATATTATATTACTAAATCTAATGAATCTACGACATAGTAAATAATTAGTTGACAGGATTATATGATAGTTTGAGTTTAATTGAGTTAAAAAATAATACGTCAATTTGACACTAGTAATTTTTATTTGACTTATATTTAAGGCTTTATATTTAAGGGGCAGTAGACAACGGTGCACGTACATAATACGTGCTTAAGAGCGTAAAAGCAACGTTTTGCAAAGCACTTGAAACACTGCTAATTTCCTAATAGGAAATCCCATCACAGATCCACTAATCAATAACAAAAAGATTCAATCAAAGATGTGAAAAATGTTCATTTGAAAATTGTATTTTTCTCGTGACCGATTCTAGGTCAATTTTATACAAATTCTTAGATAATCATCCCTAGATGACTATCTATATCCTAATATAGATAGGCATTGAAATTACGATTAAAGTATTCACCCAGTGGATACTATACGTGGATTATAAGTGGTTAGGCACCATTGAGTTTTCATAAACTTGACATATGTTAATAACTCATCTAGTACTAGCTGATAAAGAATACCATTGAAAGGATTAAGTTTGGCTACTATTCAGCAACCCCATTAAACGGCACCAATAGTTATACCTTCAAACCTTCTTTTTAGAATAGGAGGAGCCATTGCTTAGGAGTATGACAGTTACGGACATTATTATATATATAAAAATCAAAGAATCTCAATGCAACAAGCAGTTTTGAATCGTATTTTCCAAGAAAAACCCAAATTAGAGTTAACACTAGTTCTGAATATTGATTCGACACAAAATAAATCGACGAGAAACTTGATGAATTCTGTGTTTAATTGCACGATGCGCTTAATCGATTTATTTACTAAATGGCGTTGGAGCCCGTCCAATTATTCGACCACGCTGAAGTTACGTAGATCCAAACGATAAGTTTAGCTAATATTATAATACTAGCAAAACCCGGGAGACGTTGTTACATATAACCAGATGACCGAAAACCTACAACAGCGCGATTTTTAAGGCATTTCCAGTCTCGCACAATCACTCTGGAATTAATTTCCGCCGTTTTTCTGAACCGATACGACTTGGAAATCTTCAAGACGTACGCTCTTGGCGTACACATTTCTTGAAGGCCGGCAACGCACCTGCAAGCTCTCCGGTATTGTAGATGTTCGTGTCACTTTCTATCAGATGAACTTACTGCTCATTTGGCACCGATACAATAAAAAATGACTCTAAACATATATATATCATGTCAGGGTGATTTCTGTGTATATACGGCATAGATGTTAATTTCTGAAAAATAAATATTCCGCAAAATTATTTCGCCGGTTTCTCTCAGCTCTGGTGTGTTTCTTTCTGAACCGGTGGTAGAATTTTTATAAAGTTATTTGAATTTTAATTTTAATATGCCATAAGTTAGAGTCTTACAACATAGTGAAAAAAAAAGTTCTCAAGATAATCTTATCTGTGCATGATATAATCGGTCAAACGATGGCATAGCCCTCAATTATGAAAACCTCATCCAATTCAATATATTAAATAAAACCTTTATTCTATTACTACGAACTAAGGGTACATATGTAGCTAGCATAAGGCCAATGAACTCTCCAATAGAGAGCTCAATGTTATTGGGGGACACTATTTCGATTTTATTTACATTTACTTCAGATACGTTTTGATTCCAAAAATAAAGTTTCATGTTTCTAACTTAAAAAAATACGGACTTTCATACATACTTTCATCCCTTATTTCACCCCCTTAGGAATAGAATATGCAGAAACGTTTAAATATTTATGTACTCATTTGTAATCAGTATCCTAAAAATAAAGCATTATGTTTCCAACTTAAAAAATGACGGACTTCCATACAAACGTTCAATCCCTATAGAATCCCTTTTGGGATTAGAATTTCCAAAATTCTCTCCTTAGTGGGTGTCATGTTATGTTAGTTTATAAGTGTACAGCCTCAAATATAAGTTTTATACTTCTTGTTCTAAAATTACAATACTTTCAACAACTTACAACTTTTCATCCCCCTTTTCAACCCTTTACAGCACTTTTTCCAGCCTATGTCCTTTCTCAGGCTTTAGACTATTTGTGTACCAAATTTCATTTAAATCGGTCCAGTAGTTTTAGAAAGCGAGACAGACAGACAGAGTTACTTTCGCATTTATAATATTAGTATGGAGTATAGATTATATTTATTCTAGTATTACTAAGTACTAGTACTCCAAAGTAAGTAAGTCTTTATGTCATAAAAATTAGTTGAATCTATCAAAATATATAACAAAATAAAGTTTACGTATATATTTTATGGACCAAATGGTCCATGTACCAAACTAGTGATATAGCTTAACCTAAAAGATGTTCCGCACAATTTCACCGGCGTTTAATGTAACTGCTCTACCCCTATAGGTCGTATAAAAGATTTTTTTTTCAAATCGAACTGCAAAATTCTAAGCTAGTCTTTGTTAAAACTAAATCTTTATTTTTTTTTATTTTGTATAGATACGTGGACGGGCAAATGGGTCATCTGGTGGTAAGTGTTCACCACTGCCCAAAGAAATTGGCACCGTATATAAAAAAAATAGCCCTTAAATTTCCAATGTACCACCTACCTTCAGAACTGAGATGTTATTTAACTAACTAGCCTGAAGATTTCATCAATATATGACCTTATGACATATTTGACACACAGAACATATTTAAAAAAACGGCGTATAAACCATTGAATTTTCATTTCTTAACTTGTGTTCAGTGGTCAAAGAAAACATCGCAAGGAAACTGCTCGGGTCAAATAAAGATCTGCCACGTGTATATAGGCCCACTTTTTGAGCCTTTTGTGCAGCTGACCCAGTACCTTAAGCCTACCTACATGTATTACGTGATAACATAGCCTTTATTGCATAACGAAAAGCTGCAAGAGTTGACTTAACATACATACTTATAGTATGGACGACGTTTGGCTTAATGCCAAAAACGTACTATATTGTACGTTTCTAATCCAATTTCTTTGCATCAGATTAATATGCACGATACAAATTCACTGTGCTCGTAGTTTTTGAGCTTTGTATGAGTCCTTTGTGTTTCAATTTTTTTTTTATTTCATTTTTCTTTCGTGTTTACACATATAGGTATATTTTGTAATTTATAACAATAATCATCAAATACATCATATTAAAGTGGCTTATTGAATGAAAAATCATAGCCTGTAATAATGTAAGAGCATGCTGAATTGCTTTAAATTATAAATAAATACAATTAAACTTACCACATTCTAGAGACATTCAAACTGATCGGAAGCGATACGATTAAATCCATTTACGAAAATACAACAAAATTCGTAAATCGAATCGGACTTCCCTATGATTTTATATCAGAAAATATAATTACAAATCAAAAAAATTACTAGTTTTAATGTGATATTTACTCGGAGTTTTCGATGAGCTACGCATAAATTTCTATATAAATATAATTTTTTTACTCATTTACTTTTACAACTAGGCAATTTTGGATCAAGTTTCACTAATAATTTCCTATACTTTACATGAAAATATGAATGACAGCACAAATGTGACAAAAACGACGCGCTAATACATTAACTAAATCATTTTAAGAACGCACGATATCAGTTGCGGTTTGTGGTTTAGAAGGAAATACGAAACATTAAGAAATAATTTCATGAAATTATATATAATTTATAGAGTTATCTGTGTGGCTATAGTCATAATTTCAGGCGTATTATTTTATGGATATCTGTTTTTCATAATAATTATCATGTTGAATATTCATTGAAATACTATTACGGTATCTAACGTATTTACGGCTTGGTGGTAGGGCTTTGTACAAGTCCGTCTGGGTAGGTACCACTCATCAGATATTCCACCGCCAAACAGTAGTATTAATATGTTCCGGTTTGAAAGTTAAGTTACTATAACTACAGGTACATGGGACACAACATCTATGCTTCCAAGGTTGGCATCGTATTCGCGATGTAAAGAATGGTTAATATAAACTTCAGGTGGTCCTTTTGCTATCCTGCTATCTCTAAACCGGCTATTGTTTACCCATTATCCTTTTCTGTAACACATTGCAAACCAACAAAACACACTTCCTGATTTAAAATATTAGTTAGTTAATTAAATTACACGCTTTAAAGGAAAATATTCCTAACCGCCTCAATGTATTTCAACACTCGTATCACTGGATTTCATAACATAGCTGAAATGATTTATAGAGTATATAATTTATCGTTACACTGAAATTAAAAATGTTTTATATGAACTTTATCATGAGCAGAGTTCGCTTGATAAAGTATTACCATTTAATTCTCCGTTCATTCTTTCCATGTTATTTTATATTATAATTTTTACACTAGTGTAGCTTACTAGTGAAGTAAATGTACTAGCAGCTGGGTAAAACCTCCTCTCCCTTTTGTGGAGAATGTTAGACGCTTATTACACCACGCTGCTCCAATACGTATTGTTGGATACATCTGGCAGATTCTCATCCACTACGTTTCCTCACGACGTTTTCCTTCACTGGCTAGCACGAGATGAATTATAAATACAAATTAAGCTCATGAATTCATTGATGCTTGTCCGGCTTGAACTTAAATTCGTTGGACGAGATACACGCCTTGTAACCACTGGACTACCACAGCACGGTGCTAACCAAGCATTTTGTGAATCATTGTGTAAGATTATCTAAAATATTTCGACACAGACATTGCTCACACGACACACACGAAGGAAAAAATCTTTATGCGTCTAAAAATTTGCACTCAAAAGTTCCATATTTTACTGAAAAATTCTGACTGTTTTATGTAGTAACTAGCTTTTAAAACTAAATGTCTCAAGTCCTTATTCGAACCCCGGATCAGACCAGAAAAGTTATTGGGTTGTCAAAGATCCGGAATTTTAAAGTAAGCAGTGTTGACATTCATTGTAGAGTTATCCTAGATCCTACGATTAAACTTTCTCTGGTCAGAGTGAGGGAATAGTGAGTGCATCAGTGTTTCCGCGCCCACTAAGATATCTCCTGCAATATATGCTTTTCTCCGTTGCGAATGGTTGCCGTAACAGAAATCGTTCTGAAGGACAACCCTTTTCATTCACGTTGCATTCAAATTCGATCACTTAAAATGAGTGTTGGAAGTTAAAAACTCGCTGTATGTGCAGATATTGAAATTATATTTATTCTGCAGAAAAGAGCTATCCGAACTATTTACAATATTAGTTCTAGAAGGTCATTGCACAAAAAAATTAAAGAAATTAGTTTATAACTGCTTCACAATATATTTATGATAGTATAATGTTTATACAAAAATATTCCAGAAATAATGATATACATACTATTAATACAAGAAATAAAAATAAACTTGTAATCCCTGCTTTCCGTTTGCATGCGGTACAGAAAACGTTTTTGGGCAATGTTATAGGCATATTTAATAAATAGGATACCGGAAAATATAATCAGTTTACTATTTAGTATTTATTTAGACTAAATTAATCATTACAATAATACTTCTAAAAAAACACTTGGTATTAGGCACGGGTTCCACCTCAGGACTGATTGAACAATAATTGTGAATAACAGCACCGTAAATCTGTTTA
Organism: Vanessa tameamea; assembly: GCF_037043105.1. Taxonomy (NCBI): domain Eukaryota; kingdom Metazoa; phylum Arthropoda; class Insecta; order Lepidoptera; family Nymphalidae; genus Vanessa; species Vanessa tameamea. The sequence continues at coordinate 10,609,411 of NC_087321.1, forward strand.
TTTAAAAAGAACAACTAAGCGAGTTTCTTGCTGTTCCTTCTCGATGGAGGCTGCTTTCCGAAACGATGGTAGTGTTTAAATATTGACGACTCCAAAACGCTTTATTGTAAAGTTTACTTAAATAAAATACATTTGATTTGATTGTTTTTTATATTGTCATATAAAACGACATGAGTTCAATGATTTATCTTACGTTATGCCTATAAAATTCAGCGTTTATTTAGCACTAAAAATAAACAAGAAGGTAGACACGGTAAGGTTCTTGTTTATTTTTAAGATTATTATTTTTAATAGTATTGTCTCTACATTGTACTTGAATTCGTTTTGTTTATTGTTTAATTGTAAGTATATAAATGGGCTCGTAGGTGTAGGCTTCGTTTCTAAAGCACAAATATTATTTATTTATCTAACATCAAAATTACAAAACAAACTTATTTCGCAATTTATTTTATGAAAACCAGAGGTAGTGGCAGATATTCAATTGTTTTATAAGAAATATATATTTTAAACATCGTGAGAATATTATTTGGGGTTGGTGAGTATCAGCATTATTTTATTTAAACTTTAACAAATGACAAAAAATTATGATTTATAAAAAACTAACAGTTCGTTTCGGCACTTTATGTTCGAGTAAAACTCCCTTTTTAAAGTTAAAATTTTCAAAAATATTTTCTAACGTTATAAAAAAAACATATGTTCTAAATTTTAGTTTTCTAGACTCAATATTTTTTTTTGTACTTTTATAGCTAGCCAGGACAAACGACTTTAAATGTATATTTATCTAGCTGTTACCGGTCCGGTTAGCTGGATGTTAAATAAAAAATCAACGAGTAAACAAAAATTAATACCCTATAATCGTCTACGAATGATACCGCGTCGATTAGTCATAATTTCATACCACGTATCGGTAGTTCAATAGGTAGTAAGAAGAAAAAACCGTATAAACGTTATATAGAATACTACTCCCCGCCCTAGAATGTCTTTATATACTACATTCACAGCCTTTTATCATTACACAATACCCTGTCCCTGGATTTTAAATCTGTAATATCTTCGAAAATATTCTTTTAAATTATATACTGTTAGGAGCATATTGATTTATATTAAATGCACAATATATTTGAGGTACTTATTGGATAAGGATCAGTGCTGTATTGCTTAAAATCGCTTCGTTAATAAGCTATATTTCTCGTAAAATTTACATAACATACATAATCATACATAATCAGCCTGTAAATTTCCCACTGCTGGGCTAAGGCCTCCTCTCCCGTTGAGGAGAAGGTATGGAGCATATTCCACCACGCTGCTCCAATGCGGGTTGGTGGAATACACATGTGGCAGAATTTCGTTGAAATTAGACACATGCAGGTTTCCTCACGATGTTTTCCTTCACAGCCGAGCACGAGATGAATTATAAACACAAATTAAGCACATGAAAATTCAGTGGTGCCTGCCTGGGTTTGAACCCGAAATCATCGGTTAAGATGCACGCGTTCTAACCACTGGGCCATCTCGGCTCTATTTCTCGTAAAATTTAAAGGACAAAAAATGGTTATTGTGGGTTATTCCTAAGAGATAGATATATACCATTGCGGATTTGTTATAGACTTTTTTAAGGTGTACAATACAGTAGGTACTACATTATTTTGATTAGAATTACTCTATCTATTAAAAAACCCGCATCAAAATATCTTGTGCAGATTTAAAGATCTAAGCATACTTAGGGACGGACAGACATCGGGAAGCGACTTTGTTTTAATAATATGTAGTGATAGCAATTTTTCATAAGTGAAAACATATTTTCATTTTATTTTATTGTCAATCAAACTTGAATTTGGAATGTATACCTTACTTTTTAAACACGTGATATAATACACTTTATCCGGTGTTGCAGTTAGCACACTCATTTGAGCTCATGTTGCAATGCGGTAGCTTACATAAGCAACTTTCCACATATTCACAGAACGACGAACTTCAATAATCAGATTTTATACTGATACATACGATCAGAACATTTATTTTCTAACAAATTATCAAATCTCTAGCCGCTGATTCATAGTCATTCACACGAGTCCTTAATGTTTCATATAAAACGGTCATTACAGCTACCACGAGTCTAGGTAGAACTAGGGTTACCTAGACTTTACTTATTATGCCACCAAGAATAAATACTGAGTATTTTTGTTGGTGGCGCATTGGCGATAACGGTTTTTTTATTGCCAATATCTAGGAGCCGTGGTGACCACTTACCAACAGGTGGCCCATTTTCCCATCTGATAATATGACATAATAATATATATGTTTAAATTTATTAAAATAAGTATGTATCAACAAACCGTATTCATATGAATACGGTTACGTTAAGTACGTGCGCTTCCACGACTGAATAGAAAGACACGTAAGAAATAATACGATGCATATAATATGTATTAGAAATTGTGAATGAAAAGAAAACAAATACTCAAAAATGTCACGTAAACAAAATCATATGGAAACAGAATGAAAAATTTAAAACCGTCTCAGATTCCTTCAAACGAGTCACCTCGCTGAGCACAGAATAAAGGAGAGCACGGGTGTCAAATTGAGGTTATTAAATGAAAAGCCTGTCGGTCCTATACTGTAAACACACATATCTATATACAGCACCTTATTACGTAGCCTTATTACATAGTATTTGAAATATATATTGGCACATCTTCGGGGCAAGACCGCCTTTATTAACGCAACGGCAAACGGCATGATGTTCTCTTATGACGTCATGCTCTATAGCCCCGCTCTCTACCCCTGTTTGTGTTCTTATGTATTATAATAATAATAAGAAAAATATATTCTTTTAATTCATATAACTTTATATTAACATTAAGCTAACGCTTGTTACGTAATTAGTTTAAAGTGGCTAAAACTAGGAGCGCGATTACTTGTAGAGTCATATTATACAACTAGCTGTTCCCGCGACTTTCATTTGAATTCAACGAAAATGTTATTGTTCATTTCGCAGATTTTTAAAATAAAATTATGACCTTATAAAAACAATTAAAAATCAACAATAACATTATATAAATTGATAATAATGAATAACATAAACTAACTAAAACAACCAACATTGAATGATTCAGATATTGCATGTCAGAAGCACCCAAACTTCGCGTCAACGAGTAAACCCAATCCTCTGCTACTGGGCAACGCTCTTTTATTATTGTATGACGCTACATTGATGCACTAGGCAGTAATATTACTAATTTCCGCCCGTACTTCGTAAAGGTGTGCGGTGAGGTAGAGGCAGACGTACCTTCCTACGTAGATACCTTCTTCTCTGTACCAATAAATACCGTATGTGTAAAATTTCATAATAGTTGCAGTATTTAAAACGTGTATACGTAATAAACTCACTGTCATAATAATAACATTAGTTAATTTTTTTTAAATATATTTAGTGATGAGGAAAAACAACTGTTTTTATGAAAATATTGTCGCTTTAGTATATAAGGAAAATACTTTAAGGGTACGCTTCAGTAAACAAACAAAAGTAAAATATTATAGTAATCATATCGTTTTCTTCAGACGATTTATTACGTAACAACGCCATTTATTTATTTATTGGAAAAGTTACATCATCAACATATCACTAAGCACTTAAAATTAATATCTGTTGGGTAACATACAAAGTGATACGTCTTTAAAGGTGTAAACAACATTGAATTCGATATGAACTGGAAACATATGATGAGATCGTCGTGACATATTTTGGGCACGGCGACCAATCAAGAGAGAGCAGCCAACGCAGATATTATAGTGCAAAGTGTGTGCGCAAACACAGAAACGCTCTATCTTTCTCTCAGGTGCAGCAAATCCGACAAGACCGCAAAGAGGCCTGGCGCAGGATCAAGGGCGTAACCTACTTTCCAAGGCACAGGAATAAACTTCCAACTTCAGGTCTCCGGAATATCTAAGAATGTTCGATGGAAAAACCTAATAATTTTACCGGCCCAGCCTGTGATTTGATTCTATACAGGACGTTAGGATCTTCGGCCGTATATCTAGCGTAGACCAAAGAGGTGTTCTAGGTAATATATATATAAGTGTATATATAATTAATTGTACCTCTCAAGTCACCAAAATTTCATTTTATTCATAAAATGCATATATAACCCCTCTCAGTATGCGGTCTTATTTCTCTACTGTTTCTATCGACAATGACCGACTTTTTGCGCTTCCAGAAATTTCTAACAAGACAATTTTACTATTTTATTTTCTTGAAAAGAATATAAAATAGTATACATATACAATATTTTATCATTTTAACTGGATTTTTCTTATAAGATTAAAATGAAATGAGTCATTGGGAATCGTACTTTATTCATAATGTCTGAATTTTATGGAAGGATTTCTGTTATGAAATAGGTGCATGGGCATTTGAGCCACCTAGTGTCAAGTGATTACCATCATCCATAAATATACGTAACAAGTTTTAAGCAATTATTATATATATAATGAGGCACCGACCTTAGAAATTTAACCAGTATAACTACAGGCACAACTATATATCCTTTGTATCTGCAGTTATACTGGCTGACTTACCCTTCAATCCGAAACTATACAAAGTATTGCGGCTAAGTAGAAAACATCATGAGTGGGTGGTACCTACCCAGATGTTCTTGCACAAAGCCCTACCAAATAAATTGGTGTTTTCTTTTAGACAAAGAAGTAAAGTAATTGTGAGGATGATGAAGCCCTTCGAATCGGTTTTTATATTCCAGATTAAATGTATTTTATTCAAGTGAAATTTACAATAAAGTTTTTGAATCGTCAATATTTAAACACTTTTGGAAAGCTAGAGGCTGCTGCAACGAGATGAAACGGCAAGAAACTTGCATAGTCGCTCTTTTCAAATAAACAGATTTACAATGTTATTTGACAGTTAATTCAGAAATTCGCTATTCTATGAATTCTTGAATTATATTTAAATCTTTTTTTAATGTGACCATAAAAAAAGGTTTTAATAATCCGTTGTGACTATACAAGGCCGGATCAACAAGACCCTTACAACGATTGATTCATTTAATAAAATAATTTTATACGTTTATGTCGGCTGCTGACCGCTCAGTGGGGTCAGTATTTATTAAAACATGATGTTTGACTACGAAACCGACTCACCTTATTTACTGTAAAATTAAATGTCAAATTTCCACAAAATTAAAATTCTACACTGGTTTTTGTTTCTGCAAATAAAACTATATTTGCTAAAAAGTTGTTTATTAATATTATAGAAGCTGTACCTAGCACATTAAACTGTTCACAAAAACAGACGTTTTTAATTTCTCTATTTAAAAAAAATACATAATTAATGCTAGCTGTTATTGAATAGCCGAGATGGCCCAGTGGTTAGGATCGTGCACCTTAACCGATGATTGCGGGTTCAAACCCAGGCAAGAACCACTGAATTCTCATGTGCTTAATTTGTGTTTATAATTCATCTCGTGCTCGGCGGTGAAGGATAACATCGTGAGGAAACCTGGATGTGTCTAATTTCAACGAAATTCTACCAAATTTGTTTCCACCAACCCGCATTTTAGCAGCATGGTGGCATATGCTTCAAATCTTCTCCTCAAAAGGAGAGGAGGATTTAGCCCAGCAGTGGGAAATTTACAGGCTGTTAATGAGAAAATGTAATATAATTAAATGTTCTTAATTATAAGTTACAAGTGTTTTAATATTTGTATTTAATGCAATATCGGAATATATTGTCGGTTAAGTTTTATTTAATTGTTTTTACTTAATTGTAATGATACCGTTGGTTTCAAAAATAAACAAAACCATCAAACCTTCGAGTAGTCGCATATGATGTAACATCTGGCATCTTACCTTAGACATATTCAAAATTAACATTAGTCCTCTCAGAAATGGGTTGGCACCAACTGACGGCCAACTCTATCAGCACACATGCTCATTGGTCAATTTAAATAGCGCGCGCTTCAAAGGCTTCCTGTTACACACTTCCGTCCCTTTTCACGACGTCAGTCTTATAGATTGCAGCAAAGCGAAAGAATAGTTTACGCATCACTAAAGACAATATCAGTTCATCCAGTTTTCACAAGTTCTACTGAATAAGTATTCGCTTACACTTTCCACCCAGGTAATCCTACCACTTACCGTTTTATCAATAGAATATTGCTCATTATTAAATAAAATCAGAGCTCCAATAAATGTAATTCATCTAAAGAATTAAAATAACTAAATTTCGTTCCTAGCGATTGTCTACACTATATAAGGAACCTACCTGCCAAATTACAAGTTTGTAGGTTTTAGTTTCTGAGATTACGTGATTAATCAGTGAGTGGTATTTCGTTTATATATATCTATATATAGATAGATAGATTATAGATTCTTAGATCTTTATTAATGACACACTAACAGACTTTTAAAATAACATTTTAAAAAATGTCAAATTTAGTACATTAAAAAAACCGTTATAATATATACAGGATGAAGAATACTTCTGAAATGTTGCTCTATTTCTTTCTACATCATATATTTCTTCTCACACGTAACAATTGATGCCTAAAAGTTATGAGTCTTTAAAATCTTACCCTAAATTCTCGACCCCACCTATTATGGAATCGGTTCTTTCACTTCAAACATAAGAAAAAAAACATAAAATTACATCTGCGAGGAGTGGTTTGTCTGTCTTACAAAGTTGTTGCCGGCTTTTATTAATTTGTCTATATTTATAACAAAAAAAAGATTGATTCCAAAATAATATTTCCAAAAAAAAGTGGGACCTTTTAAAAGATTCTAAACTATGAGCGTAATTATTAATATTGTTAATTTTCTAATATTATAACAGAGAGTATGACATCAAATTTCTTCCACAGCAACCCCAAGGCGCCTGAAACCAGTAGACAATAGAAGTTGCGGCTTTAAGGTTCGCCGTTGGTGCCGAAGCCGACGCTGTCAGCTCTGGAGGCTTCTCCTATTGCCGTTTATACCCATCCTAGCTCTGATAGTACAGACTACACTATCCTTGAGGAACAGTCTCACGAATGGAATGGAGGTTGCTGATGTTGAAGAACAGGTAAATGATCATTATCAACCATAATTTCTAAACGAATTAATTAACAGCATAATATATAATGTAATGTAATTGGGTTAATATGTACTAGTGGTTAGAAATGGTGAATTAACGGAAGATTACAAGTTCAAGCCTAAACTAGAAATAACGACATTCCATTTTCTAAATTTGAGTTAATAATAAAGCTGGTGAAACCTGGTGGTGTTCATGTTATGTTCATTGAAGCGTGTTGATATATTTTTTTTATGATAAATTTAGGCGAACTGGCAAATGAGCCACCTGATGGTATTAGTCACCACCGCCCATAGACAAGTGGGCTGTAAGATATATAAAAATATTCTTAAATCGTCAATGCGCCACTAAACCTGGGAACAAAACTCTATGTCCTGGTTACACTGGCTTCAAACCGGAACACAACAATACTGAGTACTACTGTATAGTGGTAGAATATCTAATGTGTGGGTAGTACCTAACCAGACGGGCTTGCACAGAGCCCTACCACCAAGTAAACTCCAAGCCTCAAAAAGAGAGGAGGAATTGGCACAGCAGTCCCACTTCTCCTACTAAATATATATACAGACTGTTACACGTTCATGTTTTTTTTTTTTACAAATTATAATATCATAACCTCTATCTTAGAGTGAAAGGATTCTCTGAAATGTAAAAAGACTCATCTCCATGTCCTAATTCCACGTGAAAGTCATTTCTTGCAAAATACATTTTCGTATTATTGACTGGCTTCGTAATCTATGGACGTTGAACCTTTTAAGCTAAGAGCTATTCTGCATCTCGCCTGTTTATGCTTTTATTCGCTCCACTGCTTCGTAAACAAAACGGAATTGTTAATCAATGTACTTCTATAGTTGCACATTTAAGTATAGTTTTGTAGTAGTTGACACGTTTCTGAGCGTATACGCCATTTTGTTTTCGAAACAAGATTATGAGACATGTTTACATCAACTAATCTAAGAATTTAAAACTTTAATGGAAGTTAATGGAATCTTCATTAATCATCCCTGAAAGAAAAACTCATTCCACAAACATACACTTAGTAAAAATACAGTTCACGTCGATACTGACCCTTGACAAAGTATATTATTTTGATTAAGTATGTTTTGTGTCTATCAATAATGTTTTATTTTATTAGCTAGAAAGTACTGTCGTTGCAACCATTTACTGAATATACAATTGTATTTTAAAAAGAGGTCGCTAGGTAGAACTCAAATAGCAGCATTTTTTGCAGTCCATTTTGCGCATTTTTGCTATGAAAAGAATATCCTATTGTAAGCTACATAGGTACATACATATGTCGTTAGTTTTATAAGGTGAAATATTATTAATATAAAATCCTTTTTTCTTGACATAGTATATTGATATTGATATAATTGACATAGTATATTCCCTTGACCAGTGGAATGATATGACTGTTGTTTGGTGTTTCTTCGATACTGATTTCAAAGCTAAAATGAATTATCAATTTTTAGAGATTTTTAGTAGAAAGCAACAAGAACCCTGCAGACGTATTTATTGAATTCGGTAGTTTGATGTACCTGAATGTGTGTGTTATTTTCCTATCTGCATGCAATTTTGAAAACAGATTAATTTCGATAAAACAAGATTTATCCACATTTGTTAAATAGCATCTCATACGTATATTTACTTATTTTGTTTCAAAACAAATAACAAAAGTACGTTGGCCTCCAGAGATTGATATATAATTTAAGTGACAGCGGATTTGCATTAAAATTCGCAGTATTCAAGATCAAAATAAAATGGTCGAAGTTAAACTTATTTCTTGGCTCAGAGCCAAAAACCTTTTATTGAGAAATATATTAAGAGGGAGCCAAAAATATTTATTTATTTTGTTATATTTACGTTTCACGAAAATTATTTTATTCAGAAGTTTAACGTAAGAAATATCATTTCACTGATGAACGTTCTCACCCTTCGAATCAACTTTGTTCATGTAGTTTATGAGAATTCTTAGGTAGCGTTTTGAGTTTCAGGATAACAAAATAAATAATACCAGTGCAGTCTTTAGAATATCGTTTTCTTTTTAAGGTAAGGTAATAGGTAGGTGGACGGATAAATGGACCACCTGATGGTATGTGGCTACCACCACATTGGCGCTGTAAGAAATAATAACCATGTGTAATTTCAGTAGTTCGGGATGGCAATAAAATTATGTTTTTTACAATTATGCTCCAATCTCTCTATATATCTTTTACAATCCCTCACAATCCTCCAATTGTTTTTTTCTTATGACAGCTCAATCATTTTTTATAATAAGAAATAGTGCTACATGCCAGTATTAAATGTTATCCCATAATATTAACTAAAGTTGTACAAATTATTGATCAATTAATTACAATAATAATTGTATATATTTATAATATATGATATTATTAATGATATAATTAATTATAATATCCTATGACGTAGCACCGTATGGAGTTTAGGGCTAGTCTCGTAACACATGCTTTATATCACACCAAGGCGATCTAACTTGTGAGCTAAGATGTAACGTCCCTTGTACTTGTAGTGGACACTACCCTTAGGTTGAGAGTCAAAATTTGAGTACAATTTTACTTATTTTTCTATATCTTTATTCTATTACCAATTATGTTACTGGACATTGGCAAAACCTTTATAAAACTTATAAAACCTTGTCTTACCCACTAGGACAGGTCTAGTTCATGTATTTTCTTGGAGGAAGTAAATTGTTATTCAACGTCTACTAGCAATCTATCAACCGTTTCTTGCGTTCACGTTTTGTAGAGTAACAATGATAATCTTTCATTTGAACATACTTATTAAAGCCTTCGATACGAATGTAATATTTCAAACAACTGTGTTGCATATAATTTCTCATCTAGCGATCACTTTTAATTATTTTTTTTGTTGAAAAAATATTTTAATCAATCTGTTACGAAGTCGCTAGTCATTTTATATCAATCGATGCGAGATGAGTTTCGAATTTAAAATAGTAGAGTAATACACATGTTTTTTTTTCCATTTGAGATAATCATATTTATCGTTTACACGAACTAAACTGTTCTAAAATTTTATAAAATAATTTTAAGTTAAATTTAATGTTAGTATAAATTCAAAATTGGTCAATTTAGCCACCATATTGAATTTAAGAAGGATTTGTTTTCCTTAATTTTCTACTTGCCATCAAAAATCTACGAAGATTATAAATTGATTACTAATTAAATTTCGTACAACTTCTATAACAACAATAATAATCAATCAAATTATTTAAATTTGATATAAAATGATGACAAGATATAATATTGAAATTTTACCAAATTAATCTCATAATTGACCAAAACAATATATATTAATTTTATACTTAAATCGTTGATAATTTTTTACACAGTGACATTTCTTAATGTATACTATGTTGGTTTGCATGGTTCAAATTCCATGTCGGGTACATAACATTTTATAGGGTTTTTTTTATCAAAAGGAGCAGCTGGAGTTTGGAATTTGGGAGTATATGCACTCCCGTGTATCGGAAATCATACAAAATGATCGCCTCTGCCTGAAATATTTCCAGTCGCACACGACCAGAAAAGCCTTTTGCCGTTCCATCTGGTTATGAGAGTGAGGTAATAAAGAGTGCAACTGTGTTTGCACACACAACTGTGCACTATTATATGTCCTGTATCATTGGCTAGTCTCCTTTGAGATTGATCGCGAAATTGGCTGAAATTCCTCAGGACAATACTATGATACATAATTTGCATGATGTCATGTTCGTTTATTTTGATTACGCCAAATAAAATTATATTGAGATTTTTCCAGGTAAATTGCAAAAGTAGTTTAGAGTTTGTGCGCTTCTGAAGGTGGTGAGGTGTTGGATTATCGTACTATATAATTATAAAAATGACTGTACTACAATATCCAAGTCTCCAAGAAACTCTCCAGGAATTGATCAGGTCATCATCATTATTACTGTCGTGTAATATTTCGATCCAAAATTCTAGTAACATTTATTTATAAGAAATATTTATATCATGTCTAACGTTTATCATAACCAATTTTGGATACATAGTAATACTTGAATTTACTAAAATGAAAAAAAAAAACAATCATAATCCAACAGGCTAACAACTAGCTCTTAAAATAAACAAAATTTCTATACCGTTCCCCCTACTCGTTAAAATGTGTTAATATTTTCCACTGTCGCTTCAGCGTAGAATAAAAATGTAATCATTTGGTGTCAACACCCGTGTCCACCCGACGATAGAACATCTCATAGATGAATGAAAGACCAGACAAAATGTTGTTTATTATTTTCTTGAATATAAATTTAGCTTTTTGGAATGTAATTTTAATGTTAGTGTGAAATGTTTTGAAACAAAAAAAAAATGTTTTCATTTTATACACGCTTCAATTGTTTTAGTTTATTATTTTTTTTAAACGTTTCTTAGCTCTGTATTATCCATCTTAAACAATAAATGAGACAGACGAGTATTTAATGGATCACGTGCTTGTAGAATCCTATGGGCATAACATAAAATGATAACTTGTTATTGTCCACCAAATTGCTTGAATATTTTTCGTACTGTTTCATCGCCAAGCACGGGATGAATTATAGAAATAAATTAACCACATGAATATTCAGTTGTCGTGCTCTAGGTTTGAACCATCAAATCTCTATTTGGATTCATGTGCGCGAGTCGCTAAATTTTTTATAATTTTTTACAACAAATTTTAATACTTATAATTCCGAAACAATGTCTTAACTGGAAAATGGTAATAAGTTGCACTAATAACCTTTTTTAAAACTATATACAGGGGCAACATAGAAAGCGATTAATTTCAGAAATAATATTTGTGACTGTACCGTATTAAATATCTGTAGAAGTAATCTCTGTGTCATAGGTACTCTGTACATATCACTCTTTATAAGAAAAATCTCATAAAATAAATAGATTGTAATAAAAATAACGTTTAGAATTTTTTTAGCCCTGTACTAGAGACAGGTGCGTGCGTGTGTTTTATATTGTACTGCTAAAATAAAAAGTTCCCTTGGTTATATTTTTTTATAACAAAAATTGGCGGACTATTGACCGTAATTGGTCATATAAACTTTAATTGTAAGAAATTTGAACGATTCCTTACATCTTCGATTCGCCACTAGCCTTGGAAACGAAGATGTGATGTTTCTTGTACCTATAGTTACAATGGTTAACTGAACCTTCCAACCGGAAAACAACGAATCTAAATAACCCTGCGAGGCGGTACAATATCTCATGAGTGGGTGGTACCTACCTAGACGGGTTTGAACAAAGCCCTAAGTCGATTATTGCACCACAAAGAATTTTATTTTTAATCACTGAACTAATAAAATTCTACTTAGAATTATTAACACCATCACTTTCTCTCAGGTCAGCCGAGCGACGGAGTTGGGAAAACTGGTCACCAGACTGCAGCAAGAAAGATCAGAAGTGGCTTTCTTCATATTCACCAATGGGAGTACGCTTAGGTATGTTGACAAAGTATATATTTATTTTGAATATAATGCTGAATAATCAGACTGTTTATGGACTTACTGTTATACTAGTCAATGATTTATTTTTTGCGAGATTCTTTTTCTTCCATACTTCTCTGTCCGAGGCAGGCACCACTGAATTTTCATGTGCTTAATTTGTGTTTATAATTCATCTCGTGCTCGGCGGTGAAGGGAAACATCGTGAGGAAACCTGCATGTGTCTAATTTCAACGAAATTCTACCACATGTGTATTCCACCAACCCGCATTGGAGCAGCTTGGTGGAATATGCTCCATACCTTCTCCTCAACGGGAGAGGAGGCCTTAGCCCAGCAGTGGGAAATTTACAGGCTTATTATGTTATTATGTATACTTCTCTGTCTGATGTCATCTCACAAGTAACATTATTTCCAGCCATATCGTCTTTCGTACAATATATTCATCGTTTCTTTGGCCGTCGTCTTCCTCTATATGCATCCACGTCCATGCTCAAGACCTTCCTCACAACATGGTCCTCATTCCTCATGCCCATCCCATGATTTCCACTTCCAAACTTCCTCTTATGTTCTCATTCCTTACTCCATCCATTCGCGTAACACCAGACATTCCTCTCAACATACTCACCTCCGCTACACGCAGTTGTCTTTCATTCTTCCCTTGGAATATAGACGTATATTAGGTAAACTAAACTTCCTACCTAATAATAATATCCCACTGCTAGGTTAAGGCCCCCTCTGTTTCCGTGGAGTTTTGAAGTTTATTCCATTGCTTTACTCTAATACGGGATTGTAATAAATGCTCGGATATTATTTTCATTCATAAATTGTTCATCTTTAAAGGCTATGGCTATATAAGGCTAAGAGTTTATTTTATAACGTGTTCTACTAGCTTAGTGAGTAAATAAGAGATAGAATTTCCTTTGACGTGTATCAAATTAAAGTCAGCTTTTCTCAAAATACCTTCAGTAACTGTCATACATGATATTAAATATAAACAGACTTTAAACACGTGAAGTCTTAATTGTGTTTATCTGGATTTAAATCCACATAACCTATATCTACTAGACTCCACTTAGATAGGCTACAGTTTCAGTATGAGCTAATGTCATAGTTACCAATATTTTTTTACTCGGTTTTGCGACCTATACGTGGCAAAGTTACGACAAGCTACCTAGTACCTAAGGTCGACGTTACTTCTAACAGAACATAAAGAATCAACTCCACCATTATAACCTTTAACTGAATATTATAAAATGTATAACGTAGAATTTAACATTTTGGATACCATTCGTACCGTTGAATAAAATGTAATTAAATTGTTATGCTCAAACTCCCTGAAAATAGAAATGTGAATGTCTAATGGATACTTTAATATCCATATTCCAAGTAGAACCTAATTGAAGTTATGTTAGTATTTTGTCATAAACATCCGTTTCTATAAGCGTGGGCGTCCCTTTTACAAAATTAATTATATTTATTTTTACTCCAGACGTGGTCGTCCGAGATGTAATTTCAAAATCCTGATAGCGTAATAAATTGATAATGTCAGCTATTCGGTAATTAATGAATATTCAGATTAAATATTTTTGGCTACGATTTTACGATTACTAGCTGTACCTGCGGCTTTACACGCGGAAAATTTATAAAACACTACCATCCAGACAAATTTCAAATTTGTAAGTGCTATAGTTTCTGAGATTTCTTGAGTAATCAGTGAGTGGTATTAACTTTTGTTTTCTTATTAATTTTTATTTTCTTGATGTCCTTGATCTTAATTTTAATGACTTAAGAGAGTTAACTACAATCAAACTAGTAAAATATACGATAAATATATTTAAATTGAGATTTCAGGCAACAGGTAGTAAATTTTTCACTTTTGGACAAATCCTTTCTTAAGGTTAAGTGATTTTAGAAGATCGCGTTTGCTTCCACCAAAAGTTACTTTCGCATTGCATTTAAAAAAATAGTTTAAATGCTTTTATGATACAGAAAACTTAACATTTACTGGAATTCTTGATGTTTTATGTAAGTTTTATTTTAGGAAATCGATAAACGCTGTAAGAAACTTTGTACATTAGAGTAAAATAGCAAAATTTTATAAAAATCACCAATTTTTCGACTTTGACCACTTGAGAACTCGTTTTTTTTATATTATAATAATAATTAATCGAAAAATATATCATCATACTCAATATTTATTGAATAGTTTTTTGAATCAGTTTCACTTGCTTACTAAAATAACTAAGGAAACAAAAATAATAAACTTGTATACATACATATAATAAAATTGCAATGTCTGTTTGTAATATAAAATAACCGATTTTTACTAAATTCATATGTATGTATACATACGTGTACGGTACGTATACCAATTTTTTTTATTATATTCTGGTTTGTCTGTCTGTTTGTTCCGGCTAATCTATAGAACGTCTGGACCGATTTTAATGGGACTTTCACTGGCAGATAGCTGATGAAATAAGGATGAAGGCTACAACAATATATTTTTTGTTAAATTCAAACGCGCACGAAGTCGCGGGCGGAGCTAGAATATAATATATATGTGTATATTATCCCGGATTTAAGAATGAAAGAGCAACAAATTAGGCGTCGCTAATGGAACTGTATCGGATACATCCTCCAAGGGGATCAAAACCATCTCCCTAAGGGAGATTTATATTTAAACCTTGATGGAAAAGAAAACGTAGGTCTAAGCAAGCCTGGCGGTACTTACAGCGAAAGTCACGTGCATCAAAAAAACGTGGAGTGAGGTAAAGTACGAAGACCGAGTGGAATGCAAAAATACACTGGGCACTCACCCCACCCGGAGAAAGTAAAATTAGTATCTCTTATCTCTAGATAGTATAAAACAGAATCGCTTCCCGTTATCCGTACATTTTGATCTTTTAACCCACGCAACGGATATTAAGGCGGTTTTCATCAATAAATAAAGTGATTCAAGAGAAAAGCTTATGTGTATAATACAGACATATTATTATAATAGAGAAAAACCGAGATTTTCAACTTTCCGAGACGGAAAAAAATTGGAATTTTCCTTTTTATTTTTCAATTTATCGTTGTTTATAGAACCTTACTGTTCCCATATAAAGCCCGTTTAGGTAGGAACTAAAAATATAAACTAAGTGATTTTGAAGACAAGGAAAATAAACAAATTGAAGTAGAAGATGTTATGATAAAATAATTTCAAGGCATAGAAAGATTTCTTAGGAAATTTTCCTTGACGGAAAAACTATACAAAATAAACTTTAAACGCGGCACCTGATGCGATAGTTGTATCCAACTTTTAATCCGTTATCTGTAAACTTCTCAATAAAGACTCACGGCCTTACTGATATATTTTGTATAGTGTGTATAAAAGCAACTTATTAATCTGTAGAATCTGAAATAAGTGATAGCTTGTTACCTGCTCTCTTTCTTTCACCAGTAACTCGACATTCAAATGAAGAAGACAACGATTGTCCAACTATACAATTATAAATCGTATTTTTTTTTGTTCAGTTTGGCAAACGAATATATGGACCACCTGATGTTCATCACCACCCATAGACAATGGCGCTATAAGAACATAGGGAACTAAGAGCTTATGCCCCTTGTGCCTGTAGTTACACTGGCTCAATCACCCTTCAAACCAGATCACAACAATACTGAGTACTGTTGTTTGGCGGTAGAATATCTGATGAGTGGGTGGTACCTACCCAGCCGGGCTTGCACAAAGCCCTATCACCAGGTATAATTGCTCCAGAACAACATTGATACGGCTTTTTGACTAGGGTTATTTCATTGAGTAATTTTAGATTTTCATTCAAGGTCAAATTTAACGCAACGCTTTGCCAGCACCGACAGCGCTATAGAGCAGATGGGTGACCTTCCTTTCCTAATGTTCAAAAACCGAGCAGTTCCTGTGGATGGAGAAGCATTTCTCGAAGAGCTGTCTGATTTAAGGTAGGATTTAATGCATAAAACTATTTAAATTTCTTAAGTTAAATAAAAGAACTGATACAGTCCAAATGGCTATAGTCTAATATTAACCGAACATTACGGGTTCAAGCCTGAATATTCATGTGCTTAATTTGTATGTATAATTCAACTTATGCTCGAGAATGGAAGAAAAAATCGTGAGGAAACCTACACCTGTCGTACGAAAATGTCCCAAACGTATGCAGCGTTAAAGTAAGCTCCGGTCCTTCTCCTTATAAAGAAAATAGCTGCTATTGTAATGCCTCCTGCGTTAACGTAACTCTGGGACACGCTGTTCCTTTACTTTCTGTTGCACAAATACTAGCTATTTTTTGTTGATATTAAAGAAGATTAAAGTGATTACCTCTAAGCATTAAAAGTAGCATCTTCTAGCAACTACCCAATATTAAATGCGTCTTAATAACACTTAGCTCAGTGACGGAAATATAGTGAATATAGTAATGAATATGACCGTCACGCAAGCGGATACTGTATTATGAATATAGTTCATAATTTGTTATTAATTATTTCTGTGTTATTCCAGTGTGTGAATTAGGTTTTTTACAGCCGTAGCATTTAAAAAAAACCAAAGATTTCGTAATTAATTTGAAACAATACTGAACAATGTTAAGTTCAGATATTGAATGATTTATATTAATTATGAAAAGTATATTCTGCTGATGAGGACTCGTCGATGTGGGTCGCATGTAGATCTAGCGACTCGCAGCATCAGCGATTCTTCTACAGTCGTCTCATGTAATATGTGTTTCCAGAAATATAACTAATAAATAGATGATGACGTCCAATCAAAGGTAAACTTTATATTTTCTCACTCTCAAGATCACGATGAAAAATCAAATCCGATTCAATCAAAAATATTTCAGACGCTGTACTAGCCTAACGGAGTTCAAACCAAACTCGATATGATAGTTCCTTAGAACAATGATACAATTACCACATTTGATTAAAATAGATTATATTACGTTAATTTTAGATGACAATAGCTCCCAGTTAATACTATATCAGTTAACAATCAGCTATAATTAAATTAAACTAAGAATTACAAAGCAGCTAAGCGGAAACCCAAAATTGCCCAATGGTTAGAACGTGTGCGTCTTAACCGAGGATTGCAAGTTCAAACCTAAGCATGCACCGCAGAACTTTCACGTGCTAAATTTGTGTTTGTAATTAATCTCGTGAAGAAAAGTATCGTGAGGAAACCCGCATGAGTCTTATTTCAATGTTTGGTGGAATAAACTCCAAACCTTCTCCTCTGTAAAGGAATACTGCTCAAAGAAACTCGAAACTAATTGCAGAACAAGACCGTTAAATATCAAAATGTGATATGCCAATAGACTGTACTATTATACCCTGTACAAGATAGCTTGATCGTTTTGACAGATGTAATTTTTTCTGATCGACATAACTGTGCAATGACGAACATATTATTTTCTTAATTTAATGTTTTTAAAAATTGTAAAAATATTTAAATAAATACATATAATACGAAAGTTCCTAAAGATTCAAGCGTTATCCGAAAATGTTAAGACTTTTTCTATTATATATTATTGCTTCAAAGTAAAGTTTAAATAGAAACACTGAAAATAATAGACGCTTGTACAATGTTACATCGGTCGGACGGTAGGGACGCGAATAACAGGCCGTAACTGCTACAAATATCGATTACAAAAATCCTTAAAGATCATTGTTAAGTTATTGTTACGAACGGGGGTACTTTTCGTTGGGGTCTCTGTGGCTAGGGGTCTCTTACGCCGGTATAACTCTTTTTAGAAAAATAAGTAAAAAAGAAAATTGAATTCTAATTTGAATTACGTATTCCATCGTTCCATCGACTGCTATATACATATATTATATTTTCTGTTTCTCATCACTAGCCCGTCGGTCAAAAAGATCAAGCTAACTTGAACAGGGTATAATTATAAAATTAATAAAATATGCGTATAAAAATGACGTATCGCCGTAAGTCGGTTGTTTAGATTTTACGCGTGAAATACGAAATAAATTCTTATAGAATCGCACTGCTGACCGGAAAAGAATGAAACTCAACGTACATAAATGAACACATACAAAAATATGTCCGAATTTATAAAATTCGATTTGAAATGGAGTTATAAATAAATAACAAATAAAGGTAAACATTTATTTGAATCAAAGCTGAGACCAGATCGTGATCGTCGCAATAATTTTCAATTTCTTCACAGGAGTAGCGACAGCTTCGAGTAATTAATCTCAATTTAGTACGAGTACAACGCTTCGGCTAATCTTTACAAGGTGTTGAAATACACACGTGTCTGTTTTTCACCTGACGATTGTATAGAATAATCTTTTAAAAATCTTTTTAAGACGTCTTTTTTTTGCATATAATAAAACAGTTCATAACAGTTTGTTAGACTTGTGCTTTTTCGAATTTCTATTGATCTTTTTTAATATAACGATATAAGTTTTCGAATTCTGTGCACGACAGTTCGAAGAGAAGCCTAGCTGGCTTTTCTTCGAACAACAAGCAAATATGATATTATACAGCACGAGTGCACACAGACTAACACAAGTTCAGTCTCAAATCCTACTCTCTGTTCGGATCTTTTTCTTGTTGAATCGGATTAAGAAGTTATATTTAATTTTTAAGAAATAAACAAAAACAATTTTAAAAATTAATTTAATGTTTAAGGTGAGATATGTTAAAAATTTACATTATTTAACAGAATTCATGTCCATGGTTCACAATCCGGTTAATTACTTTTGGCAGTTCTTCTAATGTTCTCCTTAATAATAATATATTTATTTGACAAATTATGGGCGATGACAAGATTACGAAACGAATTAATCTTTAAGCCCTCCATTGCTGCAGAATAGATGTCCATGGGCGGTCGTTTCCATAAGCCTATTGCTCGTTGCCAAAAAAATGTACTGATTTCTCTTACAAAATAGTTATTGTTTATTTTTATCATGTTCATGCCTCACCAAAATATAATAACAGATGTAAAATATCTTATTAATAATATTTTAATGAAAGCGTTTACAATTATTACTATTAATAAAATATGTAAAATTATAAATATGCCTAAGTATTATGAATATCATTAAAATGTTAAAATATTATACTATATTAAACTTTTAAGATTTACTTAAGAGGCCTCCTACATGAAAACAAGCCTAAGAAACTACAAGGTAGCGGTTTTCGTGCGAAAACGGAACTATATATTTCTCAATGTTGCGATTTGTCTAACTCCGAATTTATCGAAGTAATCAATTCAATTCACGTCGCATACTTTTAATGTCAATTATCTCGGCATTTAAACCGACTCGTATGCCATGACAGCAAACGGTATGACAGTCTTAATATGCCATCATATCTCCTCCCCACCGCTCTACGGGAGTCCTTTGTGTATGCGTGGCTTGTGTACAATATATTTCATTATCGATTGCCTCTTTGGTTTAGTAACAAGAGATATAAGTAGATCTCAAGTTCTTGGATTCAAACTACAGGTTAGACCGATAAAAATCTATCGGGTATTCTATAAAAAAAATCTCAGTAACAGCCTAGTGTCTGGTAATTGGAAATATATACACTCCTGTGTCTCGGAAAGCACTTAAAGTCGTTGGTCCTGAACTCTGCAGGCTTGTCTAATTTTCCGTCCCATCGGACTATAGAACTGAGGAAGTGAGGGAATAAAGAGTGCTCTTGTGTTTGAGTAAATATGTGCACTTTCATATGTCCTGCGTAGTTCGTATTCCTTGGAATTTCGTCGCCGTGACCAAAATACGATGCTATCATTTCATTACTTCTGTTATAATAATCATAATAAGAAAAATATTTTCATATATTAGTATTATTTAATTATAAATTCTTCGAATAAACATTATTAATATTACATTCAAATTATTAAATAACATAACCGATGCTCGTTTGGTATTCTATAGAGTTAGGTTCTTTCCTGTTTCTGGTAAATCAAATTTGCCGTAATACATTGTTATCCTAATGTTTGCAGGAAAAGATTTTTCATTGCTATATTTTATGTTTTAGGCACCCAGCTATAGTACTAAGTGTACTACCAGTTTGAAATACTATAAAAATAAACGTTCTCAACTATATTTATCCCATTCAAAAGTATGCAAAATTGAAGGTGTTGAAATGAGATGCAAATATAAAACAGCATGCATTTTTATTGTTCTCGAAATACACTAAACACTGATTTTGTATAAGGTGCATTACGATTCTGTAAGAACTCACTTTGTATCTCACTCGAGAAATGTTGACAATACAGTGATATGCCTTCGATTTTTATTTCTATAAAATTTGTACCTAATAAAGTCAATTTGCGTTGAGTTTTGATTCCATTTTACAGAGTACCTGTACATTTTTTTTTAATGAAGTATTTATTATAAAGTCATATTATTTTATTACTATTTCCACTATAATTGATTCTATTCAAACATAACGTAACCTAAGTATAATTAGGGTTTTATACTTTCATATATGAATGGAAACTATATAAATAATTTTCCAAATAGAGTATAGTTTTTTTAAATATATGTAAACGGAGTGTTAATATTTAGAATAAATACTTATAATATCGCAATGAATACAGACAAACTTGTAATTTATCTTGTGACTCATAGAATCAGCGAGGTTTCAGTAAATCGTTTGTGGTGTAACATAGTATAGCTTTACAATAAGATCGCAGAAATATTACAAGCAGTCGCTATAGCTAAGCTACAAAAAAACTAGACGAACGTTTATGAGTAAAAAATTGTGACTGCATATTTTCCCTTTGGGAATAAAACGACGACTTTAGTTTATATTTACTTTAACTACATTGCTACTACATATTTTCTGCCTCGCACAAATCTGTGGAACCAGCTTTAGCCGACGGTTCCGAACCGATACGACTTGGGAACCTTCAAGAAAAGAGCGCACTCACTCCTTAAAGGCCAGTAACGCACCTGCAAGTCCCCCGGTGTTGCAGATGTCAATGGGCAGTGGTAATCACTTTCAATCAGGCGAGTCTCCTGCTCGTTTGCCACCTATAATATAAAAAAAAGACATCCGTGTCAATATTTTATCTGTACTGAAGTAAATGCAACAATTTATAATATCTAACCGAAACCTACGCAACGAATATACATAAAACTTATATCAGAAAATGCAACGCGTTTTAGACAAAGATCTTAGTTTATGATTGAGATTTGCAGTTTCACCCTTCAATTTAGATTTAGACTTGGTGTGAAGCATGAATTTCATGTTCTAGTAAGTGTTGGAATCAGAATATATCGCTGAGGCGCAGGTGAATTCAACAATTTCACGCGATAAGTTCTGACAGGCATTTTAATTTGACAGCTGGCCGTTGGAGGGGTCAATGCTCTAGACCATTTGTGTATGTCCATTGCGTAACGAAAATCTATCAAGGACAATATAATTAATGCATGAAAATTATTTAGCATGTATTTTTTAATTGCATGTGGCGGAGATGAGAATGCTGAGAGGAATGTGTGGTGTTACGCGAATGGATAGAGTAAGGAATGAGTACATAAGAGGTAGTTTGAAAGTGGCACCGGTAACCGAGAAGCTATCGGGAAACCAGCTGTCTTGGTATGGGCATGTTATGCGGAGGAATGAGGACCATGTTGTGAGAAAGGTTTTAAGAATGGATGTGGATGGATATAGAGGTAGGGGACGACCCAAGAAACGATGGATGGATTGTGTGAAAGACGATATGGTTAGAAAGAATGTTACTTGTGAGATGATCTCCGACAGAGAAGTATGGAAGAAGAAGACTGCGCCGACCCCAAGTAAAATTGGGATAAGGGCAGGAGGATGATGATGTATTTTTTATGTTATTCATTCAAAAATAAACAAAATAAACTTTCCTCGTGACATCACTGTGACTCATTTTATTCTTCATGTATTAATATAGATATCGCGTTATTTGTTTTAATATTTTTTATCTCATTTAAGGCGATTGCAGTCATCATCAATCAATGTCTCGTGCTATGAAACTTTTCCAACATAATAAAAATAAACTCTGTTTGAATATTAATAATGATTAATTATTTTTAAATTACGTTGTATTTATTTTGTTTAAATTATATATTAGTCTTTTTTTTAAAGCCGAGGCGGTTGATTGTTTACGACGCTAGCAACGTAACCGATGATTGCGGGTTCAAACCCAGGCAAACATCACTGAATTTACATGTGCTTAATTTGTATTTTATATTTGATCTGTGTATCTACCGGCTCGCATTGTAGCAATATGGTGGAACCAGCTCCAAATCTTCTCAAAGGGTGAGGTCTTAGCCCAGCGGTGGGATGCTTACAGGGTGTTACTTTTATTTATTTCTATCTTTTTATTAATGTTGCTTAAATGGTGTCACGTGAGTTAGCCTGGAATTTAGTTATTTCCTTTACGCAGTTTATTAACTAATCTGTCAAAATAGTCTAGAGTAGGAAGTATTATTTTACACGATAATATAACAGTATTGTTATATTAATAGCTCTGCAGTGAACTGTAAGGCATCGTAAACGCCGTGGATTAGATTCTGACATACGGAATTAGAGAATTAAACTGTATGGGATATTAATTCTAAAACAGCATTTTTTATATACATACATATATTATGTACGAAGAAATAAATTTTTAACGCTTATGTTCGGTTCGCTGGAACGTGTAATGTCTCTATATTTCGAATACAGAGTAAGCGTTTCGAATTTTTGATAAATACTAGTCACTAAAATGATTAATGCTGTTTTTTAATAACGTTATAGCACGTGCAACACAATATATACGTAAGAAATATCTTTCCGTTACGCATGCTAACGTTACATTTACAAACGTAATATAAATCATGATTTTTTTTTATAATATAGATTGGCGGACGAGCAAATGGGCGACCTGATGGTAAGTGGACACCATCACCCATAGACAATGGCGCTGTAAGAAATATTAACCATTCCTTACATCGCCAATGCGCCACCAAACTGGGAACTAAGATGTTATGTCCCTTGTGCCTGTAGTTACACTGGCTTACTCACCCTTCAAACCGGAACACAACAATTCTGAGTACTGTTCTTTGACGGTACAATATTTGATGAGTGGGTGGTACCTACCCAGACGGGCTTACACAAAGCCCTACCACCAAGTATACTACCTCTAGCAAGGAAATTTTACCACAAAAGATAATTATTTACACCCAATACACTTCATTATTAAAGTGACGTTATGTGATGATATCAAATTGAAACGTCGAGTATATTATTTCACCCCATCCCCAAACACTTTTCCTAATGCTTTTTAACATGGTTATGGAATTTTCGTATTAACCCACAGCTCATAATCACCGGCACTCCTTACGCAAATGTTTCCATACGTCGTTACTTTCCATAACTTAGTATAATGTATTTTTAATATTATGGCATCTATTGGCCTTTGAAGTACGACAGCGGAAATTATATGTAGACTCTTTTGTATCATTGTTCGAATTGAGAATTTTGAAATTAGAATGTCTCTTAGACATTTACATACGATGTCATAATTGTTCAAAAGTACTGATCAAACTTAATTACCCAGTGGATGCTAATTAAGTACGTCAACCGTATCACACATCACGTAACTTCATGAATGTTTAAGCCCTATTTAGTAGCGTGCATGGAATATTTCACTCGAATTAAACATCTTTAAGCTACTCAAAATTAATTCATTGGTTGATTTTAAATACATAAAGATATAGTTATTTTTTAGGAAAATAGATCAGTGTAACCTTTTCCAATTTTGCGTACATTTTTATTTTTGAGTTTTGAGTAGTTAACTTTAAAAATTTTATTACTCGTTGGTGAAAATAGTTATAAGACCATATAGATCCCTGAGACCTGATTTCAAACTCATGGTTGGCCCAACTAAAACTAATTAAAAGTTATTGAGTATTTATATCCAATGAAAAAATTCCTCGTAGCCCATGAACTTAGAAGTTCTTGGTTCTGCACCTTAACTCATTCCAGGCGTGTCAAATTATCATCCCATCGGGTTATGAGAATGCGGTGTTTAAATACTTATTTTTGATAATACCATAATTAAAAAAACATCAAACCATATTATATTTTATTACATTATGAAAGAGCAAACGATGTTTATTTTAGATGTTACTATAATTAGAGTTTTAATTATTTTTTCAATGCCTTTGCTGAAATTGAATCGTTCTCAATAAATTCGTACAAAAATAACCAAAGCTCTACATAATTGAATATCCGTGAAACAGTAATCGGCTTGGTACATAAAAATAAACGAGAAAATTTGGTCGGATTTTAAAGGTTTGTTGAGCTTGTATTATGTACCGACTTTACTACAAACAGAAAATATGTAATACGAACCCTTACTTATTTTTCAATGAGCAGGATTAACTAAGTATTATAAATAAAGGATTTTCATAATTTCACAACTTTTCTTCTATTTTTAAAATGTTACTTTTAGCTGACTGTTATATGAACCTTAGCTTCTTTTTGTTTTGTGTAAATATTATGAAACAACTTTTTTTTTAAGATCCATCACATCTATTGGACAAATCAATCATTTACTATACAAACGATAACATAAATTGAACACTAAATTACATTTACGAGCATGTAATGTGTATGAGTACAATATAAAAAGTATTGTTGTTTTCCCTTTCTATAGTAAATAAAAATTAGTTGATAAAATTCTTAAGACTTTTTTTCATAGTTCACTTTGGAGGATAAGGCCTCTTCTTCTATCGAACGAAGATTTGGAGTTTGTTCATCCTATGCGGATGGCACTCGCCAATATAGATAAGCTTTGCAGAAGGAATATTTCTTGTTTAAAACAACACAGTCTAACAACCTGCTATCACACAACGTTGCTGAAATGCTAATAATGATGGAAGATCTGACTGGTACCAATCAATCCACTATATTTTAATTAATTTTTCATATATGTAAAGCCAGATGTATGAGTATATGTTTTACGAAAGTTTTCCTCAAGCTACGTCCCTTCAAACGACTTCCTTAATGTACCATCTCAGTATCCTGAATCAGTAATGCAATCTATTAGACAAAGGAACAACCTAAACATTTCTACTAATATTATTAATGTGATATTCGTTACGTAATCACACAAAAACGGATAAACTGATTTGTGTGAAATTCAGGATATTTATGATGCTTTTATGATGTAACACATGGACTAACTTTTTTTATACAGGTTGTCGGACGAGCAAATAATTCACCTAATGTTAAGTGGTCACCACGGGCCATAGACAATGGTGCTGTAAGAAATATTAACCATTCCTTATATTGCCATTGCGCCATCACTTTTAGGAAGTGTATTTTGTCCTGTGTGCCTGCAGTTACATTGACTCGCTCATCCTTCAAACCAGAACATAACATTGCTATGTATAGCTGATAAGTTGCTTGTAAATAACCAGATGGGCTTGCACACCACCCTACCGCCAAGTTAGCTAACCTACCACCTGAATCTCCAAGAAGAAGGGCGAAATTGCCTCCACTCACGTCATAACTACCGACATGACCATCATCTAATTTTGCAGAAAAAGACATAATTATGTCACCCAACACTTGTACCCCCCTTCCCTCACACGCACAAAGCTATCTCATTTTGTTGATAAATACATGTTACCTAACACCTGTATCCCACCACGTACAGAGCTGCGGGCGGAAACTAGTATATATATATATATGAAAAATACGGATATGAAATGTTACTAAAAATGTGTCACAAGACAGATAACAAAAACATTCCATATTATTGAGGACATCGTCTCATGAAAAAGTCATTATAGATTTTATTGGCAGTATATAAGCGAAATAAAAATGTCCTAAAATATACCTCCATAAGGGACAAGGCGCACCTTTAAGTAATCGATTCTTCGAAGATTAGATACCCGTTGGGAGTAGCTGTCGTGAAATGAATGTTGCATGCAATATGCTAATTTAGTCAATTTACAAAGCGTCGCTTTGTAACTCGTACAGTGTAATACACTTAATATATTGCTATAAATTGAATACTATCTATTTAATATGAATGTGGTCAACTTGTATTACAAACTATCTACTCTACAATTACAATCTGTTTTAGCAATATCTTTACTAATGTTTTTAATGCAAAGTAACTCTGTCTGTTATGCTTTCACGGGCAAACTACTGAACGAAATTTGATGAAATTTGGAAAATGCAAACTTGTTATACCTATCATTTGATGCACACACAAACACAAGCAAAGCTGCGAGTGACAACCAGTATTATTATAAAAAATAAAGCTGTAGTATAAAATTATACGATGCGTGTACAGCGTAAGTAGAAAGTCCTTGTTAGTAATGGTAGAAATATGTGTACAATAAACGTTTATATTATAATACGTGTTGTGTCGTGTATTGGTTTACGCGGCAAGAATTTTATTCCGACACCTTCTCCAACCATCGTTATATTTCAGCCAATTCACACAAGACATTCGTGAATTATATACTTTCTCATGAATTAATTCATCGATGAAAACCGTATGAAAATCTGTAAAGTATTAATAAGCTTGCCGCCTTTTTTTTATTGGTTCATAATATCTAGTGATGAATTAGAATAATTAAATAAAGAAGAAGAGACTGATTTAAATATTATCTTTTTCGAATTTTAAGTTATAAGTAACAAAAAAATATATTATAAATCTCTTTTTATTGTAAACGTGACTATGAATTGATATTTGGAGGAAATTAAGTTGATAACTAGATTACTTGTTTAGTATTGTTTTTTTCTGGTTTCAATGGTGAGTGAGCCAGTGTAATACAGGCACAAGGGACATGAAATCTTTGTTTACATGGTTGTCGGCGCGTTGGCGCTGTAAAAAATGGGGAAAGTTTCTTACGGTGCCAATTTCTATGGGTAGTGACCACTTACCATCAGGTGGCCCATTTATCCGGCCACGTAAAAATGTTATAAAAATTCTTATAAAACTATTTGACAAAATCAAAACTGCCTGATACAAACAGTTCACGTGTCATGTAATCTGTCAATGTGGATCATCAGAAACGATTAATAAAACGTTGCACGAGGAAACGTTGCATACAAATTCAAAGATTATTCCTTAGAAAACTATAAATAATTTAGCTACAACGCATTTTATAAGTAAAGAAATAAGAAAGCCCCAAATTCTTTAAGTCACCGTAACATGCGTTTGTAATGATTCATTCAATAAAAGCTTGCAATAAATCATCGGATGAGTCAGTGCGGTTATTAAATAGTTATCAAAACGTGCAAGAATTGTTATCTATGATATTGATACTATATTTAAATCTAAGTACACATTCAGAAGGTCCGTATATACAGGATAGTTTTTAAACGGATCCGTCGCTACTGGTTATTTTTGCCTGTGTGTACCGAATGGGGAATACTGTCGTGTGTTTCGCTCCAACTCGTAAAACTACATACGACATCGAAGAATAAAAATGTATCCGATACCGCATTTGTACTTTTAAACTGTCTTGCGAACTTATTCGTACGACTATATGCGCCATCACCGAAACTAAACGTATACTAAAAAACTAATTTCTGAAAGGGACCGCTCGTGTTGTGTGACTGTAGCTTAGTAATGAAAGTTAATTGACTTAGGTATATAAATACATGTCACCCTCGTGGTATCACCGTTATGTTATAATTAATTAGATAAAGATGACGATATTACTTGAGCTAAATTGCTCAGTGTTGCCCATCGTATTAAAAAAATACCCAAAAAAGTAATTAAATCGATTTCTGGCGTATTTAACTGATAATTACATGAATTTACATCGTGCACCTGGATGCTGACGTATTTTTTGTCTTGACATTATAATGTTACATTGGGACATATTTAAAAGTAAGCTATATTTCGTACAAATCAATTATGATAGCAATAATAAGGATATTAAAATTGATTTATTATTAACGTTTATAATAAAGTAAATGAGAGAATGAAGGCTGGTGGTTTTATTAATGTGAACATTTAATTTAATTTTCATTTTCAAATCGTTTATTTAAGGATAACAATCTTTCACAATATCGTCAAATTCAGAGTCAAAAATCTTTATACGATACAGAAGCGTTACACTTAGATGAAACGACGAAAGATACTCAGTGGAATATTTTCAAATGTTTATTTTACAATTATATTTAGCTTTTATACAGGAATAAAAATTGTATGTTCGTTATTTGAAATAGCCTGGAAGGCAATCATCTTATTACCAAGGATCAGTCGATTAAAAGTTTATTAGTTTTGTAATATTGTTTAGCACAAAAGCAACAATTTTAAAATTATAAATAAAAAATCTTTATTCAATTAGGCTTTTACAAGCACTTTTGAATTGTTATTGAACAAACCATATTAAGTGAAGCTACCACCGGTTCGGAATGTAGATTCTACTAAGAAGAACCGACAAGAAACTCAGTAGTTACTCTTTTCCAACATTTAAAAATACAGTCATGTTAGTTAAATACAATTATATATGTATGTAACATATCCTGCCTGGAAGTCAACATGTATTAGCTCCACGCTTTTTTATCATCTGTATAATCTTGTATTGAATAATATGCCTTATTTAATAATGTATTTTTACAAGTGATTTGAATTTATGAAACGGCAAAGTTAAAAATGACTGCCTACAAACGTATATATTATCCCACAAAACTAGCCCTGTGTAGTCGGATAATTGAAGTAATGAGTTTAATATGTTAACGAATCTTTTGTTACAGATTACACACGGTTACAGATTACACGAATAACTCTTCATTATATGAAATCAAATCCAAATATATCTTATTCAAGTAGACCCTTGCGATCACTTTTGCATTGTCATTCAACATGATTAAATTAAATTAAAAGCACCATTTCTGAATGTAGATTATACCTAGAAGAGCCACTAAGAAAATAAATATTATATTTTCAACGATATAGGTATACTGATACATCTGAAAACGTTTTTTGTCTGCTTGTTTGCAAGCGCTAATCTCAGGATATAACAGCCTAATTCAATATTTTTTTTTGTTCATTGCTTATTTATAAAATAGGGTTGTAGGTTATATTCTTTATTATAACATTGGCAGAGTTATTTAAATTTACGCATTTGCACACATTTAGGATAATATTAGAATTATTTAATACAATATACGTTTATAAAGTATTGTATGACCTATTATTGGTAAGTTTTGATTATATGACGACCTCCGTGGTCGAGTAGAGTGTACACCGGTTTTCATGGGTACGCCACTCCGAGGTCTCGATTCCGGGCCGAGTCGATGTAGAAAAAGTTCATTAGTTTTCTATGTTGTCTTGGGTCTGGGTGTTTGTGGTACCGTCGTTACTTCTGATATTCCATAACACAAGTGCTTTAGCTACTTACATTGGGATCAGAATAATGTATGTGATGTTGTCCAATATTTATTTATTATTTATTTATATGTTGTTTGAACGAGGTACGAAGTAACTGCACTACAGTACATCTTCCAAAAGTTTATAATTAATTAATTAAATATAATTGTTAACAAAAACATCTTAGTAATATTTAAGATGCGAATGTTTTGATGGATTGATGTTTATTACTCAATCGCACCAGAACCTCAGAGCATAGGTTATTATTGATACCTAATGCCTCCAACCCACTCATTACAGAGCATTGGGGTAAAGTAGAATAAATCGTGCAATTAAATTATCAAAATCTTATTAATTAATTTTATAGAATTGTATTTATTACGTTTCATCGGCATTAGAAATTTATGAATTCATTGACGAGAACTAGGTAAAAAGTGTCTAATTCGATTGGTATAGAATTTTTATGCCCCTTGTTTAGCAAAACACCTGCGTTCAGAGCCTTGGTGCTGTTAATATTCATATTTGGTTATGACATAATGTCTTATGTTTTTCCAATATGTTTTATCTTCAGGGCGAAAATCGATCTTGGTACTTCAATGACGGAAGTGGTGGAGTGGTACACGAATGCGAACGCTGCCTTGCTGACACACCTGACTAAGGAGATTAAAGATACGGATAGCAGTACAATATGGAGGTACGTATTGCGAAATCGATTCTTGGTAATTTAATTTTTGTGTGTATTTTTATTATGTAAACAGGCTGTTTTTGAATGAGGCTTAGTTTCTGTATACTAAATAATTATATTCCATAATAGTTTATCCTCAACAATACTAAACTTTCTTCAATTTCTGACCAGCGTAATTCCTACATAAAAAAATATTTTGTGCGTATTAATTTATTTTGGTAAATATTTATTCATAAAATGTCATTTATTAAATATTTACTTTTCTTAAAATTTTGTTATAGCTAATAATTAAGACCAGATCGATCAAAACAACGATATCAATACTATGTCAATACAACAGACGTATGGCGACTAATAGATTTAACTGGAAAAACTCATTGTGTACTGATAATACTGTTCTCTAATAAATACCCTACGCTCTATTCAGGATTTATAACACGAACTTGTTTGCCTTATAATTTCTATTCACACCCTTAATCTAAGTATATTATGACCTACTTGGGAAGGTTTAACGTAAACATTGCTCAATTTATAAAGTACTGACATGGCTATAGGGTGTCGGTTAAGGGTCCAAAGAAAATTGGGACGTATTGCAGTGATTTAGGGATAATGATAGATTTATGTTCTTACTTTGGGTTAAATGTCAGAGATATTTTACCCAAAGTATATAACGCAAAAGATCAAAACCTACCTACGACACAACACCGACACTTACGTCATTATTTCCTACCACCAAGTGAAGTTTACTCGTAACATGATTAAAGTATGCCCAGAAATTATCTTTACAGTTTTTACTTAATATAGTCATTTCATTTTACGAGCAATAAAGGAAGGTATAACTACTGTGCTCCACAAAGCAGTTCAAAGGTAAACTGATGAATGACTGAAAACATTGAAGAGTCATAGTGCAATCATCTGAAGAGTCAATTCTCAAAGCAGTTGGATGAGTCCACTTTACCAACTAATGAAGCATTGTCTCTGTCACACGTGAGGCCATTAAAGATAAGAAAATATGTCAAGAACTATTTGCTAAAAAATTAGAGGAAGATATATAATATAATATAGAAGATATATAATATATAAAAAAATATTTATTAGGGACATATCATCTTAGTTCCCAGGGTTAGTGGCATATTGGCGAAGTAGCGAAGGTTAATACTTATCGCACGCTCAGACACGTACGATCTATGACCGTCAGTAACAAATTATCATCAGGTAGCTCATTTATTAGGAAACATATTAATATCAGCAGCTGCTACGGATGCTATTCCAGTTTTAATTGGGCATCGTGAAGACTTAAAAAATAAAGTTCCAAATGTGTTCCGAAAACCAATACACTTTGAGCGAGAATCACTTTAAATCAAAGAATGATACTGCGTACTTGACATATATACATAGTTTGTTTACTGAACGCGATGGCTTACATTTATATGAAAAACTTATTAAAATTCACCTTAGATTAATTTAAAAATTTAAATTGAAATATTGTTTTATAAACTTGAATAAAAGTTTTGACTGTAGTTCATATATCCGATTGATCTGATTTTTTGTAAGGATTTGTGTTTGATTGGAGACTAAATATCTACGAATTTCAATTTCAAGGCAAAAATAAAAAAATATATGTACTTTTTTAAGTATTTTCAAACCATCGTAAAATCATTTAAAATCCGATCAGTTATAGATGTCACTTCAAATCAATTTCAAACATATATTTTCCGTGTACTACATTATTTGTCAAGTGTTCCATCGAAGCCAAGTCTTATGTAAAGTCATCGATATGACCAATAAAAAAATAACGAGATCATTTCATTCTCTTTACGAGACAATAAAAATCTGATGTAAATTTTACGTCTACATATTAAGGTGGAGCATTTATTGAGAACGAAATAAAAATAATTATGCGATGCTCGAAGTGAGACTAAAACATTCGAACGAAATACTAAAATTAATATAAGTACATACTTTAGATTTTTGTTCGTGTTTGGTCCCAGTTTTTTCACAGTTCCCATTCCATTGACAAACCGCAGTGCTATTATGTGAGTAAAATATGTTCTCACACTATATTTCACTAATGAAATGTTGAAAACGGACTTCCGGGTAAACGCTTTTATGGCGTAGTTGTGTATTGTATACTATTAATAAATAGTGTAGCACGTCACTTTCTGATTGTGTGTGTGTATGTGTGTGTGTGTGTGCTGCAGTGAGTGTGGAGTTTGTTCTTACAGAGAATTTCAACGTATTGAAGACTGATTATAACTGAAATATCACCGCTACTACGGAATCTAGAGTAAAAAATTCAGCAAATACTTACGAAAACCGTTATATTTGTAGTAACAACCTTTATGGTTTTATTGATGTGATAACAAAGTAGTAGTAACATTCTCCATAAAAAATGGCATATTTTCATCTAATTTAGACAAAATTTTGCCACATTTGTTTTCGCCAACCGGCATCGGAGAAAAAGGCCCACTGGCCTGAAAACCCCACTGGGCTTACAGGCCGTTT
This sequence comes from Vanessa tameamea, assembly GCF_037043105.1. NCBI lineage: Eukaryota > Metazoa > Arthropoda > Insecta > Lepidoptera > Nymphalidae > Vanessa > Vanessa tameamea. The sequence continues at coordinate 10,642,522 of NC_087321.1, forward strand.
CTTATACTTTTATAACTTCAAGTCTCCAAATTATCCTCGTCTAGTAATTATATTATTAAAAACGATTACTTGACCCGACTGGGGAATTGACAAATAGCATAGTTGATTCGCTAGTGCAATTGTGTTATTTAAATAGTCATTAGCAACTTAACGTCATAGCTTCTATGACGTACATTTGCTCTGTAGGTTTTTTTTTTTTAATTATTGCGTAATATTCAAATTAATTAAAAAATCATCGTAATGTCGTAGAGAAAGTAATAAAATTGAGACTTAACTGCCAATTTCCAATATTCAGGCTAGTGTCGAGAACTTATCGAGCACAAAAATCTTTTGAACTTGAACACAAACAAATTGCCTGATCCGAGCTTTGAATATTTGACCTTGAGATCTATTAGACTAGACAACAAACTGGGATGTATGCAATTATCCTAGAAATAGCTTAAACGATTGTGAAAACCTTCCTTATCCGGTATATATATAGACCTTGCTATCCTCTTAGAATGTTCGCAATGATCCTACAAAAATTTATAGACAGGCTAGGCGAGTGAGAATTTGTACAGCAACAAGATTTTCTTTGATAAAAATAATAATTTATCATGGAAAAAATATGCGTGAAAACGCTGCTCCAATCAACGTGTAATTAACAAATATTATTAAGAGGATAATAACTTGATTAAACTAGCAAATTAAAGGCGGAGAGGCGGATGACTGTTGATAGCTCTTTGTCTGGTTTCAATGCTACGTCATAATACTATAACTAGGGATGAAGCTGAGGCGCATGATGCCTAATCTACTTAACCTAAATATTAGATCGCTTGGAAATTCTTAGAGAAAATTAAACACCATAAATCGATTTTTTAATTATAAAGAACATGACTTCGTACGAGGAATTCGTTTGTTATGACAACATCGTTTGTCTCAGAGTCCGTATATTCTGTTATGAATAAATAATTAAACTGAGATCGCGTATATGTTAGAACTTATGGATCTTTAACGAAGACCTGGGTTCGAATCCGGAGAAGCACCACTGATTTTGATCATTTCAGTACTTAAGTATTATTTATAATAAACTAATTCAAAAGCTACTGTTATTTTTTATAATTATTTTGTATGGTTATTTAGAAATCCAACATTTTCCATTAGGACGCATTATCGGAAAATCAGGAAACGGCCCTGAAATGAAACACTAATGAATTAACAGACGTTTTTTTAAAAAAAAAGATACGTCCCATTTTTAAATAACTAAAAACATTTACATATTTACGAATAGTTCACGTGTTACTTACTAAAATTGATCTACCTATTTATACATATATATTACATATAAATATATATAAATGAGGCCTTTTTTATATTGCCTAACTCAACAACAATTAGTGTTAAACTTAATATTATGCATTGTACTTTGCAAGATTTTTTTTCTTCCAATATATTTATTGGTACCTAGTAATATTAATTAGGGTACTTTTCCTAATCTACTCGTATATGATGGAGTGTTTGACAGGTTTAAGGATTAAATGACAATTGTAGATTTGTTGCTAAAAGACTATTATCTTATGAAGTTTTTAATGGTTTTTGATGTTTTTGATAGTATTATCCACCTTGTAAAAAATGTACTATGTACTTGTTTCAAGCATATTTCTGTTAGTATTAAATAATGGCATCCCCTGAGGTTCCATTTTGGGACCAATATAACTATTGCAATATAATCAGTATTTGTTTGATTAGATTATTTAAATGAACAAAATCCTAATCACACTACGAAAGCCGCAAAGGTTAGCATTGAAAGTCATCGTTAAATTTTCGATCACAACTTTTCTGTGCGAGTTCTCTCTTCAACGGTTTTCTTATTAGAGATATATAACGGTAGTAGAAATATAAATATCATTATATTATAATTTCTTTTTAATGTGTTTGTTAGGCTTTGGTTGTAAATAATTTCGTGTTATGGATAACGTTATTATGAAATTAATTTCTTGAAAAGTAAAAAAAAAATGTGCATCCTTAGAAATTCAGTTTTGTAAATCGATACTGTTACGTAGAATAAAGCATGGTGGAAATATATATCTTACATATTTAAAGAAAAAATGACTCCATTTTAATATGTCCTTCACTTAGTACTTTCGCTTCAATTTCGTTATTCCTATGGATACGGCCATGATTAATTACCTCAAATAAAAGAAAATCAAGGTCAAGCGATACTCGGTTCTAGCCAGTACATTTATCAAGCGGTATTCGCTTCCAGCTATTACGTTCGTCAAGCGATATTCCCTTCTAACCATAGTCACACAGCTTTAAATGAGTCTTAAATTTTCCCGAGCACCAGGTAAGCTTGGTGGCATTTGGCAAGTTTCCACTGCTCGTAACTGCCATCTGGTTTCCGTTCACCATTAATTGAAGTATTCTGTCAGTTAGGGTATATGTAACTTGGAATGTACTAAATTCTTTGTAAATGACTATGAGTTCATTGAAACTTTTATTGTTCACTTTAATTATAATTTGTTAATTAAATGAACGATTTATGTTTTCGCTGCTTCATGTTATTACAATTTCCTTTCTTTTTCTAGCGAGTCGTACGCGTAGCTTGATTTTATAGTTTATAATCCTCTCAAACAAATAGGCTATTTATCGTATAATTATTTTCAAATATTGCTGGTAGATCGTGACTTTAGCATAGTCCAACCAAACTAAAAAACTTTTCAACTTTATTTATTTGTAAACTAAAATCATATAATATGAATTAAATTATCTGTTTAAGAAAACAATTGCAAAAAAACTTTACAAATATCCTTTTTCTTAACCTGGAATTATGTTAAAGATAAAGAAACAGCGTGTATATCCATTGGTGTATTCCCATTGGTGGGCTAAGGTGTATTCTTCTGCTGCATCAAGGGTTGGTTACACACGTGACAGATTTTTATCCACACACACACACATACTCTCACACAAACACATAAAGATTTACTCATGATGCTTTTGATAAATTAGACGTTTCTGATTGTAGGATAAACGTGAGTCAGAGTAAAGCACAGTAAATCCCTAGGTTAATGCCGCATTGGTGGCGTAAGGAATGGTTACTACACCTACAGTGTGATTGTCTGTGCAGTGGTGACCACTTATGATCAGATATTTGCATATCCACCTATAATCAATAATCCGCCTATAATCATAAGAAAGATAAACATATATATGGGGATTGAATAGAAGTCATACTCCTACAGCGCCATCTAGTGGCGAGTTACAGCGAAGTGAATAGCATAAAAAAATTCTCCGTGAAAAATACATATACATATCTGCCAACTCCAGTCTATTGATCTCAAATACATCCCTATACGATGTATTTATATTAATTTAGACAGATACATCGATTGCTTCCTCCATAAATCTTCGAGGCTCAAGAACCGTTAAATGCATTTGTCCCAATGATCTTGACAGCACCACACGCTATCAAACGAAGATAAAAAATGTGAGATTTGTCCTCATAGTGAAGACTGGATAAATATAGAATGTGATTGAATGACACAGTCGGCATTTCCTTATAATTGTTTTATATAAATATACCATAATATATGCCATGAATTTTCTTAATACATAAAACTTTTTTGAGCTTCAAGATTGGCATCTTATTATTGATGGATGGATTTATATTGGCAAAAAAAAACCCATCACTTTCTTGACAGTGACTACGACAGCTGGTTCTCGTTATTATATAATTATGGAATAATGAGTGATATTATTCAATGGTATATATTTTTAAACATTCAGTTCGTCAGAAAAGCAATTCAAAAGTTATTTCGACAGCATAATTTGTTTTTGTCGGCCGTATGAAAAATCCACCAGCAATCCAATGATCAGCTTGCTAATGTATATGTTTGCAAAATAAATAGTTATAATACATAATTATTAAATGGTCTCAATTATAAAATCGGTTGGCATAGAAATAAGCTGGCTTCGATTTTCATTTGATGAACAAAATTAAATATTCAGCTTACTCGCGGACTATTTACTAAAATTAAATTATCTATGAATTCAATTTTAAGGTTGCCCAATATTACATTACTTGCTGTTCAATTAAATTATTTTTGCCGCTTTATTAAAACAGTTCAGCAGTTCAGTTCAATGTATTCTTTAAGCAAACGGAGTAACCGTTTGCTTAAAGAATACATTTTGAAATTTAACAAAACCGCTTAAATTAACTGATCAATTGATTTACGAAAAATGAAGAAAAAGCATATTGCTTCGAATCGCTGAATTCACGCGATTATTTCATAATTATTTGTTAATTATGAAATAATTTAGCTACTTACATTGGGATCAGAGTAATGTATGTGATGTTGTCCAATATTTATTATTATTATTTATTATTATTATGAAACATTTATTCATACGTAAGTTATGCAATACTTGTTAGTAATATATAAAATAAACAATTTGTACTTTTGACTGTCAAAATACATTTTCGACGTAAATGGTTTTTGGGTCTGAGCCAAGAAATGTTGTCGTCGTTGTCCGTTTCATTTTCATCATTTGTCAAAACAAAATTTAAAGCGACTATTAAAGTTTTTTCGCTATGCTTGTTTTCGTAACTTACACTTTTAGATAATTAATTAAATACTTAAGTTTTTCATATATCTTATAATTCGATATTCTTGATTGACTGCGACATATAAGATGGCTTAAATTTTAAAGGATGATAGGATGTTATTTTTATGACCAAGAAACATTGTATTAGAACTTTTCATACATTAACGTTTGAAAAGAATAATTATGACTATATACACGTTTAGTATGTAGTACGCTGAAAATACTTTACTTCTGCAATAAATTACCTACACGAATGAAGAGATGGGCTTTATAAAAATAGTCTAGGTATTATTCGATCTACTATCGATATACATTTGTTATTTGTCGTACATGAATCCGGAAAATGTTGCATTTAAATAGTAGTGTCTACTGGGCGATGACATACTGTACTGTAGTATTAAGAATATGACACATCTAAAATCTATAAAACTGGCTATCCTGGAACCAACGGGTACCAAAACTATGACTCATGACCGGGTCTCAAGAAATTCATATGTGACTCATGTCGTCAGTGTACGAATAAATTATCGCACAGGAAAGATGCTATTTATATTTTACGACAAGTTTTATTTTTTTCGGTAATAAAAATAATCAAAAATATACTTTCCTCTTTACTGACAATTTTGCAGAACTTAATACTTTAACTTTAACAGAATATTATACTTTTCAAACTTATTCACAATTCTTATACTTTTGTCCTTCCTCAAGTCTTTGTACAAGTCCATCTGCGGTACAATTCACTCATCACAGATTGGACCGCCAAATATTAATACTTAAAACCGGAACATAATACGTTCCGGTTTGAAGGGTGAGCCGGCCAGTTAGTACAGGCACAAGAGACATAAAATCTTAGCCCAAGGTTGATGGTACATTTACGATGAACCACCCATTAAACACAAGTGAACCCTTATTTGCATAACCAATAGTATGTTAACACTTGTCATAACTCTTAGGAGATTAGGCGCTGGACCGACGTATTTAATTGCTTTCCAAGGCCGGCGATTGTAGCGCTGCCAAGTTCCAAATTCCGAGCTGTTACGGAGAATATAATTCGAAAGAAAAACATTATAACCTGTAATTTGTCTACCTAGAATTTATATTCAGCCTTTCTGTAGCTAGAAAAAATATTTCTATACCAAAACTATGAAAAACATGGGTACTTTTATTTATTTATATTTTAAAATCAACAGATAAACAATTATGAAATACATTCTATTTAATTTGACAAATTCAAATAAGGCATCTATGTCTGAACTATTTAAATTAAAATCTTTATTTCAGACATCTATCTTTGTGATTAGTCAAAATTAAAATATACTTATTTGAAGAGGACTCTTACAACCGCCTTTGAATCCTCATTTTACAAGATTAAATTATATAATTCAGAGATAAAGAGTACTAAAATTTAGAGACGAATTCGGTTGATTTGGGATGTCAATTCTTCCGGGATGAACCGACAAAAAAGTCAATATTTACTCGTTACAATCAATCAATATTAATTAAATAAATTTAAATAATTGTATTGTAAACGGCATTCAATTAACAATTACAAACTCCTCGCGATTTAAATTAATTAACTGGTAAAAATATCTATCTATTTTTTTTTAATTATAGAAGCAAATAATTCCTTATCAAAAGGAAGAACTCTATTCACTTTGCGGAGATTAAATCTTGGTTTATCAAGTTTATCGTTAATTTAATTTCTAACTGCATCTAAATTTCATTGATTCATTTTTCTATGATTTTTAATTTTGATATTTTGAGTATTATATAAAAAATCTTGAATAGTCTAAAATATAACAACCGTCTTTCATAGATATAAAAATTTGTAATATTTTTCTTGGTTTGTTAGATTTTTGTCTTCCATTCTTATCAATCTGAAGAATTATTGTAAATAATCAGCAATAATTTTTAATTCTAGATAGAAGTATTATATATTTTAGTTCATATAGTGGCACCCTGTGTATCTGATGATGATGATGATCGATGGACAGAGACAGAAATAGAGAGAAAAGAGAGAGAGATCAACTCAAAGTATTTTACTTACTTTGACAGACGGACAGTTTTTCTATAAATTGTTAATGAATTGTTAATTAATGTGATTTAAATGTCACAGTCAAATATCATTAAATCTCAAGAAAAAAAAAAAAACTTTATTCAATCCACAGTCATATCCAATAATAGTCGTGTCGTAGCCGGGTCGTGCAATGTAATATATGTTCAGTCATTGTTTGATTTAGTTACGAATGATGATAGAAAATTTGTCACAAATTTTTAATTGTTAACGCGTTTTAATTGGTTAATAAAAAGCATGACTTGTTTCTTACGTAGATTATACATCATAGTAATATTTTATAATGCAAATCGTATTTGATTATGACTCCGATAAACTATACTCTAATCACAATTTTTTTATCTTGTTATTTGTTTCCCACTGCTGGGCTAAAGGCCTCCTCTCCCTTTGAGGAGAAGGTTTGGAGCATATTCCACCACGCTGCTCCAATGCGGGTTGGCGGAATACACATGTGGCTAAATTTCGTTGAAATTAGACACATGCAGGTTTCCTCACGATGTTTTCCTTCACCGCCGAGCACGAGATGAATTATAAACACAAATTAAGCACATGAAAATTCAGTGGTGCCTGCCTGGGTTTGAACCCGAAATCATCGGTTAAGATGCACGCGTTCTAACCACTGGGCCCTCTCGACCTCAGATTAGTATATCTACATAGTATTAAATAATGTCCCTTTCTGCCGTTTGTATGTTTAGATCTTTTACGCAGCGAATTTTAATACGATTTTCATCAAAAACTGAGTAATTCAAGAGTAAGGTGACACAAGTGTATTTACAATCAGGTGTCCTATTTGCCTGTCCGCCTACCTATATTTAAAAAAAAGCCATATAGTTGATAAAAATGCGTGGAGTTGATGAAGCAACAACTGCTTTCAATTTAGCATAACATGTATGTACAACTTTAATTGGATGTATAATACATGCAAATTATAGTGGATACGAGCCAGCAAGGAACTTAAGACGAATTTTCGTAATGAAATTATCTTTCTTAAATTTATATGTCCCATATAAAAATATCAATCTACACGAACCACGCATTTCGATCATTTTCTTTTAAAGTGTATTCTAAACCGTATATATTGATGTCTTTTTTATCATAAGATCTCTTTTAATAATATTCTATTTATAATTTTTGTGTTCGTGAATTTTAATTGCTTCCCAGGCTGTGTCTGACTTTGAAATCTTACACTATTTTCGGTTAAGATGCAGGTTTTCTATCCACTAAATCATTCTTGGAGCAAGGTATATAACAAACTACAGCAGATATTTTTAACTTTGCCGATTTATAAATACAAATAATTTATTAATAAAATATTATTAAATAAGGCGTATTATTTAACTCGATATTGTATAATATGTAAATGTTAAAAAGCGTGGAGCTAATACTTGTTGAATTTCATTTTTATTAAACAAACATAACTTTGTATTTAAATGATGGTAATGAGTCGTGGTTCTTGTAAATATATACAGTCTGTAAAATGACGTTTTAAAATGCTCGTAAAAGCCTTCCTCAATAAAGTATATTTTGATTTTTGATTTTGACTGAACCATCTTCCGCAAGTGCTTCCATCTCAACACACGATTGAATCCAAATATTTGCACTCATTATAACCGTTTTATTAATTACCGTCATGACTATTTTTATATAATATGTTTTTTATTTTAATCCAGGTATCTCGTTGGATTCAAAAATCTTCTACGCAGCATAGAATGTAAGGGAATTGCATCTGTACTCGGCATAAATTATTTCGCACGCGGTTATCTTCAACCAAGAGCTCATATAAGGTAGAAGTTTGCTTACATTTTTACAGTTAAACTTTTATCATGGGAATCAAATTTATTAATCTTTTTTTTTCTCACATGATGTGAATTTTTAGTTCATAAATCTACACGCTGTATTACTCTGAATGTATTTAATATTATCGCTGTAATCAACATGGATGTATGTATTACGGCAACTTAAGTATTATGTTTGAGATCTTCTTTTTTAGAGTCGATAAAAGATTTATGTAAATGGATGCCTTCATATGTAAACATGAATGTACTTCTAAGTATGGCATAAAGATAATATATGGCATAATAGCGCAAAGCATTACCTCTTTCCATAGACATTAAAAAAGAATGAATTTAAATTTTAAAAAAAGAATGTCATTTTTTTTAAGTACTATAAATAAAATTTAGTATATTGAATTGTATATTTACCATCACTAAAATTGTGTACTGTGTGTATATAAATTAAAAAAAAATCTGCTTTAATAAAACTAATATATTATATTTTATTCTAACTTAAACTTGGTGTTAATGCTTCTTGCAAACACCTCTGAGTAGGTACCAACCACTTAAAAGATATTTTGCCATTACACAACAATTTTTAGTAATTTTGTGTTCAGGCTTGAAGGGTCAATGACCTAGTGTAACTACAAACAGGCACAAGTAACATTACAAATCGATTCCCAAAATTGGCGGTGCATTGGCGATGTAAGGAATGATTAGTATTTCTTAAAGCGCCAATGTCTATGGGCATGTATATGGTGTCCTTCGGTATAATCATCAATTTTATTGAATGTGTAGGTTTCACTACTGAGCGATAAAGCCTGCTGTACATATTATTGGCATATTTTAACTTTGGTAATGTCGTGTATGATAGCGAGTTAAATTAATACTATTACATATAATTTGAGACGAAGAGAAACTTCTTAGTTTTTTGATGAGTACTCTCGATATAATCTTTTTTCTAGCTGTAATTTTACATACAATAGAATCATGTAAAACTACGATTTAAAAATACTTACATAAGTAATGTATATTTTATAAATATAATAATTATCTCATGCTCCACATATGTAATATATATTTCATTAAAGGTACATAAGCCATATGGTGCTGGGTCGAGATCTTCTGGACAATACCCTAAATCTGGTACCATCACTGATACCACTGCACATGGACATCAAGGAGGATAGTCCAGAATACCAAGTTTTGGAGAAGAAGTGAGTAAAAAATTCAAGCAATTACACTAAGTTTTTATTACTAACGGTCTTACTGATAAATATTTCACTACAGAGGCATAAACAAGCTTATATTCATCTCTCTCTGTCAGTAGTACTTTCACAATCGAAGGAATAAGACAGGCATTGTGTGCATCAACATGCAACATTAATTATTAAACGTAATAGATAAAAATGTCCCAATGCTGAAGGTTTAGAGCTTTCTACACCACGTTGCTAGAAATCGGTCTTGGTATATCTCATGCAGGTTTTATCACGTTCTTTACCGCTGAGCACGAGACAAATTATAAGCTAACATTAAGCTCATGAATATTATACGTATTCTAACAATATGGCTAACACGGCTTACATAATCAGCCTGTAAATTTCCTACTGCTGGGCTAAGGCCTCCTCTCCCGTTGAGGAGAAAGTATGGAGCATATTCCACCACGCTGCTCCAATGCGGGTTGGTGGAATACACATGTGGCAGAATTTCGTTGAAATTAGACACATGCAGGTTTCCTCACGATATTTTCCTTCACCGCCGAGCATGAGATGAATTATAAACACAAATTAAGCACATGAAAATTCAGTGGTGCCTGCCTGGGATTGAACCCGAAATCATCGGTTAAGATGCACGCGTTCTAACCACTGGGCCATCTCGGCTTAGAGGATACAATTTCATATACATTATTAATTGCCCATTAAAATTCCTAAATAATATCATTATATAATAATAAACTTAATATCATATTAAACGTATTTAATATGTATTATTAAATAATTAAACCGGAAAAGTTTTTACATTTAAATAACACAAGATAACTCTTTTTCTATGTAAGCGTAGGTAAACGTTAACTGTTAAAAAATTACATAAAAATAATCACACTAGTTTATAAAACTACTAACAGTTAGTAATTTACCAATACAATGTAGTACTCGTAATCGTATTTTCTCACACGTGGAAATGGAACAAACAAACACATTAATTCAAAGCATGGACCAATTTCTGACTATAAATAACCGGATTGAATTCGTTAGCTGCGAGAAATGTAAACTAAACTCGAAGAAATGAACAGTTAAATGTTTTATTGGATAGTTTTGATATTAGAATTGCATTTTGTATATAAAAATCACAAATTAAATACATTGATAATTGACGTCGATATACGTCAACGGGATAGCGTAATTAATTTGCACAGAATTAAATGTTGTGATTGCATTTTAATAATTATATTGCTTTGTCTCTCGTATATCTAAAAGCGTCTTTCAATAATTACATATGCTATGGTCTCCCGCGAAAGTTTGCGTTTATTCAAAAAAATAACGTAAACAAACGTAAACAAAATTAAAGGAAACTCCAATGTTAACTGAACATTTTAATATCAAATATACTATTTGATATTAAAATTTTCATTTAAAAGAGGTTTCAACATGTTGGCATCAAATGCAGATGAGTGACTTACAATGAAATTAACTCAAAACAAAACATGTCAGAAGTTTCGAAAGTCCTAATTAATATTTTGAATAAACGCGATGTTTCGCGGTTGACCTACTAGTATTTTTTAATAACACTAAGGAAAAAAATTAATAATTACCCGTAACCGTTGCTAGGAACCAGCAGATAGTGGATAATAAGCAACAAGGGGGCAGCGTTAGCGAGGCGATAGAATATTTCGACCAGACCGCAACACTTCTAGGGAAGCTGAGAGCTGTCCAGAAACAGCTGCGAGAATATATAAGGTAGTATATTCCAAGCTCATCTAATTCTAAGTCATGCAACATAAGGAGGCATGATATTATGAATGAAATGAATGAAATATACTTTATTGTATATCACAAACAGAAATAAAGAAATACACAGGAAAAAAAGTAAAACAAAGTTAGTAAAATACAAAAACGAAATATAAACAATAATGTTGATTAAGAGTGTTGTACAATGGGCGGACTTATGGCTAATTAGCCATCTCTTCCAGACAACCCAATCTGAGAGAGATTTTTTAAAACCATCAGCGTAGGCGGTGCAGTCATAAACTTACATACAAATACTTATACTTACTACATATATAATATATATCTCTTATTTTATATGATATCAGGACCAGTAACATATCTCACTGAATTTCAATAGGTAATTTGAAAATATATTCGATATTTTTATTTAATAAACAATGATAGTTTGAAACAAGATACTTTAAAGTCTTATTAAATAAAAATATCATATTCATTTTTAATATTATTAAAACTCAGTAGTATAATTATGTTACTTATCCTGAGAATACAGAATTAACTGAGTAAATGTATTAAAATCAACACTTTCTCTCATAGTATACGCCTACAGACGTCGTAAAATTACTCAGGCATTATCTAGTCTCATTGTAAGTGTTAAATAAGATATATTTTATTGATTAAAATCTTTCCTTTGAATTCCTTCTCATTGAATTTCTTCGCAATCGGTTGGAAGTAAACAGTGAGAGTTTTATTCGATACGTGACTGAGCTGGCTCGGCTTTAGCTAATACATCTAGATTAAAGATTATTTAAGTTAGATGTTTTAGATTAAAATATATTTTTTTATATAAATTAAATTAGTTTTTTTTATTCAAACTTTTCGTATTCAGTAACAGCCTGTAAATTTCCCACTGCTGGGCTAAGGCCTCCTCTCCCTTTGAGGAGAAGATTTTGGAGCATATTCCACCACGCTGTTAGAATGCGGATGGTTGGAATACACATGTGGCAGAAATTCATTGAAATTAGACACATGCAGGTTTCCTCACGATCTTTTCCTTTAGCGCCGAGCACGAAATGAATTATAAACACAAATTAAGATCATGAAAATTCAGTGATGCTTGCCTGGGTTTGAACCCGTAATCATAGGTTAAGATGCACACGTTCTAACCACTGGGCCATCTCGTCCATCTCGCCTGTCCTTTTTGCATGTCCAGAACTCATTGTCGATTTGAAAATTGATTAGATAATATTTTTGTTACTCATAATAATATATGTATGTATGGGGTTTGTTATGGAAATTCGTATATATTTTTTTTTCAATCACTGCGACGCCTATTTTTTGAAACGATTAATAATTATTACAAACACATTACGCCAGTAAAAATTCATTGGTGCTCGCCCGGGTATGAAAAATAATTTCCGGTTAAGATTTACGTGCGTGTTTCAACCGCTGGTTAACATTGACACACTTACAATTTTATAATCATCATTTATTTTGTAATCAAGTGACGTCAAAATACGTCACAAATACGTATTATATATTCATTATTACAAAATGAAATTCCATGCTAAAAATTAATAACATTTCACGTGTTAAGTGTCTATTCTACCGTCCAGAATAAAAAGAATAATAATACCACCATTTACCGTTTATACAAAATTGTTATTATTTTCTTTGTTACAATTAAAATTAATTCGACATCTATTTCAAACGTGCTAAAATTAAACAACAGTAATATATTATATTTATAGAGAGGGCGTAACGGAGAGCCTTCGAGAGGCCCGAAGGAGTGAGGCGGTGTGCGCTGGCATCCTGGTTCTAGTCTGCGTAGTCTCACCCATCATCATTGCATTGGTGCGGAATGCGGTTAACACAATTCAGGTAAAAAAACCCCGCTATGTCATAGTTTTACTTCATAAATTCGCTAACGTGTTCAACGTATTATATGACGAACCTTTCCTTTTAATGCAAAACTTATTAAAACCTTATGAAACATAGACCGCAACGGTACGTAACCTAAATAAAGATGTGCGTTTAAAAAAATATATTATAACTATTCCATATTTAAATACATTATTTTCAACAAGCTGTTTGTCCTGAATGCGTACGGATAAAATATTATTTTATTTCGACAATTTTTTAAGGTAAATAAAGATTTATAAGTCATAAAGATATGAAATAAATAAAATATTGAAAGGTTTAAGAATATTAAGGAAATATTAACCAGCAATTGTGTAATTTTTTAATAAAGAAAATGATATTATAATTAAAATGTATAGACTATAACCTAGAAATAATGTAGCTTTCAACAGTGATTTTCCAAGTGAGTACCCCATACGTGTAAAAAACAAATTTTGATCTTTAATAAATTAAGTACAGATTATAAATAATTTTATATAAGATGTACAAAATACTATATTAGTATATTGGATGACTTTTTTTGTTTCGTCTAACAAAAAAAACTAAACCAAGGTACATAGAACTTATACCAGATAATGCCCATAATGGTCAAACAGGAAAACGTCTACCAATTTATGATATACATATAATTGGGTTCAACTATAGCTAAGAAATCATCGAGGCGACACAATAAGTACATTTTTTTTACTAATAACAGCTAAGTCCTTTAAAGACAATAAACACACACACACACAAACATAAACCCACACACACACACGCCAGATTTTTAGACATTATAAAGATTATTAACATCATCTTTGCTAAAGTATTTATAGTATACGTACGTATATATAGTATACGTTTAAATCCGGTCCTGATATGATCACTTGTTTCTCGGTCTTCCCTAACGACACTGAACTCATCCAAAGGTTGCACTTTCTCTTAATTCAGATCCGGTGTCCTTATCTCTGCGAAGGTTACTTGACGATGCATAATTTTGGAAATATCCGCGTAAGTATTAAACAACCACGACCTTAAAGGTTGCATACCAATATGTTATTCAGTATCTCTATAAACACCCAATTAGGACTCAATTTGGAGATGTCGTATTACTCTTTGTAAGAGGCTGGCTTTGAATAGCACTCGGAACTGTGGCGGTTTATATGCATTGATAAAAGTACTAATCTCTGGAAATTATAAGGTTTATAGATAATATTATAGTAAATACTGTAATACTATAACTGAGACCAACCATCCCTGTTTTACCCCAAAAGGGGGTTGATTTCTAAAGATACATTATCAGTACATCTCCACATCACATACAGAGCATACATTTTAAATTTCAAGTCTCTTACTTAAAAAACATAGGACTTTCATACAAACTTCCAAACCGTTTCACTCACATAGGAGTAGAGTTTCGTAAAATTCTCAGCGGATGTCCACACCCTATAAAGAACCGACCTGCCAAATTTCAAGTTAGTAGATGTTATAGTTTCTGAGATTTCGTGTTTAATCAATGAGTGGTATTTCGCTTTTATATATACATGTAGATATAAGTTTATAAAAAAGGTCTTTATAGGATATATTAAGCGCTAGAATAATTTAATATAATATATATATATATATATATATATGTTTTTCTAGTATCACGATTTTTGAAGATGTCAGAAAACATCATGCCGACTGAGAGTTTTACTGGCGTGCTTCGCGTATACCAATAAAGTTATTTGTATTACGATAAAAATGTTTTATGTAGACCTGCGTTTCACTAAACGGCTTAACATACTTTTTGAGGCACGGGACTGCGTACACTCCCGAATCTGGAAGTTCGAAGCTTTCAGAATCCACGCTATTACTAAAAAGATTTCCACAGACCGAATATTTTTTTTCGGCTCGAACCGAACCCAGAACCTCTGGGCCTTATTAACCACTAGACCAACAAGTCAGTCATCATATACTATCGATGAATCTTCATTACATTTTGTAATTGAACTCAGCAGATGTAATGTTTTATTTCTAAAGTTAAAATTTTTTTTATCGTTCCATCAAAGTTGCATCGTTGGAATGGTTTCTTAAAATCAAACACGAATTTCATTTTCATCAAACACCAATTTTTCAATTCAACTTTGATTTATATGTTTAACTTAGCTTTTCACTCTTGACTATAAAGAGAATTCTTGGAATATTTCGTGCAATAATTATCTTAACAGCTTGCAAAATTGTAAACAAACCTGGAGTATAAAATAGTGCAGAGTAACTCCTTAATCATTTATGTTACAATAACTCGTCTCATGGTGATAAATGAAAACATCGTAAATAAACACGTACGTGGTGGATGAGAATCTTCATGTATCCACAAACCGCATTGAAGCCATGGTGCAATAAACTCAAAACCTTCTCAAACGGTAAAATAAAGAGGTGCAAAATATTTTTGCCTTTTTGCCGTCAGTGGAAACCAACCTAAAAACAATACCTCAACAATATTTATTTTCAACTATTATAACACGTCATGAAACGACTGTCCAATAATAACAGTATATACAAAACAACTATACTACACAACAACAACAATAAATATTATGACTACGTTAATTCCAATTTTATAAATAACTGCCGTCCGTGACATAGCACGGGTAAATTTTAACAAGGTACAACTCTCATTTCTCCTTAAATTTCAAACAACCAAAACTCACAAAAAGGAACTAACTATTTTTAATTTCAAATCAATTATACTTATAATTTCGGAGATCTCGTGACGCTTTTATATGCAAAGATTAAATAAAACAAAATATAATTAGAGATCATAAATTGTCCACTGCATTTGATGAATTTGAGTAAATATTATATAGATTTGTGCACGTATTTATGTTTATAATTCAACTAATGTGTGGTGATTAAACAATGCGAAGAAATCTACATTCGGATATAATTCGCTCCCAATAGCCGCACGGTTGAATATGCAAATTGATATACCGTGGAAGATAATGTCTTTGCTTTAATAATTCATCAAAACATAAACATGGATTTATTTGTTTTCATTATAGTTTATAATCATAAATATTATATATTTGAACATGTATGAATCTACCAAGTTGATAATAATCAGTACTTCGAATAGCTGTGATTTTTATGTTTTATTCGGTCTAAATTTGTGAATAGTTTAAATAATGGAAACTTATGGCTTATTTGTTTTTTCTCTCTGGAAAAACGCTTAACGGAGTATGTGGCACTCGCCGGTGCCCAGGACGACCCGAGTACACCGGAATACCCACTAAAAACCGTCTCCCTCTTTTCGGCGAGCACCTCAAGATTACAGTCACGTGCCACCGTGACGACGGTTTAATATCTAATTTTACCTATTATTGTTATTCATGGGATGATTAGTAAAAGCGAGCGCTAAGCCGTTTTCTGGTATTCCATATTTTTCGATTCGAATACTACTTAGAGAAACCGATCATCTGTCAGTCGATCAGCTTACGTTCGAATAAATTTCGATTTTGATTAAAATGCGTAAAAATCGTCCAACTTTGATGAAATATTTTGTGTCGTTAATTGGACCCCAGGATGATTTATGTTATATCAAGTAGTCGGCGCTACGGGGTCCAGATTTTTTTTAATTAAAAAAAAAAACTAAATAATATTCTTATAACACTGACGGGACGGGTTACAAATACTGTCATCTCTTAAGATTTAAGCGAAAATTTTATCTAAAATATTCTAAACGAACCCTCGAATTCTGAGAACCAATTTAACGTTTATAATCTAAATTAAAGTCACGATTCTGTATCCAGGAAATCTCTAACGAAAAAAAAATTAAATTCAACAATTTAATTATTTGTAATTCATCTCGTTTTCTCGCATCGGAAATCATCCTTAAAAGTAACAGTATTTACTATCTGTTAAACATTGTATTCATTTAAGCCAAGCAAGCCTATATAGCGAAATGTCTAATGATGTATTTGGTAGAAAGTGACCACAGACCATACATATATACATATATGCAATTCTTACATTGCATGGATGCATGCATGTATGGTCTGATTCTTAGATTCTCTAGATCTATGAACTATGGACTATGGACTCTCCAATGAGCCGTCAACCTCGGGAATTAATAAATCAAGATGGTGTGCCTTGTTACACTGTCTCACTCACCCTTCAAACCGAAAGGACAATATTCATTTGTTACACCATCAATGCACCACTAATCTTGGTAACTAAGTTACGTTCCTTATGCTTGTAATATTCTCTGTGAATTAAATAAGCAATTCAAATTGCAGTTTGTATAACCAGTTTCAGTTTAAATTCCAATAGAGTGAAAACCATTCGGGGAATCAATTCAAATTTGAAAAAAAAACTTAATAATAATTTTATTGTAGTTCGATTAGATCTTAATTGAACTTTTAATTGTAAACAATGCTACTAAAATAATAAAATAAATGTGAAAACAATACATGTTGTAACGGTATAAGTTTTATTGTTGTGTTCCGGTTAGAAAGGTGAGTGAGCCAGTGTAATCACAGGCACAAGGGACATAACATCTTAGTTCCCAAGGTTGGTGGCGCATAGGTCATGTAAGGAATGGTTAATATTTCTTACAGCGCCTTTGTCTATGGGCGGTGGTGACCACTTATCAAGTGGCCCATATGCTCGTCCGCCAACCAACGCCATAAAAAAAAAGGAATAAAATATTTACATTGCTATGTTCGGTTTGAACCGTGAGTGAGTCAGTATAATAATAATAAAAATAATTTGTTTAGTCAATTAATAAACTGAATAACAGTATAATTATATAAAATATATAAATACAGAGATCAAATAAGTACAAACTAGAGTTACCTGTGACAAGAACATAACTAATTTTAAAACGATTGCAAATGGTTTGGTGAGTAATGTATTTTAAAAAAACAGTTTAACAAATCATTTGCTCATAAATTGACTTATGTACTTTCAAATATGACAAACTTCCTCACTAACTTTTATCCGAACTTCAACACTTGTTTTTGACTTATTAACATAACCTTAAAACATATTTCCATATAACTAACATCAGAAATTACGAAACTTACACACTTTCATCAGCAGCAGAATAGCAGTCGAATAAGTTAAAAATAACAAAAAACAACGATCCTCTAGAAATCTTCTTATAAACATTATATCATGAATAGCACGTGGTCTACCGTTATGCGTAAATTCAAGGTCGGCGCAGAGCGATGACATTACGATATTGTGATTTACACGTCATGAATACCTTATACGAGCTCATCATGACTCAATCGTAAGGAAGGTCATGGCTGTTATCATTTTGCTAACATAATTATATAACTGCAATATAAACAATACCTACAAACGATTCTAGCATACATTTTGCTATCAATGTATAATTATTATGTGTGAACGTTAATGGGTGTGTGTGCGTTAGTGTGCGTACGTGATGACCTTGAAATTTTTAGAATCTTCGTCTTTTTTCTGTTCAGAATGTACACATTTTTTATTTTACGAAGCTTGGTGGCGCATTAGCAATGTAAGGAATATATAACATTTCTCACAGCACCATAGTCTATGGGCGGTGGTGACCACTTACCATTAGGTTGCCCATATCCGCCTACCTATATAAGAAATATATATACATACATATATTCCTATACAACATTCTATGAAACAGGGTGTTATTTTGTATTTATAACAAAATCTTAACGATTAACTAACTGTTTTATCACAGTCTATTCGATTTTATTTTATTTATCATTTATTTCAAACTCTAAATGTAAACATATATATCAAAAACAATGTTAACAACATATTAAAGACATAATATTTATATGCGTAGCTAAGATTACGTAAGTTATGTTTATAACATTTATGTAATTTGACCATCAATAAGCAACGTAATCCTTACATCGTCTAAAGGCTATCAACTTCGGGAACTAAACTGTTACGTTCCTAAAATACTAGTTTAAGCTTCTCGCGTGACCATATGCTTGTAATAACCAGTATGAACTCATTGTAACTTGTGTAATAAACAGTATAAACTCATCATACCAGATCGGCTAAAAGATTATTTTTTTAATTTCAGGTGTACGCCCGTAATCTATCCGAAAAGGCAAGGGAACTGGAGTACGAAAAGGAATTGAGCGATTCGTTGCTTTACCAAATGTTACCGGCAAGCGTTGCAAAGCAATTAAAACAAACTCAACAGGTAAGTTATAACAATCTAGAACTACACAAACATTAGAGTCGAGATGACACAGTAGTTAGAACTCGTACATCTTAACGGATAATTGAGGACTTATTAAATTTGTGTCTCGTGCTCGGCGGTGAAAGAAAACATCGGTTACTTTAATGCCTAACATAAATATTAATTCACCAAAAACAATTTAAATCAACTATAAAAATTATAACTATACTCAATAAATACATGATTGTTTTTGATCTTCGCCAAACTCAAAAGTATCAAAATTGTCAAGTCAACGTATTTTTTATTACTGTTTAATTTTCTGTTAAGTTTAGTCTTTCAAAACTTTCAGTCATCAATCTTAAGTTGAACTCAGAAACTTTGAACGCTTTCCTTTGTCCAATTATTATGGTTTGATTTTCTTTGAAGAAATAAAACATAATACGAAACAAACAAGTAACGTTCAACTTTGTGCAAAATGATTAAATATCAAAGATAATATAGCAAGTTCGACTATTGTTGAAAGTTGAAACGAATTTATCATCAAGCTTGGGAATATTGCTTAGAATTGTAAGGCGAATGGAACTGTGAAAATACAGATTATAAAAAAATATATCAGTTATTCCAGAATAAGAGAATGTATAGAGACTTTAAGCTCTATGTTTTTATACATAGAGCATAAATTTAATTGTTAATGTCATTCAAACTTTTCAATAAATTCCTTTTAATTTGTGAAAATAAGTATGAACTGAAATTAATGTGGGCTCTTCTTATAAGAATATGAATCTATATTCTGAACGGGTATTAGAGTTTAATTGAAGAGATATTTCAATTTTAATTTTATAGCGGTAATACCTTCACCCTTAATACTTCAATATCGTTATTATTTTACAAGATTAAATTAAATTAAAGTAATTCTTATTTTATTATACACTAGCTGTTGCCCGCGGTTTTGCTGGCGTGGAAGTTGAATAGATTTACAGATTAACTTAAAATATTACATTAATTTGAGACCTCTTTTTAATATAACATTGGTGTGTATTTCACCCCTTAGGGTAGAATATCTAGAAACGCTTAAATCTCATTTTTAATTAGTAAAGTTTCATGTTTGTAACTTAAATAATTACGGACTTTCATACAAACTTTCAACCTATATTTTACCCCCCTTAGGGGTAGAATTTCCAACTTCCCTTCCTTAGTAGGGGTCCATTCAATAAAACGATCATACTCACCAAATTTCATGGCCCCAACTCTAATAGTTTGCGTTCGGCGATGATGAATCAGTCAGTCAGGATATGTTATTTTATAAATGAAGATTGTGCATACATATATAATAAATAATATTTTTTCGGAAATGACTTTTAGAAATTGTATTGTTTAGGTACCGGCTGAGTTCTTCGCCTCGGTGACTGTCTACTTCAGTGACATCGTCGGGTTTACGGCCATCGCGGCTGTTTCCACGCCATATCAGGTAAACATAGTTTGTGACTCCATGAATCGAGTATATGTATGTCCAAACAAAAATTATTAATATATAAATTATACATTAATTGAAAATATTTGATTGGTATATTAGTCGTTTTAAGCCGGCGTGAAATAAGAAACGATTATATTTTTGAATTGGTTGAATTAATTGCTCGGGGTTTTTGTTGTAATAATTTATTATCGTTTCTAAATACATACGTAAGTAACTCGTTTTATAATATTGCGTGGTTGTGGTAAAAGCCAAAACATGTGTTAAAGTTATTGCTATTATTATTATTACAGCTTTATTTAATTCCACACGAAATTTTAATACAACACAAAAATGAAAAAAAAAACATAACAATCAGCTTAACCAAAAAAACAATTGGATTTAATTATTAAACAATTCGAGTGCTATTGTGTTGTTGTATGGACCCCCTGTGGGTAAAAGCCTCCTCCAAGGAATTCCACCTTTCTCTATCCCTGGCAGCAACCATCCATTCCTGACCTGCCACCGTCGCTAGCTCGTCTGAGATCAAAGTTACTCCGGGTTTTAAATATAAGTTTAGTTTATTTATGTAAATACCTTTCGATATATGGCTGTATTCAAAGACGAAAATTTAAAAGAGAAAATTAGTAAAAGTAATGGGAGCATAATATATTGAACTTAAGTATATTATGTGCTTGTTTTTTTTTATGAAATAGGTAGACGGACAAATGGGCCACCTGATGGTAAGTGGTCACCACCACACGTAGACTTTGGCACCGTAAGAAATTTTTATCATTCTTTACATAGCCGAGGCACCATCAACATTGGGAACTAAGTTATTATATCCCTTGTAGTTAGACGGGCTCAAAACCCTTCAAACCGGTACACAAAAAATGCAAAGTATTCCTGCTTGTTGATAGAATATATGATGAGTGGGTGGTACCTACCCAGACGGGTCACCACTCATCAGATATTCTATCGCGAAACAACAGTACTCAGTATTGTTGTGTTCCAGTTTGAAGGGTGAGTGAGCCAATTTAACTACAGGCACAAGGGACATAAAATCTTAGTTCCCAAGTTCGGTGTCGCATTTATAATGTAAGGAATGGTTAACATTTCTTACAGCGCCATTGTCACTGGGCAACGGTGACCACTTGCCAACAGGCCCATATGCTCGTCCGCCAAATACCATAAAAAAAGATATAAAACCTTAACGAATACAGTTTAATAGTACACAGTAAATGACCCACGGCTGGGCGTAGGCCTCTTCTTTGATAAGGAAAATGTTAGGAGCACCTACAGCTTTACAGTGAGTTAAGTAACACGAAGCAAAATCCCAATCGTCACATGCAGTTTTCCCACGAAGATTTCCTTCATCACCGAGGACATGTTGAATTATTTAAATTTATTCATACGGATTTGAACGTGGTGTGATGTGATTTATGATAAGATTTTAAAACTTACGCACACGATCTAACTTGTTTTTTATTTTTATTATATATATAATTATATAAAACAACTATAATTATATAATTTCTGCATATAACGTGAGGTTAGTTCTAGAACCTTATCCAGACAAATTATTAGATAAGTGTCAATTAACCTCTTGATGTTAACTTAAATATTATTTATATAAATGTATTTTAGTTCACGTTTACTTCTGAATATATATACAGGGTTATTGGTAATTCGACGTATTCCCGTCAGGAGGTGATAGGGGTGATTATTTGCGATAATTTTAATATATATATGTATGATGCAAAAGTAAACCATTTTTGAGTTATCACGTTTTTTAGATTTTTTCAAAATAAGTCAAAAATGCAACTACAAATTTTACGTCGAATTACCAATAACCCTGTATATATATAGAGAAGAACAACATTGTTTAACCGATCATCCCACCAAACAATGTGTACATAGAATCGAAAATGAATAAAATACATAAAACGTAAATAAAGCCACGTGACGGGTTGTATTTTAAATGTCTTACATATTTCAAAAAATCCTATAGCATTCTAAACTTGCTTTCAGAGATACAAAGTTTTTCTATTATAATATACTAGTATACTAGTAACGACTACTCATCGAACACCTATGACATAAAAAACAATAATAATATAAACAATAAAATAAATAATAAATAAAACAATAATAATAATAATTCTAGGTGATTAGCTTCTTGAACTCCGTGTACAAACTGTTTGATGAACGAATTGAATGCTACGACGTTTACAAGATTGAAACAATTGGAGACTCCTACATGGTGGCCTCAGGATTGCCTGTCAGAAATGGTTGGTTCACGCCTACTTTAGTTTCAGGTGATGAAAACCCGTGGTAAACTAAATTAGTCTTAATTCTGACCCCACTTAGGACTGCTTTCCTATAAGATGGCTACGTGGAAAGTTTTAGTAGAAGGCACTAACTTCTGAACTTCAAAAACTACATCACGAAATTTTAGGTTAAATCTTCAATTTCATTTATTTTAATGATTAACTGGTATTCTACAAAAAAAAAACAAAATTGCTAGGTGTATTAATTAAATTAAGTAAATTTAATCACGATTCTATATTTGACAGTAAAATTAGTCAGGGCTTAGCCTGTAACATTATGTTGAAAATTGTAATATCTTATTAATGACTCAAATGAACGCTATCTTTAAATAATATACATATGCAAAATTGAGGATAATTAATAAAAACCAGAAAATAGACGTTAAATCATTTATATACAGCCTAGATAGACTACCTAATTTAAATTTTGTTTTAAATATTGAAGCTCTTCATATTTTTTAAATAATTCTAAATTTAAAATTTATACAAGACAAGGTATGGACGAGGTTTACACAATAAATATAATATCAATTGTAATATCGCTAATATTTTTTAAAGAAGCTTTTTAATTCCAGTATATACTGAACATATAATATAATATAACCCAAATAATATAACGCTATGTTGCAGGTAACAAACACGCGACAGAAATTGCAAGTATGGCACTTGAATTACTGGAAGCTACGTCAATGTGCCGACTGCCGCACCGGCCCGATCAGGTACTTAGGTAATATTCGTCTCAGTGTCTTTGCTTAGTGCCTAGCTTATATAATACGATAAAATATAAATGAATTATCGCTCAATGTACATACATGTAAACGCATTGCTTTAAAAATGTCAACTTTACAATAGTGGAAAAAGTACGCACTCCATTACTGGATAAAGACCTTCTCTCTTCTAAAAGGGGTTGGATCTTTATGCGACGCTTAAAATTTTCCTCCCTATGATATAATTCCTTTGATGAAGATATTACTTAAAATGATAAATAATGATTCACGTGTTCTAGATAATGAACCTTCTACATAAATCGAATCAAAATATACTTTATTCAAGTAGGCTTTTACAAGCATTTATGAATCGTCATTTAACAAACTATATTTAAGTGAAGCTACCACCGGTTCGGAATGTAGATTCTACCGAGAAGAACCGGCAAGAAACTCAGTAGTTACTCTTTTTCAACATCTAAAAATACAGTCATGTTCGTTAAATACAGTTATATATACTCGTATATGTAATATATCCTGTCTGTCTGCATTAACTCCACGCTTTTTTACCATCTATATAATCTTGTATCGAATAATATGCCTTCTTTAACAATATATTTTTAACAAGTTCTTCGATTTTATGAAACGGAAAAGTTAAAAATATCTGCCATAATACCAAATAAACTGTAATCGAGAGCATTACTCTCCAAGTGACATAATTCGTTGAAGTTTTGTCTGATTAACAACATATACGTACCACATCACGACATAAATGACAAACAATCGTATACTGAAATACGAATATTTCTGTATTTATTTTATTTTTATTGTAAATTGCATGTGCTAATTTATGTAAGATTTGCTTTAAATTGCTTTAACCATGAACTCTATACGCACAACATATAATATTAAATTTATATTAAAATCCACTCTCTTCTTTCTTTGATCTTAGACACTCTGTATGCGAAGTGGTATCCACACCGGTCCATGTGTAGCTGGCATCGTTGGTACCAAGATGCCACGATACTGCCTCTTCGGAGACACAATCAACACTGCCAGCAGGATGGAGAGCACGGGAGAACGTTATAAATTTTATATATTTTAATATACTACGAACTTCTTATAAAATATAGAAATATTTTCTAATATTTCCAAGGAGTACAAATTATGAAATATATTTAAAAAATGTCGTTGTAATTGTACACATTGTCTTTTTCAGCGATGAGGATTCAAATATCAGAAGACGTAAAGCGAGCTCTAGACAAGACTGGACTTTTTATTACGGCGCCAAGAGGGGTAGTTGATGTCAAGGTATGGCCTTCGATCGTGTCACAAGAACCTAACCTAAGTTCTTGATGACTTCATTAAAAATACTTCCAAGTGAAGAGAAAATTTTCCGAAATTTCCATTTTTTATAGTATATTTATGGCGGACGAGCATATGGGTCACCTGATGGTAAGTGGTCACCAACGCCCATAGACAATGACATTGAAAGAAATATTAACCATTCCTTACATTGCCAATGCGCCACCATGTAAGATGTTATGTCCCTTGTGCCAGTACTTATACTGGCTCAAACACCCGGACTACAACGATACTGAGTTATTGTTGTTTGGCGGTAGAATGTCTTATGAGTGGGTGGTACCTACCCAGACGTGCTTGCAAAGCTCTATCACCAAGTAAACTTAGTTCTTGTTTAAATTCAGAACTGATGATAATTGTGAGAGATGACCGTTAATAATGCAGAAGATAAAATATCGCAACAAGATTACGTTTTAGTCTCGAAGCTTGGTCACAATACAATGCGTGTTTTGGTGTGAACGTCCATGCTCTAGATAGGTGGTCAAATGACTTGAATAGTTTATTTATTTCACGTATATTCCGGTCAATGTAGACATTCGGTGACACATAAACTTACAACAAGCTGATATTTGGTAAAATTGTTAAAAATATAATTATTAATAAAATATATTTATATATTAGATAATTTTATTACCTACAATTTTTGTCGAAGGTATTTTTATGATAAAACTTACCATTTTGCTGAAAAGATATATTCTATATTACTATTCTATACAACCTTTATATAGAATTTATCTGGAAAATCCGATATAAAACCACTACGTGTAGTGGTTGTTATATCTAAAAACAGCGTAAAAACCAAACTCACGTTTGTTTTTAAACGCAGCGAAAGATAGTTTCGAGATTGTGAGCTGGTATTAAAAATCTAAACAAAACTTGTGTGTAAAACGAATAAATGAATAAATAAATAAAATTACCCTCAAATGCCATAACGATATTCAAATAATAGTAGGCATATTAAAATAAAATAACAGTATAAATATGTATAAAATCACTTTTTTTTTTAAGTAAATTGTGTATGAAATGTTGTAAGATCTGTTGATTTCAATCAAGATAATTTTTAATCCAGGGAAAAGGCGAAATGACGACTTTTTGGCTGGAAGGTCGGAACGGACCATCGCCGGTGAGACCGACTGCCTCCCTGGACTGCACGCCCAGCTTCCTCACCAGGATCCACTCCAAGGGCCGGAATTCCCCACGATACCAGGCCGACATAAAAAATCACTGAATTGCTTAATTTTTAAAAATAAACGTACTAAATTAAACGGAGAAAAATTCTTGAATTATTTTCCTTTTTTAAATTAGGAACGAACGAAAACACAATTAACCATTATAGGCGCCAGTATGATAAATTACTTAAATCGTCATCGGATCCTTCGTCGCCATTTCGATAAACAGATACCTGTGTCTTATTAATAATAATTAACACTTATTTAAAATATAACCTGTTATTATAAAATATAAGAATCGTATAAAAATAATTAATATCGACGAATCACTTGATATACTGTTCTTAATGATCATAAAATTTACAAAAATAAAAAAAGGTTTGTAAAAAAAGATTTACTAGAAAAATTGGATAATTATCATATATATTTTGATACACAATTAAAATATTATAAGAAATAATCGTAATTAATAAGGTTTTTGTTTAAAATATAGTTTGTAATAAATAAATGACAGATCAAATGATCCTCTTTTGTCTTTCCGTTTTTGTCTTTTAATAATGATTTGTAACGGCCTAACCAATATATCAAAACAAATTTCAATCGGCAATACTATATTGTGTACGTTGCTTACAAAACAACTTTTATCAATATTTGCTTGCTCGTGATTATATTCTTGGATATGTTTTGAACTATACAATATAAGTTATAGTCATTTTGTTAAGTTTAAATGAAAATGTACTAAACTTTTTTACTTTGCTTTTTTAGCTTCGTGCAAACCCGTCTGGGTAAGTACCAGTCATCAGATATTCTGCCGTCAAGCACCAATACTTAGTATTGTTGTGTTCCGGTTTGAACGGTGAGTGAGCCAGTGTAACTACAGGCATATGGCACATAACATCTTAGTTCCCAAGGTTGGTGGCGCATTGGCGAAGTAACAGGATGGTTAATATTTCGAAGAGCGCCATGTCTATGGGCGGTGGTCCGCCTACCTATTACATAGAAAAATACTTTGATGAAATAGTGTTGCATTAATTATTTGAACAACTATTTTTGACGTAAATGATATTTAAGATTCGTTTTGGATTACCATTTTAGTCTGTTTCTGTTGGAGTTTCAGTAAATCAATATCGGGTTGATTCCCAAAACTGGACTCAAAATGAGAAGGCCTGTAATTGATTCATTGCAGTATTCTGTTTTTAATGATTTTAGTTTACTTGTAGTGTGTGGTGTGTTTAGTTTTCAATTAGTGTGTGTGATAGATAATCAAAAACGTCATTACGTAATAAAATTTGGTGGTTTTCTGAATAAACTTTCCTGTGGGATATTCCTATGATTATAAAAGATACTATTCATGTA
Organism: Vanessa tameamea; assembly: GCF_037043105.1. Taxonomy (NCBI): domain Eukaryota; kingdom Metazoa; phylum Arthropoda; class Insecta; order Lepidoptera; family Nymphalidae; genus Vanessa; species Vanessa tameamea. The sequence continues at coordinate 10,670,342 of NC_087321.1, forward strand.
GGATACTATCGTATTTCCCATCATCTACCGCAAGTTTAACCACAATTCACAGACTTCAATAAGATTAAATTGAATTAAAAAAAATAAAACTTAAGCTCAGTTTCTCTTTTCGAATTATTCTCAGATCAGAGTCCATGTCATAGATAGTTTTTAAAGGTACTTTTACTATTCAATGTAGTGTAATGTTTTTATATTGAATTACAGAAATTTAATTACGAATTTAGATTATGTTATTACAGTGTGCTGCCTCGTTGGTCTATTGGCTAGCTTAGAAGAGTGATCCCGAGATCCTAGGTGCAGGTAACATTCGATAGTCTCTAAAAAAATCTCTTTAGCCTAGAATTTGGAATATTCTTCAAGCACATACAGTGTTAGTTTCTATAAATAGATTTTTTCAACAAAATACACAGATATATAAAACATATTTTTATTGACTTTTTAAGCAACAGAGATAAGAAGATATACTAAACATTACAGATCAAACAGTACAGTATAAATAAAAAATAATATGATAGAAGTTAATTGTATTTTCTAGTCTAGTAATAACAGTTATATTAATATATTTACAAACAATAAGTTATACGAGCAGCTTAAGCCACCTAGACTAGACATCTTAAAATCTAAACATTCAAAACTCAATAATATTTTCCAATATATAATTGTATTATCATTTTTAATTTAATAAAATCTCTACTAATAGTTTAAGTGTATACTTCTATTCTATTCAGTCTTATCCCCTGTGTATACAAAATACTATCAACTATTGAATGGCTGTACTTCAAATAACCAAAGGCTCCATAATGAGCTTAGTTAGCAATAAATAAATTATAAATAAATGTTGAAAAACATCACATACATTACTCTGATCCCAATGTAAGTAGCTAAAGCACTTGTGTTATGGAATATCAGAAGTAACGATGGTATCACAAACACCCAGACCCAAGACAACATAGAAAACTAATGAACTTTTTCTACATCGACTCGGTCGGGAATCGAACCTCGGAGAAAACCGCTCCGAGGTTCGAAATTTTTTTTATCCGCAGAACACTTTACCCTCCCCTTGTCATCCCCTTCGTTTAAAATTCCGCGTTTTGATCTCATCCCATTTTCACCAATCACAAGCGAATCTTGATCGAAGGGCAAAATATAACGAATACTTTTAGGATTGAACGAACCGATCGTTCGACAGTCAACACATTCTCTCATCGCGGTGAGCGCAACACACACAGCATACAAGAGGATAATTGACTTCATTTCACGTGACCCTGTGTCCAGCGACTGATGATTTTGCCGAAGTATTCAAATATTTTATACAGCACGTTGTCGACTCATAGGGTGATTCATAGAAATGATGTTTGGTGGTTTCAAACTTTAAACCCAATCCAGTTTACAAAAACCTAAACTATACGAGTAAAAAGGTTACCTTATAAGGAGTACCGATTGAAAAATGTAGCCATATTGAATAATTTAAATTTTTTTAATTAATCAAACCATTTTTTTTGTATATGTATCAAACTGACACGAAGCTCATCTAATGTAAAGTGACAACCAAAATTATAAAAATACATTATCAAATAGGCTATTTGATTTTAGACGTGGTAATCAAATTTTCATACTCTGACTAATTTGATGTCTTCTAACTTAGACCATGGTAAAATTTTAGTTCCCAGACATCTAACTTAGGCCGTCAGTAAGATCTCGTTTAACATACTTTTAAATCAATTTGAAAACGACGGTAGCAAAGGCACTCAACTAAAACTATTTGAAAACTAATTTTCAAACAGATACCAATAATAGTACTAATGATAGTACCAGCAATCCACGGCATACTACAAGGAGGTATACTCAGGCCAACATAATTTCTTATATATATATAAGGCAATAAATTTAAATCTCAAAACATCGGCTCAGATTGCTGCACTTAAGTGCAGTACATAAACCAAAATATATTTTTAAAAACATCAATCACACCTTAATTTTGTTAAGTAATTAATTCAAACGGCCTTAAATAATCTGATGTCGGTAATTCTAACGACTATATGGACTATTTACCTTCCACTCTGTAGATAGACAGACACATGCGAGGTTCTCTGTTTTATCATATTATGTAATAATATTCAAATGTCTTACATACGGTACATTACCCAATGATGTAGCATTTCCCATGACGTCACTAATCAGTTTAAGTAATCTTATGAAATCAAGGATTATGCAAATTACATTGACGTGATTCAACATACATGAATTTCCTTTTTCTATCTTTGATTTGTAATCAAGGCTATTAAGCTATTTTAATACATATTTCGATTGATTGATTTCATAAAAGAATGCAAAAAAAAAACCTTTAATCTTGACTTTCTCGTTCAATGTCGCAACAAAGATTGAATTGTTAATTACTTACATGTCAAGTCAGAGAGGCAAATTATCAAAAAAAAAAAAACATTTTTTACCTTTTTTCTAGACTAAAAAAAATGATCCAGAATCTCAACTTTTCCAAAACCCCTAAAATTTTATCTAAAATCCAGCTTACTCAGTGCACCTGTGTATTGAAATGCTTGTTATGACTGGTCTACACGACATTCTATCAAATCGGCGCCTCTGTGTAATTATTTTAATTATCTTGTCTATTATTATAGTCTATTAATCTACTAAATGGTAGGTTTTATATTGAAATCAAACATATTACCTTGTTTATTAATCGACGCCACCGCAAAAGTATATATATTCCATAATGATAACTAGTAGCCTTTACATATCCCACTGCTGGGCTAAGCCATCTGATCCTTTAGAGGAAAAGTAGCTAATTCCACCAAACGCCCCCAATGCGTATTGGTAAATACACATGTGATAGAATCTCATTGAAATTAGATTTAGTTCGTCGATCACGTTTCAAATTATAAACATCACATTGAGATTATTTCATAATTGACTACAAAGGAGTTCTCATTGAGTCAAAATCCCAATATAGAAAGGGCAATATGACATGTTAAAACTGAGTAAAAAAGTATCACTCTTCTCTAAGTGAAAAGCAGCCTAGTTTGCCTTGGATCTCACGAGGAGAGCTCTGCTTAGTGCTCGGAGTACACAGCGCGATATGGATAGAAAATGCGTATTATCAAAACTTTCAATACAAGAAGAATTACTTTCATTTTTTGGTTGTCAAAAATCTACCATCGGTTCAGAGGGAAATTTCAGACTTGAAACGACAAAATAAACTTACGGAGAATTTGTGTCTGTCTTTATTTTATGCATTGCAGTAGTAGTTATGTTATACGTTACGTAATTGTATTAAAAGATGTTTAGCCAAAAACCTTCTGAAAAATGCTTAATACTATGATAAAAATTGCTCAAGTCAAAATATTCACCAGTATTTGGATGATGCGTGTTAAAAACATTAGATCTACTTATTGATAAAGATATACAATAAGCGATCGTTTCATTCCCAGTATGTGTTATCATATAATTATATAGTCGTCAGTTTTATAATACAAATAGTATCATATAAAAATAAATTGAGATCTAACTCACATTTTTCTAGCACTTCCAGGTCATATGGAGAACACGGCACGGGATGTTCAGCGTGTTTTCCAAACCAACTCAAGGAGAGTCATCGAAGGTTTTTAAAAGATAAAACCCCTACGGTCGAACCACGTTATTGTTTGTTAACCAATTATCAACAATAGCCAGGTGTTAAGAAATTGTTAAAGTCCCGTGAATTAGGAACTACGTGAAGCCGTTAGTCCTGCACCTGTTCTCTCTTCTCTTATGTTGAGAGATTGCACAAATTTCTGATTGATTTCCATGGTCAGAATTAAGTCAGTACTACTGTTTACTTACCAACTTTGGCTTTACCAAATTTATAGAATTATCTTCATTTCACATATAATTTTCTTCGTATAATAACAAAAGAAATTTAAATTATTTATTTATATAAAAATCCACATAAAAGCTCGCCAGGTTGATGTTCTAGTTTGTAAGGAAAAAATATATTATACTAAATAATAATATCTAATATGCAAGTTAATAAATTTTAAATTTACATAAAATTTATAGTCATTTCATATAGTGTTTTTTTTTTTATAAATAATTCATTCATTCATTCGTTTTTCTAATACTTCAAACTTTAATAATTTTTAAGATATTAAATCCATAAAATTCAATGACATAACAGTTCAACGCGCGGTGCGATCAGAAAGTGAGTTCCAAATAATAATTTCGTGGAGGGGTAGGTAGTCTCGATGGAAACTAATCCATAATAAATTATAGATCCTTAAAAATAAAAATACGGATTCTTTGATATTTCGTGAAATAAAATCACATTACACAACAATAAAGAACCTTCATAAAATGACTCTTATTAATAAAACCTGAATGATGAAAAAAAAGCGTGGAGTTAATACTTGTTGACTTCCAGGCAGGATATATCACATACATATATACTACAATTGTATTTAACTAACATGACTGTATTTTTAAATGTTTGAAAAAGAGTAACTACTGAGTTTCTTACCAGTTCTTCTCGGTAGAATCTACATTCCGAACCGGTGGTAGCTTCACTTAATATAGTTTGTTAAATGACGATTCAAAAGTGCTTGTAAAAGCCTACTTGAATAAAGTATATTTCGATTTTGATTTTGAAATAAACTGATTTAAATTCATATCCAAAGTAGTTATATAATTACGGAATTACATGTCCTTATTAATACTGTATAAACTATTTATTAAACATTACCAACAGTCAATGTGTGTATGTTGTATGTGTTCGGGTAGCAGCTAGTATGAACTATGACGGGCCACTGTGTGTTGAGAGTGTCAAGAAACGAAAAAAAGTAATAATAACATTTTTGACAGCAACATTCGGAATAGTGCGGTTGGACGTTTCTTCACTTTGACGCAACTTCAGGCTCTTTTGTGTGATGAATTTGCATTTCGCGTAAGCAAGACGTGCCTGGTGGAGCGTCGTTACCCTATTATAATATCAAAAGTGCTGATTGTATTACTGTTATATTGTAAAACCTTCAAACACGTGGTTTTAATTCTCCTCGCCCGCCTACCCACGATCGCTCGGCAGCCACAGATGGATACAGAAAATAATGAATAATGGCAATGTTTCGTTAAATATATAGATTTACATTTCGCCTTTTTTTACTTTAAGATTACTTTCTTTAAAGATATTAAACGTTACGTATAAAATAAATCGCACACGTGACCTTGAAACACACATCACGCCCAAAGAAATTTCATTCAAAGGAACTGTCTGAGATAAATGACGTGTCCAGTTGGTAAGCAGTTTGTTGTTCATATGCAATGAAAATTATTACGTCAGTGTATTACCGTGATATGTAATAATTTACACATTAATTAATTATATTGAAACTGACAGACTGTTTTGTTATTTGTTAAAAAAGCAATGGACAATTATAGTCTATCATTAATATATCCGACATTAATATAATAACAGTCAAACTAACTACATTTGACATTGAGTTGGAGCGATATCATTGGACGAGAGGTTGAATCTATACTAATATAATAATAATGTTATAATGAGGAAAACTTTGTTTGTTCACTTTATTCTTTCACCATTCGAAAGCTACATTATCTACGAATAAAATAGGCTAAATTTTATTTTGGAAAAAATAGGGTTCCGTAAAATATTTGGGTTTTTCGGACACAAGGTGTAAAAAATCAATCAAAAAAAGTTACTTATTTTGCGTACGCTGACTAAATTATAAAAGATAGAACCATAAAATGTTCAAATTAATTGTAGATCTTATAAATATGTACAAAAAAGTCCGCGACACAATATACCTATCTATGTCGAGTGAACTTTAACATCCACATAAAGACAATCTATGCAGCCTGCGGATAATGACTGCGTCGTCAATGTTAGTGTCGGTGTCTGTGAATTGACCTGGGAATCATTTTGCTGACCGTGTCTTTCCTGGGTAAGCTTTTTGCAGCGGTAACCGACATCCACGCGGGCGGAGCCGCGGGCGACCGCTATTAAACATATAAAAATAGAATAAGCTTTGAATTTTCAAAAAATATTCAATGTACACCTACAGATTCGGTCGATTTACTCCTTAATTATATGTATAGAAAAAAAATGTCGGCAAATAAGTTTACAAAATTAAAAATCAAGTCATAATATAATTATTTACATCACATGATCTGTAAAGTGGTATAAAGTTTTCATAATTTTCGCAAAGTTTAAAAATTTCATCTTCTTACCTCTACTTATTTAAAAAAATAAATGGTATCTCTATGGGTTATTTTGATTTCCGTTTGAGATACGCAATCCTGTCACAAATCCGAAATCTACGCGGACGAAGTCGCGGGCAGAAGCTAGTCTATAATAACAATAATCTTCCATCCCGTATACGACGTTCTCCCCTCCCTCATAAAGTTTCCTATTAATGTTGAATGTTTGTTAATGTTTGTGGTCAGTCCACATTGTAAATTTTTATGTAAGTAATATTTTTGTGATTGTTCTTATACGTTGTCTTAATAATAATTTGTTTATCTAATTATTTGTTATTGTATTGTTTTAGTTTATGGGTTAACAAAGAGTCTACTACTATTATGGTTTCAAAATTAAACGAAGCCTGTAATCTCGACCGCACCGTTCAATCTCCATCGTGTCTTCTCCATCGCACGTGACATTGGCGAAATAATCTATGCCCTCTCGGCACAAATAAAAGCTAAAATAATAATAATCTTCGACATAATTGTTGATTGGGAAAAATGTCGTTTCGAACGTCGACGAAGCTGCAATCGGAACTTTGGAAGTAAAATTAAACTGGATATAAGTTTTTAAGTCAAATAATATTATTTATCGAATAAATTCTCGAAAATTTTCGGGATTTCAACAGGACATGATTTGACTTGTAGGTACCACCTATCACATATTCTAAGACTCCTTAGTATTGATGCATTCCTGTTTGAAGGGTGAGTGAGCTGATGTAAATACAGGCACAAGGGACATAACTTCTTAGTCCTCCATGCACTACGCGTTGGCGATCTAATATTTCTTACAGAGTCACCATCATTTTGCCTGTAATGACAACTTACCCTCACTTTGATGGCACATTTCGCCTATTTATCATAAATAAGAATAAATAAATAAAATATAACATAAAACGTATCAATGACTCTATAGTACCGTAGTAGATACCGCAATGATGTCTGAAATTGTTTATCTTTCATTTTTCTTTATTATAAATATTAAAATTATAATTACACTCTAATCGAATTCTATATATTTATTCGTCATTGTACGTAATTATATCGTAAGCGTTAATATACCATCGATCCGAAATGTATATTCTACCAAACGAACCAGCACGAAAAACAGTAGTCTTTTTCAACCACACACAACGTCCGTTAGATTGATATAATATATTCGACGTGAAAATCATCGAGTATTAAGAGCACTTATTCGAATTGCCGTTTCTCATTTTATGTAATTTATGTGCATGTAACTGTATGTCTGTGTGCGTGTATATACAAAACTATTATAGTTAAGCCAATCGATACAAACTATCGTGATGCTATTACATTATTTATACCGTATATGTATTTATATTGGGTTTATTTTCAATTGTATAGAATAGCCGAGATGGCCCAGTGGTTAGAACGCGTGCATCTTAACCGATGATTTCTGGTTCAAACCCAGGCAGGCACCACTGAATTTACATGTGCTTAATTTGTTTATAATTCATCTCGTGCTCGGCGGTGAAGAAAAACATCGTGAGGAAACCTGCATGTGTCTAATTTCAACGAAATTCTGCCACATGTGTATTCCACCAACCCGCATTGGAGCAGCGTGGTGGAATATGCTCCATACCTTCTCCTCAATGGGAGAGGAGGCCTTAGCCCAGCAGTGGGAAATTTACAGGCTGATTATGTTATGTTATGTTTATGTAGAAAATAAAATGACATACGAATCATAATAAATGACTGAAAACTGTTTTTGATTTGTGTTCTTGATTAAATAAATGTTCTTTGTGCAGTTTGCGCAGGATCACACTAATTCTTATTAATATGTTGTAAATATATAATATAAAAAAATCGAAGCAATCAAGTTAAACGAACGTGTCAGAATGAGTAATAAATTATTAAATAATTAGAGGATTACAAAAACGCTTATATTATTTATTGAATGTTTTAATCAATTCTGTAATAATAATAATTTAATTTAAGTTATTTTTTAATTGTATTGATAAGATTGATATTAAATAAGAGGGTACTTTGACTTTTCTGTTCAATATTGTGAGTCACGTGATTTGTAGTGAGGCTTATATAAGTGATGGAAGCTCCGTACAGAAGTACTTTAGACTTTACTCTTTCTGGAGCAGCAAGGTGCTAACATTTAAGTTACGATATAATATTTGTGATATAGTATAATTGTTATGGCTTGTTAAATTATTGATAATGGAAATAATTGATACAATATTACGATTACTACAGCTATTATAATGGTTAAATAAATATTTGTGTTTCATATACCTATAATTTTTTATTGTCCTTTAACCTTAAAATATAATAAAGTAATAAAGAAATAGAAATTATCTTAAAATATCCTGACATAATGTATTGAGTCTCTATGAAAAATCTAACAAGCGCACGAATGCTTAGTCTGTAGAGACGTTTGCAATGTAAGCGCACAAAATGTGTTAATTTACGACATCATTTCAGAAACCTCTAAATTATTAGTGTTTCTCTACATAGAGCATGTATTACATTTTATCTTGAATGAATCTATCTATTAAAAAAAACGCATCAAAATCCGTTTTGTAATTTTAAAGGTCTAAGCATACATAGGGACAGACAGCGGTAAGCGACTTTGTTTTATATTGATAATGTTTTATACTAATATATGTAATATTGGGTGGACGAGCTAACAAATGAAAAACCCGATAGTAACCGGTTACCAACACCCAAAGTATTTCAATCCTTGCATCGGTAACGCACCACCAACCTTAGGAACTAAGATGTCATGTTCCTTGTGCCTGAACTTACCCTAGCGTACTCACTTTTTAAGTCGGAACTCTACTACGCATTGCTGTTTGGCGGTACAATGTTTCCCGACGGAATTACATAACTGTAACACCGGTGTTTGTTTGATTATAAAAATAATTTTCAAAAATCGAAATATACAATAATTAAGTAGGCTTTTACAAGTGCGTTTGAACAGTTATTGTACAAGATTTAGATTAAATATTAACTTTCGGTTCGGAATGTGTGTATATCGGGATGTATTATTATTATATATATTATTCCTTTTTATTTAATTATATGTTGATGATGATGACATGTTACCTAATAACAATAATATACAGACTTGAATAAATGAAATATCAAAACATATATTATTAAATTAGAAAACTCGCTAACAAAATTTTACGTGTTCGTAATTTTTTAAATCTAATAAATTAATTGATTGTTCCTTATAAGGTAATAGACTTATGTTTATTTTAGGTTTTTTATAACGTCAATTGGATTTTAACAATTGAAACAGGCTCGTTCATGATTCACTCTATGAGTCGCCAGAGCGTCGTATAAAATATGTGAACACTTCGGCAAAATCATCAGTCGCTGGACATTGAGACACGCGAAATGAAGTCAATTATCCTCTTGTGTGTTGTGTGTGTTGCGTTCACCGCGATGAGAGAATGTGTTGAATGTCGAACGATCGGTTCGTTCGATTCAAAACTCATTCGTTCAATGTTACCAATCGATCGTGATTCTCGTGTGATCGGTGAAAATGTGTTGAGAACAAAACGTGAAATTACACGTGTGCATTTATGCTCTGGATCGAATAATCGAATCGGTCCGCTATGCGTCCCTGAGAAAAAGTAAGTTAATATATAATTTTGTCTATCTGAATTTAAGTGAAAAATCAAACATATTAATACGATGTCTTTATAATGATATAGTAAATACTATTTGGAAGTCATAACGTATTATTTTTATATAATATGAAAAGTGTTTTTATAGAACTGAATTAAGTTGCATCGTAACATATATCGCGGAGATCAACAAAAACTCGTTTCTGATAATGATCATTGCTCAAGTTTATGATTACCTGTTATGATTGAATTTGAGCACGAACGACTTTGAATATCAACAAAAGACATATTTATATATATTATATAATATGACATAATGTTAGAGAACATTGTTGCCAAATATTTAAATGAAGATTTTCGTAAAACTACTTCATTATATATGACAAGTTAAATAATGTACAAACCAAATCGAAGATATTTATTATTATTTTATTTCAAACGAACTAAATGTTAATTCGTGTGCGTGCACACACAATAAAACAACTATGTGACGTTTGAAAAGTCATAAATTTAAATTTAAATGAACACTAGATTCCCATAGAAAAATTAAAAGGAAATTGGATGTACTTTGTGATCAAAATGTTCACATAAATACAAAAATATTAAGACATTCCTGTTAACAGTAATTGATTAAATACGGCTGGCTACATTACATTCCGCTTCGTTGTAGAGATCTTTATTTAAAAAAATACTATATAATAATATGTACATATGTTATGCAATGAATCTTCAACGGTATATGTCTCTAGCGAAGTAACCAAACTGGTGCAATCTATAATTTCATTTACTTTTAAGAAATATATTATGTAATCAAAACTTTTTATTAAAAATTAACTAAAATTATTTATCTCTTGTTCACAGAAGGAAATTCAATCGAAACAACAAGCGTCATCAAAAAAATTAAATCAATATAGAACCTCTACAGGCGACATCTTGACAGATCGCAGCTAGTGATGAAATGAATGGGATGGAAAGGGTATGAACGTGGCAAAGCCTCTTCCGTCGTCGACTTGACGTGTCACGCCGGCATGACGGTTCAGTTCCTAGACTCCTCCTGACGAGTGCTACATCAGAATTAATATAAACAGACGCACTAGAAGAAAAAAAGTATTGTTTTTTAAAAACAAATAGACCAGTTAATATTATAAGTCGATTCTTAAGCTTTGATATATATGATTTTACATGGTGGTAGGTTTTTGTGCAAGCCGTCTGGGTAGGTACCACCCACTCATCATATATTCTACCACCAAGCAGCGATACTTAGTATTGTTGTGCTGCGATTTGAAGGGTGATTGACCCAGTGTAACTACAGGCACAAAGGACATAACATCTTAGCTCCTAAGGTTGCTGGCGTATTGGTGATGTAAGTTATGTTTAGTATTTCTTATAGCACTATTGTCTATGGGCAGTGGTGATCGCTTACCATCAGTCCGCCTACACATATCTTTAAAAAAAAAACATATAAATAGCACTTAATGTGTGAAGTAGTATTAAACACTTGAAGACTCTATCGTCTATAATTTGACATCGAACATAAGACTGAAAAATATATGAGTATAAATGTAATTTAGATATCAATTTTATACCTCAATAGCCTTATACCTGATTTATTAAGCTATGAGATTATTTATATTACTAGCCATGTAATTATTTCATAGTTATTGTAATGTTAAGAGCAAGGTTTTTTATTTATATCGTAAACTAGCTCTATCGAATGGCAGTACATAATATATTTAATATATCTTTACCTGGTTTTAAGATGCTATTTATAAATATTTATATGTGTGATATATTTCATAAGTAGTTTCTAGTAAATAGATTAAGGTATTTTTTATAAAGTTAAGTTTTATCGCAGCAAATTACTTGGTAGGGTTATGTGCAAGCCTGTCTGGGTAGGTACCACCCACTCATCAGATATTCTACCGCCAAATAACAGTACTCAGTATTGTTGTTCCAGTTTGCAGGGTGAGTGAGCCAGTGTTACTACAAGCACAAGGGACATAACATCATAGTTCCCAATAAAGTTATTATATCTTACAAAGCCAATGTTTAAAAGTGACTCAGTGGAACCTTGCCAGTGTAATAAAAAAGTCAAAATATTTTTTTGTCTATATCATAGCGGGATTAACTCCAAGTATGTTAGAGTGAGATCGGTGTGTTTATATACGTATATTCATCGTACGTTCATAGCTTGTGTCAGAAGAAGCAGACCGATTTAAATATAATATATTTATATAAATGTATTTCCCGTGAATACACGTCACATAATTACGACAGTGATGCATTTCTCATTAATATTAAATCAAACTTTGTATTGTATAATAAAATAAACGCTGTGACGGTGATTAAAACCTCATAAGGACGTAATTGAAAAATTATTGTTAATTTTAATTTAATACAATTATTATTATTGTGCACTTTCACTATCAATTATTATTATGCACTTTCACTAATTATGTCGAGCCGAGATGGCACAGCGGTTAGAACGCGTACATCTTAACCAATGATTTTGGGGTTCAAGCCCAGCCAAGCACCACTGAATTTTCATGTGCTTAATTTGTGTTTATAATTCATCACGTGCTCGGCGATGAAGAAAATATCGTGAGGTAATCTGCATGTGGCTAATTTCAACGAAATTATGCCACATGCAGATTACCTCACCAACCACCAACCGTAGTATTCCACCAACTCGCAATGGAGCAGCGCGAAATGGAATATGCTCCAAACCTTTTCCTCAAAGGGAGAGGAGGCCTTAGCCCAGCAGTGGGAAATTTACAGATTGTTAATGTAATGTAAAAATCTAATTATGTCAGTATATTAACAAGTGATCTTTATTAAGAAGTCAAACTAATATTCTATAATTTGTTTCGTATTTTTAATACGATTACAACCTGCTATATATTCAGTGCTTGTTGTATTGCATATGTGTGAGTAAAGGTTATAAATAAATAATTTAATTTTATGTGTGTGTGACAGTTGAGATTTATAAGAAGTTTTTAAAATTTTTACAAGTGATATAGATCGGCTGTTATTTGTATAATTAATTCGCTTTAAGAATTTATCTTTTTTAATTGTTAAGCTAATATTTATTTGTAATATTTATATTGATATTAATTGTTCAATTAATATTTTATTATTCCTTGAAGACTGATTGCTTTTTAATTTGAAATAAAGATGTATTTTCTACACTTGTGTTTTTGTTCGACAAAATTGTTCCTTTTTATCTCATATAAATTTAAAAATAGAATTACGGCAAATATTGTTTAAATAATCGCAATTTTTAAGAATTATATTAACATCTAATCTCTTACTTCTTAAATTAAATATGAGAAGAGTTTTAGACACTCAAAAGTTTTCTTTCATCGTGTCTCTCAGATTGAAAAACGTTACTCTTTACAACTTAACTAAGCTTTATAACTAGCTTTAACTAAGCTTTATTTGACTTTACAACCTTCACCTTTTCAACTTTTAAACTGCTCTAGTTATAAAGATCATCGGGATATAAAAATTGAATTTAAAATTTAAAATTTACTTTGCTTATTAAGCTTAAAGCTCTCGTATGTTGGTACAAACTGTACAAAGATAAAAATATCATGATATATCATATTTTTGATATACTAAATATACTAACTGCCCTATTTATGATATATTTGGTAATCCAAAAGCTTACAATCATAGCTAATATAAGTATTATATTACTCGAAACCAAAACCAAAATACAATAATTATTGTCTTGGTTACGATATGTGTTTTTCTCAGCCGAGAGCTGGTATTTTTGTAAACCATTTACGGGCATGGCCAAGTAAATGATCTTATTTATGTAGTCAATATGTTTTATGTAGGTTCATCCTGAAGAAAACGACGTACAATACGGCATGTATTTAGGATGGCAGCTTTTTGCATGGTGACAATAATAATAATTATTAAACTATGAATAATAATTATTATTATAATAATAATTATAAGCCTACAGCTTAATATTTTTCTATAAAACGAAACATGGAATATTTGTGCACGCCCTCTTGATTTAAATTAGGATAATTTTCAAGTATTTAATAATATTCTCTATAAATGGGCTGCGTTTTACTGCGCATGATTTTTTTGGTTGCATGTAATTTGAAATCTGTGTTATGATCTTAATTATTAATCAAGTGATATCGTGTAAAAAAACTAATTTAAATCTAAATGAAATTCCCAAGTTAATTTATATATATATATAATAAATGAGGATAAATAATGAATTGGAAAAAATTACTACGTAAATAACGTTTGGTTTTTACTAATCTGTGAGAAATAAAAAAAAATATCATAAGTGTACCTTAATATAACCTTAGGAGATAAACACATGCTGTTGCTACCTATTCAATAGATCTTTTTACGAACTACAAGTTTCTAGTACTATGTAAACGAATGGAAACATTTTTTAAGATAGAACTCCAATATATATTTATAAATCTTAACTAATATTATGAAGCTGAAAAGTTTGTTGGGTTGAACGCGCTAATCTCGGAAACTACTGGTACTGTTTGAAAAATGATTCCAGTATTTGATAGTATATTTATAAAGGAATGCTTTCGGCTAGATTGCTTCACGCTACCATTAATAGGAGCGATGAGTCAATGAAAAGTATTGCAAAAACAGAGGAAAATCCTTCCTTTTGAGGGTTTCCGTCGTGTACGCAGCGTTAACGGGTAAAGTTTCAAAAATTATGTAAAATTATAAATTATATATATAACATAATTGTTTCTCTTTAAAAGTTATAAACAAAAGTCTCTAACAGCATATGTCTCTTTTATAAGATTACCTCACTATAACCTTTTTTATGGTAATCAAATTTGTTCTAGAGCAGTAGTTCCCAAACTTATTTATCTCGTGGACCACCTTTTGGCATGTGTCCGTAACCACAGTTTGAGAGAAACACTAAAATATGAACTAAATTTAAATTTGTTTAATATTGGTGCTTTTAATTCTATCCTTAGTAGCCCTACGAGTATTTCAGCAATTAAAATCTATGATTTTGTTAGTGATTCTCTCAAACTGATGACGAAAAAAAAAGGTACCTTTGGCATCAAGTATTTATAGTGGTGATCAAGTTCATGTCTGAACAAGCATTAAGCATTGACGGGCGGATAGCGCTTTACAAGTCTGTACACGAAATTGTACGTAATATCGAATACGCAAGTTTGGACAAGTAACAATGTAGGTAGGCCCTTATAAAAACTATGCTTACATTTTTGCTCTTTACTATCAAAAGCAGATACATTTTCGTGGACCCCCATTAACATCTTATGGACCCTCATTTTTTATTCACGCCTACGTAGACCCCCAGCAACTCTCCCGTGGACCCCTGGGGTCCATCTGGACCACTTTGGGAATCACTGTTCTAGAGTAATGTATTATTTGTGATGTTGCTTTATGAACATAATATCAATCCTTATCCAAATAAATACAATATGCATAAAATGTATCTTTACATCATTTGATATCAATAAATATCTTAGAAAATATTAAAGTTTTAAAATTATCAATAAATAATCAAATACGACTAAATTAAAGTTACCCACATAATAAGGTTATAGGTTTTACTTTAGAACGTTTTCGTTTACGTTACGTTTTCTAAAGTTCCACACTTACTGATAATAGTGTGAGATTTTAGAAATATTTTCAACTTTTACGCGAACGAAGTCGCGGGGAAAAGGTATATATAACTAAATATATATAAACATTCCTCGTTTATTGCTATTTCTTGTGAAATACCGTATTTAAATGACTAATTAAGGAAAAGTAAGGGGAGGTACAGACGGAGGCGCTCGACAACTTAGTAGTATACTATTTATAAATAGTGAATTACTTAGTCGCGTGCCGTTATGTTATAAAATATGCATCAACACGTCGTAATATCTCCAAGGCTTTAAAGGATAATGATAAACACTGTCTGGGTTTTTACGTAGCCTTTAAACTGGTTTAGCACGCCCTACCTTTACAACTACCAGTGTGAATAGTTTTTCTGGGGTTTTCTGATAAAACCCGTTTACATATTTCTGATTTTATAATGAGTTACGATTGGGTTTCTGTCTATTTTTTCTACTGTGTAAGATTTAATTTCTATTGAATTATAATACAATTTTATTGTGGCGCTTGTAATTATTTTATTTATGTTAGGTATCGATATGTGTCTATTCATGTGACGGAATTAAAATATTTTTGATTGCTTTGAACGGTTTTATCATGGTGATCACTGTCAAGAGATCGATACTAAAACTATAAACACAAATATACAATTTGTGCATTAATTATAGTTCAGACATATAATTAAACATTATAACAGAACTTCGTGTAGTGTTGACCGTCAAGTAGTCATCTCGAGAGTCAATTATGGATGTTGGATCGGGTCATGATCACCATAAAAATACATGTCAAACGAATCGAACCAACATGTAAAATATATAATCATCTATGTATTCAAATTGCAAGATTCGATAAAAAAAAACATTGCAAATCAAATAAAGGCTTTTAAAAACGTTATAAAAACTTTCGGATCCTATGCAGTCCTTAAATTTATAATTTAGTACCTAAAAGTAAAATATCAAGAAATCATTACATAATTTATATCAATGATAAAAACTTTTTTAAAGATAACAAAAAAATTACCTACATTTTGAAGCAAAATTGTATAGAATTATAGTATACCGCGAAAGGATATTTAATTTGGGCATAATAGTATTTTTTTATAACAATAGTTTCTTATAGGATTGATTACTTGAACTTCCTTCCTATAATTTGTTATTCTAAAAATATAAAATTAGAAACAAATTACGAACATAGATATAATTGAACTCATGTGTTATGCTTCGTGTTTTAAACGGTTCGAAATATAGGTTACAAGCTACCGGTATCGGCTTCACACAGGTAGAATTAGGGTATACATTAAAACGTATATTTACTCGGCGCACACTAGTAAAGCTCCCAGTGTGTATATTTTTTCCCGATATCTGTAGTAATAATCGTATATTTCATTATATCTAAGGATTGGTTAATTACAGCGGCAATGTCTGTGATCAATGGTGAAAACTTACCATTGGAGGGCCCATTTGCTCATCCGCTTATTTAAGCGGCTTTTTTTATAGTATATATGTATACGTACTGTGAAAAAACACACACACATTTGATAAAAAGTCAAAAAAAATTATTCAGTATTACACTTGCTTGTTGATAGTCAAATATCTACCACCGTTTCGGAAAAATAACCTCAGACGTCAAAGAATCTCAGCAGAATATATTTTTTAATATCATATTTTACTATTTTTTTTTTAATACAATAACAATAAATATATAAATATATTTTCGTTATTTGAAACAGTCTGGCGGCGTTTATCTCATTTCCAATTAGTTTTATAATATCCTTTAGCACACAAATGCTCTTTAACGATTCTATTAAATTTTACAGTTGAATATTTTTGGACGTTTTCTGGGGTTTGTAAAAACGTATACGTCACCCAACAAAATATATTATGTATTCAATAAATATAATATTAGAAATATTAATATTAATATTAGCAAGAATATTAAAAATAGATTGTAATAATTTTAGCGCCATACGCGCAATTTCTTTTGGGTGCTCGTTTCATTAAAAAAGATTCAGTTATTCAAAACTGATGATTCTGTGTCGAGGATATTTGGCAAAACCAGTTTTCACCGGTTTATGATACCTAACCTCTACTGTATTTAATCTTCTTAGGCAGCATGTATTGAGTCACCAATGAGTCAAATAGAACACAGACTTCCCACGACATACGGGAAAATATAACGCAAAATAATGTAAAAAATATTATGTTTAAAATCATATGCTATATTGTTTAATATACATTTTCGTCTCAAAAAATTTGAAATTGTGGTTTTATAAAATTTTCACGAAAATAAAACGACACGCAAAAATCTTGATTACTTAATTCGAATACTATTGTCTGGATTTGTCTTTTAAATAATTATTTAATTAGCCCTTGGGACATTGCATGCGTTGACCTCGTGTCATATAAGGATAAAAATGTTACACGCCGGAATAGCAGCGGAAATTCTAAAGCGAAGAACGATGCAAATATCCATCCCTAATTTCAAATGATATCCTAGTACTGTCTGTAGTTCAACTGAACCTTCAAGAAACAATTTAAAACCATTTACAACATCACCCCGTTTTATTGCCTCCTTTTTTTGCTGGAAAAACGCCTGTACCCTTTTGCCTCCGTTGATGTGGAGCTCACCGGTGCTGAATCTACCGGAATACCCACTTAAAACCAGCAGTAGCCACTCCATTTTTTCGGAAAACGCCACCAGAACGGTTATGCATACTATCGTGAGTTTCATCCTCCTTTGGCGACGGGAGTGCTGGATCCTAATTCTACAAAAATTAACAGTTTATCGCAATCGAATCGAAATATAATCATTGCCATTCCGTCGTGCACCGAATCTTCAAACGCAATCCATTTGGGGTTCAGTCAAAGTTAGATCGGAATAAAATGGGGATCGTATCGTAACCGATAATAGTCGATGTTGGATTGTAATTGAATCGGAAACGTATCATTACTGATATAAGTCTGTAGAATTCATCCTAGTTCATTTTTAGTTTTTAGATTCGGAATGGCGATTCCATGAGGAAATGTTACTACCATTTTGGGCATTACTGCACGTGGATGAATTATAAGATAGCTATGAGGCATTACGAAGACGTAATGCCTCATTTCTCATATAAATTAGCAAGCTTTTTTGTAACAGATATCTAAATATTGATACCAATACTTTATATATTTGTGTGTGGCTTTTTTGTGTTTTAGAACGGCACCATGGATGGCATAGTTGGGATTCGGGTGGGTTGGCTGCGATCGTGATAAAATACTACTTTAAAAAAAGAAATTAAAAAATCTATTTATAGCCGTTAGTTAGGAATGCGATACATGACATTTTTTTATTGTTAAGGCAAAGGACTAATAATTAAAATAAGTCTTAAAATAATAAATAGGACTTATTATTAATTAAATGAGTACTTTTTAGAAAAAAACGCCTGGATTAAGGCTCGGGTTCCATCACAGGACACTATTTTTTGTAAAAAAAACAGCATTGTAAATCTGTTTATTTGAAAATAGCAACTATGCGAGTTTCTTGCCGTTTCTTCTCGCTGGAGGCTGCTCTCCGAAACGGTGGTAGTTTTTTATAATATCGACGATTCAAAAACGCTTCGTTGTGAAGTTTACTTGAATAAAATTAATTTGATTTGATTTTAATTATCACCCGTATAATCACTTTAATTACACTTCCAAATAGGAGGAGGTTCTAAATTAGGATGTATTTATTTGTGTATGTTCGGGCACAACTCTAATTATTTGTTCGAAAGAAGGTTGTATTGTTGTGTTCCGGTTTGAAGGGTGAGTGAGCCAGTGTAACTACAGGCACAAGGTACGTAACATCTTAGTTCCCAAGGTTGGTGGCGCAATGGTGATGTAAGGAATGGTTAATATATCTTACAACGCCATTGTTTCTGGGCGGTGGTGACCACTTACGATGGTAAGTGGTCACCACCGCCCAGAAATGACCTGAATGAACCTGATGAGGTTGCCCATTTGCTCATACGCCTACCGATATAATAAAAAAAAATGTTAATCCAAAATGGTCTCGCTTAAATTTAATAAAAATATTTGATGATGAGTATCAAATACCGTTAGCGGAACTCTTCGATAAATGCCAGCAAATCAACTGCGATTGCCGCTATAATACATACTATTAAAGTCGTATTTTTAATGTAAAAATATTTTATACCCGTAAAGAGTCAGAAATTGTTATTTTATAATACCGTAATAGTTATTTAATAAAAACGTAATTATGATTACATGTTTATTTACAAACTTATTTCTCATAAATATTTTTGTTTTGGATGGTTTCATGGGAACCGTGAGTAATCGTAAAATTAACCAATCAAATGAAAGCATTTTGTTTACACGTTGACACTTAATAATATTTGTTAAGTTGTTTTATTATTTGCTGTTTTATATTGTTTTTTTTTATAATATGTTAAAAAATACGTAATAAATTGCAAATTATTTGTATATAAATTATATTAGTTTACAATTAAAATAGAAGAGCATTTTCTTACCTAGAGATTTAAGAGTTTATTATTATAAGTTCGTGTTAAAATTATGTCATCGGGTGCTCATAATAAAATTCCCCGCAACAGGGAACAGTTACGCATTACGCTTGACGTGTTTAAGGGCTTATTCATGAATCAGGCTGAGTCTATCTATGATATAGGACGGTCATACTCTCAACTAATATTACAAATGTGACAATGAGTTTATTTATTACTCTCCAGCATAAGTACTCAACCGATATTTTTAATTTGGCAACATACACAAAAATATTTTTTTTTTTTATTCCATTATTTGGCACCAGTTATAATTTTATGGATTGTGACTAATTTAATTAAATTTATATTATGAAATTCTAATCACGGGTATTTTACCGTTCAATGTAAATATACTGATCTAAAGTCTGGTTCGCACTGTAGTATGAAGGCGCCAGAATACCTAATAAAAGAACAGCGGTACAATTATGTATTTTTGTAATAAATTATATAAAATAACGGTACATAACCTGCAACGCGTGAGTCATAATCGTACAAGTTCGGCGTGAGACTTTAAAATAATTATTATTTAGTATTCGCATATAATTTTACATACATTTTACATTAACAGCCTATAAATTTCCCACTGCTGGGCGAAGGCCTCCTCTGCCTTTGAGGAGAAGGTTTGGAGCATATTCCTCCAAGCTGCTCCAATGCGGATTGTTGGAATACACATGTGGCAGAATTTCGTTGAAATTAGACACATGCAGGTTTCCTCACGATGCTTTCCTTCACCGCCGAGCACGAGATGAATTATAAACACAAATTAAGCACATGAAAATTCAGTGGTGCCTGCCTGGGGTTGAACACGAAATGATCGGTTAAGATGCACGCGTTCTAACCACTGGGCCATCTCGGCTCTCGCATATAATAAATAACATATTAATATTATTTAAATATTTTTTTAGGTTCACGCCATAATTATAAAGTCTTATAAAGCTAAACACAGGGTCAACATTAAATCTCACCGACTACAACGACAATACAACGTACTACGTAAGGAAATTGGACAAGACTACCGGATGAAGCGTGAAGTGGGCAGGTGGAAGGTCTTACCTGAGCTCGTGTAGTTCCGTATTGGAATACAGTTAGCTCACATAGCTTATTTCGCAGTCTGCACACAAGTTTGAGCAACTACGACAGCTATGCAACCCGCTGTATAACCTCATGATGCTTTCCTCCTTTATTAAATATTTTTAATAGATTCACGTGTTCTAAATATTGGATCATCACAAAGCTGGCGGTAACGGCTCTAATTATTCTAAATCTTTCCTATTTCCAGATAGAATTATAAAATATACTTCATATTATAATACGGTACCAGTTAATCATTAAATCCATTTCATTATCAAGTATTAATATTAATACATATTTCTTAACTTCCTTGCATTTTTTGTTAGTCTGCTAATAACCCTTTAATGCATTTCGTTGCGAATAAATCAAATCAATTTTATTCAAGTAAACTTCACAATGAAGCCTTTTTGAATCGTCAATATTTAAATACTGCCATCGTTTCATCATTTCATCGGAAAGCAGCCTCCAGCGAGAAGAAACGCCAAGAAACTCGTTCCGTTATTTGTTTTCCAATAAACAGATTTACAATGCTGTTTTTTTATAATAATTAATGTACTGTGATGGAACCCGAGCCTAGATCTAGACGTTTTTTTTCTAAAACTACATTCTTTTAATGAATAATAACACGACAACATGTCAAACCTAGTTATTATAACCTTAACCCTAAGTTCTGTTGCGTGCAAATAATATGCAAATCGTTAAGCGACAGACGCAATTTACCAAATTATTATCTTGGAATTTAGAACAAAAAAATAAGGATAATCTGTTTTAATGATTTCAACAATTTAGAGGTTTTCATTCCTGGAACTTCGAAAAATAACAATAATTTGATTCAGAGGTTTGAGATATATAGTATATGTCAGCGGGAAACCACGTATTTAAGAAAAACACGTGTCTGGAAATGATTACTTTAATTATTTTAATGATTGAAAATTTAATAATATTTAGTTAATTCTGAGATGTTAAATTAGTCTGAAATATTTTGCGTCCCTAAATAGGTGTTATATAGAGTAAATAGTACCCCACCAAATTTTGTTATAAAAGGCCGGGTGCTCGCCAGTATCGGGAGACCTGTTCGAACCGTCGAAACGATCGGAACTCCTCAGCTTGGAACATATCAAAGAAGAATATTACCTGCGTTTAATTTCATACCTTCGAGGATGGATAGAAATCCCAACCCTGACATTCGTGACCTCAGCTACGCTGTCGTCATGTTTTTTTAAAAACAAGCTGGGACAAGCTACTTCGTAATATATATATTAAGCGCTAAATACGAGTACGAGGCGAAATGGATGAGTGGTTTGAACGCGTGCATCTCGTAACCTACATGTTTCCAATTGGGCAAAGGGAAAAGAAGCCTTAACCGTGGTCAGTTGTAAATCAGTGGTACATTTATAAGCTGTTACTTTACTTTTAACCACTAAATAGTGTTATTAGTTTAATTTATTTCCCTCATACTTACTTGTAAGTACGAGGGAATTACTGCATATTATTATGAAAATCAAAAATTGTAACGAAACTACGTTTTTTTTAATACTTTATTGCACAACACATGAGTACATAAGAGAAACAAAAAATATTTGACAAATACTGTGCAAAGGCGGTCTTAGCGCTTGTAGCGATCTCTCACAGACAAATTTTGGTGATATGACCTTAGGACGAAAACGTGTAAGTATATAACAGGTAAGGCATATACAGATAGAGAGAGGAGACTAAACTACATAATATTTTTATTTATTTTATTCCGTGCTTTTTTTTTCAATTGTCATCAACTTCGATGTGTCATAGATTTGCCTGATGTCCCGTGATGGCCACCTTTTTTGTGACTTTTGTAAAACTTAGGGTTAAACTACTGGGCATACTCCCGTTAAAGCTATGACGTCACGGCTGCTCAAATCATACCCTCAATAAGCCATTGACTTTATGAGTCAGCGGGATTTTACTGGCAGAAACTAGGTTATGAGGTTAGCCGATAAATATTCACAAAAAAAGAATGATTGCCACATATTGCTGTAAAAATTACATTATTTTTTTTTCATATAATACCTGATTTTCGTCAAAAATTATAAATCAGTCGCCGTTAATTTTATACGTCTTAACATCGGCTACAAAAAGGTTACAATCAAACAATTTAAAAACCGATTTGTAATGTTTAAATCATAGTTGAATTAACTTGCGTTAACTAAAGTGACCGGAGCCACGACCTTTCCTTACGATTGAGTCATGATATGATGCTTGTGTAAGGAATTCGTGACGTGCCATTATGTCATAATGTCATCGCTCCGTGTTGACCTTGAACTTACGCACGACTGTTCAGCACGTGCTATATAGTATATTGTTTATATCTTGCTAGGGGGAAACTTCGCCTTAATTCAAATATTTTTTTAGGAATTTCGAAACCCATTCCAGCTATTTTTTATTTAATTTCATTGAAAACTACAAGTCACTCATCTAAATTTGGCGCCAAAATGATGAAACATTTTTTAAATGAAATTGTTAATGTCAAATAGAATAAATAGAATAAATAAAATAAATACATTAATTCTAGTCAAAATTTTTGTTTCCGTTTTTCATTTTTTTTTTCTTATACAGCCGTAGTACCGCTGTCTAAGCGGCCAGTAATTTTTTTTCGCTCTCTAAAATTAATTCTTTGTTAGTCATAACAATTGCAGTAATTATCACTAAATTGTAATCAATTATCCTCTTTATCATTTTGCACATCTATGACTGGAGCTCTTCTAAATGAGATCATAACCGATTTTTTATATGCTGCTATCGTCCCATAATCACTGGGACATAAATCGGTTTACGCTATTAATACGATAATATAAGATTATTGAAAAAGTAAGTTTTGTTTCTTTGATTTTTCCCCAATGCATGTAAATTTTGGCCTGATCTTTCATATTATTTTAGATTATAGTTTCAGGATTGATATAGACCAGGGATTTTATGGAGTTCTGAAATCGTATATCCGTAATAAAAATCTATCCGAAAACATAACTGAATCCGATAAATAAATTATTTTTTATAATTTCGTTTTCGCATAGTGTTATACTTAAAACAAAAGCAGATAATTTTTTTAGGTTTTTAGTTATTTTTCAGTGATTATACCAATAATAATACAAATTAAGTTAAATTGTTACCCTTTTTAATTAATTCTCTATTTTACAATTTCTAAATAATCTTCGTTACTGAAACTAACCCAAATAATTTCCTCACGATGTTTTCCTTCACCGCCGAGCACGAAATGAATTACAATCACAAATTAATTTCCTTATTTAAAAAAAAAATGTATGAAATTATCGACATCTTTATCATAATTTAATTATTACAACTTTTTAATCTTTATCAAAATAAATTTCACATTAATTAAAAAAAATACTAATTAAACAGATATTCTGTTTATTTCATAATTTTATATTTTGAAATTCGAACGACGTGTACAAACATGTGAAATACGCGGAGCAAATAAATGACCGGCTGGCGAATGTTTACATGACATAATTAAAAAAAAAAATTAAAAATTCTTATTCTATCGCGTGAAGTCAGTATCATTTGACTTTTCAAATAACAATCAGCTTTGTTCCTCGCCAAGGAACATTATACTAAACTTCTCGGTAATATGGAAATTACCAGTAGATAAGGAAAATATTAACGAATGAATTAAAACAACGACATTATGTATATTTAATTTTATTTCATTTTCATGTTAATTATGCGTCTTCCTTTGAAGTGTGAGTGAGCCAGTGTCAAGGGTTACAGTATCTTGGAATAGTTGGAAGCGCAATAGTGACGTAACGAAAGGTTTTCCAAATAATATTATAGAAAATTTATTATTCAAATTAGTATAATTTGTGTGAATTTAAACAATGCTATTTGTTGACCGCGGCTTCGCTCGCTTCGGGTTTTGGTCATCTGGTTTTAGGTATGAACCTTGGTTCTTTCTTGGGGTTCAAGCTTGGTTCATACCAAATTTCATCAAAATCGGTTGCCTGGTTTGGTTGAAAACCGTGAAAGCGAAACGAAAATAAAAAAATAACAGTTTTACAGAGCATTAATTTTTTTTTAAACTTTATAGTAGAAAAAGAAAAGAATAATTTACTTTATTTAAAATATCCTGGAATCCTATCGCAACGCCACGTAGCTTAATCTTACGATTCCACTGTGCCTTTCGAAGGGACCGAGTTCGTTGACATATTATACACGAACAGAATAATTATATAACTATGTCGAAGGAAGAGACAATTATCCTCATTGACATCGTCATTGGTTACAGGTCTTGTAGGCGTGATTACAATTAACTGTTCCATAATAATTAATTAGTTACATAAGAATTATTAACATTAATTTCTTGATTATATACCAATAAAATTTAAAAACAGTTGCTGTACAAATCATGACCGCGTGGTATGCTGGCAACAATGCTAGCAGCATTTTCCTGTTGAATCGCAATTTTGTTCCTCTGGGCAAAAAATGGACCAGTCTCTCCTGTCACCAGTGGAAGCAATAAGGCGAGGTGTTATAATTTTAATGAAGCTTTTTGCACGATATATTATAAGACATGAATATTTAGATCGTTTTTTCGCTTCGGCTTTTTCCGCAGCAGCAGCAGTTCTTAACATTGTTTCTCGGATCTGAGACGGGGCCAACGTGTCAACGTATGTAGCGTCCCACACAAGGGCCCGTCCTCGTTCCCAGGGAACCAATGTTAGTCCATCAGGTCTCTTACCATCATCACGACTAATTCCACGAGGCTCATTAAGAGTAGGCATTTATGGAATAATTTGTCCCAAGTTTTGTTAATGTTTAATAAAGTGATCATGTATTTTTTATGAAGGTTTTTGTACAACTATTCCAAGATCTCTGTTTCGACTGCAAATGAGACATAACATTATCCGGCTCTCAACACTATTTGCTTGATAATGACACTATTTCCCCATACCCGTCCTCGTTACAAGGGAACAAGTGTCAGTCCATCAGATCATTGAAAAATTTACGTTTATTTTGGGACATATACCTTTTCGGGCGTATACAAAACATCGCAATATTTTGTCGCAATCGGAGAAACGGCTTAGAAACACGTAGAGTACAAACATACTAATATTAACTTTTATTTATATAAAACAACTATCTAGCTGGTTCCTCTTATTTGAATCTACATTCCGAACAACAACATATGTTAGCTTTACATTTATGAACCGACGATTCAAAAGTGCTATTACAAGCCTATATAAAGTATATTTTGAATTAAATTTTAATCCAATATGACTATATTTAATAACTAGTCTCCAAATAGGTAAAAATAAGGATTTAGCGGAAGGACCAAATAAAATTTTATCAACATATATCCATCGGGACATTTATTACGTAAGTACAAATTTGTCTAAACCTAATCTAAAAAAATCTTCTGTAGTAATCCGAAGAGTCGTTGACTTTTAAATATGTGTCTTTAACGTAATCAAAACAATTTTTAACAAATATTTTCAGTTGACTACTCCACAGTAATGGCGGCGTTCAACAGTACCGCCAACTACCGATACGACGACGCTTTATCAGACCGACTACCAGTCAAATCGTGATTCCTCGTAATTTAAAAGATGGCGTTAGTGGTGCGCAGTTAATTATAATCCTATAATAAGCATTATATTATAAACACCGTGAATATTTCGTTGTATTAAAATTTTTGAATATTTAATTTTATTTCTATTTATAATGATTAATCTTAAGATATAACTTGAACTGGATTAAATGGCTGTTTATTTTATAAATAGTTTAATGTTAAATTTTAGTAACGTGTAAGTGAGTTTCTTGCCGGTTCTTGTCGGTAAAATGTACTTTCTGAACCGAATAAGGGAGTACCTTTACATTTAATGCAATTCCATAACAAATTTATAAGCGCTTTTATAAGCTTACTTAAATAAATAATAGTTTGGTTTGATATGATTTGGTGAAACTGAACGTAGCTAAAATAGTGATAATAAAAAACAAAACGGAATACTTTATTCAATAATTTATCAATCAACAACAAAATATAACTATTTAATAAGTAGTTCTAGAACATTCTGGTCGTAGTCCTGCAAACGACAGCGTGGACTCTCCATCTGGACTTGCCCGACTTTCCCGAGAAGCCAGAAGGTTTCCATCAAGCCTTTGCCCTGGAAAAAATAAGCTTACTTTAATTGAGCGCCGTAAGATTTCATCATATCAGAGAACCCACCGAACTCCACTTGGGACATTGTGAAAGCCTACTAAGATATTTTTTTGCTAAAAACTTTCGTCAATGGTGACTTTGTAGTAGGGTTTTGTGCAAGCCCGTTTGGGTAGGTACCACTAATCATATACTCTAACACCAAGCAGCAATACTTCATATTGTTGTGTTGAGGTTCGAAGGGTGAGTGACATAACATCTTAGGTGCCAAGATTGTTGGCTCATTGATGACGATAAGGTATGGTTAACATTTCTTACAGCACTAATGTCTATGGGCGGTGGTGATCGTTTACCTTCAGGTGACCCATTTGCCCGTCCGCCAACCTATAACATTATGCACGCCAAGCTCACACCGGGAACCAATCTACCAGCAAAAACGCTGCCAAGAAGCGTTTGGATGAGATGAGTGATGGCAATATAAAGGTAATGCCTTTCAAATTTAATATAAACATTTAGGATATTGAAAAAATAATTACGATTTAGGTGAAGGAGTTAATGATGGTATTTGGGATTGGGATTATTCGGACGTATTGTATAGATAGTATAAATCTAAGTTTTAATAAATCTTAAAATGGTTAGATCCCCAATTTGGATTTAAAAGTTGTTTGTATAATTGTATATTGAATAATTTAAAGAATATTAATAATATCGATAGTAAAAAAAAAATAATGAAAAACACTCGACGTGGATTATTTTATCAATATTCCAAATCGCATCTAAACCAAATATTTAGGAAACTATGAATTGCAATAATTACCGCGACATCGACCATTCCCCGTGACTCCACCATGTAATTTCCGATTATATCCAAAGCCGTCTTCGTCGTATGTGATATATGTATTTTCATTGCTGTGAATAAAAAAATGGTCTTAATAATTCATCCGACCAGCGTCAATGGCGCAATGGTTTACGGGCCGCCTAGCGATGTACAAAGTCGCAGGATCGATCCTGACCCCTTGGCCTTTTGTTGTCCCCACTCCTAACACAAGTGATAAGCTTAAAAGGAGGGGTAAATAGGAAAATTAGTTATTCCTTAATTAATTTGGAACATTGCTAGTATTATTTTTTAAAGAATAAATAAGTTATAGTTGTTAAATATATTTTGGAAATCTTCAAAAGTTACCCAGTATCTACAATGAACCTGGATCATTTGGTATTATTATTACTAATACGTCTACGATGGCCCTCTTCAACTCGGACAGGATAGACCATGGGATCGCTTTGACGAACGAGTCTGATTCTTCACTGCTAGCCTGTGTATACTAGAATGAACTCGACCTGATGTGTCAATCAAGGGTTCTCAAAGAAAACCATTCGGTATGAATGGCCAAGTGGATCCCTATAGTTCCTTAATGAACTCCAGGATCTTCTATCTCAATGTGTGAATTAACGAGTTTTAGGTCCAAAATAACTGACTCTCGACACCTCGACTTTTAGCACACGAATTAGGCATGAGCCGACACAGCTAGACGAAATATGAAGCAACTCGTAATAGCCGAAGGACTTTTATCGAATGACCTTGATTTACGAACCAAATGTGAACCCCTCCATAGCCCTCGCTATATTCGTCTATGGCGATCTATCGGAACCAGCAAGGGTTTGGATTTAGTAAAACTCCACCACATGACCACGTCATATTGTTTAAATTGTTCGTCAGTAAAAAAATATACCGTACACCAAAACATTAAACATTCTCTCCTGTTTTTGGTTGTAATTTGTTTATAAGATAAATCGTCAACTCACGTTCCCCCGTGCTCTCCATCCTACTAGCGGTGTTGATTGTGTCACCGAAGAGACAGTATCGTGGCATGGTAGCGCCCACGACGCCGGCGACGCAAGGGCCGGTGTTGACTCCAGCGCGCACTCGTAGCGTCTCAAGTGGTCGGTGCGGCACGCACGCGCCCTGCACGCTGCGCATCAACGCCAGAGACATATCCGCTATCTCGGACGCGTGGCGATTGCCTACAAGAATGGTAAGATAATTATTGATTAGTCTGTTTGCTAGATGCTCTGAAAGTTAGTAGATTAGAGGATTTTAAATCCTAAAGCTGAGTTAATACATACTAATGTGTTTTGCGCGTGTAGTTTGCGCGCGAAACTTCGCGTTTATTCAAAATATCTTTTAGGCATTTCAAAATCTATGATAGGTTTTGTTTTGATTTTATTCCATTGTAACTGTAAACCTTTTTTAAATGTATTTTTTAATGTAAAATACATTAGTTCTCTATAGCCGGCCAGTAACTTTTTTTCTTTCTCTAAAATAATTTTTTTGTTAAATCGTAACAATTTTATACCCTATAAAAATAATATATAGCGTTTTAAGACCAAACACAAAAAAACAATGAAATTCATTCATTAACTTAGCCCCAGGACTTTTTTTTCATTTCATTAATTTACAAAATGCTTTTATCTCCGATAGTTTTACATAAATTATACTGGCGACCAAAATAGGTCGAAAAGTTTAAAGTTTAAAGCCGGCTGAAGTCAAATCGGACGGTGCGGGAAGCGGGTACGTCCAACGCTCGCCCTGCTCGCGGCGTTACCGTTTTTACAGGCTATTGGACTAATTTGGTGTTTTACATTGTTTTCATTTCCATTTAAATTATTTTGTTAGAAAATTTCACTTTTTTATTATTAATCTATTTGTTTTTCCATCAATTTTATCAGCTGTATATTAAAGAGTGTCCGTCGGCTCCATTCTGTGTACTGTGTGTGGTATGTCCCTAGGATTTCCTATCCGGGGATATCCAAGATAAAATGATGACTCACCGTTCCGTTGAGGTAGTCCAGATACGACCATATACGCATCTCCTATCGTCTCCACTTTGTATACATTGTAATGCATTATTGTATCATCGAACATTCTGGAACATAATATATACTCGTATTGAAATTAGATAAAAAAATTACCGTTGATGTTTACCATAATGCTATAGATAAATAAGAATAAACAAACATCGTAGTATTGATTGAAAATCACTTTAATAATAAATAACTTCGAAAAGATAGAAAATTTATAATATAATAATATGATTTTTGGCATTTAAAAACAAGATTTTATCAAAATACGTAATAATCATACTGACATGTTTTCGTAATCCGAAATTTACTTAAACATTTGAAACGATTAGAAATATTAATATAAATGCAATGATAAAAAAACTACACAAAATTATAAAAGGCGACATGACTTAAAACAGATACAGAACGCGAAATAACATCAAAATATTTTTCTGTCTGTACGCTGATAGTTAGCATAGATATCGGTTATCGCTTTAAAACTAGAAAATACATACTGTTTGTTACAGTATTCAGTTTATGATCGATCTATCTATATAAATCTAACACAGCTTTACAATAAAATTAATTGGTATTCATAAGTAATGGAAAGAGCACATTTGAATAAAGTATATATTGATTTTGTCAACTTTTAATAAATCGAAAATATGTTAATTAAAAATATAAGATTCACATTTAAATTATTAGTATATACTACGTATTTCCATTTAAGTGATCAGTTATAATTATAATTACTTCGACATAATTCACCTCAATATAAAGATAGAGGTCGTAGAACAGAGATGAATGAAAGTGAGTAAATTTAAATCTATTGAATTACTTGTATACTCAATGTAATCAATATTTCTAGAAAAAATATTTAATTAATTTTTGAAATTAATAATTACCTAAAGATAATACTTGTACTTTATGTTTATGTAATAGGTAGACGGACGCGCAAATAGGCCAACTGATGGTCACCACCGCCCTTAGAAATTGGTGCTGTAAGGAATATTAACCATTCCTCACATCGCCAATGCGCCACCAACCTTGGGAGCTAAGATGTTATGTCCCTTGTGCCTGTAGTGTACACTCGCCCTTCAAACTGAAATACAACAATACTAAATATTGTTGTTTGAGGACAGAATACTTGATGAGTGAGTGGTACCTACCCAGACGGGCTCGCGCAAAACCCTATCACCAAGTAAGTATATATATAATAATTTTATTTAGCTTTTAATATATTTAATATGTTAAAAAAAAAAATATATATATATATATATATATATATATATATCCCGCTGAGTTTCTTTCGCCGGTTCTTCTCAGGTCCGAGGTGCTAAATTCTGAACCGGTGGTAGATTTTTGACAATCAATAAGTAAGTGTAAACACTTCTATATTGAATAAAGATTTTTGATTTGATTTGATTTGATTATTAGGATAAAACTGAGGCACCGTTGTGGGTCTTTGTCAGTAACTTTTAAAAAGACAGCAATTTTTTTTTATTCGTCCTTTTGTATCTCTACAGATGTATTGACCAAGTGGCCATTTTGTTTTAGTTGATTGAGCTTAGAAGATTTTTGTGTGTCTACATGTTTCTGTTACTAATCAACATACCAATTGAAATTTTTGACTTTCAGACGATTTCGGTGCATAATTATTATTCGATTTATATTGTTAATAAAGTACACTTTTTTAAATATATATATTTTTAAATATATATATATATAGTAAATTACAGAAAGAAGTAAGAAAAAGAGAATGACTTTTTTTTTAAAAAGTACGTGGACTGTTTTTTTTTTAATTTGATGATTTTTGTAAATGTTGGTTTTAACCAAAATATTGTAATTTAGATAATACATATACCATATCGAACGGTTGTAAGTGCCGGTTCAAACGATCAACGTTACCGATAACCCCATATTATAATCTAATGGCGATTATTTTAATTACATTATCTTTTAATAAATAAAACTGAATGCTTAATCATAATTCAATTGAATCTGATACAATTCTCTATATTGAATTAAATACTCAGTATAAATCCCCGTTAGCCGTTTGAATGTTTCCTCTTTAAGCCGAGATTTATTAGCTCTAAATCTTAGCATACATAACGCTGTTGCCACATCAGCGCCAAACTGCAAGATACAAATACGAAAGGTTTGTCGCTTGCGTTCTACGCATCAATTACCTCTACAGAAAATAAGTTAAGATTAATTAGACGACGATGACGCTCGTATGGCAATCATAGATGAGTATTTTAAATCGGAAAATATTTTTGTTAAAGATTTTTTTTTTGTAACAATATCCAAATGTATTGTATATCTCTCGATTAGTTTATATATATATAGGCATATATATATATAGGCACCTACCTCGCTACATCACTCCATAGTTGAGTGGTGAGTTTTAATCTTGCGTCTTTATTAACATATCAATGTAAATATTACCGTTAATCATCTACATAGTTTAATCAAATCATGTTTAATAATTTCACCTTACAAGATTAATTATAACGCAAAAATTATGTTTATGCCAGTAATACATACTCTTTTTTTAGGCTTTCACTGAAAATAATACTAGAGTCCCTTCGCGATGTTTTTAACGAAGTGGGAATATTAACAGTATCGTCACAATATATTTACAAAAATGTTATGTATATTCTCAGCAACATTAATCTCTTTGATAGAATCAGAGATAATCATTGTGTACGAGACGTAAGGATAAGCTTATAACGCTATGTTTCCGACTCCGCAAAGTCAATTAATCCTTCTTGGGGCAATTTACAAGTTATTCTCAAACATTGTTTTTTTTACATATGTTATATAAAATACATAATATATAGAGAAAGTAACTTTGTTCCAAGCGTGTGTCCTACGACACATCACTTTGTTATCGACTTTAGATATGCGCTTCACCGGTCAAATCTGATAGTATAATTCTAGTCACCGAACTATCGTGGTTAAGTTTCATCGTAACTGGCATCACTAGTATACTTGCTTAAAAGATACCAATCGCTCCTGCTTAAATATATTTGTCACGTAAAATTACACAAACCTGTACAGCATGTTTAACATATTGATGATCTCCATGGGCGTGCTGTTTGCAGATATATTGGTGAAGCCGACGATGTCGCTGAAGTAGATGGTGACAGCGTCGAAAGCCTCCGCCGGAACCGTCCTCTGAGCTCGCAGCCTCCTCAGCACCGGCATCGGCAACATCCTCGACAGCAACATGTCACTTTTTTGTTTCTCAGCCATCAGCTGTTGTGTACTCAGCTCTATGGATTCTGTGAATATCTGAAAATTGTTTATCTGCACTCAATTTTTGAGGTTTGATATTCGTTTAAAATGTATAAGTTAAGATTACTTAAGTACGCGTCAAAACAAAGAGATAACATAAATAGTATTTGAGTTAGTCAAAGAGCTTAAAAAGTTTACATAACATAAGCATAATCAGCCTGTAAATTTCCCACTGCTGGGCTAAGGCCTCCTCTCCCGTTGAGGAGAAGGTATGGAGCATATTCCACCAATGCTCCAATGCGGGTTGGTGGAATACACATGTGGCAGAATTTCGTTGAAATTAGACACATGCAGGTTTCCTCACGATGTTTTCCTTCACCGCCGAGCACGAGATGAATTATAAACACAAATTAAGCACATGAAAATTCAGTGGTGCCTGCCTGAGTTGTAACCCGTAATCATCGGTTAAGATGCACGCGTTCTAACCACTGGGCCATCTCGGCTCATAAAAGTTTATTAAGACAAAATTATCAATAAAACTTATTATTGATTATAAGAATACTTTTTGAAAAAAAACGCCTAGATTTAGGCTCGGGTTACGTCTAGGACTGATTAAACAATCATTGTGAATAACAGCATTGTAAATCTGTTTCTTTGAAAAGAGCAACTATGTAAGTTTCTTGACGTTTCTTCTCACTGGAGGCTCCTTTCAGAAACGATGGTAGTGTTTAAATATTAAAACATTAAAACGCTTTATTGTAAAGTTTACTCTAATAAAATACATTTGATTTGAGTTTATTTAATAAAAAAGTTAGAATTTAGAAATACTATTCCGGAAAAGGATTTAAGATTGTATTGAAAATCTCTATTTAACTAGCAAGGAGGTTTGACTTGGTGGTAGATCTTAATACAAGCCTGTCTGGGTACCACCGCCTCATCAGTTATTCCACCATTACAGCACTACTCCGGCTTGAAATGTGAGCCAACCAGTGTAATTACAGGAGCACTACAATTATTAAATGATAACGCCACTGATGAGATAATCTCTTCTATTATGTTCATTTAGAACAACAGTTAGGTATGAGTGCTTTTTTTAATAACTAATAATAAAACTTTTGAGATGGCCCGAGATGGCCCAGTGGTTAGAACGCGTGCATCTTAACCGATGATTTCGGGTTCAAACCCAGGCAGGCACCACTGAATTTACATGTGCTTAATTTGTTTATAATTCATCTCGTGCTCGGCGGTGAAGGAAAACATCGTGAGGAAACCTGCATGTGTCTAATTTCAACGAAATTCTGCCACATGTGTATTCCACCAACCCGCATTGGAGCAGCGTGGTGGAATATGCTCCATACCTTCTCCTCAACGGGAGAGGAGGCCTTAGCCCAGCAGTGGAAAATTTACAGGCAGATTATTATTTATGTAAAACTTTTCTTCAACAGTTTCAAATCAATATCTAATTTATTTGTCAATTATGATTTACATTGATGGTTATTTATAATAGAAATTAAAAGACGTACAGGTAGAATTAACTAAAGAAATAAATGTCTTAATAAAAAAAAAAAAAAAGTTTTAAAATTGAGTGAAGTGAGCTTACCTGTATAGTGGTAAGAGTGTGCTGCAGTAGCACAACGAGCACGGGTGCTGCGAACAGCACAACCAAAAGTACGCTCACGCCCAGCACTAGAGTACGTCGTGCGTTCCATATTTCCGTCGCAGCGGATTCCCTGAAAATGTATCCGTAGTATTCGCTTGAGTGCAGGACTTTAGGTAATCGCTTGGGTTGGTACCAAAAATCATCAGACAAGACCAATTCTACCGCAAAACAGCGATACTTAGTATTTTAGTGGCTATAGAAGCATTTTTACTAGCTAAAAAACAAATTTAATAAAAAATGCTCGAACCAGTCGGAAATTCAATCGGTATGACTTTACCCCATAGCCCACCATATCCCAACGCACTATAATTTAAATTAAATTCACTTCGAAAGATCATAATTTAGATAAATTACGCGTTAAATTGTAAGTAGTTTGTTCCGGTTCACAATATTTCGTTTTTTTTTTATAGCGTTGTTTGGTGGACGAGCATATGGGCCACCTGATAAGTGGTCACCACCGCCCATAGACAAAGGCGCTGTAAGAAATATTAAGCATTCCTTACATCACCTATGCGCCACCAATCTTGGGAACTAAGATGTTATGTCCCTTGTGCTTGCAGTTCTGTGCGTGTAGCTCAATCACCCTTCAAACCGGAATACTAAAATACTGAGTACTGCTGTTTGGCGGTAGAATATCTGATGAGGGGGTAATATTTACCCAGACGGGCAAACGCAAAACCTTACCGTCAAAAAAAGATACCTCTGTCCTATCTCTGAGAGGGCAAGAGAACCTACAAAGATCCGGAAATTACTTATACAACAGCTATTTCTTTAAAAACTATTTTCGTTAAAGTTTATACATAGTACTCGTGCTAGTTACAGAAATTAAAAAGTATTTCTATTGATACCACAAGAATTTCGATTTGTTGTATTTAATAAGTCACATATTTAATAAGAATAAAATACCGAATAAAATACTTCACAACCACAAATATATGTTCTTTGACACTTATATGAGGTTTCGGTTGAAGTAAATACGAATATTTATTATGTATATGTCCTAAATATTTAATAATTTTTAGTAAAAACAATTTAACTATTACAGAAAATTTAAATTAAATAATAGAATTATTATCTTTTGGACAGAGCGTATCGATTAATAATATATGTATTTTATATCTATTTAATATATATATATATATATTTATTTTATTAAATTCAATTGAAAAAAGATAATTTAAGTTATGATATTTAAATAAAATAAAATAATATATTTTACAATAAAAAATATTAAAGAAAGCAAAATCTGTTTTCTTTCAAACTTCAAGCAGCTAAGGTTAACTTAGCAGAAACAATAACAGCACTTACTCTGGTTTGGGCTTAAAACTCAGGACCTCATGACCTGCCTTTTAATCTAACCAGAAAACTAACATGGAAATTAATTACATAGGTATTACGGAATAAGCATGTATTTACATATTACATGAGTAAGTCCGTTCCATCTTTATTGAATCCATTTGTCTTGTGAACGTGTTCAGGAAATTAATGTAGGAGAATTTATTTGCATATATCGTTAGAGAGAAAATTCCTTCTAGATACTACACGGATATGCTTTCATTAGCAAACCAGTATCAGGATCTGAATTGGACCTTAAAGCGTTTGAGTACCTGTGCTTATAACTTGGCAATATCAGGAAGACCTGGTGACGAGAGTTTTTTTTAATTTTTTATTTGATAGCACTTGCACTGAGAAGTACCAGTTAGATTTGAAAAATTGATTTTGCATTTTATAGTCCAATATAGGAGAGTTAATGGAGATATAGAGCAGGAACTTTTAACACGATTGAAACCACCCGAAGCGATTCAAAAATGTTATTTAATAACATATTAATATCTTTCAATAATAATAATTCTAGATTCAATTATGACGATGATATGATTAATTATTAGGACATTAACCTTATGATCAGTAGTTAAACTTTCAAATAATCATTTTCCCTATCTACTTCACGTTCATAATAAATAATTCGCTTAAGTTTTATCGGACTAAAACGCAATAAATAATAATGTATATATTACATAGCAATTGAATGCCTTAACAAGTTTTGGCGAAGTTATCATAATTTTTTCGTTTTCCATGTTCTGCGATTTCGGCGGTCTCTCCGGTCCTGAAGCCATAGCGCTTGATGGCGTGGCCCTTCCAGTCTGCTCCGACTTCCGGTATCTCGGTTCACTCATTCAAGGCGATGGCGAAATAGATCGAACGGTGAAGCACAGGATTAACACAGACTGGATGAAATGGCGGCAGGTTACGGGAACAATTTGTGACCCCCGTATTCCCCTTAAACTTAAGGGGAAGATCTATATAAGACCATGGTCAGACCTGTTCTATATGGATCAGAGTGTTGGGCTATAAAAGGGATGACTGAAAGACAATTGCATGTGGCGGAGATGAGAATGCTGAGAGGAATGTGTGGTGTTACGCGAATGGATAGAGTAAGGAATGAGTACATAAGAGGAAGTTTGAAAGTGGCACCGGTAACCGAGAAGCTATCTGGAAACCGGCTGTCTTGGTATGGGCATGTTATGCGGAGGAATGAGGACCATGTTGTGAGAAAGGTTTTGAGAATGGATGTGGATGGATATAGAGGTAGGGGACGACCCAAGAAACGATGGATGGATTGTGTGAAAGACGATATGGTTAGAAAGAATGTTACTAGTGAGATGACGTCCGACAGAGAAGTATGGAAGAAGAAGACATGCTGCGCCGACCCCAAGTAAAATTGGGATAAGGGCAGGAGGATGATGATGAGATAGTTGTAGCATCAGCAAAATTCGTAAAAAATCATAAGATCACATCCGAATTAAGTGGTCTTCGTAATCATCATTTTTTTATATATTTCTTATGCGAAAATGATCTTTACGCAAACGTAATAATTTATAATGTCACATAACCAAACATTCGCCAAATTGACGATGGTTTTCTTTTTTTAATTTGTCGATGCTACGTTTAAATTGCGTCGTACTATAATACATATGCAGTTCTCATATTTAATTGATGATTTTGAGAGGAATTATGAACATAAATTAAGCACATGAGTGGTTTTGAACCGCAATCTTCGGTTAAGAAACTCGAAACCACTGAACTATGTCAGCGCTTCCTGTATTATCTGGAAAGTAATATGCAGGTATGCATGCCTTCTTGACTGTACTCATTGTCTAGTCGGTCACTGAAGTTGGCAACCATTTCATACGCATTGGGCCAATAATATTATGTTGCATATTTTTCGAATAAAATCAAGCATTTTTAAAGAGACGTTCTCCTCTAGTCTTTGTAATTGCTTCTTTTTTTAAGGTTTTTTTTATTACCTTTTATTGATCGGTTTATTTATAGTGTCAGTACTACAGAGCCGTAATAGCAAAAGAGGTCAGACAAGACATGAATCAAAGGCGATGATTCTGAGTTCAAACCCGGAGCAAGTTCACCCAGGGGCTTTATTTGTATTTGTAATTCATTGCGCACTCGGCGGTGAATGAAAATACCCTGAGGAAGCCTGCACGTGATGGATGAATCTGCAACGAGTATTCACTAACCCACATTCGGGCCAGCGTAGTAGATTAAACTAAAAACCGTATTCTCAAAGGGACAAGAGACCTTTGCCCAGCTGTGGGATATTCACAGTTGGGCTGTTACTTTAACTACTGAATTTTCATTTGCTCTATTTGTTTTTACGATTAGTTTTGTACTCGACTACGCGCAACGTAAGAAATTGTTGTTAATAAATCTACACGTGTCGGTTGAAATTTCCGGTCACTTGTTTATCCAACAACCTTCATTGGAACAGCGTGGTTGATTTAGCTCCAATGCTTCCCTTAAGAGTTTATAAGGCACTGCGCAGCAGCGAGATATTTACACACTGTTAATTTTCTTATACAATCATTTCTATAAAATTTAAGTTATTTATTGGAAAAAAATATACATGGTACATGAAAAAGTACAGTCCATGGCTTATAATATCACTAGTACTAAATATGCTGCTTGTGGTCTTACGACAAATTACCGATGTGATGCGATACGTTATAGTTTACCGTATATTCACCCACGGTACCATTTATTCAACATATATTAGAAATAAACAAAAGCCTATATTGTATACTAATATATTATATATTATATTATATATATATATATATATATATATTATATATATATTATTATATATTATATATTATATATTATATATTATATATTATATATTTATATATTTATATATAATATATAAAGCGGAAGAGTTTGTTTGTTTGTTTGTTTAAACGCGCTAATCTCAGGAACTACTGGTCCGATTTGAAAAATTATTTTTTTGTTGAATAGTCCAATTATAGAGGAAGGCTTTAGGCTATATAACATTACGCTGCGACCAATAGGAGCGCAGCGACAGTGAGAAATGTTGCAAAAACGGGGAAAATTATTCACATATGGACTTTCGATGCGTGCGCAGCATAAACGTTTTAAGTTACTCAAAAAATGTGTATGAAAGATCTTTTAATAATAAAAAAAAAGTCCGTGACACTATATGTCTATTTGTTAAGAGTGTGCTAGCAGGCGGGGCGCGGCGGCGGCTGAGGGGGAGGCGGGTCAGCCCCGCCGCCGCGCTCGCCACTCTCACCCGCGGGTGTAGTTCTGCGAAGTAGCAATTCACATAACGACTTAAAAAAATTAACATTCTTAATAGTTAAATTATTTATCAAAATTAGGTTTTGTTATCAGCTTATTTGCTCATTATTTTTTATCGTTTAAAATCGGTTACATTTAAATCATAATCTGCTGTAGTTTTAACTTACGATATAAGATAAAATTTCAATGAACATTCCTTCGTACTTTGCAAGTAAACAATTCAAACGTTTCACGCTATAAATAAGGTATAAAAATTACATTACACACGTAAAAAAGTTCAAAATGGCGAGCGATACTTTCACCGATGCAGATTAATCATCACTGAGAAAATAAATTATGCAAATAAGCAAATAGGTGAATATCGTTTAAAATGACTACACAAATAAATTAGTAGTTCAATATTTCAAGTAATTTCTATTACGTTCAAGCATATTCAACACGGTTGTACTATAATCACCTTATGAAATAATAACACCAAAGGAGAAACAATCTAAACTTCTTATTGTTCGGTTTGTTTATCTTATTACGTTTAAGTTAATATTGTTTGTTTTCAACCGACTTCAAAAAGGAGGAGGTTATCAATTCGTCTGTATTTTTTTTTTTATATGTCTGTTACCTCATAACTTTTCACTGGATTTTGATAATTTTTTTTTGTTTGAAAGGTAGTGCTTCCCGTGGGGCCCCATTTTAATTTTATCCTGTTACGATGATGGTATCCTTATGAAAACGATATAAGTCTTAAATGTGCATTATGTATGTGCGCGATAAATAGGTGAATAACTCAAAATTGTGCCAACCAATTTTAATGATTCTTTTTTTATTATAAAGGATATACTTCAAGGGTACTATGGTGAAAGTTTGGTAAGGTTCTGAGCATAGGATCCATGACAAAGTAACGGTACGGAAGGGAACGGAACAATTCTAAGGAGCACGTTAGCGATACTCGGCCGAATCTTTTAGAAACAAAAATTTTGACAAAAAAAAACCGACTTCAAAAGATAAAAAAAATAATATGCTCTAAAAAGTAAAAAATAATTGCTTATTATTCTACAACTTAATAATCAAGTAACTTATTCTACTTACCAATATGTAGGTACGTTCTGTGTTTCCACGCAAGGAGATAAGTATGTACCTACCCACTTTAAATCTAACTTAACACAAACCTATGAATAACAAACAATGATCACAATATTTTTTAGATTTATACTATGTAAAATGAAATTAAAAATATTTAGACTATTTAAAAGTCAGCAAAGTTATTACGATAATATATTATAGTTAAAATTATTGTTATTTTTGGAGGCGGTGTCAGCCAAGGTAGGTTTGTAAATATATGATATACTCCAAATTTGTAAATCTGGTCTATCGATAAATACACTTCTTCTTGATGTTTTTTTAAACCCTATACGTACATAGTGGTCCTATATAATGACAGAAAATTGGAATCAAAATTGAGTGTTTAAGCAAACATGTCTACCGTCAGGTATTACAATTCATGAACTTTTCTCCTAATCCAAGACAAAGAAAAGTCATTCAGATTTACTATTACATTTCCTGTTGAACGTTTTGTTTGTTTTGGCAGAGTATGAATTTTGTTTGTGATTTATTTATTTACAATTGACTTTTTCTTTTGTCTTACATCCAGATGTCGATACACCTGCATCGAATTGTTAACAAAAAAAATATTCGCAATCGTCCACTATTGTACAATATTTCTTTTATGTTTAAGAAAAGGGTTGTCATAATTGACCGTATAACAATAAGCAATAAAAACACAGATGTTGGTAATTTATTTAGACAAACTTTACCGGTAATTTTAAGAGGAACTAGAGCAGACATTGTAAGGTCTTGCCTTAAAAGTTCACCGTTATGGAAATTTGTCCATACCTTAAAACTATCTACGAATATGAGAGCACATTTGGGGGGAGGAAGTACAAATTTTCCTTCAAAGTTACTTTTAATAGGAGATGGAAAAGTACCTCATTCTGAAAATAAAATTGAAATTGATCGCGATTTAGGAGAAAAAGTGACTAGCATAGAGGATTTAATATCAAAAGTTTACCCTAATATCGTCGAAATAGAAAATAAAGATTACCAATGGATGTGTCAAAGGGCAATATTGGCGGCGAAAAATAGTAGCGTTGACGAAATTAACGACCTAATTTTAACCAAACTTCCAGGCGATATAACTACCTACACATCTATTGATAATGTAATGGATCAAGAAGATGCTGTCCATTACCCACAAGAGTTTCTCAATTTTTAAACCCGAGCGGCCTTCCACCACATTCCCTGAAGTTAAAAATAGGTGCTGCGATAATTTTACTCAGAAATCTTAAACCACCAAATTTATGTAACGGGACCCGCCTTCAAGTAAAATTCCTTCGCAATAACGTGATCGTTGCAACAGTTTTGACTGGTCCGGCAGTTGGTCAAACAGTGCTTATACCTCGCATCCCAATGATTCCAAATGATTTACCTTTTAATTTTAAAAGAATTCAATTTCCCATTAAGTTATCTTTTGCCGTAACCATTAATAAATCACAGGGCCAAACATTTAAACACGTAGGAATCGATTTACGTCAAGACTGCTTTTCACACGGCCAACTATATGTCGCGTTGTCAAGATCGGGTTGCGGGCAAAATCAGTATGTTCTTCTACCACAAGAAAATAAAACTAAAAATATAATCTACGCTAAAGTACTGTAAAACATATAATTAAATCTTATTGACGAAATATAATAACAAAAACCAACGTGAGCAATCAAACGATAATCATGATAGTGTTTCCGACAACTACGCGAACGAAGTCGCGGGCACAGCTAGTATTGTATATATTATTGTTGAACGAAGACTGAGTGACGTGGCTTGGGAAATGACGTCACCGGACAGACGACGTGGCATAAGAAAAGATATGACACGCGGTCGGCGAGACGGCCATTTTTTTAGTTGACAGAAGAGATAGAATTGAATAGTCGGTTGCTTATGATATGAGTTCTTTAATGTTTTTGTTATTTTGCTGTATATAATTGTTACTTATGTATATTTTTTCAATATTTTTGTGAATGATAGATTACAATATATATACACGTGTTTTGTTAGTGGTGTCGATAGGTGACTTATAAATGGGTCAATTGATGGTAAGTCACCATTGCCCATAGAAAATTTAACGATTCCGTAATTCTGCAATGCGCCACCATCCTTGGGATATAAGTTGTTGTAAACCTTGTGCCTTGTTACAATTACACTGGCTCACTCACCCTTCAAACCGGAAC
The DNA here is from genome assembly GCF_037043105.1 of Vanessa tameamea. Lineage (NCBI taxonomy): Eukaryota > Metazoa > Arthropoda > Insecta > Lepidoptera > Nymphalidae > Vanessa > Vanessa tameamea. Next base: position 10,713,216 of record NC_087321.1, read on the forward strand.
ACAAAAATACAAAGTATCGGTGCTTGGTGGAAGAATATATGAAGAGTGCGTGGTACCCTAACTGGCTTGCAAAAAGTCCTACCACGAAGTGACCCTGTGACCTCTTAAATTTGTCTGGATGTACGCTTTAAATAAGAACCTCATAATATTCAATACCAATGAAATTAAGGTAATTGACATTAAGGCACTATTGAACCTACAGCTAAAAAAACAATCATCAAAATCCGTTCACAAACACAAACGCAGACCCAAGAAAAATGGTAAAAATTCATAAGATCGAATAAGGCGAATTTCTATCACAAACGCCACTAGTAGAAATAAATATTGAGTACGCTTACCGAACTACAATCCACAAGTTGTTGTGAATTTCTCTTAAATTGTCTAGGAAATTGTAGGTTTTCTCTGTAAAGTTGTACGACGTGTAGTGCCACGCGCCTGTCGCTATATTCGTTTCGTTCCAAAGTAGCAGCGTTGATGTTTTGTAACTGAAAATATAAGATTACATGATATTTTAAAAATATCTGAATCTTTATGACCGTTTTCAGCTATCGCGTTAAATTCTCAAGGAAGTGCCAATTGTGCAGTAAGTATTATAATGATATTGTAAGAGCAAATACGAGTGCAATCTTTAGTGTCTCAATCTGATAATCCAATGGGACGACAAATATGATGTCCTGTAAGAGTACATGTACATATTTAAGCACTTTCTTAGGGACGGGAGTGTAAATACTCCCAATTCCCAGACTCAAGGGTGCTACCGTACATTGCTCGAAACATCCAATGACATTTTATTGGCTCAACATGAACCTCAACCCCGGACCGCGGTATCTGTATACTTATAAACTACTCACTAGACATAAGAGACAAGAGTTTTTTAAATATAAAATTCATGAAATGTAACTGAGTATTTTAATTCTCAGCCCGACATTAAATATTTAATTACAACTACTGAAGACACTCATGTTTTGTTGTAAAAATAACGAAATTTTTCACCACTAACTTCTCTAATTTAAACAAAACAAGAATAATGAAAAAATCATCATTAAACAAGTTCGTAGCTTAATTTAATTTCAGCTATTACGACAGTGCATTTACTTTTTTACGGCAGTAGAAAAAAATACTCACAAAATTAAAATTTCCTCAAGTTCAGTCGTATTGATCCTCTCGACTTCCAAGTATTGGACAGTCGATTGCAGGTGTTCCAGCGCAACGGCCAGGTGGTTCTGCGCTTTTTGGATCCGTTCCAGGTTTTCAGGTGTTGAAAACGTGACCATAGTGAAAGCAATAGATAATTCATCCATTGTTTGCACGAGTTCATAAGTTGCTGACAACTGTCTGAAATTGAATGTATGAATAATTATTTTTTAACAGTGTTGTCAACGTTTGCGTAACTTGATCTGTTCGCTTCTTTTAAATTACATGACGGATTTTCATAAATACATAAGTTTATCTGTGGAAGGATCTATCGTAGATATGATACTTTTGATTTTTTACATTTACTAAGAGATACAACGAATTGTACTGCTATTAAATGGTAGGATTAAATAACGTCTAGAAGAAAATCTGCGCAGCATATGGTTTCACTTTAGTCTAATATATTACAAATAAATAAAAATAACTAAATAGAATACTAATATAAGCGTTTTATTTAAATAAAGAACTCAGTTTGTTCTTTTCAATTTACACCAATATTTTTAAAATATACTTTACGAGACATTTACATAAACGACTTAGAAAGAGAACGTAGCCCATATTTAAAGCAAAGTATAAGCAGATAGACCAAATAGATCCATTCTGATTATATTTTATTTATTAACTAGCTACCTATCCCGGATTCGCACGGGTCTTTATACAACTTTTATATCGAAAATCTACTTTTTTGTATTGTTCAGGCTAGGAAAGTTTAAATTATCAGTTTTTATCTACAATAATATGCTGGTATTATATATATAAACCTTCCTTTTGAATCACTCTGCTTATTATTGAAACCCACATTCAAATCCGTTGCGTAACTTAAAAGATCTAAGCCTACAGACGGCGGTAACTGTGTTTGATAATATGTATAGATTTCAATATCAATGAGATAACATTAACCGTACGATATCATATCAAGTTTTACGTTTCTCAAACCAGTAGTTTAAAACATTAATCTTTTGGCTAACACAAAAATGATCAAAGAGTCGTTCTAATTTGATGAGCAATTTTAATTCCTTTCATCGTGATGTTATAACTAATATTATATTAAAAAGTATACGTTTTACATAAATCGATATGTGCATTGAGACTATCCTCAAAGATTTGATAAGTTAGCCATAAACGCCGCTCCCTACAACAATTCAATAATGAGATTTTTTTGTACTATATTTATGAAGTGTACAATAAAATAAATAAACATTTTCATTTTATAAAAGCTAAGCGAGCAACTAAATCAATAGACCGGCAACGGTTGTTGTTGTTGACATCGGCACTGCAACAGACACAATATTTTAGACTGCACTAATAATATTTGTATATATCGTATAGAATCTAGATCTATAAATCATGTTTCGCTGATTTCCTTTGGAATTCCTTTGGAAATACTTTCCAACGATGCAAAAAGCTACCACTAAAAGCAATTACATTTTTAAAGTAGGAACTTTAATAACTTTTTCTCGCACTGCAACTAAAGATTGACGGGAATACCTCATGACAGTATATGTATATATCTTTGTATCGTTTGTGAAAATAAATAAAAACCAGACAAGTAGAGAATAAATGGTCTATCTACCAGATAAATGATTACATTTTAATAATATTCGTCCATAACAGCATTACGAGAGCATTAAAATTTGTCCAATCGAATAAATCCGACAGCCCCAAATCATTGTTTATAATGGATAGTCGGATTTGGCATTCACTGTATAACGCTGTCTGCGTGGCTTATATCTCGGATTTTACGCTTGAATTGCAGTAGCGTTGCTGCAACTTAACAATTTAAATCCAACAAACAAAAATCCTTCGAAATAAATTAAATTAATATAGTTGAATCATATTTATAAAGTTATTGATACTGTTATGAATACTGTTAATGATACATTTTGATAAGCGGTTGTTCTGTTATATAATGCTTTGTTTTCTCCTTTTGAATGTTAAATTACTAATAACAGGAAGGAAGCAATTGGTATGAAACAGTTTATTCACTACGATAAATATGTATAGTATATATTCTATTTTTTTTTTTTGGTGAGACCAAAACAGTATATTATAATCAATAGAAATTTAAACTTCAATCTTATGCCAATATTTTTATTATTAAAGCCTGTTGCTTTGGGTCGATTTTCCAAAACTTCTACCTGAATAGGCTAGGCTACTCTTTCAAAACAAATTATAATTAAACCAATATGTCATATCACCATACAATGCTGTTTAACAGCATTAGTTAACCAATGTTTTTTAATTACCTCCATACTGCTGAATTTGTGGTCCTCGCGTATTTCACGAGATAAACGAGTAACATAGCATTTATTTGTTGATATATTGATATCCTTTTGAACAGGTCCTCCTTCTTCAGATTTCTGGAACATATTTTTGGAAAGATATTCTGTAATATTAATACAATATAAATCTAAGGTTTTGTATGTAACTTAATCATGAACGTACTCATATAAGTAGGAATATGATAAGCAATATAAATTATTGGTTAATTCGTAGTGACATTTTTTTGTACATAATTAATAAAAAAATTAAGGTCTAATATGTATGTATCGTGTCTATATGAATAATTTGGAAAATTACTGACGCAATTTGTTTTTTTTCTAAATTTATCATGCTCTATGATACTATAAACATTTGAAAACATATTGTCCGACGGCATACGTTTTATGGTATTTGTGTAGAACCGAAAATAAAGTACAATACAATCCAAAATTAATATAGAATATGAATTATTGCAGATACTTACGATATGCTCAAAATATCCTCTCTAAAATGGCTGCATGAAATTTCAATGTACATTTTGTTATTCTACGTCTATACGAGTACACTCTATCTGAACTTTTACACACTAATTGCGAAATTTATATCCTAAAATACATAACGTTACTTAAAAGCTTAGTTAAAATTTATTGCATTAGTTCATTGCGCGTATGTCCTGCTCCCAAATCAATGGGCTTATTGAAATTTTCATTTTAAAAGATTTATTGACTACTGCAAATAAGAGTGACTGGATCACCACTAATTATAAATTTATATCATAATGAGTGGAGATCCAGTCCATATTCTTAAAAAGATGAGTCGAGATGACCCATTTATTAGAACACATGTATCTTAAGCGACGATTGCAGGTTCAACCCTGGAGAAGCACCACTGAATTTGCATGTGCTTAATTTGTGTTTATAATTTATGTCGTGCTCGGCGGTGAAGGAAAACATCGTGAGCAAAACCTGTATGTATATAATTTCAACGAACTTCTGCCAAACGTGCATGCGCATTGTTGTCTTGCATCCGTATCATGTAGATGCGAAGGGCCGAAGGTCGGGCTCAGTGGCGCGCGTTAGGGGAGGCCTATGTCCAGCAGTGGACTAATACAGGCTGATTATGATGATGATGATCTTGCATTGGAACAGCGTAGTGAAATACGCGTCAAACCTTCTCCCTTTACGAAGAGGAGGCCTTAGCCCAGCAGTCGGACATGTACAAGCGAGTTACTTTACCTATTTTAAAAGAATATACCAGTGTATTTTGGTTATCTGTTTTAATATGAAGGTTTCTTAGAGGAAGCATGAAGTGTTTAGATGTTATTTATTTCATATATAAATAAATTTAATATCCTATATATATAAACCTATAACCGGATGCTAATAGGGCATATCAATAACACTAACTTTTGGTAATCAGAATAGAAACGGTGTACAGATGTTGGTCGTTCTATATAACATATGCCTTTTTGCGTAATATCGTTGGTATTAGTAATATTAAACTTATGCCGTTTAGCAAAAATATATTAATTATTTTTTAAATGACTTGACATATGAAAATTTAACTCGAAAATGTACTTTGACTCTTTCAGTACCACACAGAAATATATAATCACATATAAAAACAAAAACAAAATAGCACTTTGATCAAAAATACTTGTATTTAATCATATGCCAAACTTAACTCCTTGGCTGATAATTTCTACTAACCTATTCAAAAAACCTTAAGTTTGTAATGGATTAGACATACTGTACGTAGAAAATGTTTGTGCTATCATTGTTATATAAACTACTGTAAGGAGTTTTCATGCATCGTATTCTACAGTCGATGGTGACAAGGAGGGTTGGTCATGTTTAAGGTCACGAAAGCCATTTTGATTTTACTGTTATTTTATTATTGAAGTTTGCAGTATTTGTTTGTGATATTCTTTCGTGTGTTACCTCGCTTCTGGTTGCTAAAACTATATATATAATATATATTAAACTCTATATATAACTATATATATAATATATATATAATATTTATTGATTTTCAGTCGGGATATATGTAATTGTATCTTACTAACACGATGTACTTCAAATTTTGGTAGAGGTAGTATTAAGTTTCTTGCCGGTTCTTCTCGATAGAATCTACATTCCAAACCTACCAAGCTTTACTTTAATCATAATTCTGTAAAATGATTCAAATATTGTAAAAGCCTACTTTATGGGCCTTGATGCCTGAGTTTTGTTTTATAATTTAGTTCGGTGAACAGGCATAATATCCACTTGATGGTGAGTGGTCCTCACCACCCATAGTCATCGGCACTGTGAAAAATAATAACCATTCCGTAGATAGCCATTGCACCACCAACCTTTGGAGCTGAGATACTATGTACTTTGTAACGGGTCTTAAACTGGCTCACTAACACCTTTCAAACCGGAACACAACGATATGAATATGCTCTTTGCAGGTAGAGCTCTTTGAGCTAGCCATAAAGATAAACAAGTAATATAAAAGTTTAGGCACTCATATTTATGGATAAATGTTGAGCCGAGATGGCCCAGTGGTTAGAACGCGTGCATCTTAACCGATGATTTCGGGTTCAAACCCAGGCAGGCACCACTGAGTTTTCACGTGCTTAATTTGTGTTTATAATTCATCTCGTGCTCGGCGGTGAAGGAAAACATCGTGAGGAAACCTACATGTGTCTAATTTCAACGAAATTCTGCCACATGTGTATTCCACCAACCCGCATTGGAGCAGCGTGGTGGAATATGCTCCATACCTTCTCCTCAACGGGAGAGGAGGCCTTAGCCTAGCAGTGGGAAATTTACAGGCTGATTATGTTATGTTATGTTATGTTATACTGTAGCACTTTCGTGTCATCCTTTTCTACAGGAGGGTTTCTAAAGAAGCGCGCACGAGGGAACTGTACGTAAAACGGATTTGCCAGACTCTTAGAGAGTAGTCACTTGTCTGATGCTAAGTATTGAAAATTATTTTTCTTATTTGGTAGTACCCTGTCAGCATCTCACCATCCATACATTCTTCTAAGATTATATAATATTTAATAAAGATCTTTCTTTAAAATGAAGAAGAGATTTTTATATCTTGTTTTTTCTATTTTTAATGTTATGCGGAGGAATGAGGACCATGTTGTGAGGAAGGTCTTGAGCATGGATGTGGATGGATATAGAGGTAGGGGACGACCAAAGAAACGATGGATGGATTGTGTGAAAGACGATATGGTAAGAAAGAATGTTACTTGTGAGATGACGTCCGACAGAGAAATATGGTAGAACAAGACACGCTGCGCCGACCCCGAGTAAAATTGGGATAAGGGCAGGAGGATGATGATGAAACCGATATGAATTAAAAGTAGTTACTGTATAAATCATGACCGCGTGGAACGGTCGCGAGAATGCCAGCAGCATTTCCCCTTTGAATCCCAAGTCTTATTAATCGATCTTATTGAATAGTTTGAAAAAATCAATCGCTCACTGCGCGTGGCCGTGTCGTCGGGCACAAATAACGAAATTGATTGCAATTTCGTTATTTGTGCCCGGCGACCATCTCGCGTTTCTGTCTGCGGAATTTTTAGATTTTAATTTATTACAACAAACGAATAAATAGATTTAAGATAATTATAACAAAAGCCATTCTTGCGAATCGTCTATAAAAGTATGTTATTGCCACGTCGTAATTGAAAAAAAAAATGTAAATGTAATTACTGTTTAGTGGTGTTCAGGTATAAAGAAATCAAAATCAACATATACTTTCTTCAAGTAGGTTTTTGCAAGCACTTTTGAAACTTCTTTTAACATTTTTACACAAAACCACCGGTTCGGAATGTAGATTCTACCGAGTAAAATAATATTCTTTAAAAATAGAAAATTTTGCTAAAAACAAGCATGTAATTTAAACTTTGAAGTATCTTAATTAAATTTTACAAACCTTGTAACCGTTACAAGGCATCAAAAATTTGTTTATTTGGTGGAGAGATCTCTCTTTAACAACGATAAAGTGTAAATTTGTACTTTCCGATGGAAAACCAGCGTAAGGACTTGTATTTCGGGAAAATCTAGCCATCGCGATGTAGAAACTCGATGTTTCGAGCCAGCGCCATCTAGTTTCAATTTTAAATACATGCAGCGCCCTCTTATTATTTCCATAACATGGGGTGGCGCCTAATAAAAGCTTCACTTGGGACATTATTAATGTTATGAAATAGTTAATATGAAGTAAAGCGTTTGTGATATTTTATCGTTATTTATTACATACAGTAAATAGGAATATTAGTAATTTTGAAATGCATTGCTGTTTTTTTTTTAAACATAAAATCTAAAGGCCGAAATATCTAGTAATATGTAAATATTATATCAGGGCTTAAAATCGCAACTTCGAATATCAACTGAGGTTCAATTGAATCGTTTCGTTAATGGGTTTTATTTGTACCAAATGTTATTTTAGAGAAAATGTATTTAATCGAAACGCTTAATTTATTTTGTAAATATTTGAAATGAAACTTATTATATTTATTGTAACGAAATTCTTAAAGGAAGAACGATCCAGACCGAAATAAATGGAAGACTTCGACAGTCACGAAACATTTGCTTTAACGTGTGCTTTAACATTTGCTTTTAACTTTTTATTTCATTTACTTTCATACGTTGCTTATTTATATTGATTGACTGCCTCGTGGCCAGAGATAATACGTTGTTTCTGCGTTAACTCTTTCATGATCCGATCAGATTATGAGTGTGGGAATAGAAGGTGCACTTGCGTTTACGTAATTTCCCACTGCTGGGCTAAGGCCTCCACTTCCTTTAAGGAGAAGGTTTGGAGCATATTCCACCACGCTGCTGCAATGCGGGTTGGTGGAATACACATGTGGCAGAATTTCACTGAAATTAGACACATGCAGGTTTCCTCAAGATGTTTTCCTTCACCGCCGAGCAGGAGATGAATTATGAACACAAACTAAGCACATGAAATTCAGTGGTGCTTGCCTGGGTTTGAACCCGAAATCATCGGTTAAGATGCAAGCGTTCTAACCACTGGGCGTATTTCTAAAATGGGGAACTAAGGTCTTATATTCATGGTGTCTGTATAGCTCAGTCACCATTCAAACAGTCACAACATATGGGATGAGTGGGTAGAACCTACCTAGACGAGATTGCACAAAGCCTTACAACCAGGGAAAAAGACTCAGTCGTAAAATCATTGATCTGTCAACCCTGTCAAGGAAAAGGCGCAGCATGCGGGAGCTGTCGTATAAATTCTGAGCTAGGTAAGCGCCGCAAATATTACCTTATTCTAAATATCACAATTGTGTTACTTTCAGTTAAAATATTTAGCAATAATAAGAGAGCGGTACTTAGGCAATCTGTAATACTTTCCTCTTTTATGTTTAATTTGTTATTATAACCTGGCCAGGCCAATAGGACATTTATTCGGTTAAACTCCATCTGAACTGTAAAGCTAAGTTTGTACCAAAATTTATTATAAATAAATAAATATTGGACAGCATCATACATTACTCTGATCCCAATGTAAGTACCTTAAGCACTCTTTTCTAAAGGAAACCTCTTTGTATATCTTTGCAATAGAAATAAATATATGGTAAGGGCTACTTTACTTTCCCTCTTCCTGTTCCCTTTCTTTTTAACTCCGGTTTCTATCTTTTCTGAACTGGTGAAAAAAGGGCGTATTATTTGAATTTCGTATTAGTTTCGATTGTTGTTTATCATCATGTATTAAATTCCCATGTCGACCTCTTTGTGCTTCGTTGTGGCACGCAATTTAAAATTAGTAATATAATGTTGAGCCGAGATGGCCCAGTGGTTAGAACGCGTGCATCTTAACCGATGATTTCGGGTTCAAACCCAGGCAGGCACCACTGAATTTACATGTGCTTAATTTGTGTTTATAATTCATCTCGTGCTCGGCGGTGAAGGAAAACATCGTGAGGAAACCTGCATGTGTCTAATTTCAACGAAATTCTGCCACATGTGTATTCCACCAACCCGCATTGGAGCAGCGTGGTGGAATATGCTCCATACCTTCTCCTCAACGGGAGAGGAGGCCGTAGCCCAGCAGTGGGAAATTTACAGGCTGATTATGTTTATTATGTAATATAATGTTTATATATTTAGCTACTTAAGTCCCGGACTGTAAATGTACCACTGCTGGGACTGCTAAATAAGATTACTCAATCTTTGAGTTTATCTAAAAATATTTTGTTTGCATTACGTTCAGCGACCAATAAGGAAAATCCCCCGGGCAACATTCCAACTGTATCACGAATTCATAATTCAAAGTATCTATAAAACATATCATAAATTTTATTATCACAGAGGGTAACAAAATGCTTACGATAAAATGTCGTTTATGAAATATTTCACATTTCTGAATTGCGCTAACGAGATATTTGTTTCTGAAAACACAGTACAGTCTAGACAAACATTTGAATATTTGATCAAATTGATTAAACTTATTTAAATTGTGGAAAGGTTTTCCCAATAATACTTCGAGCGTAAACAAGTAAAATAGAACTAAGTTATTACTACGTTGCGTTTGCAGTTCGGCTTAGTTTTGAATAATAGTATAACTTTGGTTACCTTTAAATACGAACTCAAGCGTTGCAACTGCTACTAAAACTGAATCGATTGGCTAACTTTCCAAATTAATGGAAACCTATTCTCCTAACTCAATTCATTTATACTATAAACATACTGGAAAATGTTAAGAAACTTTAAAAGAAAAAGAATCGTAGATGTTAGTACGTGGAGACTGCTTTAACAATATTGATTCTGCTTGCGTTGGTATAAATTGCATCGGAATGGTTGCGAGGTACGGTAGCGCTTATAAATGTAAGTTTAGCTAAGTGTTCTGTTAAATGAATAAAACGTTGAAACGAACTAAATTTTCACCTACATATTGTGGCTGGAGTTTAGTTCCATTATACATAAAATGCTTCTATTAAATGGTTCTATTCTCGGGTCAGACGAAGTTTTTTTAATACTTTAAAAAAAAATAGTTACAACTTCGAGTTTGATAGTTTTAATCATCTATCTCTTGTCGTTTTTCATTGCCATCCAAATTTTCCGTAGGAAAAGTAGTTTTTTTGACAGAAGGACTATTAATTTCATTTCGACCCAACGTAGGGCTTGAACCCAGTTCGATTTGGCTGATTTATCAGCCTAAACTAACAAAATATTTGTTACGTATTAAATACGTAACAAGTACTTCGTTATATTAAGCGGGTCGTGATAAAACAATGGAAATGTACAAACTCACTATAATGCTATCTTGAGCGAGTTCGGGACGTGATACGTAGACTCGTCGTCTAGCCAGCGATCCGTTATTAAAAACATCCCTTGTAGTACTGTCCTGGAACAAATAAAAATAATTTAGAACAATTCTTTCATAAGATTAAAAATCTAAAATACAATTATAAAAATCACGTAATATTTAATGTGTTAAAATTAATAAATTTTACGACCTAACAAATTAGCTAACCAAAAATGGCTATGTGGCTTGTTTATATGCGGTGGAAGGGGGAGGGAGAGGTATTCCAGTTATATCTCTCTATACCGTTCTAAAATATCTTGGGTTTTCTAGCATGAATATCCAAAGGTGTGCTAACAGGTTCCTACCAATTTCGACTAATAGCAACACGACCACGAATTTGAGCGTTGATACAAAGGAGGCCTTCTTAAAACTACACTCGGATTGCAAATCCCAGGAAATGCTCGGAGTATCTCTCGATACCAGCCGACGGTTCCGCTCGGCGAACCCATGGAATGCTAAGTACCTGGGAACTGCACGGAGTATCTCTCTCAACCAGACGACGGATCTAAACCCATGGAATGCTAAGTTCGTCGTCAGATCTCAATTAATTATATATTTTAGAAATATGTAAATTAATGTGATATAATATCTATTTACCTATATTTTTTTTGCTTGGCATTTTGTATCGTGCAAGTAATAACCGCCATTTGCAGTACAATATGACACTTATTGTGACAACATAGATTATGACACGGGTTACTCCGAACACGACCCCTCATTTGCTTCGACATATTTTGAATATAACGAAGTAGCATGACATGAAATTAAATACTCTAAAACAATCCTTCGTTTTTATTTGTTCAATTCTATTATTCCAGTAGTAGTTATCGTTTCAAAATACGTAACCTCCTTTATTTAAAAGTCGGTTAAAAATAACTATAAGCAAACAAGCACTAACTTATCGTTTCAAAAAGCATACACTTGAATCGATTTGGTCAGACTTCAGACTTGCTGTGATTAGCGAATACGAGAGAATTTCTGAAACTTACTTTTTGAACAATTAGTTTTAAATATGACCAAATCAGCTCTACGTAGTATAAAACAAAGTCACTTTCTTTTATACGCTTATAACGCTTTAAAAGCTTTTAATAATAATTTATAAGCTTATAATTAAATAATAAAACTTCGAAGATTTCTTTTTATAGCATCGGTAGGCGATGGCACCTGATGGTAAGCGCTCGATACTACCCATAGACATAGCTTTATTAAATTTTAATCATTTCTTACATAACCAATGAGAATTGGTAATTGACATTTTAATAAGTCCATTATATCTGTAGTTACACTGGTTCAAAACGGAGCACAACAATACTAAATATTACTACTTGGCAGATCAGTGGGTGGTACCCATACATACATACCCAAAAGGGCTTGCAAATCGGTGAGGGCGATGACGCAAAGACACATACATAGTACGAGTTACTTCACAGTTTAAAGAATTGCTTCGAGATATACGACATAATGATGCGACAACGTCAAATATACCCGGAAAATTACCTTCAAACATACTTTTCCTGTTACTAAATTGAGATACATTAAACACGTGAATCTAATCAAGAGCCGAATACGGATCCCGTATTTCAAAAGTGCCTGATTTGTGTTCACTTAACTTGTGATCAAGAAATAAGGAAAACTTCGCAAGGAAACTCGTATGTGGGAGGAACTTCGTGGCGTAATTAGATAATAACAACAAACAACAAACCCGCCGGTTCTAATTAATATTATTCATGTAAAATCATTGAAATGATCTTTAACGCTATATTTATACGGGTGGTTAACCTGCTGTTAAAACGCGGACTGTCACGTTTACGTTAGTGAAAAGCAACTTGTTTTCTATTTCAATTGGTAGGGGGGCTTTGTAGAAATTTATCGTCTCATATTGTACCACCGATCAACAATCTTTAGTACAGTTATTCCAGTTTGTAAGTGACCCAGAGTAACTATTCTTACCGACTTTAGATATTTAAATTTTGATACATTGTTAAACAAAGCGGAAATATACAATACTTTAAGAAATCACAAACTATATCCTACAAATATTTTAGTATTTCAAATGATTTTTTCCGTTTAGATTTTAATATTTATTTGATTAATAATATGGTTTTTATTTTGACTCTAAATTAAGCTTATAATTAAAGTCGGACAACCAGTCATTCGTTTGAATAGATACGAACAAGAAAGGTGTGCTGACAAATAAATACCTATATTATAAAAGTAGTAAAAGTTTATAATTATAATTAAAATCGTAACGTCAAAAATGTGTGTGCGAGTGTGTGCGTCTAAAAGTAAAGTGTGTGTTGTGCAGTTTGAGTGATTAAAATAACAAGGCCGTAACAGTATATTCACAAAAGATATAACATCTTAGCTCGGTGGCACATTGGGGATAATCTTGCTCATTTTGATTATTCGAATAGTCTGCCAAATGGACCACCTGATGGTAAGTGGTCACCAAAGGATATAAACAAAGGTGATGCATTATTGGGTAACATTATTTTCAGTGCAAATGTCTATCAGTGCTGATAACAAATATAATGTGGCCCAACCGTAATATATAGATTGTATTAAATTAAACTAAGTTTTTGTTGTTGAGTTTACTTAATTTTGTTTAATTTTTCTTGTAAGAATGTTATTTTTTGTATAAGTCATATAGACAATTTCTAACAAATATAAGCTTTCCCGCAGAGATATTTTGTAAGAAATACACAAGCCTGTAAAATGTTGAGTGTAGTTACTCATTAATGTATTTTAAAACATTGTTAATTATAATAATGGAAATACATATAATTCATACAAATATATTCTTTAATATATATATATAACTATTACATACACTTATAAATATTTTAATTTAAGTCGTCTAACGAATTATTTAGGTAATAATTTTTAACAGCTTTTTCAAATATAATATGTAAAGAACAGTGGATTTAAATTATTAAACCTAGTAGTATAAAAAGTTGTTCATTTGTTTGAATCGATTATATTCGAAATGATTTATTTTAATAATATTATAATATATAACCTGCTTACACTTTTTCTTGTTAGTCGTTTAAAGCCCATAAGTAAATAAAAGTACGGAATGCTATTTCTCAAACTGTCGACCGCTGCATGTTTCCTTTTAAGTCATATCTCAACGCAAACTTCATGTTTTGCATATAAACGTTTCATTAAAACAAGAAAAATACTGGCATATAACAAGTCATGTTGGAAAATAATCTATATATACATATGAAAGCGGAATACCAATCACTGATTAATCAAGAAATCTCAGAAACTATAACAGGTAGGCTTCATATGGGCCTAGTGGTTAGAACGCGTGCATCTTAACCGATGATTGCGGGTTCAAACCCATGCTAGCACCACTGAATTTTCATGTGCTTAATATGTGTTTATAATTCATCTCGCGCTCAGCGGTGAAGGAAAATATCGCGAGGAAATGTGAATGTGTCTAATTTCAACGAAATTCTGCCACATGTGTATTCCACCAACCCGCATTGGAGCAGCGTGGTTGAATATGTTCCAAACCTTCAAGCAACCTCAAAGGGAGGCGAGGCCTTAGCCCAGCAGTGGGAAATTTACAGACTGTTAATGTATGTAATGTAAAATGTATACATCCGCTAAGAACGGATTTTACGAAACTCCACTCCTAAGTGGGTAAAATGGGGATTGAAATTTTTTTTTTATAAATTGCGCGCGGGTAAAACCGTAGGTTCGCGTAGTATGTAATTATGTATGCCGGAAGAGAGAATGTATGAATGGACCAAGACTGTAATTTATTGATACAAATGTATGTTTGTGGAGTATTGAATGAACGTGCCTTTTGTTTGTCCGATATATATCAATTTATTAATAACACAATAAATTATATAAATATACGTTGTATCGTAGTGATTCCACCCATCGATTTATTGTTTTAGTTGCACTGGTAGACATGGTCTTCCAAACGTACTGTATTTTTCTTTAAACAATAATAAAAATGATATAAAATAAATAAAAAATAAATAAACGCATATTTCGGATGATCTTTTGATTTATAACGGAAAAGTTATACATTATAGAATATATTACGCTATGTCTCAATATACAATAAATATAAATGAAATACTTTACTGTTAAACATACAAGAGATTGGGTCCTCGAATATGAAAATATAAATATAAAGAATTAAACATAAAAGCTATCAACGTGGGATCTACATTCTACCGAAAAGTACCGACAATAACTGAGTATTTATTTTACTCTACATAGTAAACGGAAATCTTAGTGCACGAATCCAACTCAGCCCAAGCCAATTCTTACTATGTATAATTATAATCTCCCCCCCCCCAATTATTTACTATAATACTCAATAAACGCATATAAATTTAATAATAGTTTTACCAACTAATCATAATTATAAAATTACACGTTCATTTAGTTCATATCGACAAAATTTTATATAATCAATAAAATAATTATATTCTGTGACTGGCTGTGCCCGCGACTTCGTGCGCGTTGTTTGAATTTAAGTTATTTCGATATTGTAGCATGATTTTATTTTGATTCTATATATAATTCTAAAATAAAAGTAGCCTAAGTTACTCCTTATTACATCCGCTATCTGCCAGATTCAGCCGTTCCAGAGATTAGCCGGCACAAACAGACAGACAGACGGACAAAAATTGTAAAAAAATATATTTTGGTATATGTACCGTGTATACATACATATGCATTTAGTAAAAATGGGTTATTTTAATATTACAAACAGACACTCCAATTTTATTATATGTATAGATTACAAAAAATATTTTAAAGAGAAAATGCGAACGAGTCACGAAATATCACAGGTATTTTGATAAGAATCAGTATTATCATGTTCAAGCCATTGAGTTGGCAACAGCAGGGTTATTTTCGCAAACAATAGTAGTACAATATATTGTACCCGCATTAGTTAGATATAATAAGTAGATAAGTAAAGTACCCATTTATGGTCGAACGCCTGTTCGTTCGGCGTACGTCTGTACAAATATTATAAAGAGTTGAAATTCGTTTGTATGTAGAGGGAATAATGATCCAATTCTAATCTTTTGCACCAATGTTCTTTTACGCGAGTTAAAGTCGAGTGATCTGACTGAAAGCACAAGAGAAAAAGGAATCTCTCTTTCTTTTTCTAATAAATTATTCTAAAACGTTTTTATTTTATTATATCTATTTCATTACGTTTTGTATTTAATACATAATATATAGCAAAAGCAGCCTCAGTCCAACTAGGAAGCTGGTACTAAGCTTATTCCTGGGTATATCACCCAGGGTACGGTATAAATTAAGTTTATATCATATAATTTTATTTATTAATAAATTGCAGTGCGAAGCTGGTGTGGGTTGTTAGTTATGAAATAAAAATAAACGGTTAGTAAATCTCTACCTCTCCCTGAGACTACTCAGTACGTTTTCTTGCTTTTTTTATTTATTTAATTACAGCAAGGACGCTAGAGAGCACAAAATAAAATACAAGAACCAGTTTGTGGTTAGTTTTGTACTCTACGCTATAAGAACTATAAATAACGTTTTACACGAATTACTACATAATTTTTGCATTAAATTATTAAACTTACTTATCATTGAAACTGGATTACATCAATGCAAAGTATTGCCATTTCATGATAACTCAAACGCTTATCACGTGTGATTTAAAATTTCTATCACAACTAAATCACTTATAATCACTCATCACGAAATTAATTTGCATCACATAAACTCTACAAATACTGAGAGGTATTTGCCTCGTACTGTAACGCTTAGTCACGTCTTTTATCCATTGATACCTACATCGATTCTCATTGTTTCAATTAATTTGAACGATTGGCTCTGCTGAGATTTTTTCCTGGAGTACGAAGGACCATTTTTATTATTTTCTATCTAAATAATAATAAATAGTTCATTACATGTAGTTTTTTTCTGATAAAATACAAAGACCCTTAGGGAAGGAATGTCTTTCATGATTACTTTTCGTGGAATATTAAACAGAAATATCATTTTCATACACTATATCGGGTAGCAATTTTGTTTGGCTGTGGCTTAATCAAAAATTGGCCCGGGAATAAGGTCGAGTGTGAAAGCTAATGATTACTGTTCTGTACCTAAAGAGTATCCTTTTACTACTGTGACTCATCTGTCTACTTGTCTATAAATCGTAGGGTTACACATGCTTTTGAACTATAATGAGTCAGTAAAAATTATAAATATAATATTATAGTGCCGAGATGACCCAGTTAGAACGCGTGTATTTTAACATATGATTACAGCTTCAAGCCCAAATGACAAGCCACTGAATTTTCATATGCTTAATATATTTATAAGTCAGCTCACGCCCAGCAGTGAAGGAAAACATCGTAAGATATATGCATATGAAAATTACGTTTAATTTTAATTATATGTCTAATTTCAATGAAATTTTGTTTCATGTGTATCCAACCCGCATTGGAGAAGCGTGGTGTTAGCTCCAAACCTTCTACTCAAAATGGAGAAAGGCCTTAGTCCAGCCGCGCGGCATTAAAAGGCAGTTTGCTTTTAAAAATTATATGATTTAAATCCAAATCCAAGGTTAGAACGGAAATCTTAGTGCACGAAGCCAACTAAGCCCAAGCCAATTCTTACTATATATTATTAATATCCCCCAATTATTTACGACAAAATTGTATGCAAAGTTAATTGTATCACTCTATATATTATCAATCCGTAGACTTATATAAAATAAATAATAGTTTTACGAACTAACAATAAAAAAATTACACATTCATTTAGTTCATATCAACAAAACTCTATAAACCCAAAACTGTTTTTTTTTTTTATTTTGATATTGTATTGGGGATAACTTAGTTTCCAAGTGATCCAATACAATATCAAATATTACTATTGCGACATACATTTAGGCATCTAAAGTAGGGTAATAAAAGATGGCTTAAACCAATTTATATTCCTTTCATTTAACTATAATTGTGTAATAAAACCAAGACCACTAAGGATTTTCGCAAGGTTAGAGCCACTCAGACCCATCACTATCAATATACAACTTAGTGTTTTATCTTTGGCGGTAGTGCTTTGTGCAAGCTCTTCGAGTAGGTACCACCCACTCATGAGATACTCTACCGCCAAACAGCTATATTCAGTAATGTTGTGTTCCGGTTTGAAGGGTGAGTAAGCCAGTGTAACTACAGGTACTAGGGATCTTATTTCCCAAAAAGTTGCTGGTGCATTGGCGATTTAAAGAATGGTTAATGTTTCTTACAGCGTCATTGTCTATGAGCCGTGATGACCACTGTTATGGGGTTGCCCACTCGCCCTTCCGCCTACCTATATCATAAAAAAATAACTACATTTAAGTTGACTGGCATCATTGAAGTTATGATCAACGAGTGAAAATAATGGAACAGCCTATACTTATCCAAAAGAAAGTTCTAAAGAAGAATTTCTCGAGGAGATAAATAAGAGTTTAGTCTCCCACCCATCTCTAATGTTCGTTTAGTGAATACGCAAATCGCAGAATTTCAATCGACAAATTTAATATTCCTTCCGAGTTTATCTTCACCGAGCACGAATTAAATTATAGAGTCCGTGGCTTTAGGAACTAACCTTTTTGTTTGGGAACGTATGGGGAATTTTTGAATGGTCTAGGGAGGACCAGCCCGACGATTGTTTCGTTGATTATTATTATATATAGGTATATTTTTAAAGAATAGTAGCGATGGCCCGGTTTAATTAAGAAATTACTAATATTCCAATAGACCAAAGGAACAGGATCGATCCTGCGACTTTTCACATCACTAGGCGACCCTTAAACCATTGCTCTATTGACGCTTCCAATAAAAATGATATATAATTATCGATAAAATTAATTAATGACGATACATTATTTCATTTATTTAATAACATAGCTGTATACGTAAAACGTTTAAAATTAATGAGACCTCTGGCAAGGGGTCTGGGGGGGGGTATTCGAGCGAGGTCAATACGACAAAGACGTTTCGTTCGTAGGTATAATTTGCTTTCAACTCCGTACCCTAAATTAAATAACGTCTACCAAATACACAGTTGACATTATTTTGACGTCAACCGAATGTCTTTTTCGTAATGTTGGCCGCCGGTTCATTTTGCCGCAGTAGCGCTCAGTGTTGCGTTATAGTAAATTACCGACCGATATTGTTAGTTACCGATGACAGTTCGTTTACTCTCGTAATTAAATACGAATCAATTGCGTCGTCAAATATGTTGTTCATTTTGATAAGGAGTTATACTTTCCTATAAACTAAATTATAGCAGCCTCTATCGTTCCCCTCTTTAAATAAAAATGTATTTAAATTATCTTTAACTGTTGCTCGCGACTATGCTCGCATGGAAGTTGAATATAGTTACAGATTAACTTAAAATATTACGTTAATTTAAGATCTTTATATACCACATTGGTGTGTATTTCACCTCTTAGGGCAAAATATCCAGAAACGCTTAAATATGTATCTATTTATTTTTTATCAGTAGCCCAATAATAAAGTTTCATGCTTCCAACTTAAAAAAATGTCGTTCTTCCATATAAACTCTCAACCTCTATTTCACCCCCTTAGGGGTAGAATTTCCCAAATTCCTCCCTTAGTGGGCGTCTTCTCACCAAATTTCATGACCATAACTTTAATTGTTTACGCTCGGCGATGATGAATCAGTCAGCCAGGAGATATTATTTTATAAGTATAGATAGATAGAAATATACTGTCGTAGATTTTTTGTGGAAATTTTAGACACTACAAAAATTTTAAATTTTTATTTATATATTATATTTTATGTTTTAACGGCGTTTGTGTCGAAAGCACCTGAGCCGAAAGTCTCTCAGATTACATTCAAATCAAATCAAAATATACTTTATTCAAGTAGGCTTTTATAAGCACTTTTGAATCGTCATTTAACAAACTATTTAAAGTAAAGCTACCACGGGTTCGGAATGTACATAGATTCTACCGAGAAGAACCGGCAAGAAACTCAGTAATTACTCTTTTTCAACATCTCAAAATACAGTAATGTTAGTTAAATACAATTACATATGTATGTTATGTCTCCTGTCTGGAAGTCAACAAGCATTAACGTATTACCATATATCTGAACAAATAAGCAACATACTAAACAGTTTATATCCGACCTGAAACTATAATCTAAATAATATAAATGTTCCATATCAATCAGATTTGTATTGCTTGCGCGAAATCGGAAAAACATACAAAATCTCTATAATATTACTGCGATAAAGGAATATACGAATACGTCAATTGACTGGGCCGAACTCTGTCAAAGTAAACTCATAACGTGGAGGCATATGGCATGACGGGACGTTGAATGCGACCAGCCTCCGGGCGGGGGAAGAAACAATCGCTTAACCCGACCGTTTATTATATATCATAACATACATAACATAACATAATCAGCCTGTAAATTTCCCACTGCTGGGCTAAGGCCTCCTCTCCCGTTGAGGAGAAGGTATGGAGCATATTCCACCACGCTGCTCCAATGCGGGTTGGTGGAATACACATGTGGTAGAATTTCGTTGAAATTAGACACATGTAGGTTTCCTCACGATGTTTTCCTTCACCGCCGAGCACGAGATGAATTATAAACACAAATTAAGCACATGAAAACTCAGTGGTGCCTGCCTGGGTTTGAACCCGAAATCATCGGTTAAGATGCACGCGTTCTAACCACTGGGCCATCTCGGCTCTCATATGTTTATTATATATCATAGTCAGTATATCATAAAGAGTTAAGTAACGATGTCTTAAAGGTAATTCCCCTAATATTTAAATGGAAAACTAATTAATTAATTTATTTTCTGGATATTACAAATATATAAATTTAAATTATAAACAGGTAATATTTGTTGATTTTTTTTTTTGTATGGAGAGCATAATCTCCGGATCTTACGATCAATTTTTATTATTTTACACTGGTAGAAAGCTGCATAATTTCTGAGTGATATAGGGTCTGGGTTCAAAGCCCAGTTTGAGCTAGAAAATAGTAATTGGGTTTTCGGTCGAAATATTCTCATTAGCAGCCCGAAGAAGCTAGAAGTGTGTACACTCCAGTGCTTAGGTAAGCACGAAAAGCCAGATTTGCCGGCCAGATGTCCATGGCGATCGGATTGTGATTAGTGACGGAATAGGATGCTCACACTTGTGCACTATGATGTATCCTGCGCAGTTATCAGGTCTCCTTCGAGATTAGCAGCGGTGAGCTGTATAGGTAAAGATGACATCATCATCAGGGTATAATTATATTTATGTCATATAATTTTCTTTATTAATAAATGACACCCATGCAAAGCCCATGCAAAGAGCCGAGATGGCCCAGTGGTTAGAACGCGTGCATCTTAACCGACGATTGCAGGTTCAAACTCAGAAAACCACTGAATTTTCATGTGCTTAATTTGTGTTTATAATTCATCTCGTGCTCGGCGGTGAAGGAAAACATCGTGAGGAAACCTGCATGTGTCTGATTTCTACGAAATTCTGCCACATGTGTATTCCGCCAACCCGCATTGGAGCAGCGTGGTGGAATATGCTCCAAACCTTCTCCTCTAAGGGAGAGGAGGCCTTTAGCCCAGCAGTGGAAAATTTACAGGCTGCTAATGTAAACATACTGTAAGTATTCAAACTTTGTTATAAAACTCTAACTCCAAGATTAAAAATAGAGCGAACTCTCTTTTGTCTCCTGAAATAAAAACATTATTAAAACAATTGAAAATAAAACTATAAAATCTACGAGATTATTATTTATGAAATTACAAATGAAAATATTGCTGTATCGCTTCTTTAATTGCAATTATAAAGATGATATCATTAAATGGCCGACTTGCTTCAGTATGGATAATCACTGTTTGTATATGAACATATGTATATATATTGGTTGTTCTAATTTCAGGGCTTTATAGACTATGTAAATATTGTTGTTGTAATTTCATTATCAAACATGAGCTATGTAGTTTATTAATTCAACAGAGTCAACAAGAACAGAGATCGGGGTTATAAAGATGGCTGATACCGAGGGTTGAGTTCCTTAATTTAATGTTACTCCGTGTTGCTGGTCCCACGCTAATAAAATGAAACAAAGAAATACTTAATAATAACATTTCATAATTGTATTTAAGAGAAATAACAATATTGAATTAAATCTAGCACTTTGAATCATTTAACAGAATTTTATTTAACGTAAAGCTACCGCCAGTTTGAAATGTAGATTCTGCCGAGAAGATCCGACAAAGAAACTCAGTAGTTTCTCTCTATTCGGTGTAATTGTATAGGTTGTTGAATTTTTATTATGTGTAAACCATTCTTTACATCGCCAATGCGTTACCAGACTTGATTACTAAGATGTTATGTGCCTGTAGTTACACTGGCTTATTAGTAAAATATTTGAATTCTCAACTCTAATTACAATTTACTTTCATTTCTTAACGACTCTTAATGATTTTTTCGATATCACATTGCTAATAATAATTATTATTACATGAAAGAATATCTTTTTACAAAGCGATTACCGACATTAAATTAGAAATTCCATCGACCACGAACTAAAATATCGTAGATCGTTTTTGTTGATGTAACAAATCGAAGTTCGATGGTCAGATACCAGAGAAACGAACGAATAAAATTCCACGGCTTAATGGCACAAGACTTTAAGTTGGTGATTATGTGATTATTTCACATCGAGGGTGCTTTAATAGTCTCGTCTTACAAAAATATAAAAGGTAAAGACCGTTTACGCTGATTCTTGTAATGAGACGATTTTAGTTTGAATTTTTATAACATAATATGTTTGTATATAAATAATATATGACAACGACGAGATTCGTCAGGGGACACCCGGAAGGAAGTTGCTTTCGCTATATATTTAGTATGCATTAAATAACAGACACAAATATATAAACAATGTTCGAGAACTAAATATCAAAATATACAAATTATTATTAAAATTCCGTGTGAATTAAAACAATAACAAAAAATAGAGTAAACTCGATCCCTAAGGGTGTAAAACGAGCATTGAAAGTTTGTGTTTTATAAATTTCGCGCCGGTGAAGCCGTAATTTCAGTACTTATTATATAAAAATATATATTTAAAGAAAGAGAGACAATTATTAATGGCTGCTGCATAAACAGCAAGGCAACATAATAAATATATTTCAACAAAGAAAAGTTGATAAATTTACAGTATGTGACTAATTAAGCGCTCCTTATAAATTTCCATAGTGGGTGATCGTTTGATTTAAGCCGAACGAAGATTCTGTGACCAAAAACAATTTTTCTAATAACCATAAATACCCACATAAAAATATTTACAATATAACAGAGAATGAGAAGTTCTATTCACCCGGTTAAAAAAAACTCTCGTATTTAAAATAACTGGGCACATCGCTCGGGGCATCAACCTTGCTGATGCTAGCTGTGTATTATGTAACTACAATCTTTGATAAAAGTATACACAATGATGTCATACAAAGGGAAAACTCGTTCCTCATGCACACACTCACAAACCTCTAAAAAGTCACGTGACCTTGAACAAAAATACGCGCTGGATCTTAGAAAGAAACAAAAGACTCGCGAGAATTGTATGTTCTTTAGCACCGACAAAATCGTCCGTGACAAATACCGAAGCCTCATTAGAAGGTTTTCTTTGAGTTATGGAAAACTAAGATGGAACAAAAACCTTACGTTTCGAGAAAAAATAAATTGGCACAAGCCTCGCCGAGGGAAAGTTTTAATTGAAGAGATCGCTGACTACATTTTTTTACGGAAGGAGTTCAATATTAAATTTATATTGGAAACCTGATGAGGACGATAATTATTCAGAAGAAAAAGTGTCAAGAAATTAAAGAGTATTATCTTTTATTATTGTTTACTTTCATTTTATTCCTATTTAAAATACAGCCTATTTTCTAAGCAGTTTCAAATGACAGCACTTGACACTATTTTCTAATGATGATTAAAAAACTTGTCGAACTGTAAAGATGGACGGTTTCGGTTTCAGTAAGCTTTACAGTTTTTTTTTAATTACACATGACTATAATAAAAATAACTTAAGATAGTTCATAATTAATGACTGCTTCGTTGGTTTAGTGGCTAGATTTAGGGTTACTGTTCCCAAGGTCCTGGGTTCAAACCTTAGGTCGTGCCGATAAAAACTCATTGGGTTTTTCTATCGATCTATCGTTGGAAATGTGTACACTCCCGTGCCTCAGAAAACACGTATCACTTATATAATTGTATTTAACTAACATGACTGTATTTTTTTATGTTAAAAAAGAGTAACTACTGAGTTTCTTGTCGGTTCTTCTCGGTAGAATCTACATTCCGAACCGGTGTTAGCTTTACTTTAAATAGTTTGTTATATGACGATTCAAAAGTGCTTGTAAAAGCCTACTTGAATAAAGTATATTTTCATTTGATTTGACGTAAAGCCGTTGGCCCTACGTATATATACATATATGTCCAGTGTAGTTGGCTAGTCTCCTTAAGATTGGTCACCGTGACCGGAATCGTTCAGGACGACATCATCATCGACAATTTATTTACCTACACATATTTATTGCTTAGTTTTTATATAGTTTAATATTAATTGTTATTATGTACTTTGTGGAAAATACAGCGTCGCATTATGAAGAAGAAGTGTCAACTCACCTTTATATTTTACTTACGCTTGTTTGTTTTAAGCCGAATCATGTTAATCCTTTGCCTTATTTGTATGCTCTGTCACCGCAAGGCGGGAAACCGGCCTGTCAAAGTCATTGGAGTATTCACCAGGAAGAGCCTTCCTGCGACGCTGTGTTTTCTTTCGGCACATAATATCCGTTTTATTGTTATGTAAAAAGTTTATATATAACATTTCTCATACACCTTAATTATCTTCTGAAATAATAATTATAGTATAACAATATAGTAGACATAACATTGTCTACTCTAATTCTAACTTTATATTTATGAAAATACGTTTCATTTATATTTATATTATTATATTAATATCATAACATTTTTTTTATTAATAATTTGCACATATGCGAAGCCAGTTTTATTTGTTTTAATTTAAACAGAAAATAAATAAACCAGTGCAAATATATTGTCTATTAAAATTGTGTGAGGTAACATATACCATCGTGA
The DNA here is from genome assembly GCF_037043105.1 of Vanessa tameamea. Taxonomy (NCBI): domain Eukaryota; kingdom Metazoa; phylum Arthropoda; class Insecta; order Lepidoptera; family Nymphalidae; genus Vanessa; species Vanessa tameamea. The sequence continues at coordinate 10,738,169 of NC_087321.1, forward strand.
TTTATAAACATGACTGTATTTTCTAACACTGCATTTACGAGTCTATATCATTGACTATAGAGTTTGAAATGGCATAGAAAAAAAAACATCGGTGCGTTAGCGTGACTTTGAGGGCAATTTTGTTAATTAAACTTTATGTTCTTCTATTAAATTTAGTAATCTATATAAAGACAAGGCACGTTTTATTATAAACCACCTTTCGCGCGGGATTTTAGTTTTCATAAAATGTTTATACATTATCAAGCAGAATTTCCAATTTGAATTCTTTCGTTCTTCTTTCTTCTTTCAAGACTTGCAACACAACACTCGCAAGCAATTGCATTATCCTACACAATTATAGTATTTGTTTTATAACTAACAGTTATTAAATAAGCTAAATTGAAGTTTTCAAACGAAGATACTTTAGATACTATTTTACTAATAAATAATTATTTACGTCCCTTCATCTATCAACTCGACTTCACATCTCAGTCTGAGAAATGTTACAAGCCTTATTAAGTTGATAAACTATTTTGATAATTGTAGACTTTAAATGTTATAGAATATATTAAACTCAAAATATATATAATATTAATTGCTCACATTTTAAAATTGACCTTACGTGACATTAAATTATTGGTTTTACACGGTTATATGTCTGTGAATTTGCAATATGCAGTCCTTTTTTTTTTAAATTAATACTTTTTTCAGGATCACCTTTAAACGTACATATTTTCCAGCTTTATTTCATAAATATACCGCCTGTTGCCCCTCATGCAACTTTTGTTTCAATCCAAATGTAAAATTTAGTACTTAGTATTGGTGTACAATAAATAATAAATTAATAAACATAATATACATTATTTACATACTTAAATAAACTATTGTAAATTTCTACCTTTTTAAGTTTATTATTCTTTTTTTTATGAAATAGATATGGTACACTTGATCGCTGGTCACCGCTGCCCATAGACATTGGCGTCTTAAGAAATTCAAATCATTCCTTACATCTCCAATTCTAACTAACTACTAAGAACGATAGATAGATAACTAACTATAGGGTCAAGGGACATAATAATATGTCCCTTGTGTCTGTCGTTAGGGTTATTAGGGTGGTACGTACCCAGACGAACCTGCCACCCTACCACCAAGTAAAGTTATAAAACTGATTGTTATATTATATTGTATATAAAATTTAATTTGTGCTTTGCTAATAAATCAATTTATTTTGTAATTGTATCTGGTAATTGTAGCAATTTTCGTTTATTAATCTCACGGAGGACACAATTATAACATAGTTTTGTTAGAATCTGTAAATATCAATTATATTGTGGTTAGTAATAAATTTCTATAATATTTTATTTAGTCTTCGGAATTGTGTTAACCGGTGGAAACGTTAAGAGTTGCTCATAATTTCTATTAGATAAATTGTTTTGCATCCAAACAATAAATGAACATTCTATATTCTACTTCGAAAACCATCAAAGTTTTTTTTTCTCATAATAATAAAGTTAGCAAACGTTTTGTACGTGCCTTTGGTGTATCTTTCAATTGTTTGGCAGTGTAATGTATCCGCATGTTTTTATTTCCAGATATAATAGCCTGATAGGTGATCCTATCTGGGAGCGACAATGTCTCCTTCAATGTTAAAATTTCGTACGATCCAAGTTGTTATCCGTATTTCCGTTTTCTACATTATTTGTCATTTCCCTTGCGAGGATTATCAAGGAAGATTTAATAAGCTAACTTATTTCAAAACTTTTACTAACCCGTCCCGGGATTTGGATCCAGAACCTCGTGATTGGCTGGGTAAACTATTTCACAAATGAAGTAATTGAATATAGAATTCAAGTTTTATCCAATTTGTCCCAAAAAAATCTAACTCATGGTCGATCTGTCTTATCAATAAAATTATAGTATAAGTACAGATAGCAATAAAATTATAAAATTTTATGCTGCAACCCGTTTGCGTCGATAAAATTTAAAATAAAAAAGTCGCTATTTTTGGCCAATGAAAAACAAACATTTGCCAACCGATCCATTAGCCCGTAACGCTTATGCATCGTACAACACGCCCCTCCTATTTTATCACGAGTTTATTTAAATATCTCGTAATATTTTTAAACTATTCGTTCGAAGCGCTAAAAATAAAAAAGAAATATTTATCATCATAGTTTATGGTAAAATGCTTGTTTTAAATTATAATAATCTTCACTTTAATAAGAATGAATATTTTATGGTTATTAACTTGAACTAAAGTTATTCTTTTTATTTTTCCTTATTTTAAACATGAAAATGTTTTGTTTGAAATGGGACCATATTGCCATTGTTCATAAAGTTTACATTCCTTTGATAAATTATTATTGTAATTATTATGCATATGAGCATACAAATATAAACTAATTATAAATTTCGTAGCCGCGAGCTACGAAACGTAGCTACTTTGAGAGAGTAGTGATAATTATTATAAGAATAAAAAAACAGTCGGTTAAAAATAAAATATACTAGAAACTTACGCCTCAAGGCAGGAGGGTTTCAAAATGTCATATTGATTTTAGGTTCCATATTTCAGTTTTGTTAGAAACTATACCTATACCTTATGAGTATCGTTTTTTTCACTAGTTTTATGGTGCTATTATTTTTATATATATTTTTATATACATTTAGTTGTTTCAATTTTTCCCGAGATCTTGACTGATTCACTCATACTTATGTCCAAATCATAGTAATACAAAGTATTGCTGTTTGGTCGTAATTATTTAATTAATTAGTAAATATCATCCAGAGGTAAGCTACAATTCAATGAAACGGAAATATCCAGAACGAATTTTAGTACAAATCTCAAGTACCATTTATTGATGATTATCATAATGTTCCATTGACCTTTTTTTGGCCACAGCAACCATTATAATAAAGTGCCTGTTAGATATTATAGTAGACAAAGGTATGCGTACGTACAGGAGCACTGTTTATTCCTTCACTTTTAAAAATCGTAGCGTAGACTCTCCGACACGAACGGGTAGAGTTCAGGTGAGTACCAACGTGCTCCCCGAGGTATGGGAGTGTAAAAACTGCCAATGTCCAAACTCTTGGCTGCTAGTGGGAATTTGTAAATGAAAACACTTAATAACGTTAAATTAGCTTGACTGCAGTCCAAGGTGTTGGAACCCAACACCTTGGACTGTAAACTACTACTATGGATCTGTAAAGACGACATTTTTACAGAATGCAGACACAAACCCTACCATATGCAAACATTTGTCAACGACTTACAAATTGAAACAAGTAAAGTTTTCTAGTAAAATGTCTCGAATTGGTTTTGGAGTTCTGTACAAATATTGAAAATACGTAGTATACAGGATCATACTCCGTGTTATTTTGCTTTAATGTTATCTAATTGTGTTACCGAACACGAGATTACATAGATACATATTACTTCATGCTTTGAAAATATTATTTAATAGATAAAGTTAACTTAAGCTGTATAAATTAATGTATTAGCACAAGTATCATTTATTAGTGGTTTTATTTAAAAAAAAATTAATAACAACAGTATATCAATATTTTTTTTTTCCAACTGTGCACCTGCCAACGTCAAAATATTAATAAGTTCACTCTATTGGACTACCAATACTGACACTAGTCAGCGACAGCATATTTTATAATTAATATTATTATTGTACGTATATTCGTTTTATTTAAATATACTGTTAATTATAAAACAATATTATTTTAAATTTAAACATAAAAACGCATTTATTGCGTTGTTCCAAAAAAAAATACAGACGAATTGATAACCTCCTCCTTTTCGAAGTCGGTTAACAAATGGATGTCACTGTGTATTATCTCAATATTAAAAAAAAAATAAACAACGAAAAAGTCTTAAAAAATACATAAAATTTCGAGACGAAAAATAGCCGTGCAGACAACAATAGAATGCAAACTGTACTTGTAGGCGTCAGCGGAGAGGCGGGAAGGGGAGCGAGGGGGTTAATTCAATCTCACTCGCTTAACGACTCTGACATCTCTAAGTGCACAGTTATGAAAAATATTAAATTTAATCTTTAATTGTTACGGTCTCTTGGGTGAGTATGTAACAGCCTGTAAATTTCCCAGTGGCAGATTTAGATCTCTTCTCTTTTTAAAGATAGGTCAAGAACTTGTTCTACCACGCTGATTCAATGAAGACTAGCCGACTTTCATCTGATATGCAGGTTTTCTCACAATATTTACCTTTACCGCAGAATTCAGTTCAGTGTTGCTTGTCTGGCTTTGAATTCGGAACTCCGGTTAATATTCACGTGATCGAACCACTGTTTCATCAGCTTTAAATTAAAACTAGTAATATCATTTCAAAAGTTTAATCAGATTGTGTACAATGCAATGCAAAAGTGCCTATATTTTATATTAATTACGCGTTTATTTCGAATTAAACCAATATACCGCATAGGTGAATTTAATTTTACCATAATAACTTCCTGTTAATTGGATTCATATGTATAATTAGCGACTGCATTTTCAATTAGTCCTCGTTTTGGGACGGTTATTTTGTTTTAGAAAACTAAGAAGTCAATATACTGAATGTCGCTTCTCAAACTTATAAGAGATTTTTGTATAGATTGTAACGTACAAACTATTCCAACTACGAGGGAGCATAAGCTAGCTAATAAAACATAACAATTGTTACTCGAAATAGGGTTAAATTTATTTTGTATTATACAGAAAACATTTAATATTATTCAATTGAAAAATACAAAATTTCGTTAAAGGATATTTAAAAGCACTTCTTAGATGACAAAACACCTTGGAATTAAATCGCCTCCAGGCTGTTTTAGATAGAAATAGCATTGTAAATACAATTCTTAGAAATAAAAGGTATAAAAACAAAATATCTCTCTGGGTTTCTTTTAACGGTTCTTCTCTGGTCTGAGGTGTTGCTTTACGAAGCAGTGGTAGATTTCTTTTGACAATCAATAAATAAATGTGATATTGAATAAAGATTATTTACTTTTTGTTATGCTATTGGTGGCAAACGAGCAGGAATCTCACCTGATGGAAAGAGACTACCACCGCCCATGGACATCGTATCGGTTCGGAAAAACTGCCGGCGAAAGCTGGTTCCACTGAGTAAGTGTAAGGGTAGTGCAAGGCAGAAATTGTTTTCAAAATTGCGCTGTTGCGGATTTTCGGACATTTCCTCGGAACATTCCCCGTGAAAAATGTGGTAGAAGATGCAGAGTGACATCTCAACATCTCTACGCAAAGCCAAAGGATCAAGCAGGTCTGAAAGGACGTGAACGTCCATAATTCGAGCCGCTCTGCATTGAAATACGGTCAAATGGAAGAAGCTGGTACTGGGGAGCACCCGCCCAGATGTGAGAGCAGTACTCCATGTGAGACCGAATTTGCGCCTTGATTAGTTTTAGGCGATGGGCCGACGTGAGTTAACGTGACGACGTGAGTACCGTCTAAGTAAAAGGGTGTTTTTGTAAGTATTTATAATGTAAAAAAATTACTACGGATTTTTTATACAGAGCTAACGAAATATTAAGAAAAAAGTTTATATATGCAGACGAAATCACAACGATTAATTTAGATATATAAAATCAAAAAAATACTGAAGTGGAGTAACACGTATTTCTAGCACTTGAATAGTGCTAGAAATACGTGTTACATCTTTCCCCCATATGAAGCGAGGAGGTTGTAGGGCGCACCGGTGTCTAGAATTCCTAGTTCGACTATACGTGCTATACAGGGTAAGGAAGTGTAACTCTTCGTCATATTTATGATTCCTCAATAAAAGCATTTATTGAGAATTAATTATTCTAAGGCAAAAACATCAAAAACTTTAACTAACTTAATATAAAATTTTAATAGGTAACCTACGATCTATAGAACACCCACACACATAAAAAACCGTCAAATAATAATAAAATATATTTTTTCACTAAAATGTCAATAAAAATCCTTAAATGTAAGACCGACAATTACGACTTGACTTTTCGCCAAGAATCTAATTTACGAAATTTGTTTTTCAATCGACAAGTTGTTTATGTATGAATTACTTTATGTACTCCCGTGAATCCGTTACGGGTTCTATATAACACAAAAACAAAAAATATATAAGGCATATGTCAAAAAAATTTATGACATGTCGTGCAACTGTTTATAAATTATTTTATAACTTTATAAATGAACCTTAGAAATTAATAGTAATAAGTGACATTATGAAAAATTAACTTCGATATCATTAATCAAAGAGACATACCGTTTTTATATAATGTAACTAGCTGACCCAGGGCTTAGGGGATTCCCGGCGATTCCTGTTTGTCGAGAAAATCAGCCATCGTGCCATTCTAAAATTTTATGTATTTATATTTTTCTAATAATGATGATGGCTTCTTAACCGATTTCTAGCCAACTACGCAGGACATTTATTTTTAATTATTTATTTTATTGTTAGTATATGCACAAACACAGGAGCATTGTTTATTGATTGTTGACCTAAAAGGGTTCAAGCGCAGGACCTCCAACTTCTCATGCTTTCCAGGATATGGTAGTGAACGAGAATTTTCGCCGGAAAAATCCAATATATTTTTAATAACCTGACCTAATCTCTTAAACCCAGAACCGACAAGGCTGTTCCTAATTGTAATGCATATAATACAAGTGGTAAATTATTAGACAGCAGGAATAGTTTAGAGGCTGTTGGACTGCAATGTATTAGTTCACGGACTTCTGTTAATGACGGTCAATGTGATGTGACACACACACACACACTACACAAAATAATACTAAGTATTGCTGTTTGGTGGAAGAGTATGTTATGAGTGGATAGTACCTACCTAGATCAGTTACCACCAAGCCCTAATTGCCAAGATACGATCAGGCATTTGCCCGCAATGACAGTGACCTGCGTTTACGGGATTTTTTCTTTCACTTTAGACAACAATTTTTTTGTTTTAATATAGTTTCTTAAATGTATATTTCTGAAAAATAATATTTTTTAATCAAGTTCCGGTCTTATAATACGGTTGTGCGTTTGATTCAAATGACAAGTCTTTATATAGGCGCGACAGATGTCAACAGCTCAGATGCCGTTCTGTGTTGAACACGGCACTATCGGTGCTCTGAACTGTTTATTAGGCAATTAGCCAGGTGAACGTATTTTTGTGTTTATTCTATTAATTATGTAATTTACCTTAATTATTTTAAATATACTTTGTTTAATTATAAATTGGTTTTACTTTTTTGTCACCCGAACATTTAAACATTTTTTATTGAATCGGTCATAAAGTCTTTTTGCTGAAGCCGCAAAAGTTCGAAAAAACTTACCCTCGACTTAGCATGTAAAGTGTTTGAATAAGGAAAGATCTTATTTATGTATTCGTAAATTATTCATGAATCTTTGTCAGAACTACTTGCAGCATTGCATAGAAATCGGTTTATAACTGGAAAAACTGTTCGGTTGCGATCATTTACGGAATAGCTGAAAACAAATACATTTATATAATGTTCTTAAAAAAAAAAAGTAATATGGATGCAAATAAAATCCATCATTTTGTTATATAATAAATTAAATTTGTTATTTAAGCTACATTATATCTGGTCGTAAACAATTTTATTATTCAAAAAAAAAAAAACAACAAGAAGCCAATAAAAATACAAAAGTTACCCCATAATTGCCTTTTACTTTTACTAAAACTTTCTTTGCTTACATCAAAACAACCTACAAGTATATTTAGGGTTTCGTTCATCTAAAGGAAAAAAGTGGGGCCCTTATAATGTCACTTCGTTGTTCGTCTGTCAGTCAAGATCCTTTTTCTCAGGAATGCGTAGATGTATAATATACAGCCGAGATGGCCCAGTGGTTAGAACGCGTGCATCTTAACCGATGATTTCGGGTTCAAACCCAGGCAGGCATTTATAATTCATCTCGTGCTCGACGGTGAAGGAAAACATCGTGAGGAAACCTGCATGTGTCTAATTTCAACGAAATTCTGCCACATGTGTATTCCACCAACCCGCATTGGAGCAGCGTGGTGGAATATGCTCCATACCTTCTCCTCAACGGGAGAGGAGGCCTTAGCCCAGCAGTGGGAAATTTACAGGCTGATAATGTTATGTTTATGTTATAATAAACATCTATTTATATTGTAATCAAACCTCTAAGACTATGAAATCAAATTATATTTTTATTTATGTCGCGTTTCCCATACATTCGCAAAGAGTATAAAAACCTATATGGTACTTCACTTTGACCTAGAATCAGGGAGATTTGGCGAGAAGCATTGTGCTACTAACACCTAGTTTCCGACTTAGCAAAGTAAATACGTCCTTCCTGAGACACAGTAGTCGTTTCTATAATAGGATTCCATGGTTATATTTAACTGTAACTTGGCCAATTAAAAAATTAAAAGCTTCTGTCGAAAAAACATTACTCAATACAAGATTTTATTAAAGACAAAAAATCATGGACTTAGTGTTTATTTCTAGGCAGGATACATAACAATTTAACTTTACTTCACTGACATAGTCTGTAATTAAAATGTTGGAAAAGAATAACTACTGAGTGTCTTGCCGTTTCTCTGTAGGATCTACTTGCTGAACCGTTGCTGGCTTTACATTAAATTCAATACTGTAACATGACGATTCATAAGCTTTTATGAGCTTACTTAAATAAATAATAACAAGATTTTGATCTTGTAATAAAAGTATAGGAAGATCTGACTGTAAATTTGTTGTTACATCAGCGTATCTTTCAGTATTGAGTAGTGGTACGGAACCCTCAGTCCGACTCGCACTTGCACATTTTTTTTTTGTTGTTTTTCTTTATTGTATTTCTTATTCTTAAATAAAACGTGAGCCAACGTGACCTAGCGGTGACACACGTGAATATTAACGATTGTGGTTCAAACTTGAAAAAACCTCTGAAATATAATATGTTTATTTTTTATAATTCATCTCGTGCTCGTTGTACGAAAACTTCATGAGGAAAACTGCACGTATCAGATGTAAATTAGTAGCGTGATGGAAGAAACTATAAACCTCGCTTATTTTCTGTGCTTAATTTGTGTTTTAATTCATCTCGTGCTCGGCGGTGAAGGAAAACATCGTGAGGAAACCTGCATGTGTCTAATTCCAACGAAATTTCTGCCAGATGTGTATCCACCATCCCGCATTGGAGCAGCGTGGTGGAATATGCTCCAAACCTCCTCAAATGGAGAGGAGGCTTTAGCCCAGCAGTAGGAAATTTATAGACTATAAATGATTATGTTAATGTTAATCGCTGTGGCAGATTTGTGTGTGACTTACACATGTGACAGAATTTCATTGAAATTAGTCACATGTAGGTTGCTTCACTGTGTTTTCCTGCACCCCCAAACATAATTTAAATAATTATAAATGCTACTCGTCTGGGTTTATACACATATATATTCGGTCGAGATGCACGCGTTCTAACCAATGGGCCATATCGGATTTTTTTAACCCAATCATTGCACTCCAACCCGCAATTTTAAATTGACTTTACGTAAATACTCTACGTAATAACTGGATTCTATTACGTTATTTCAAAATCAAAATCATAAATAAACTTTATTTCGATTTCGGGAAATCTAAATACTCGGTAGAGAATAACTGGCAAGAAAATGATTAATTAATTATAATTGTATAATTATTATTGTATTTCATTAATCACATACTTATTATATATTAAGGAACCTTTACACGACTAACACTAAAAAAATCCGACTATTAATACTTAAAGTAAAATATTAGAGGCGGAAGATTTTTTTAAATTAATGACTTTACGAAATAAGGAAAGATCAAAATTAAAAATAGTTACGGCACAAATTGTGTCACCGCGGAATGGTGCAAAGGAGAGGGCAAGATTGTATTTGACTGGGACGTAAAACGGATGTAACAGCCATCACAAAAATGATAGTTCAAATTTCTAAGGTTAATATTCAGTGACGGTATTTATGGACGCCTGTTTTCGTGGTAGATTTCAAATAAAATGAGAAAGATATTTTGCATCTGTACGAAAATTTCGTTAAATTAAAATCAAGCATATTTTATGATATATGAAAACAAAAAAGCACATTAAACTTCGCTTTAAACAGCTATTCGACGCAGTGTTATAGATTTACTTGCTTTTTACTTGGTGGTGAGATTTGTGTACGACCGTCATCATATATTCTACCGCCAAACAAGAATACTTGGTATTGCTGTGTTCCAGTTGGGAGGGAGACACAAGAGACACAACTTAATTTCTAAAGTTGATGGTGCATTGGCGGTGGTGGTCACTTACCATCAGATGGCCCATTAGCCAGTCCGTTTAACAAATTAATTAAAAAAAAAATAATAATAAAATTACAAATCATACCTAGTTTTAAATTAACTTACAGACCATATTTTAATAACGTAAACGGATATAATAATAATTGGCAACTTTATTATATGTCAAGAAGATTAGAGAAATAACGATTTTGCGGAATTTTTTAATCCAGATTCAGTTAATTATTCCATCAAAGTAATAAGGTTAAACTTCGTTAAGACAGTGATTATTTAGACAATGTTATCTTCGAATATCAAATCAAAGTCGTAATTCTTAATTTATAAGGATTAGCAAACCATTTTCTTTTACGATATTCACTGTTATTTATTAAGATAATTTCGTGAAATAATTAAATTTATTTGAATAGTATTATTTTGTACCGAATATTCGAAACAGTTCATAGAAGACGATCGTGAAATTTCAGAAAGTGAGACGTGACATTTTGTCAAAACAAACAGTGGATTGCAGCGCGATTTCAACCAACTTACGATGTTACGCCATTTTGATACGTATTGCATATACATTTTATAATTTATATAATCAATGTTGCATATCAATTTCTGCTATGTCACGCTCGTATTTTGTGTCGAGTTTCCAGTTACCTCTACAATTTGCAAAACGAAATACCATTAAAAATTGTTTTGATGTAGACTTTAATCATTATTTTATGTAGTAGAAAGTATTCCTTTAGTTATATTCAGCGTTACACGTATATTGTAACTTATAGAATAGCACTGCATGCAATAGAACAAATTATTGCGCCTTGACCGAGACCGAAGACTATCGCTAATGGACTGGGTACTTAAATATAATACGTAAAACTAACATAAATAAAACGATATGAAATTTAAAGTAAAAAATAAAATAAATCTTGACTGTTCTAAATATATATTTAATTAAATCGATTCGAGTTTGTCTCCAGAAAACGTAGATTTCTCGAAGTTAAGAAATTATGATAACTTTATTATAAGTTTTAATTTGTTTTACATAAACTTGACTTACCGGCCAATTTAAAGGAATTTGTTTACATTTTGATATGAATAATTTAAGAAAATAAATTTGCAAAATGTACTATTAATTATAGCTGATGATTTGTAATATTATTACTATATTAATATTAATGGCCAAGATGGCCCAGTGGTTAGAACATCTTAACCGATGATTTCGGGTTCAAACCCAGGCAAAGCACCACTGAATTTTCATCATCATCATTTGTGTTTATAATTCATCTCGTGCTCGGTGGTGAAGGAAAACATCGTGAGGAAACCTGCTTGTGTCTAATTTCAACGAAATTCTGCCATTGGAGCAGCGTGGTGAAATATGCTCCAAACCTTCTCCTCAAAGGGAAAGGAGGCCTTAGCCCAGTAGTAAGAAATTTACAGGATGCTAATGTAATGTAATTCTCATTTTGATATAAATAATTTAAGTTTTTTTTTTTTCAAAATGTACTATTAGTTAAGGCTGATGATTTGTAATATTATTAATATATTAATATATTTAATGTAAATATACTTGAATACAATTATCCTCAAAAGCTTATCTTCAAACCGCAACATAATAATTAAACTTCAATTATTCGAACGTCAATAACTATTATGATATACCAAGTATAATATTATATATCATTTAGCTACTGGTATTTTAACACAAAGCCAAGATATTTCATTAGATTTCACTGAAGGACAGAGTTTGAACTCCAATTGAGATCAAGTGAATTATTCCGTTACTAAATTTGATTCAAATCTCGTGCTGCACTTGGACACTTTACAGGAAATACTGACACTCAATAACGTTCACCGAATCAGCGTCGTACAAAGCATAAGCATAATAAAAAAGCGTCATAAAAAAATATGAATTGGCAATCTATTTTCTTGGGGAGAAATTGATTGTCAATAAAATTCGAGACCAAAAATTTTTCATGCCTTATTTTTTCTTTAAATTTAATGGTATCCCGGAGACCAATAACACCCTATATAAAAGTATACTCTATATTTTGTTATATTACAAAAAAAATAATTTCAGAAGTACTTATATGATGTAGATCTAAGGTTAAAAAAAAAACAAAAACATACATATAATCGAATTGAGAACCTCCTTTTGTGTATCCACAGGTCTTTGTCGAAGTCGTTTATTAAGCTCTCAATATTTTCCTCAACGGAAGAAACGGCCTTTGTTCAGTAGTAAAATTTTAACAGGCTATAATTTTGTTGTAAATGTTGTAATAATGTACAATACCGACGCTGTGATGATCCAATGAGCTGTGAAAGCAACTGACTACAAGACTTGAATCTCAATCGATGATCCTGAATTAAAACCCGTGGCAAGCTCCACTGAATTAATGTGCTTAATTTGTATTTATAATACTTATCCTACTCAGCGGTGAAAGAAAACATGACATGAGGAAACCTGCATGTGTCTAATTTGCATTTACCGGGCACGAGATGAATTATAAACACAAATTAAGCACATGAAAATTCAGCGGTGCTTGTCTGGGTTTGAATTCGAAATCATGAGTTACGATACACGCGTTCTAACCGCTGGGCCATCTCGGCTATAAAAATAAATAAAATAAAAATATTAAGAATTGTCAATTCACAATCAAATAAAACTTTTAACTAATGTACTGCTTATTCTTTCTGACTCTCCCTGGAGTAAAATTCTGGCTACACCAATGAAGGTATTAAAAATATTGCTATCCTCTTTCTTATGTGTGTTAAAAATGAGACAGCAAATGTTTCAATAAATACACACAGCTTTTTAAACATGTTTTCATTCAATTGAAAACGATTTGTCTTTGTTTTATTAATTTCGTTTTCCAATTTTTTTAAAACAAAAATGTGTATTACTGATTGTTCATTCCGTATTGGCGAATAATTTTATTAACTATCTAAATTAACTAACTTCAATTGTATACAAACTTATTTAATATCCAGTTTTTTTTTTAATAAGTTAAATTAAAAAGCAAATGTTAAATCATTTTATTTACAATAGAAAATTACATCAGTCCAAACCTAACTAACTGACAAGTCATCATTCTTCCGGCTATAGGCAATATTCGGCTTTATAATAAATTAAAATTTAACACAAAACGAATGGTAAATGAATTTATATATAATAGAAAAACAGTTTCAGTATCTTAACTTAAAATAAACTAAAATAAATTACTTCCGACTAGAAGCAAATCAAACTTATTTTATCATATAGTAATATAATATAGCCCAATTTGCAATTAAGCTTAAATTCTTTATTATAATTTATTTTTTATTATCTATTATTACTGCTGTTACTCGCTCTGAGTAAATAAATAAATTATGACGCGTCATATATTGCTTGTTTATGTTACTATGTCAAAAATATTCACGGAAATGTCAACAACTGTTTAAACTTTTAACTGAATCGGACGTATAGTTTCCTACTCTGCCTGCATCGGTAAACTGTTGGCTTGTTATAAAGATGCTGATATTGACACTTTTTTGTCGTGAAAGTCTTAGGAGTTATGAAATTGTACTTGCACTAAAAAACACACTTGTGAATTGCCGAAATGTATGATATAATGTAAGCCTATTATTATTGAATTATTTTAATTAACAGATTTGTATATTCGTGCTGAACAGAATGTTGCTTGAAAACATTAACTCCCGGTATTGAGTCAAATTCAATCATAGAATTATATAAATGTAATAGACACTTTTTGGTTTGAAGTTTTTATAAATAAATTAAAAAAAAAATTATAAAAAAATATATTTTGGAATTTGACATTCGATTTTAGATTTTGATTGTTAAACGAGAGTATGACGTGTCATCAACAACATATATAAGATACACACATGTTGGGTAAAAATAAAATTCATTAGATCAATATAAAGCAAGAAAAAGTTGAGCAAAATACCGGAAGGTATTCAAATACTTCTAATACCTATCTCTGGAGAGTGGCTTCTATCGAATTTTATTCAATTGAATACTAATTTTTGTAAATACAGATTAATCTTTGCTCAGAGATTGCAAATGGAAATGCAAATACCACTTGAATGTATGTAATATATATATATATGTAGCGTATTTAGGTTTATGCGTACATTGAAACGTCAATATTTGTCTATGGAATGGTTTGACGTATGACGTACTTCCTTTTTCTCTTCCCTTCTCGTGTGAGCCGCGGTAAGGTGTGTTGTGTGAGTGCGCCGCGCTTTTGAAATTAGCTTGTGTAACGGACTTATCCTTCTCCTGTAATATCACCCATCCCTTTGGCTGTGTTCTTCGAGTGTATGAAGACCAAGGGAGCGCTCCCAAGAAGAACGTATCTTCATAAGTCAGAGCCCAGTTTTGAGGTAACAACTCCCCTTTTTCCTTAACTAGAGTCCACTTTTCTCTCATGCGCGTACAATATGTATTAGAAAAATAAACACACATCATAAAAATCGAGGAATTAGTAAATATTAAATATACTATTTACTCAAAAGTTCCGTAGATTTAAAAAACTTCAGATTGTAATTTATAGCAATAAAAATCAATAGATCCGGAGACTACTTCTACATACAAACAAACAATCATATGTCTTTATAATATTAGTATAAATAGGTAATCTATATTAGAGCTGTCTTTATAAACACAATGTCATAAGGGAAATAATTATGAATTGGGTCTCACATAATGTTTAATTATTGGGTCTTAAAGAATGTTCCGTAGCTGTATAGTTTTAAAAAAAAAAGATTGACATCTCTCACTTGCTTCTGGAACGTTCTCGAATGTATTAACATACGGATTAAAAATCTTTTCTCATCTTTTTGGTGTTTGTATTTCCGACATTAATCTATCAGGTTATGGGCCCAGGATGCCGAAATTAACACGGCTATATTAATATTTCACGTAAAATACGAAATTAGAAGAAAAATTAATTATAACTTCTACGTATTCATGCGGAAAAAATGGCTGGAAATAATTCACCAATGCAAAGCATCGAGAAACTCAAAGGTATTGAAAATTATTCGACATGGAAGTTTTGTATGAAGATGATACTAATCCATGAAGACCTCTGGGACACTATCGATGGTGAGCAAAAAGAAAAAACACGTAGCGATGTAGATATGAAAAAATCGCAGAAGGCACTAGCGAGAATATGTTTGTCGGTTCAAACGAGTGCATTTCCCCACGTCAGGAACGCAAAAGATGCACGTGAGGCGTGGAACAACCTGAGCAAAGCCTATGAGGATAAAGGGCTGTGCCGAAGACTAGGTCTGTTGAGAACGTTGTTCAGTACTAAACTGTCAGAGTATAATAGCATGGAAAGCTACCTTGGCCGTCTGCAGGAACTATCTCAACAATTGCATGATATCAATTCATCTCTGGATGATGAATTCTTGGCTGTCATCATGCTCAGCGGGTTACCAAGTAATTATGATCCACTCATTATGGCACTTGAAAATTCAAATTTAAAGTTGTCGAGTGACATGGTCAAAGTTAAATTATTACAAGAATTTGACCGCAGGAATAATACTGAAGGTACCATGGCATTTGCAACAACTAGAAAAGCACCAAAATGCTATAAATGTAAGAAAACAGGACATTTAATAAAGGACTGCCCGAGGAATTTTAATAAGAAGCCAGAAAAAGACAAGAAGTCTGATAAGGATAGACCATCAAAAGCTCTGTTAACGGCACTCTCAGTTAGTATCCAGCGTGGTGTTTGGTATGTGGACAGCGGTGCATCACACCATATGTGCAATAATCGAGAACTTTTTTGTGATTTTAATGAAGAAAATACATCACAAGTAAGTGTTGCCAACGGTGATAATTTACCAACAGCTGGACAAGGTAATGTTCGTGTCAAATTGCAAGACTGTGCGAGAACCATTAGAGACGTTTACTTTGTACCTAATCTTTCAGGAAACTTACTTTCTGTTAGTTGTTTAGTAAATAAAGGTTATACAGTAACATTTAGTAACCAGAAATGTATTGTATCTGATGAGGAAGAAGTTTTGGCAACTGCCACTCTTAGGAATGGTATATATCAACTTGATACCATTGATCAGCCTTTGTGTGGGGGGGCAGGTAATAACAATTTTGCTTCTTACAGTACAGTTAACAAAGAAGTACAATCTAGTGAAATGACTGTAATGATTTCTTCATCTAGCTCAAAAGGTACAGTAGAAGAGAAGTCACAGGAAATATGGCATCGTCGACTTGGCCACTTGAATTCCAGAAGTATGGCACTGATGAATAAAGGTATGGTCACAGGTATTAAATATAATTCAAATGTTTTTAATCCTTGTGTGGCATGCATCGAAGGAAAGCAAACCCGTGCTCCCTTTCCTAAAAAGTCATACACACGAGCCACACAGTTATTAGGAATAGTACACACAGATTTATGTGGACCAATGCCAACGCAGTCTATTGGTGGTGCAAAATATTTTCTGATATTTATAGACGATTTCAGTAGGAAAACATTTGTTTATTTTTTGCATAATAAAGATGAAGTTTTTGAACACTTTAAGAATTTTAAAGTTTCTGTGGAGAATGAAACTAACCACAAAATTAAAATTCTTCGCAGTGACAATGGTGGTGAATTTGTCAATTCTAAACTACAGGCTTATCTGAAAGAATGGGGTATCAAACATCACACAACGGTTCCATATTCTCCTCAACAAAACGGTGTGGCAGAAAGAGCGAACAGGACCATTGTTGAGAAAGTCAGATGTATGCTAAGGGATGCCGGCCTGGATAACAAATTCTGGGCGGAAGCTGTAAATACCGCCGTGTATCTCAAAAACCGGACACCAACTAAGGCTCTAATTGGACAAGTACCTGAAGAAAAATGGAAGAATAAAAAGGTAGATGTTAGTCATTTACGTATTTTTGGCTGTACTGCCTATGCTGTGAAACCGATTAGAAACAAACTGGATTCGAAATCAAAGCAGCATATTTTTGTTGGGTATTGTGAGGATACTAAAGGTTATCGACTATTAGACCCTGATAGATCATATAAGTGTGTCAAAGCCAGAGATGTCATTTTCTTGGAAAATAAATTTCAGAATAATAGATTACATGATGATAATTTTGACTCTGAGTTAATTGAGTTTTCTCAAAATGATAATTCGAAGAAACCTGTGAGTGTTTTGCATGACCCAGAATCAATCCTGGATGGTGACAGGTACTCACAGCAAGACGAACGGCCTGAGCCGAGCCAGTCTGAACCATCCACCGTAAGACCACAGTTTTCTGATGACCAACCAAAAACACGGTCGACCACAATTACAGTGAATGATTCAGATAGTGAGATTGACACAACTATAGAATCAAATAGTTCTGCGGATCCTACGTACGTTCCAGGAAGCTCAACACTGGATGAGATGACATCAAGTTCATCAGAATATGAAGATCTCGATGAGGCTGAAATGTCTGTTTTGTTAGTTAAAAAATTGTGCAATGATGATGATGAACCAGAAACAGTTCAAGAAGCGTTGTCAGGAAACGAAGCAACTGAATGGACTAAAGCTATGTCAGATGAGTATAAATCGTTTAACTACAACAAATGTTGGACTTTAGTTGAGAAACCGAAAAACCAGAAACCAATTAAGTGCAAATGGGTTTTTAAAAAGAAGAGAGACCTGAATGGTAAACTTTTGAAATACAAAGCACGGCTGGTAGCAAAAGGTTATTCACAGAAGTACGGAATCGACTATGAGGAAACTTTTTCACCAGTGGTAAGACACTCAACTATTAGAACTCTACTCGCTATTGCTGCTGAATTCAACATGGACATTGATCATCTTGACGTTAAAACTGCATTTTTGAATGGAGATCTAAATGAAAATGTATTTATGGAACAACCAGATGGCTTCATTGAAAAAGGTAAGGAAGATTATGTGTATAAATTAAATAAGGCTATTTATGGCTTAAAACAAGCTTCCAAAATGTGGTACGAGAAGATAAATGAAGTATTGTTAGAGAAAATGCACTTCAAAAGGGTATCTTCAGAACCATGTGTATTTTACATGAAAACTAAAAGTGAATTGTTAATAATTGCACTTTATGTTGATGATATTTTATTGTTTTCTAGCAATTCAAGTTTAAAGGATAAAGTGAAACGTGAACTTATGAACACATTTGAAATGAAGGATCTTGGACCTGCACACCATATCCTTGGGATGAGAGTAATTAAAAGTGAGAATAAAATTACACTCGATCAAGTCGGATACATAAAAAGGATATTGGAGAAGTTCAAAATGACAGATTGCAAACCAGCTGCAACTCCACTACAAAAAGGAATCAAATTACCAAAGTGTGATCATAAAAGTGAAAATTCTCATTACAGAAATTTGCTTGGCTCTCTCATGTACATAGCAGTGTGCACCCGACCAGATATCGCTCATGCGGTGAGTATGCTCAGTCAATTCAATGAGTGTCACACTGAAACTCACTGGAAAGCTTTGAAGCGCGTTCTTCGCTATCTTAAAGGTACGCTGAACTATAGGTTAGTTTTTCAGAAGAGTGGTTTGGATGTAACTGCTCATGTAGATGCTGATTGGGGTGGGAATGAACTTGATCGTAGATCTTTCACTGGTTTTATTTTTAAGCTAGGTAATTCGTTGATTTCTTGGGAAAGTCGAAAGCAAAAGACTGTTGCTCTCTCCAGCACAGAGGCTGAATACATGGCAATCTCTGATAGTTGTAAAGAGGTACTTTTTATAAGAGGTTTTCTTCAAGAATTGTTGAATATTGAATGTAAAGTTACTTTATATAATGATAACCAATCTGCACAAAAATTAACTGCTAATTGTATGTATCATAGTAGAACTAAACACATTGATGTAAGGCATCATTTCATTAGAGAAAAAATTAAGAAAAATATTGTTAATGTTAAGTATTTGCCAACAGATTTAATGATTGCTGATTTGTTGACAAAACCTCTGACAAAAGAGAAACATGATCAATTTGTGAAAGGTTTATGTTTACATTATTATGTTTAAGCTTTGTTTGTATATTTTTTTTTGTTTGGTTGTGTTGAAATATAATTGCATTAACTTAGTGATATTGTATTTAAGTTTTATAGACATAAATAAGTAAATATATGTTGATTGTAATTCTGATAGGTAACTACTTATAGTTAGTTATTATGACATCGGTTTAAGGGGTAGTATTAGAGCTGTCTTTATAAACACAATGTCATAAGGGAAATAATTATGAATTGGGTCTCACATAATGTTTAATTATTGGGTCTTAAAGAATGTTCCGTAGCTGTATAGTTTTAAAAAAAAAAGATTGACATCTCTCACTTGCTTCTGGAACGTTCTCGAATGTATTAACATACGGATTAAAAATCTTTTCTCATCTTTTTGGTGTTTGTATTTCCGACATTAATCTATCAATCTATTCATCAGTTAGATTACGAACAAACATCAGTACTTACTATTGAGTTCCCATGAAGTAAAGATGAAAAATTTTAATGGAACCAAGCGGGAATATACCTTGCAGATGAAATCAAATCAAAATATACTTTATTCAAGAAGGCTTTTACAAACACTTTTGAATCGTCATTTAATAAACTATATTAAGTGAAGCTACCGCCGGTCCGGAATGTAGATTCTTCTGAGAAAAACCGGCAAACTCGGTAGTTACTCTTTTTCAACATTTAAAAATACAGTCATATTAGAAAAATACTATTATATATGTATAAACATAACATAATCAGCCTGTAAATTTCCCACTGCTGGGCTAAGGCCTCCTCTCCCGTTGAGGAGAAGGTATGGAGCATATTCCACCACGCTGTTCCAATGCGGGTTGGTGGAATACACATGTGGCAGAATTTCGTTGAAATTAGACACATGCAGGTTTCCTCACGATGTTTTCCTTCACCGCCGAGCACGAGATGAATTATAAACTAAGCACATGAAAATTCAGTGGTGCCTGCCTGGGTTTGAACCCGAAATCATCGGTTAAGATGCACGCGTTCTAACCACTGGGCCATCTTGGCTCCATGTATATATATGTATGTAATATAAATTAAAAAAATTTGAAATAAAAGAAAAATAAATCCAAATCGGTTTATAAATGACAGCGATCTGAGATAACACACATAGAAAAAATACAACCGAGATCTCCTTTTTTTTAGTCGGTTAAAATTAATCAAATGCTCAGACTTCATTTTGATAATGTGCAGTTCATACTCTGGACGGAATCGAATTAGTCGAATTCCCACGGGATTGAAAACACGGCTAAATGCATTTTAATACATACTCTGTACAGTCATGGCTTAAAAATGAATAAGGTTTTATTTACTGTATGTAATTATTAAGTAAGTAATTGTATGTAATTATTTTCATTTAATTAATATACATTATACATTTGATTTTATGTAAAAATTTGTTGATTATTATGATGATGTATTGGCAAACTACACACAGTTTTGGCATAGTATATATGTTACTGTAAAAGCTCGAACTAAGGTAAATCTTAAGATTTTCCAGTAAAAGATTACCGACATGAGTTGGTAAATGTAAGTATTTAATATAAAGAGACGACTTTTTCGAACTTTTACCATTCCAACCTTTTTTTTTTTTTGTTTTACGAGGAGGAAATGCATTTACTCATGCTGCCCGGTCGAAAGGGGTTACCGTCCTACCCACAAACTAAAACCTCCTCGGATTTCCGCCTCACCGCAAGGCGACAGGGCTACGGGAACGCACGTGGCTCACCACCGCGGCCCTGCCAGCGGACGTCGCATATGATGGAAAGTTCCGCTGCCAACCACACCGTGTCACGTTCAAAGCTTCCGGCCTAGATGATCGCGGCACCGTCGACCCGTACTCCGACTCCCCGGAGCCCTGGACACCGAGTGCGCCCAGGTACGCCGGGTTTACCCACTAAAAAACCAGCGGTACCCTCTCCGTCTTTCGGCGGGCGCCACGGGATCGCTTGCGCATGCTACCGTGACGCCCTGACGGTCGGCCCGCCTATGCGGGCCTCCAACACCTAGAGGGGAGTTACCATTCCAACCTAACATAACCTAACATGTAAATCCTAAGATTTACCAAGTGAAAGATGGTAAAAGTTCGAATCGCAAAGTTTTATGGACATTTACCATTCATAATCGGCTTAGGTTTTACTAGAAAATCTTAAAATTTACCGTAGTTCGAGCTTTTACAGTAACATATACATATTAAACAAGTATTTTAGGGGTTAGTCGTCAGTGGTTAGGGATAAAAAGCGAAAGTATCCTATACCCTCCCTTGCCTTGGAGGTCTAGTTTGCTTCACACCAAATTCCATCAAATTCGGTTCAGTGATTTCGTGGCTAGAAAGAAAAACAGACACGAGTTATTTCACATAGTTTTCACGTTACAGTGAGTTTTTTATTATTTTTAAAGTCGGTGTAAAATCAAAACAAAACATTCATATTAATTTAAACATACAATTGAGTGAACGGGGTTGAGTCTGTTTTTTATTTATTTATTTACTCGGTTTTTCTGCTGACTGACTCAATATACATAACTAAAAAAAAATCAATTTCATGTACACTCATATGGCTCATAACACTCAAATTCGACTCAAACCGTGCTTGCATAATTTATATATGTTATATGCCATTACACAGTTCTACATCAGACATATATTTTTGTATGACAATCGATATTATTGTAGCAATTTAAATAAGCTTTATAGTTATTTTGTCAAGCGAATGCTATTTTCGGTGAAAACATTTTACGACTTAATTACAAATTTGCAATTTGTAATTAAGAACCAAGTATAATACGTGTTACGGAACGCCACTAATGTTTTTATCCTATGTTATATTTAGTAACATAACTTACTATATCACTATAATAATAATAAACGATATATATATGACATACAGTAATAATAAAATCCTTTTTTATGTCGGTTCAAATGGAAACTGATATCGCGACATTTTATAGCGTACAATTTAAATAAATGATTAGGATTTGCATGTACGCATGTTGTGTTCCTTTTGAGAAATTTGTAATCCCATGAGACTGCTTAACTACCGGCTGTTGTCCACGACTTTATTCGCGTGGAAGTTGAATATATTTCGGAATAACTTAAAATTGTATGTTAATTTAAGACCTCTTTGTATACCATATTTAACCATAGAAACGCATAAATATTTATCTACTTATTTTAATCAGTATTCCAAAAATAAAGATTCATGTTTTTAACTTAAAAAATGTCGGACTTCCGTATAATATTTTAACTTTTATTTCACCCTCTTAAGGGTAGAATATCCAGAAGCGCTTAAATACGTATCTACTTATTTTTAATCAGTATCCCAACAATAAAGTTTCATGTTTGTAACTTGAAATATGACGGGCTTTCATACAAACTTTCAATCCCAGTTTTACTCCCTTAAGAGTAGAATTTCTAAAAGGTCTTCCTTAGTGGGTGTCTACCCAATAAAACGATACTACTTACCAAATTACATGGCCCTAACTTTAATAGTTTATGCTCTGCGCTGTTTTCCAGCGGTGCTTTCCGAGGAAAGTGTATTCATGCCACTTTTAACTTAAACACTCCGGGTTGATACTAAGAATTTTTCTTCACGAAACTACATTCAATTTTTATCAGCCCAGCCCGAATGAACCCAGAATCTCGAGATCGCTGGACTTATATTCAGCCACGAAACCAACGAGATAGTAGGTCTCTTTAATACACTAAATCAAAATAATACGAATAAAAGGCTTAATTGACTTTTGCAAAGGCCGTTAAATATTCAGATCGGATTTGTACATAACTACTCGGGCTATGCAACAACCATCTCTTAATTTATTTATGACTACGAATTCGCCCCAGCTTCCCTGCATGTAATTTATTATGTTACCCCTAAGTATTTTACAATAACGGTTGCGGGTATAATTACTATTATTATTATATTCATATACTTAATGTTGTATAAACAATTCTTTAATATATATGTAAAGTATCAACGAGTGCACACGTCATTAGCTGTGAGATGAGAAGAAGAAAAAATAAAGAAGGAGGATGAAAAAGTCTAATTGATTAATAATACACACATGAGAACAGAGTGGTTTGGTCGGGTTTGAACCCGCAATCTACGGTTAATATTTATGTGTTCTAGCCATCTCGACTACATTTGATAAATAACATAATGTAAATTTACAAAAGTCAGTTAGATGTATATTTTAATAGAATTAATATGTCTCTAAAAAAAATATTTTTAAACGACCTCAGGTACATAAAGTTTCACCTTAAAAAAAGTATCAGAGTATTTTATAACACTCTTTGACAGTTAAAGTCTGGTAATAAAATGCGGTTTGTATAAATTCTATAAACTATGTGAGCAGTGATCTGTGTTGCGATAAGCCCCCGTCACCGATCGATCAAAACCATATCGTCATCATACAAACTATTTATTTTAATCACATATCATTTCATATTAAATTTTAAACCTAACGACCGTCAATCCCAAAAATATAAGAATTGCAGTGATCTCTTTTTGGGATGAGTGCGCATTTTACATTACATTACATTAACGGCCTCAAATTTCCCACTGCTGGACTAAGGCCTCATTTTGAGGAGAAGGTTTGGAGCATATTCCACCACGCTGCTCCAATTTGGGTTGGTAGATACGCATGTGGCAGATTTTTTTTTTAATTAGACACATGCAGGTTTCCTCACGTTTTCCTTCGCCGTCGAGCACGAGATTAATTATAAACACAAATTAAGCGCATGAATATTCTGTGGTGCTTGCTCAAACTCGCAATCATCGGTTAGGATGCACGCGTTCTAACCATTGGGCAATCTCGGCTCTTTAGTCTAGAATTCACATTTGTACCATATTAATAAAAAATAGCATTTAGTCTTCGGTCGTTATAAGTATTGCGAGTTCTATTAACTCTGTTTGTTACAGAACACATTACGAAAAATTGTGAGCCATAAAATATAAAATTTTAACAAAAAAAAAAAACGAATACAAGAAAAAGAGTTTGAAAAGGGTTAAAGTACCCTCGTGGCTCCAATGGTTTTGATTGTCAATTTACATATTCATAAGCCCATTTAAAGTTAAACAAACGGATATAAGAAAACAATACTTATTACATAAATATAATTTAGCTAAAATATTAATTGTTATAATATCATAATAAAATGTTAATCTCATAATGATATTATTCAATACTAATAATGATCTTTTATGCCTTTTATGTCAATTATATTTAACTGCACCGTCATAGTAAATACGGAAATAAAAAAATATTTTTTGCAGTTTTAATTTGTTATTTAATTTTAACATTTATATATGTATATAGTATTTAGCTTAAACTTATTAAACAGAAATACAATACCATACCATACCATGTGGTTTATTTAGGTTAATAGATATATTGAACCGATAATTAATTATTACATGTGCTTAATTTGTTTATAATTCATCTCGTGCTCGGCGGTGAAGGAAAACATCGTGAGGAAACCTGCATGTGTCTATTTTCAACGAAATTCTGCCACATGTGTATTCCACCAACCCGCATTGGAGCAGCGTGGTGGAATATGCTCCATACCATCTCCTTAACGGGAGAGGAGGCCTTAGCCCAGCAGTGGGAAATTTATAGGCTGATTATGTAATTAATTATTATCCATGTATGACGCACTTCCCTTCTCGTGTGGGCCGCGGCTGCGTACATATCGTTAGTGCGCCGTGCTTTAAAATTAACTAGCGTACGAACGATTTTCCTTCTCCTATCCTATAAATAGTAAATACCCCTCCCCTGGCTCATGTTCTTCAAGTGTATGAAAACCAAGAGAGCGCACCTAAGAAGGAAAGTATCTTCGAGAGTTCGAGGTTACATCCCCCCTTTCTATTTATATGAATACAGTCCACTTCAGCGATCACGAGTACACAATAGTTGTGTTATGATTTGAAGGGTGAGTGAGCTAGTGTAACTACAGGGAAAAGGGACATAACATCTTAGTTCCCAAGGTTGGCGGCGCATTGGCAATGTAAGGAATAATTCTGGTTCAATCACCCTTTAAATTAACACCAACATATATTATTGCTTTTAGGTAGGCCTAATAGCGAGTGGGAGGTACATTCCCCATCCAACAGTACCGCACTACCCTATATGTCACCGCTTAACTGTTAAGCTGTCTCTAATATTGAATCCAGACTTACAACTAATAACATAAAATGATTACTTACTCATTAAAAAAATCCCTCGCTCGGGAATCTGAGAACAAATGTCTCGTAACGAAAATCCGTTCGTCTTGAACAGCGAGCACCATCTCACCCAGTGACAGCGTCGTATTTACCTAAAAGAAATATAAAATTGATTACTTCAATAAGAAAAGTCGTGGCCCAATGGTCAATACACGTACGTATCAACCGAAAATTGCAGGTTCAATCCAAAAACACCACCGATTTTTTATGTGCTTAATAAATCTCATGCGCAGCGGAGAAGGAGAAAACATCGTGAGGAAACCATGTGTTCAGTGAAATTCTGCCACATCTGTACCAAGCATCAGCGTAGCGGCAGGGTGGTATAATCTCCTAGTCTTCTCCTTTAAAGGAGAGCAGTTTTTTGCCCAACTATGGAGTATTTATAGGATGTTACCTTACTTTAATAGCAACGAATTATAAACGAATCGAATCGGAAATATCTGGCATTTATTTAATCTTCTATACAAGGAATAAAATTAACTTAATCCTATAAAATATATATAGAAAATCTTAAAAATTTGACAAAAGAAAATATTAAACGATGATGATGATGTCCTTCTGACCGAGTTTGTCCACGGCCAATCGCATAAGAAACTAGGCAACTACGCGGGACATATTACAGTTCACAAATGTGTACGTAAACATAAACGAACTGTCTTTTTTTTCACTTATTTATAAATGGGACATCAGTCCAACGCGACCGGAACGAGATCAGGTGCAGCACAAGCGGCTTTAGATACTTCCAAGGCGCGGAAATTCCTAATTCCAGATTTTGGGCAGCTCTCTGGGACTAATGGGAATCTCTCGACAAAAAGTTTAGTAACATTTTCGGCCCGACTAGAGTTTCGAATTCAGAACCTTGGAATCCAGATAGACCAATGGGGCATTCGAAATTAAAATATATATTAAACGCATATATAATAATTAAAGCTAGGACGAGGAATGATGCTAGTGACGTTTATGGATTTATATTCTAATATATTGCTCTTACTAAAGATTAATTGCCTTGAATACTAGCCATAAGAACTCATGTAGCGTTTTTTCTGCCGCAGTTATAAAGCAAATATTTCTATTTAAAACAAAAAAGATTTAACATACTTCGTGTAATTTACAAAAAAACGTACGATAAAAACGTTGCTAAATACGACCAAACTCTATTTGTATAATTCACTCGTACAACGCGGGTCAAAACCGCAGATGATGCGGGAATTAAACGTTATGTACACTCTAAGCCTAATATGGGTTTAAACGTGCACTATTATGTCAGAATATCCACTCAATCTAATTTATCCTGACATAAAGTAGCTGTCAGCCTTAAACTATAGCTGTGTAGATAATTCAGTTTCGAATATACATAATGGAATTTGAGATGGGAAATTAACGCCAGTTACATTAACCTATAAAACGATACGAAATTGTTCCAATTAGGCTGACCATATATTCAACTATAAGAACATGAACTTGACGGTGAGTTATAATGATTTCCTTATTTTTGTTTAGTGGCTGTTGACAGGATTAAGTGTTATCAATAAAAATACGGAATAAGGATAGCAATAAAGTTTTTTAAATAAAAATAAATGAAATATCTTTGATTTGCTGGCATTTATTGAAGAGTTCCATTGTCCGTCTCCGAAACTCATCATCGAATCTTTACGAAATTTAAATCAGGCGAACTTTCGAACAAAAAAGGATTTTACAAATCTGTCTATATATGATGGAGTTACGTCCGAACAGACAGTAATTGAAAATCTTCTCCTTTTTTGAAGTCGGGTAAAAAAAAATCGAAACATACAAGCCTGTGCAAGCCCGTCTCTGTAGCGGTACTCATTATCGTTGTGTTCCGATTAGAAGGGTGAGTAAGCCAGTATAACTACAGGCAAAAGGGATGTAACATCTTAGTTCCCAATTGACTAAGACCCGTGTCGCAGAATCAGTGTTGCCTTGTGTTATAGTTTAAATTTAAGCCGCAAGCTGCAAATCGTAGCCACTTGTATAACAATTTTAAAACCTTCTCCGAAACGCTGTACGTGTCCTTTTTTCTCGCTAGAAAAACGCAATACGCATTTACCCATAAAGTGTGGGACTCGCCGGTGCCCCTGATAATCAGCCTGTAAATTTTCCACTGCTGGGCTAAGGCCTCCTCTCCCGTTGAGGAGAAGGTATGGAGCATATTCCACCACGCTGCTCCAATGCGGGTTGGTGGAATACACATGTGTTTAAAATTAGTGGTGCCTGCCTGGGTTTGAACCCGAAATCATCGGTTAAGATGCACGCGTTTTAACCACTGGGCCATCTCGGCTCTTTCTAAACACTGGGCCATCTCGGCTCTCGGTGCCCCTGAAGCCTAGTGTATTACAGTAGCGCTCAAAAAACCATCGGTACCCTCGCCGTCTCTTCGGGATCGCTTTCGCATGCTACCGTGACGCGCGCTAAGTGTCCTTGTATAAGTTATCTATATTGGTTTAATACTTTTGTCTTTTTGGTTGGTTACGCGGAACGAAATAACAAAATGGTTTTCTTTACCCTTGTCTTAGTGATAATGTAGATGTGATTTCCGATAAAGAAACCGGTAATTGTACAACCATGTGATGCTGTCCGGTACGACAAAAATGGCTGGATATTAAAGTTGCAAGTACTGCAAAGCTGGCCGATTTGCACGTGTAAAGTTTCGTTATGTGCAAATGTAAAGTTTCGTTATGTGAAGAACCGAAATTGTTTTTTTTTTAGAGTAACGCCACCACAAGCAATAGGGTCTAGGTTTTTATAATAATAATATTTTATGATTTTTGAATTAATTAAAAAAAAAGTATTCGCTAGAAATTTTAATATGCACATAACTAATATACATAACAAACATAACACAACAATTTTTAATTATTTAGGGTAAATCTTTTGCACTGTATATATTAACAACAGGTTCCCAGAAAACGTTCAAAACTTTTCTATTGTAAGGTTCAACAAAACCGTTAAAGAAAGTCTGTGTGCAAAAGGTTATGCGAGTACTAACAGTATGTATGTACGTCAGAATTTCTGAAAAAAACGCTAATATTTTTCCGTATATACATATCCGTCTTTCAAGTACTTAGCTTATTAGACTGCAAATCCTGAGCTCTTGGGTTCGTACTCGCCTTTGCCTCTATAACATAAATTTATGCATAATATAACCCTGTGCTTTTTGTTTTGCTTAAATTTGACTACCATAGCCGAAATAATAATAATACATATATTTTTAATACCTTAAACAATTATGAATATTCATTATAAATATTAGAATACTCACAATTAAGAACAAACCTTTTTAAATACATTTAGCTTAAATTGAAACTTACATTATTTTACGAAACGTTCCTTCTAGAGAAACGGGTACAAACGAAACTAACCACAAGTAGTCTATTGTCTAGTTTAAAAAGCAATTGTTTTCGAGTGAAAACTTTTTTTTTTATATAGGATAAATTGTTTTTTAAGCCACTATTAAATTCGTCGAGAAATATAAATGAGAAAAATAATGAAAGACTAATAATTTCCAGCTGCCTACGCATCTTCCTAATGATCAGACCATTTATTCTTAACTAATGGGTCGCCCGTGAAATTTTGTTTTGGCAGGAAGGCAGGTTTTGTTTCGTTTTAATTTTATGGTAAACTGACGACGTCTGTTCGCACGTTTTAAATGTGTTTTTTTTTTTAAACAGGTATATCGCCGCTCTCTAGCCGGACAATAACTTTTTTCCGCTCTCTAAAATTATTATTATTTATTAAATCGTAACAATTTATTAAATTACAATCAAGAATCCTCTTTAATTTTCTGCACATCTACGGCTGGAGGTCTTCAAAATAAGACCATAACTGATCTTCTACGTTCAGCTCTCGTCCCATAAACACTGAGACAAAAATCGGATACGCTATTAATACAACATATATAAGATTTTTTTCACGTAGTAGAGACTTAAAGATTCTTGGTATTCTTACCCATTTAAACAACTGCGATGGTATGTCTTCGGTATGGATCTCCCGTGGTTATTACTATACAGGTAAAATAGTACCTTTGAAGCACTTAAAGGACGTCATTTCTCTATATTTTATATGCCAGAAATGATATTTAGATAACATGAAAACTAAGGTTGGAATGCTTATCCCTTAAAGAGATTACTTCCAACGTGCACATGCTTCGTAGACACGTGCAATCGTATAAATTGCAACTTATATTGCGTAACTTTTTCAAAAAGGTATATTTAAATAACTTAACTTTCGATTGAGGAAAACTTGGAAACGTTGAACATGGTTACGTTGATGTGTAATGGTATTCAATATACGTATTCTTTATTCAAATATATATATATCATATATATATATTGTATATAATGTTAGATTATAATCTATCTCACGAGATTGTTAACTGACGAAAGACTATGATAGTGATTAAACTTAGAATAAAATGTATAAATTTAGGTTATGGGCTTAGATCTTTTATAATTGAATATAAATTTAACAGTAACAGCCTGTACATATCTCACTGCTGGACTAAGGCCTCCTCTCCCTTTTGTGAGGAGAAGCTCCTAAGAGCTTATTCCACCACGCTGCTCCAATATGGGTTGGCAGAATTTCGTTGAAATAAGACACATTCAGGTTTCCTCACGATGTTTTCCTTCACCGCCGAGCATGAGATGAATCATAAACACAAATTAAGCACATGAAAATTTTCTTACGTTCTCTTCATCTCTGACCAAGCAAATATTTCTACGTATAAAATGGTATATATTAAAAAATATTAAATTCTACTAGTTTTAAATGAATACGTCTAAATGCATAACAATATTTTTAAATATAACACTTAAAAAATGTTTTCGTAAAATATTAATTTAAATAGTTCTAAATAAAAAGAATCTGAATTCAGACCCACTTTTTTAAATTAAACGAATTAAAAAAAATATTTCTGTTAAAAAGAACACTTGCGTACACGGCATTTTAATTTGATACTGAGTACTGCTGTTTGGCGGTAGAATATCTGATGAGTGGGTGGTACCTACCCAGGTGGGCTTGCACAAAGCCCTACCACCAAGTAAATACTTTAATAGATTACGTTAAGTAGATACAGTGTAAAAATATACCTTGATGTAAAATAAATAATACAATATCACAAAAACCTTTAAGATAAAAGATAAGATCAATTGAATAAATCTGAAAAATAGAACATCCATTAGTACAGATTCAGAAGACTTAATTCCAACTTATTCAACAAGTTTCCAATAATAGAAAATGAACACTTGTTGGAATCTTCAGCTTGAAATGGGATCAAGAGCTACCAACAATACTATATTGTATATGTATTTAGCATATATAAAAACGTTTTGTGTTCTACAGAATAAAACCGTGAAGTAAATCAGATTATACGTGAACCACATTTTGTAATTTCATACGAAGTAATATTCCTTATTATGATGTTTGAATTCAAATTTCAAAAATGTTACCAAAATTTTATTATATTTGTGATAATATAGAGCTAATTTTATATTTACCGCTCAGATTATAAAACAAAAGGGAAATGAAGCGCGTCGTACATTGTATTGAAGCAACAAATGCAAATATAAATTCAATAAATGCTAATTTCCGGTAGCGCAACAAGACGTCTCGTTCGTCGTCGATCGTCTTAAAATTGAAATAACGTTATTATATTTCATTGAATTCGAAAAAAAACAGCTGAAAATATATTATTCTATTGCAAGTTGAGATACAATAAAAACAATGTCACTAGATGTTTATGGCGATATTACTTTTAAATATATACACGTAATTAATACATTTCAAAGAAATTGTACGTTTACATTACATATTAAAAATTCTGAATCAGCAAAAGAATGATTAACATTTATGCATTAAATATTTACAAATAACAATTTTAAAAAAAGGTACGGCGTGGAAGAATGCTATTTTTATTTTTTGGTATATTATGTAACACTCGAGGCTCACCTGATGAAAAGACGGAACAAGACTGCAAAGGGAGTCTCGCAGGTGCATTGCCGGTCTTTAACAATTGAGTAGGCTCTTTCTTGAAGGGTGCCAAGTCGTATTGGTTCAAACTTCCGCCTGCGTAAACTAGATGTGGCCACAGAAGTGGCCACACTTGTACAAACATGTACAAGGCAAAATACATCTCCAAAATTGCGTTGTTGTGGATTTCCACAAATCGAAGTGGTGTGGTGAATGCTAGTAGCATTTCCGCATTTAATCGCAATACCGATGTTCTTGACAAAAAAATTAAACAGCTCTCCGGTTATCAATGGATGCCTTCATCGATAGGACGAGGTGTTATACTTTCAATAAAGATTTAAAAGAGAGAAACCGGTACGAAACTCAGTAGTAACATGTATTAATCGTTTACAATTAGATTCAGGCGTCAATAGCGCCATGGTTTACGGGCTTAACGATGTAAAAAGTCGCAGGATCGATCCTATTCTTTAAAAAAACTAATTTTTTTTTTAACTATTTAAAAAAAATTATGTGTAACATCAATTATTAGGAACTTTAAGTGCTTTTATTATTTATTTAATCCTATACATACCTATTATAGATATTTAAACAAAGAAAATTAAAATTTCAGCACATTCATTAGCTCTTTATAAGACTCGTGGTAATTTGGAAAAGAATACTTAATGAAGTTTTGAAGAACTTAAACCTCCGATTCGATTAACATGATAACAATTCTTTAATGTCATGTTTCTGACCAGAGGGCTACTCGCCTCTTAAGAGTTTCCTCCCTAAAAAATCTCTACAACGAAGTATTTGTTTGAGAGTAACAGTTTTTAAATTCAGTGGCAAGATTTAACTTAAAAATAACCTACCACGTCTTGTGTTAGACAAAAACGTGAAGAGTATTTACATTTGTCAAATGTACGTTTGTAAACCATAAGAATAAACGACTTTATAAATAACTTTTCTTATAATATTGTTGTACATACACAAGGAAAGTTATAAACAAAGATAAGCGAAAGTAAACAACTGTTGTTCGAAAACAATTGTTAAACCCTGATTAACTTTGTGACGAAATACAGAGCGCTCATAGGTTGACTATTGCGTTATCTGCCGCCCTCGACCAATTATAATACAGATTCGAGTAAAATTAGTTAAATTATACTAACAGCGTTTCAGAAACAGAATATGTATGTAAGTAAATAATTTAAAAAAAAATTGCTAAGACGAGCAAATCTATTTACACCAAATCTATCTTTTTACACCAAAGCGCTCAGTTACCACTTGGTGGTAAGGTTT
Organism: Vanessa tameamea; assembly: GCF_037043105.1. Lineage (NCBI taxonomy): Eukaryota > Metazoa > Arthropoda > Insecta > Lepidoptera > Nymphalidae > Vanessa > Vanessa tameamea. Next base: position 10,770,933 of record NC_087321.1, read on the forward strand.
AGGTCCGTTCAGTTACCACCCCACTCATCAGATATTCTACCACCAAACAGCAATACTTAGTATAGTTGTGTTGAAGGGTGAATGATTTAGTATACCTACAGGCACAAGAGATATAACGTCTTCGTCGGTGAATGGTTTTAAATATTTCTTACAGCACCAAAATCTATAGGCTGTGTCGATCACTTAGCGTCAGGTGGGCCATTCGACCTATATCTTATGAATATTATTAATATAATATATTATGCATGAAATATTATTAGAGCGTACTTTAAAAAATATACAACAAGCTTCTCGTAGATATTAATAACCTTAAAAACCTTTAGAAGACTTAAGTTAAATAATTCTTAACAATGATGTTAACTCTATGTTGGCTCTTGTTTGTTATACCCTGTTTCAGATGTGCCTGCTGTAACTTTATTGTAACTTAGTTCAAATGTGCTAAATTTCCCCTAAGGTTTGAATTTTTAAGTCATACTTGTTAGAATTTTCGATGGTGAAGATAAAACAAAGTCGTTTACCGCTGTTTTTACGCTTAGATCATGATCATTTAAAATTACACAACGTATTTTAATGCGGTTTTTTTTTATAGATTTATTGATTCAAGAGGAAGGTTTACATGTATAATACACGACCAATATAGTAGAGAAACTTAGATAATTTTAGAGGTTTTTGAAGTGATGTCGTAAATAAACACATTTTTTTGGCGCTTACATTGCAAACGCGGACTGAACCCTATACGAGATAGATCAAAATAATGTACTACAGAATTGTACACCTTAAAAAGGTCTTCAAAAAATGTATTCAATTAGTAGTACCTTAAAAACATTTTGCATTTTATATAGATCAATATGGCCGTTTACAGCATGTAATTTAAATGAATATTTTCGAAGATATTACAGACCTAAAACGCAGGGACATAGCGATTTGTAATGTCTAATGACTGATAAACCGTGAATATTGTAAGACATTCTGTAGTATATTTAGTATCAGCATTGCACCCGTGCGAAGCCGGGGCGGATCGCTAGTGTATAATAAATGCATTTTATAATAGAGAAAAGCTGAGTATTTCAACTTTCATAGCCGGGAAAAACAATGGTGCGAATGTTTATTTTTATGTTCGTTATTCAATCTAAATGTTTCATATAGACCCGTTTGTACATAAAAATAGAAGTCAACAAACAAACAACTTAATAAATCTTTGGCGTATCACCATCTACTCTACTGCTAAACAGTAATTGTATTATTGTATTCCGGCTTTCATCGTAAGTGAACCCATCCTGTTACAGAAAGAACAAACAATTAGAAGAGCCGAGATAGCCCAGTGGTTAGAACGCGTGCATCTTTACTGATGATTTCGGGTACAAACCCAGGCAAGCACCACTGAATTTCATGTGCTTAATTTGTGTTTATAATTCATCTCGTGCTCGGCGGTGAAGGAAAACATCGTGAGGAAACTTGCATGTGTCTAATTTCAATGAAATTCTGCCACATGTGTATTCCACCAACCCGCATTTTAGCAGCGTGATGGAATATGCTCCAAACCTTCTCCACAAAGGGAGAGGAGCCCTTAGCCCAGCAGTGGAAAATTTACAGGCTGCTAATATAAAACAATCAGATCCATAATTGCCGCTGCATAGACTTTGCAAAAACAAATGTATACTATTTGTAGTGTCAATGTGGTACCATTCAACAACTACCCATTAGATAACCTATTCTCGTATATGATAAATAAGGTTAATGTATTGGACACTAAGATTATTATATATATTATATTCATATTGAAATTAACTTAGTAAAGTTACGATTCAAATTCGCTTGTAAAAGTCTACTTGAATAAATTGATTTTGATGTTAATGCTTTTGATGCAACGTCACTACCATGAACACTTTATCTGCCCGTGGGGTCATTTGTACCTGGTAAAAAATATTAGAACAGAAAATTGCAAATGACTATTCTTTAACGACGACCTCCGTGGTCGAGTAGTGTGTACACCGATTTTTATGGGTACGCCACTCCGACGTCCCGGTTCGATTCCCGGTCGAGTCGATGTAGAAAAAGATCATTAGTTTTCTATGTCGTCTTGGGTCTGAGTGTTTGTGGTACCGTCGTTACTTCTGATTTTCCATAACACAAGTGCTTTAGCTACTTGCATTGGGATCAGAGTAATGTATGTGATGTTGTCCAATATTATTAAATTTGGCTCCAAAATATTTTAGAAGTTCTAGCCTTAACGGATGATTGCTATACGTTTACGCGTTCCTTGAATGGATCAGTTAATTAAACAATTAAAATATCAGCATTTTATTAAAAAGATAAAAAAAAACTGTATATTTGTCTTAAAATGAAATGATAATGATATACAATTTAAATATTACATAATAATAATATATATACAAAAACAGAAAACGTAAGGTTATATATTCCATAAATATATTAAATCTGACATTACTTTATACTTTAGGACTTTCTGCCTGTCTTGCTAAGTTCCACCCACTCAAAATATAAACCACCGCCAAACAACAATAGTTATTGTTTTGTTCCGGTCTGAAGAGCTAGTGACCCAATATTGGTTCTCATCTTAGTATCGAAGATTGGTGACGCATTGTCAATGTACGAGATGGTGAATATTTCTTACAATACCAAATTTTTTTTTTTAATTTTGGCTTATATTTGTGCCAAGAGGGCATAGATTATTTCGCCAATGTCACGTGCGATGGAGATGACACGATGGAGATTGATCGGTGCGGTCGAGATTACAGGCTTAATTTAATTTGAAGGCATAATAGTAGTAGACACTTTGTTAACCCATAACCTAAAACAACACAATAATAAATAATACAATATATCTATGAGCAATTTCCGTCTGGTCGCTCAAACGCAAACCTACCTACATATTTAAATAAAATAGTAGACTGTCTCGGGACGCGCCGTAGATGTGAAACATTTGGGTTAATATAGTTTACCTTTTGATTAATAAAAAATAATAGAGAAACTCTGGATTGAACTGAAAATAATTAATGAAAATTTGAATTTCGTTAATACTTTAAATGCAACATAATTCGATCTGAAGAGAGAAAATACAATACATTTATACGAGCAGTAAACATGTTAAGTATATTTTAGTCCGGTAAAAATACGCATCTTGTACAGAGCAGCCACGAAGCTCATACAATGGAGTCTTGAGTGGCGGGGTGGTAGGGGGGTTTTACTGCCAAAACTCACCAATAGATGTTTCAAATCAAAAATGTTTCTAATATATTGAATTTGCTTAATACAATTGTAATTAACAAAATTAAAACTGAAAAGAAAAATAAAATCTAATCCTCGCTTCAAAGGTAGACCGAGTTCAGTCTCGCAAAGGGGAAAAGTGAAAAATTCTGCAAGCCGATCAAAGTTAAAACGTTCATTGTCGTTTGATAACGTTACATAAGTGTGAGATCTGTTTGATTAGCCTTGCAGCAGGTCGTTAGTCTGCGCTGCACGAAATATGTATATGTATACATCACACCTTCGACATTATACAAAATGAGATTCATATCGTTAACCATGATCATTAGCTTTGCAACTAACTCATTTTACGGGTTAAAACAGTGTAATATTACAATATCTGCAGTACATTCCAACCTACATAAACGGATTGGGTAGTAGACTAAGTTCTGCGGCATTTGCAGTCGAAAAAAATAGATTATTTAGCGATGTTAATACGCTTAGTATATATATTTCTGTCACATTCACAGTTAAGTGTGTACTGGTATCACGCAGCTGTTATCCATCCGATATTGGTGCTGCAATAAGGGCTATTCACGCAATCTATAAACTAGGAGCTAAATCATCATTGAGGCATAAATTTAAAGAAATCTAGATATTAATTGTTGCTTCTCAACATACATATATTCTGTAATGTTACGTATGTACGGAAAAATATTAATACGGAACGATTCAACGGAGAAGTAAGAAAATGTGAAACTCATAGAATTGCTACACGGAACAAATACAAATGCCTTAGTACAGCCACAAGACAGCATACAATCAATATTTCTTTATTGACATTGATTAAATGTAAATAACCTAAATTTACAACAAAAAAAAGACGCGCTCGGCGAGTTTCTCTCGCCGCTTCCGCTCTCTGGGTCACAGTCAGGGTAACACCTTTTCCGAACCGGTGGTAGTATTTAATTTCACAAACAATAAGTAAGTGTAATTCTATATTGAATAAAGGATTTGATTTGATTTGAAAAAAAAACCACGAGAGCAATAAAGACAAATAAACATTATTGAATTTAAGCGTTATCATTGGTCTAGAGTTTAAATATTATATTATATCCATTATGGATTCGCTAAAAATGGCGTTTTTAACGTCGAACAAGCTATTGGAACTTTGAACGCATAATTAAAGTAGTTTAGATCAGTGGTGTATCATAAATAAAGGCATATAAATGAAGTGGTTTATATTGCACGATATGAATGAGCTCTTAGCAAATTAAAATACAAATATAAATATATAGGTTTGTTTATCTTTATTCCAGATTCGATTGGAATTTATTCTTATATTTACAATGCGAAATTAACTCTGTCTGGCTCAAGCTTGAACTCCAAGAAAGGACATAGGCTAGCTGTCTATGCCTAACACTAACACGCCTATAACGCGAGGGAAGTCGCGGGCAATAACCAGTAGGCTGACAACACTAGTTATTCCAAATATATGAAATCTCTCATCTGTGCAGATGCGAGTAGATATATGTATATATCAAAGTTCCTCACCACATCCGTCTGTATGTCTGCGGTGACCTCGGAAAATGCTGTTGGAATTTTCATTTCAACATATCCACGCGAAAACTTTGTGTGTTTAAATCATGTTTATTTATTGGAAATTATGATAACATTTAAATTTAATAAATACTCTTAAATATTGAGCCAAACAAGTCAATCATTTTTACGTCAAACAGATATTTTAACGTTTTTTTTTTATATAAGGACGCTTTTTATAGTCCTCGTAGACAACATACAGGATGATTTTGTACTACTTGGAGATCGTAAATACGACAACATTGTACGCGTTCACAAATCGGTAAAGTTATATAAAAATAAAAACACTAGGAATTGTTTCTCTTAATAAATATCAATAGAAATCACCACAACACGTGTGTATACATCTATCTACTTCAATATATCATACACAATATAGTCAATACTAAGTGTTACTGCTACTTAGCAGTGAGATGCTAGGTTATAAAGATCATTTGATTCTCCAATTGAAATATTCACAGACGTAAAATATATGAAGATTAACAGACCTGTAACTAGAGACACAAGGGACATAACATCTTAGCTCCTAAGGTCGATAGTGCATTCGCAATGTAAGGAATGCTTAATATTTATTATCCGGTTATGTCTATGAGCGGTCTCCGGCAGAGTCTTCTACTACTCGCTCACGGTGATGTTGTAGAGGACAATAGCTACCGTTAGTTCGAAAAAAAATTTAAAAAAAAATGGGTGATCATGGCCCATTTGCCCGTCATGTATGTATGTATGTATGTATGTATGTATGTATGTATGTATGTATGTATGTATGTATGTATGTATGTATGTATGTATGTATGTATGTATGTATGTATGTATGTATGTATGTATGTATGTATGTATGTATGTATGTATGTATGTATGTATGTATGTATGTATGTATGTATGTATGTATGTATGTATGTATGTATGTATGTATGTATGTATGTATGTATGTATGTATGTATGTATGTATGTATGTATGTATGTATGTATGTATGTATGTATGTATGTATGTATGTATGTATGTATGTATGTATGTATGTATGTATGTATGTATGTATGTATGTATGTATGTATGTATGTATGTATGTATGTATGTATGTATGTATGTATGTATGTATGTATGTATGTATGTATGTATGTATGTATGTATGTATGTATGTATGTATGTATGTATGTATGTATGTATGTATGTATGTATGTATGTATGTATGTATGTATGTATGTATGTATGTATGTATGTATGTATGTATGTATGTATGTATGTATGTATGTATGTATGTATGTATGTATGTATGTATGTATGTATGTATGTATGTATGTATGTATGTATGTATGTATGTATGTATGTATGTATGTATGTATGTATGTATGTATGTATGTATGTATGTATGTATGTATGTATGTATGTATGTATGTATGTATGTATGTATGTATGTATGTATGTATGTATGTATGTATGTATGTATGTATGTATGTATGTATGTATGTATGTATGTATGTATGTATGTATGTATGTATGTATGTATGTATGTATGTATGTATGTATGTATGTATGTATGTATGTATGTATGTATGTATGTATGTATGTATGTATGTATGTATGTATGTATGTATGTATGTATGTATGTATGTATGTATGTATGTATGTATGTATGTATGTATGTATGTATGTATGTATGTATGTATGTATGTATGTATGTATGTATGTATGTATGTATGTATGTATGTATGTATGTATGTATGTATGTATGTATGTATGTATGTATGTATGTATGTATGTATGTATGTATGTATGTATGTATGTATGTATGTATGTATGTATGTATGTATGTATGTATGTATGTATGTATGTATGTATGTATGTATGTATGTATGTATGTATGTATGTATGTATGTATGTATGTATGTATGTATGTATGTATGTATGTATGTATGTATGTATGTATGTATGTATGTATGTATGTATGTATGTATGTATGTATGTATGTATGTATGTATGTATGTATGTATGTATGTATGTATGTATGTATGTATGTATGTATGTATGTATGTATGTATGTATGTATGTATGTATGTATGTATGTATGTATGTATGTATGTATGTATGTATGTATGTATGTATGTATGTATGTATGTATGTATGTATGTATGTATGTATGTATGTATGTATGTATGTATGTATGTATGTATGTATGTATGTATGTATGTATGTATGTATGTATGTATGTATGTATGTATGTATGTATGTATGTATGTATGTATGTATGTATGTATGTATGTATGTATGTATGTATGTATGTATGTATGTATGTATGTATGTATGTATGTATGTATGTATGTATGTATGTATGTATGTATGTATGTATGTATGTATGTATGTATGTATGTATGTATGTATGTATGTATGTATGTATGTATGTATGTATGTATGTATGTATGTATGTATGTATGTATGTATGTATGTATGTATGTATGTATGTATGTATGTATGTATGTATGTATGTATGTATGTATGTATGTATGTATGTATGTATGTATGTATGTATGTATGTATGTATGTATGTATGTATGTATGTATGTATGTATGTATGTATGTATGTATGTATGTATGTATGTATGTATGTATGTATGTATGTATGTATGTATGTATGTATGTATGTATGTATGTATGTATGTATGTATGTATGTATGTATGTATGTATGTATGTATGTATGTATGTATGTATGTATGTATGTATGTATGTATGTATGTATGTATGTATGTATGTATGTATGTATGTATGTATGTATGTATGTATGTATGTATGTATGTATGTATGTATGTATGTATGTATGTATGTATGTATGTATGTATGTATGTATGTATGTATGTATGTATGTATGTATGTATGTATGTATGTATGTATGTATGTATGTATGTATGTATGTATGTATGTATGTATGTATGTATGTATGTATGTATGTATGTATGTATGTATGTATGTATGTATGTATGTATGTATGTATGTATGTATGTATGTATGTATGTATGTATGTATGTATGTATGTATGTATGTATGTATGTATGTATGTATGTATGTATGTATGTATGTATGTATGTATGTATGTATGTATGTATGTATGTATGTATGTATGTATGTATGTATGTATGTATGTATGTATGTATGTATGTATGTATGTATGTATGTATGTATGTATGTATGTATGTATGTATGTATGTATGTATGTATGTATGTATGTATGTATGTATGTATGTATGTATGTATGTATGTATGTATGTATGTATGTATGTATGTATGTATGTATGTATGTATGTATGTATGTATGTATGTATGTATGTATGTATGTATGTATGTATGTATGTATGTATGTATGTATGTATGTATGTATGTATGTATGTATGTATGTATGTATGTATGTATGTATGTATGTATGTATGTATGTATGTATGTATGTATGTATGTATGTATGTATGTATGTATGTATGTATGTATGTATGTATGTATGTATGTATGTATGTATGTATGTATGTATGTATGTATGTATGTATGTATGTATGTATGTATGTATGTATGTATGTATGTATGTATGTATGTATGTATGTATGTATGTATGTATGTATGTATGTATGTATGTATGTATGTATGTATGTATGTATGTATGTATGTATGTATGTATGTATGTATGTATGTATGTATGTATGTATGTATGTATGTATGTATGTATGTATGTATGTATGTATGTATGTATGTATGTATGTATGTATGTATGTATGTATGTATGTATGTATGTATGTATGTATGTATGTATGTATGTATGTATGTATGTATGTATGTATGTATGTATGTATGTATGTATGTATGTATGTATGTATGTATGTATGTATGTATGTATGTATGTATGTATGTATGTATGTATGTATGTATGTATGTATGTATGTATGTATGTATGTATGTATGTATGTATGTATGTATGTATGTATGTATGTATGTATGTATGTATGTATGTATGTATGTATGTATGTATGTATGTATGTATGTATGTATGTATGTATGTATGTATGTATGTATGTATGTATGTATGTATGTATGTATGTATGTATGTATGTATGTATGTATGTATGTATGTATGTATGTATGTATGTATGTATGTATGTATGTATGTATGTATGTATGTATGTATGTATGTATGTATGTATGTATGTATGTATGTATGTATGTATGTATGTATGTATGTATGTATGTATGTATGTATGTATGTATGTATGTATGTATGTATGTATGTATGTATGTATGTATGTATGTATGTATGTATGTATGTATGTATGTATGTATGTATGTATGTATGTATGTATGTATGTATGTATGTATGTATGTATGTATGTATGTATGTATGTATGTATGTATGTATGTATGTATGTATGTATGTATGTATGTATGTATGTATGTATGTATGTATGTATGTATGTATGTATGTATGTATGTATGTATGTATGTATGTATGTATGTATGTATGTATGTATGTATGTATGTATGTATGTATGTATGTATGTATGTATGTATGTATGTATGTATGTATGTATGTATGTATGTATGTATGTATGTATGTATGTATGTATGTATGTATGTATGTATGTATGTATGTATGTATGTATGTATGTATGTATGTATGTATGTATGTATGTATGTATGTATGTATGTATGTATGTATGTATGTATGTATGTATGTATGTATGTATGTATGTATGTATGTATGTATGTATGTATGTATGTATGTATGTATGTATGTATGTATGTATGTATGTATGTATGTATGTATGTATGTATGTATGTATGTATGTATGTATGTATGTATGTATGTATGTATGTATGTATGTATGTATGTATGTATGTATGTATGTATGTATGTATGTATGTATGTATGTATGTATGTATGTATGTATGTATGTATGTATGTATGTATGTATGTATGTATGTATGTATGTATGTATGTATGTATGTATGTATGTATGTATGTATGTATGTATGTATGTATGTATGTATGTATGTATGTATGTATGTATGTATGTATGTATGTATGTATGTATGTATGTATGTATGTATGTATGTATGTATGTATGTATGTATGTATGTATGTATGTATGTATGTATGTATGTATGTATGTATGTATGTATGTATGTATGTATGTATGTATGTATGTATGTATGTATGTATGTATGTATGTATGTATGTATGTATGTATGTATGTATGTATGTATGTATGTATGTATGTATGTATGTATGTATGTATGTATGTATGTATGTATGTATGTATGTATGTATGTATGTATGTATGTATGTATGTATGTATGTATGTATGTATGTATGTATGTATGTATGTATGTATGTATGTATGTATGTATGTATGTATGTATGTATGTATGTATGTATGTATGTATGTATGTATGTATGTATGTATGTATGTATGTATGTATGTATGTATGTATGTATGTATGTATGTATGTATGTATGTATGTATGTATGTATGTATGTATGTATGTATGTATGTATGTATGTATGTATGTATGTATGTATGTATGTATGTATGTATGTATGTATGTATGTATGTATGTATGTATGTATGTATGTATGTATGTATGTATGTATGTATGTATGTATGTATGTATGTATGTATGTATGTATGTATGTATGTATGTATGTATGTATGTATGTATGTATGTATGTATGTATGTATGTATGTATGTATGTATGTATGTATGTATGTATGTATGTATGTATGTATGTATGTATGTATGTATGTATGTATGTATGTATGTATGTATGTATGTATGTATGTATGTATGTATGTATGTATGTATGTATGTATGTATGTATGTATGTATGTATGTATGTATGTATGTATACGTTTCTTCAGAAATCTAAGCAATAAGCATGCTTTTTAGATTTAGTTTAACCTTTTGTAACTGTTATATTGGGGTATATTCGGGCACGTATCCGTCTGGTATCTTTATTAATATTATAAATATGTAAAATTTGTTTGTTTGTATGTAGGAAGTAATCTTCGGAATTAATGATCCAAATCTAAAAATTAATTCACTGGTAAAAAGATATTATGTGATTAAGAAGTACATTGAATATATTTTAAATAGAGATTGAAAGTCTACCGTTAAGAGGATTTTGGAGCTAAGCCACACTGTTCCATTTTCCATTGTAAAAGCACATTTCAGAGGGGCTGACGTGAATACGTTCTGAAACTAACGAGCCTTTTGTTGTACAAGGATAACTTACTAACCTCCAGTTTTGAAACGCTATTTAAAGTCAGATTAATTCATATGCCTCTAATCTGAATGGTCATTGGTTGATACGGCTGATGACGCATAGTTAACCAATAAGTACTCAATCAGCGTGTTACTTCGTGACAGGCTTTGGTGCAAGCCTGTCTGAGTAGGTAGCACCCGATCATGACATTTTTCTCGAAAAAAGACTACACTTTGTATCGTTATGTTAAGGTTTGAATGGTTAGTGAGCCAGTGTAACAATAAGCACAAGGTAACATCGTAGTTAAAAATATAAAATGTCTGAGGTATGTAAGTACCACTTATCATCAGGCGGTCAGGCCTCGCCGTCCACCAAACTCATATGTATATAACATATAAAAAAACAGTATAATCAGTATTACAACAATTGGACGTCAGTATTTGAAAACAAATCAAGCGCTATTTAGTATGAAGTTCGAGTGATTTATTCCAGTATTATTAACATATAACGGCTTCTAAACGTTTGAAAAATTACGTTCGAAATTTAAAAAATATCCATATGCTAATAAGGAACTAGGATAAGCCAAATAATTTCAAAAGGATTAAACGTGCAGCGCCCAGTTTTCTCTTGTTAAACTTCCGGAATTAAAACTTATATCATACTTACGACTACATATAACATGTATAACCATCATTGATCTTCATTTAATTATATTCTGATTTAAAATTTATTATGTTCCAGTGCATGATAAAGGTATCATACACCTTTGTGTTTATGATAGCCTGGTACTTCTTTGGAATACGATGCAATACCTGATTTAAAAAAAAAATACTCGAGGTCTGAAATAAATTATTGTCTTCAATTGAGAAACACTTGGCCGTTGTGTTTTATTTATATAAGCCAGTGGATCGCCCGCGAAACTTCGCGTTTATCCAATAGATATTATAGAAATTTTGATACCTATGACAGATTTTATTTTGAATTTATTTCGTTGTAAACTGCAAGTCATTCACCTACATTTGGCGGATGTCGTAGTGGTTCACGCGTTTTTCATTTGATTTTTTTTTTTAGTCTAACCGGCCAATAATTTTCGCTCACTATTCCGCTGTGTAAAATTAATTATTTGTTAAATCATAACAATTAAGTAAATTACTATCAGGAATAAATAAATAAATATTGAACAACATCACATACATTACTCTGAACCCAATGTAAGTAGCTAAAGTACTTGTGTCATGGAATATCAGAAGTAACGACGGTACCACAAACACCCAGACATAGAAAACTAATGAACTTTTTCTACATCGATTCGGCCGGGAATCGAACCCGGGACCTCGGAGTGGCGTACCCATGAAAACCGGTGTACACACTACTCGACCACGGAGGTCGACATAAGAATATAAGAATCCTCTTTATTTCTATGTGTAACCATCGTCCCAGTGATTATGGGACAAAAATCGACTTATGATATGTATTTATACAAAACATATTATGATTAAAAACCATCATTTCAACTTGCTACACCTTCAATTTTTTTGTACGGGTTGCTTAAAAAAATATACGTTTTCATTTCTCTACAGATAAAGTATCATATAGCACGATACATTTAGCGCACTTACGGAAGTTTGCGAGAAAGTAGGCAGAATACATGTCAACGTTTACTCGCTTTAATACTGCGGTGAAATTATTTTCGATTGTAAATACGGCCGCGCTAGCAACGGTAGTTCATAATAGTAGTTTCATCTCAGTTATTTAAATAAATATCTTAGTATTTAGTATAACTGCAGGCAATCTTTGATAAAAGATGATAGTGATGTTGACGCCCGAAGTAATCAAAGGGAATTACGTGATGAATAAAACAAGCTTTATTCTATATTTTGAGCTTGGATCTGGATGGATATAGAGGTAGGGGACGACCAAAGATACGATGGATGGATTGTGTGAAAGACGATATGGATAGAAAGAATGTTACTAGTGAGATGACGTCCGACAGAGAAGTATGGAAGAAGAAGACACGCTGCGCCGACCCCAAGTAAAATTGGGATAAGGGCAGGAGGATGATGATGATCAAGAACTGTTAGCAGTGCTCATTAAGCCGAGCTAATAGTAAATCGCATGAAACTCAAACTCAAACTCAAATTTCTTTATTCAATATAGAAGCATTATACTTACTTATTGATAGTCAAATTAAACACTACCACCGGTTCGGAAAAGGAAACACCCTGACCTGAGAAGAACCGGCGAAAGAAACTCAGCGGGTCTTTTTTTTGTCAATCTATTTAAGTACATATATTGAATATGATTAGAAATAGCCAGGAGGCGATCGTTCCTTTCCCAAGGTTTGATATCAATCATAGACTCAACACGAAACACGTAAATCTAAAGTTTGTTATATTTATTGCTTCTTCGATTGGAATAAACTGAAAATAATAAGAAAACCATTCCCATTAACATAACAATATATTCTAATTACAAAATAATGTAGCCAGTTCGACTTAGGACCGCCGGTAAATTGTTAAATGCTATCATATAACAAATTCAGACACAAATTGAAATTCAATTTATTTACGACTTAATATACATGCAAAGCCGCGATGGCCCAGTGGTTAGATCGCGCGCATCTTAACCGATGATTTCGGGTTCAAACCCAGGCAGGCACCACTGAATTTTCAAGTGCTTAATTTGTGTTTATATTCATCTCATGCTCGGCGGTGAAGGAAATCATCGTAAGGAAACCTGCATGTGTCTTATTTCAACGAAATTCTGCCACATGTGTATTCCACCAACCCGCATTGGAGCATTGGTGGAATATGCTCCAAACCTTCTCCTCTTCCTTTCCTCTCCTATTCTTCCAGTAGTGGGAAATTTATAGGCTGCTAATATAATAAAAATGTAATACATATTTAGTCACTATATATGTATATGACATACAAATATTAACTTAATTACTTATTTACTTTATACTTAATATTATAAATGCGAACGTAACTCTGTCCCGTTACGGTTTCTCGGCCAAACTACTAAACTAAATTTGAAATTTGGTTATTGCTATGAAGCAACCTCTAAAGAATGATATAGGCATTTTTTATGCCTATCACATGACGACGGACCCATAAAACGCGAGTAAAGCTGTGGTAGCCCATTAACTACTAAGTGAACGAATACATTATAAACATATAACATACATTTTTCATCGAAAGGCAGTATATATATACGTACATATATTTTAACAAGTATACGGTCACAAATCAAAATATACTTCATTCAAGTGGGCTTTTTGAATCGTCGTTTAACAAACTATATCAAGTGAAGCTACCACCGGTTCAGGATGCAGATTCTATCGAAAAGAACCGGCAAAAATTCAGTAGTTAATCTTTTTCAAGATTTAAAAATACAAAGTCATGTTAGTTAAATACCATTATACACCTATGTATATAATACATCCTGCCTGGTAAAAAAATAGATAACATTAAGTGCTTAAATATATATACAAATATGAATTAAAAAAAGTTACTATATAAATCTTGACCACGTGTAATGGTGGCAAGAATGCTAGCAGCATGTCCCCGTTGAATCGCAATTCCGATCCTCTGGCCTAAAAACGAACCAGCCCTCCTGTCACCAGTGGAGGCAATAAGGCGAGGTGTTATACTTTTGATGAAGCTTTTTGCACCATTACTCCAAGGGCCAAGTGTTTCGACAGCAAATGGGACAAAAAATTTATTTGACATAAGACACGAATATTTAGATCTTTTTTTTGCCTCAGCTTTTTCCGCAGCGGCACCGGCTCTTAGCATTGTTTCTCGGATATGAGACGGAGCCAACGTGTCAACGCATGTAGCGTCCCACACAAGGGCCCGTCCTCGTTCCCAGGGAACTAATGTTAATCCATCAGGTCTCTTACCATCATCACGACTGATTCCACGAGGCTCTCAGGGTAAGAGCAGGAACGTCGATGGTGGCAAGAGCCCTTTTTACATTTTACCCTTTTTTCATATTTGTGTATATATTTAAGCACTTAATGTTATCTATTTTTTTATCAGTATTTGTTAATATAAATATATCCTGCCTGGAAGTCAACGAGTATAAAACTCACACAATGAATGCTGTTATATACGGTAGCGTATATAAATTACATATATATACTTTAATTTTTTTTGCGAAACATACTGCTTCGTAAATAGGTAAAATATACATTAATAAAAATTGAAAATTTTATATAAGGCTCCACATCACTGCAAATTCGGAGGCATTCAATGGATAACTAAAGCGCTCCTTGTTATGACGTCAGGGGTTATCTATGCAATCACTTTTGAGAAGCGAAGCAATAATAGAAATTCACGTGTTTATATCACTACATAGTATGAAACAAAGTCGCTCCCCGATGTCTGTCCGTATGTATGCTTAGATCTTTGAAACTACGCAACGGATTTTGATGCAGTTTTTTTTTAATATAGTGAGAGATTCAAGAGGAAGGTTTATATGTAAAAATAAAACATAAAATACATAACATAGTATAGAAACACTGATAATTTATGAGGTTTCTAATGTGATGTCATAAATAAACACATTCTTTTGAGCTTTTATTGAATTCTACGAGATAGACCAAAATAATGTTCTACACTATTGTACGCCTATAAAAGTCTATCAGCATTGCGAAGCCGGGTTGGGTCGCTAGTTTTTATATAAAATAAGTAGTAGAACTAATGGGGAAATTGGTTCCACCGCTTGTAAACATTGGCGCTGTAAGAAATAATGACCATTCTTAACATCGTCACTGCGCTACCAAAGCAATATATACTTTTTTTTATGATGTCGGTAGGCGGACGAGCAAATGGGCAAATTCCTTACATCACCAACGCGCCACCAACCTTGGGAACTAAAATGTTACGTCTCTTGTTCCTGTAGTTACACTGGCTCACTCACCCTTCAAATCGGAACACAACAATACTGAGTACTGCTGTTTGGTGGTAGATTATCTGATAAGTGGGTCGTATGTTATGGATGTTATAGAAAAAAAACTATATCTTATAATTAAGTCGTCTTTAATTATTAATAGTACTACAGAATCGTAGGTTTTAAACATATATTTTTGTCATGAATAGGCAGACTGGCAAATTGGCCACCACATGGTAAGTGGTCACCACTGCCCATAGCCGTTTGTACTGTAAGAATTATAAATCAGTCTCCGTTATAAAAATGCGCCATTCACCTTTGGAACTAAAATGTATGACTCTTGTAGTTGCACCGGTTTATTCAATCTTAAAACCGAAGAACATCAATAATAGATTTGTATCCAAAACATTTAAGAAAAAAATTAATCTCTGTACTCTATACGTTATTAGACCATTCATCCGATTGCGATAAAACTAGTAAAAGTTGCATACGCGAAGGTTTTTGAATTCGTGGTGCCCAAAAAACAAGACAACAATTTTATAAGTTTCATAAATATAAACGTAAACCGCAACTAGTAACAATAAAATAAACGAATAACAACAAATGCTTTGAAAATGAAACAGTATGAAAACAACAATGGAATACAATTCATCTCTTTTATTGCACTCCAAATACATCAAGGAAACCAAATTACACAAATGGAAAATGAAAATTGGAAAAACGACGGTCTTTTCGCTAAAAGAATGCTCGATCTTGCTTTTATATAACATTGAATCTTGGATTATTTATATATCAAGATAGTGTTGCACTGCAAAAGAACTAAAATAAACGGACCAAAAAGTTTATTATCTATGTGTGCGTGATAGCTACGTTTGACACTCGCCATGCGTTTATTTGTGTGCGTGTACTTAGAGGCCAAGACTTTTCTTTCGCATCGATCACTAGATGAATCGCAAACACCAGAGCCGTCTCAAGCTATGCTGGGGACCTTGGGCACCCATGAATTTGGGGCCCCATTGGTAGATATTTACTACCATGTACAAATAATTTACTTATGGCCCGGCCTTAAGTATAGTTTCAAATAAACGATGCAGTAATTTTAGTTTATTCGTAGGAATCTGATTGGTTGTACAATCTTATGGCTATTTTATAGCCTTTTTTTATAAATATATTAGTTATTTCTTAAAAATATATCACTTTCGAAAATGAACATAACAGCAAACGTGTGAAAGTAGTTGTTGGTTTATCAGGGCCCTCTCAGGATGGGGGCCCCAGGTGCCCTATGGTAAAGACGGTAATGGCAAACACAAATTAAGCACATGGTAATTCAGTGGTGCTTGCCTGGTTTTGCCAGCAATCATCGGTTACGATTAACGCGTCCTAGCCACTGAGTCATTTTCGCTCATAATCGTTATAAAATTATATATAATATAATTTTCTTATACAGCATACCCAGTTCGCACAGTTCGCACAGTTTGGAGCGTTGTTGGAACTGCGCCATGCGGTTTACCGTCAGCTATATACTTTTATTTAAGTAAGTTGGTATTTAATATACTTATATAATTATATTTGAATTCATGAAGTGCAACGAACATATTACATAATATATAATTATTTAATCACTGTTAAGATTTTATATATTAAAGATATATAAATAAGAATTCAATCTTAACAATATCCTTAAAATAACTAGGAAAGCGAATTGCA
The DNA here is from genome assembly GCF_037043105.1 of Vanessa tameamea. Lineage (NCBI taxonomy): Eukaryota > Metazoa > Arthropoda > Insecta > Lepidoptera > Nymphalidae > Vanessa > Vanessa tameamea. Next base: position 10,788,579 of record NC_087321.1, read on the forward strand.
CATAAAACGTAATACGGTACTACATTTACATAAGGTGCAGTTCCAGGCGGAGTAAAGTCTGCAGGGGCATAGCCGCCCGTGTATATAAACGAATAACATACATTCTTATATATAAGAATGAATTAATTAGCATAACACTGAATCTTACATCCTTTGTTTTTGGAACGAAGTCATCTTACTCGCAGTAAATAAAGATTTTTAATTCTTGTCATTTAGTTATTCTCAAACGTTGTATATTTTTTTTTATGTTATAGGGGACAAACGAGCAGTAGGCTCACCTGATGGAAAGTGATCACGACCGCCCATAGACATCTGCAACACCGGGGGGTTGCAGGTGCGTTGCCTGCCTTTACTTTATTTTATTGTGTCTGTTACTCAATTCATAATATATGTATGGCAAAACAACTGTGTTCCAACTGGAATTTTAAGCTAAAACAACGGTGACCATTTACCATACCCATGCTTAAATATGGCACCATGTACCATAAGGACGTGAGCTGGTCAAAGTTACTCCTCGTCCATTTAAAATAACTTCTTCGTATTTAGACCCTTTTCTTCGTCTTAGTATACGACTTTAATCATTTAAAAAGTTTATGTATATATATTAGATCTGATTCAATAAACGGAATATGATACGGTCTTGACATCTTATTTAAAGAATTTTCTCTGAGAATAGTAAATAAAACAAAAGAAATACAAGCTACTTATCCACTGACAAGACCAGAAGCAATTTATGTAACTAGTGTCAATACTTCGCAAACAGCTCATAACTTTTACCTATTTTTATAAGTATAAATTTATATGGACATTAAGATTATTCACAACTGCCTCGTTGGCCTAGAAAGTAAAATGTTCTAGTAGATTGTTGCAGGTCCCGAAGTCACAGGATTGAATTCTTTTTTGTCAATTAAAATAGATAGGCAAACTGACAAATGGGTCAAAAACCTTTAAACGGGAAAGAAATAATACAAGTTGTCCTGTTTTACGTTCGAATAATGTTTGGGTAGAACTTGCACAGGTGAGCATAGAGCCCTACCACTTTTAGATTTTAGTTAAGTATATTTGTACTGATACATTAGCCATTAGCTTAAAACCCTTAGTCCTTGACCAAATCTTTTCCACTAGATTATGCCTGTGAGGGAATAGAGAGTCTCACGTTTGGGCAAACACCTTGTGCACTATGATATCTTCTGCACAGATGGCTTGTCCTTAAAATCGGCTACCGTGATGTAATTTGAGCAGACCAAGAGCATTTTTAAGTGGGATAGGTTTTTAGATTTGAAGAAATACTTATAAATAATACTGACATAAAACTCTAAAAAACATCTATCATCATAATATGTCGTATACAGCATATCGATTTCGGCCAACACAGTCATAGTCATAATAGGTATAATAGGAGACCAGGCAACTACGCATATAAAGTACAGAAGGGAATGCATAAATACAGATCCGATGTCTATTCTTTCACCCTCATAATCCGATGGAACGACAAATCTGACACGACCCGAAAAAATTCAAGCGCAGGGTCAACGGTTTTACGTGCTTTCAGAGGCACATGAGTAAACACACTACAAGCTACGGCCTTTGATTGAAACCTTTTTAACAGAAAAACCTATTAAATTATTAAAGCTCTGACCTGAGCTCGGGATCTGCGGTCTTATAGTCAACAAGACCAACAAGGCCGTCAAAATTTCAACATGACATATATATTATGAATTGAGTCCAGTTTTATTCGTTTAACCTTGTCCATGGCCGAGCCGAGATGGCCCAGTGGTTAGCACGCGTGCATCTTAACCGATGATTTCAGGTTCAAACTCAGGCAGGCACCACTGAATTTTCATGTGCTTAATTTGTGTTTATAATTCATCTCGGACTCGGCGGTAAAGAAAAATATCGTGAGGAAACCTGCATGTGTCTAATTTCAACGAAATTCTGCCACATGTGTATTCCACCAATCCGCATTGGATCAGCGTGGTGGAATATGCTCCAAACCTTCTCCTCAAAGGGAGAGGGGGCCTTAGCCCAGCAGTGGGAAATTTACAGGCTGCTAATGTAATGTAATGTAAAATGATCTCGTCCAATTTTTTTGGTCGGCGCAATGTACCAACTACCTGACAAAAATATTAGGTAAAATTTTAGGGTCGTACCCTCTTTGGAAAGGCTTTTACTGAGAGTTTGTTCGGTTGATTGATTGAGTGAGCAATTAAGGATTGCGCTCAACTTCTAATCCTCATCTGTTACTACAATGACGTGATTCGTTCTTTGAAGGAAGGAATGAAGTATATTTGTATGTATGCTGTCTGTGTTATGTGTGTTGTGCTTGTGCGTGTAAACGTTCGTAAATATTCCCTCCTTAAATCCAAAACATTTTTAAGTCAGTTTTTTGTATCTATATGTATTATATGGTATTATATGGTAATTATTTTTATATCAAATTCAAATATTTCCAATCAACATAGAAGTATTACAATTTCTTATTGATTGTCAAAATTCTATTACCGATTCGGTTTTATTTTTGTCAAAAATCTTTTTAAATGTTAATTTATAAATACATAATAAATCATAAATAGATCGTTCCTTTTTTTAATTAAATGTTATCAATACTTTGCTTTAATTAATGGTCTGGGTATTGAGAATGTTAATGATAAGTATTACCTACTCATTCAAAAATACTAAATTGACCAAAAAATATTCTTTAAAGTAAACGACTTCATTAGTTCCTTCTATAACAAAATACTTCTGTAGTGAGAAAACAATATGACTTACAAAAATCCACTTCAAAATTAATTATCTCTTAAGAACCTCATCCCGTTTGGATGGGATCTCTTTCTGGGATAAGCCAGCGTTTATAAATTTTAATTTACTCGCATAATAAGCTAGCTAACCGCTGCAACGTTGCTCAGGTAAAATGCAATTAAGATTTAATGCTGAGAAATACCGTTAGCAAAATCAGAAACAAATATTACAAGATATTTTATTCGCCGCGTTGGTTTTATGAGGTATGATTAATATTTCTTGCGGTACCAGTGTCTATTGGTAGTGATATTATTTTCGTACTTCGACAAAATATTTTATTAAAACCTTTTCCACTGTAAAAAATTGTAATTAAAATATCCAATACAGGCGCGGCCCCTTTCACTTTAGCCGCGAGGCCCCTGTAACTGCGAGGCCCCCGTCGCCACACCTAACGCCATATCTGTGCACTCGTATATATAAATGATAATACATAGCACGGCTTTAAAATGGAACGTGCATAAAACACCTCATTCTCACTTGAGAGCTATAAATTTTACAGCATAAAATAAACCTTAGAAAACCGTATTAGTAAACTGTTTTTCTTTAAAATCTTTTATTCTTTTCCACGCTCGCATTCGTACTTTCCTACATTTTCATCAGAAAGTGGGGAGGAATATGGGAGGGATGTGGTGTGTTGTGTGATTATTATACACGCGATACTGAACTTTCTAAGGGTCGCTATGTTGTGTTATGCAATAAAATTTTCAGTAGATATAAATTCATTTATTTTATATTTCTAACAAATGGAATTACCTTTATGTAAAATCTCGACACGCACCGGCTTCACGCGTATGTAATTTATGATTTAAAAAAAACGAGAAGCGCGGTAAAGTAAATACATATATTTATTTTATAACTAGTTGTCGCTCGCAGCTTTGCTCACGTTTTAGTCGTCAGGTGTTTGGCACAAAAAGTAGCATATAAAACCTTCATTCATTGAAGTTCAAACTTACTACATACCAAATTCCATCAAACAGACAGACAGACAGAGTTACTTTCACATTAATAAAGTAATGATTTATTAGTTTATATAGTATGTTATATATGAGATCAATGAAAACTATTAAAATGGTTCGAATCGTAATTCAATATGAATGATAGATTCAAATTTGGGTAATTTTAACTGTGAAGGTCACAATTTTATTGTTTAGTTAGCCGACCGCCCGTTTCGCACGTAATTTGAAATGGTACCAACCAATCTTCCAAATGATTAAATCGAATGATATAATGTAAAAGATAATTTTAATCTATATTAAATAACCAAGGTAACTACCATACTGGTGTCATGTACTTGGTGGTGTTTGTGCACGGGCTTTGTGCAAGCCCGTCTGGGTAGGTACCACCCACTCATCAGATATTCTACCCTCAAACAACTGTACTCAGTATTGATGTGTTCCGGTTTGAAGGGTGAGTGAGTGAGTGAATGAGTGTTGAGTTATTCCATAGTTATTTACAAAACAAATACAGAGCAGCACCTACATATGAAGTACTCATAGTTTAGAATTGATTCACTCGAAAATATTTGAAGTAAGATTATCGATTATTTTTTTATTACTTATGACATACAATGTTTTGTTTTTGAGGATTATTATACTATTACTGTTATTGAGATATAAACTGCATGGTAATGTCATAACAGACCTGTTAAAGAAAATATTTTAAAATAAATCGAAAAACGACAGACGGAAGAAGATCGAAATTTTCAATTCTATCGTCTAAATATTTTGTTAGAAAACATTTAGGACGTGACGTCACACTTTAAATAATCCGGATATTAAACTTTTGGAAGTTCAATCCACTCATTTATTTCATTGTGTATACACGAAGCAATATATATATTATTGATAGCTGATTTATTGATGAGCTATATCAAAGTAGCTAGCATAAATTCATACAGCCAATAAAAATATATTTGAAAACATTAATTCCACTCGGTGATAGGGTTTTGTGCAAGCCCGTTATAGTAGGTCCCACCGAGTCATTATATGTTCTACCGCCATGGAGCAATACTTGGTATTGTTGTGTTTGAAGGGTGTGTAAGCCAGTGTAACTACAGGCACAGGGGACACAAAATCTGGCTCTCAAGGTTAGTGGCGCATCGGCAAAGTAAGGAATGGTTAATTTTTTTTTTAAGAATATTAGCGATGCCCCAAATGAATTAAGAAATTACTAATATTCCTATTTACCCCCTTTTAAGCTTATCACTTGTGTTAGGAGTGCGTACGACAATGGTCCAAGGGGTCAGGATCGATTCTGCGACATTTACATCGCTTGGCGGCCCGTGACCCCTTGTACTATTGACGTTAATGATTTTATTGCATTGTCTATGGGTGGCGGTTCACCTACCTATACCATTAAATATATATATATACAAAAACCCAAGCACAATGTATTTGTTTATATAATGTATGTATAGTCGCATCGTATAAATACACTACTAGTTCCTACTCACATGTTGTGGTCTCTCACGTTCCGGTTTACGGAAACCGCAGTAAGTACTTCAAATAAACAATTAATTGAAGCAAGTCTCAAAGTAGGCCTGGATTAGAAAATACCAGTGTAACGATTCTATATTGAATAAAGATTGCCTACTACTACTTGAATATGACTTTGACTAACATACATACTACAAAACTATATTGTGTTAACTGTGTTAAGCTTCACTGATATGTTATAATAAAATATATAATTTATTCACAAATATATATATTTATAAAAAAAAATATGGATATATATTTTGATTTAAACTTCGGCTTCGTTAAAGATAATACTAAAACAATACTATGTTTCTCTATATATATCTATATAAGGTAAGCGGACGAGCAAATGGCCTTCTAGAGGCTTATCCCTGGTCCCTGGGAGATCCCCGGGCTCGAACACCAAGAAAGGCCGATAAAAGGAATTGCGTCACCGGTATCCGACAACTATCCTCTATATCACTCTGTCAATTTATTAAATTAAAATGTCTATGTAAATTAACTTAGTAGGTGATGCCCTATGTTATAAAGTTGGTAGATAAGAATGTCAAAATATCTTCTCGTTTAGTACTTCTCGTAGCGCCTTTTCTCCGTAGTCGGGTTTTGTTTTTAAAACTTTATTTTTTATTGTCTTGTTTCCAAGTAACCTAGCTTTAATGATTTATACACAAACTTAGCTTGTTTAAAATCTACGTGCTCGATCCTTTGGTACACTTCAAGAGACTCAACTCGATTGTTTAAATAAAACTCGGCCTCGACATAGCTAAGCCATTGTTCGGAATATAAAAAAATTTGATCCCTGAAAATAAAAAAGTTCCTGAGAGATCATAAAAAAACTTTATTACTAACGTTAAATCGGCACACAAAGTAACAACGACGGTCCCTATATACAATAAATATGTTATCACAACAATATTATAAGGACGTAAGTCTCATTTGTTTTTGTTAACGCAAAGATGAAGTTCCGATGGTTATGGAAATTTCATAATACTGTAGTTTTGAGACTAACATCCCTACTAATATTATAAATGCGAAAGTAACTCTGTCTGTTACTTCTCCACGCTTAAACCGCTGAACCGATTTAGATGGAATTTGGTGAGTCGATTGAATAAGTTTCGAAGACGGTCATAGACTTTTCTTTATTTCACCCCTCTAGGGGGTAAAATTGAGGTGAAGATCTGTGTGTAATAAAGTTTTATAAATTTTGAGATCATAGAAATTAACATCCTCAAAGTATCCCACGTCTGAGCCTTGACCTCCTTTTTTAAGGCTACTCTTATTTTAGAAAAACAATGAGAATTTCACGCAAAGTAAAAATTATAACCGATGAAATTGTTAACAAAATCCGATTCAACTTCTACGTGGATAAAGTCGAGGATAAGAGCTAGTAGTTCGCCGATTAATCTCAGGTCAGGGCATTTTATTTTCCGAACCGGTGGTAGTGTTTAATTTAACGATCAATAAGTAAATGTAAAGCTTTTATATCGAATAAAGGAATTTGAGTTTTAGTACCTTGGCTTAGCCCTAGCCTAGTAACTAGCCCTTCCGTCACCAGTGGAGGTAGTTCCTCCACTGGTGACGGAAGGGCTTCATTCAGAGGATCGAAATTGCGATTCAACAGGGAAATGCTGCTAGCATTCTTGCCACCATTTCACACTGTCGTGATTTGTAAAGTAACTATTTTTAATTCTTATTTGTAAATAGTTAAACCCTGAGTGTTAATAAAAACTAAATTGCTTGTGGCATAAAGGAGACTAGCTGTGCCCGCGACTTCGTGCGCGTTTGAATTTAACAAAAAAAAAATATTGCAACTTATTACATCACCATTTTCACTGACATATCTGTCAGTGAAAATCTCGTCAAAATCGGTCGAGCCGTTCCAAAGATTAGCTGGTAAAAACAGACAGACCGACAAAAATTGAATAAAATGTTAAATTGGTATATGTACCATTGTACCGTGTATACATACATATACGTTTAGTAAATAGCGATTATTTTAATAATACAAACAGACACTCCAATTTTATAATATATAGAAGATGGGCGATAACGACTATATTCCATCAGCAGAGCCAATGCGTTTGGCCTTTTTATATAAAAACACTTTCAAGAAACCTATAAAATCGTACTACGAGTACCTACAAACGTAAACCTTTCACTGAATTATATTTCAGTATTTCAAACAATAACAGTTCTTAATTACATGTAAAATAAAACATAATATTCATCTTTGCAGTTTGCACATTAACGCTGGCCGAATGAAATTCCTCCCTGGCATAAATCCGCCTTTGTATATTTTAATTTACTTTAATATTAAATGCCTTGTAATATTATTGCAGTATAAATATGATTTTTTCAGTTTAATTAAGAAAACATTTCAACTGTAATGAACATTCTGTTTTCGGGCGAATTAGACGACTTGGAAAGATTGTTAGGTGTTAGGGTTTTGACCAAGCCCGTTTGGGTAGGTATCATCTATCAGATATTACCGCCAAACAGCAATACTTAGTCGATACAACGATTTGTGTGACGGTTTGAAGGGTGAATAAGTAAGTGTTATTACGGCCACGAGAGACATAACATAACGTCTTGGTTCCCAAGGTTCGTGACGCATCGGTGATATAAGAAATGGTTAATATTTCTCATAGACGGCCCATTTGCTCGCCTGTTTACTTACAACTATTAAAAAAAATTCTAAACGATTTCGTGGGAAATTTTCTTGGATCCTGTATCTGTTTATTTGAATAAAATATTTGTGTTCGATTTTCTCGAAAACATTTCAGTGATTTCAAACGAAAACAATGGGTTTTTATAGTACAGTAGATTTTCTAACATTATCTGTTTATATTAATACGTTAACAGTCGAAGCAAAATTTAAATATTAATTTCCAAGTAGTCTTAGAAGTCGAATATGAGTAATGAAAGGGTTATATTACTGAGTAACTGAGCACTTAACCGATAGAGTCCTTTAAGAATTCCAACATGGTGCTCTGTAGTTGTGGGATACAGTCATTTAAGGCAGAATTTCATCCAACACAAACGCGTTACCTCACGACTATTTTCTTCACCACCAATTTCATTTCAATTAAATAAACACAAAATCATATAAATTTTAAGGATTTGTAATTGCGATCTTCGTTCAACGAGTTCTATTTTCAAATATTTAAAAAGAACTCATAGCTGAAGTTTAATTATGACGAGCTAAGCTGAATAGCAGAGGGTAATATTTTCAAGTTCGCATGAGAAGTTACTTTATAATAAAATAAGGTTTTACTTGTCTCAGCTCTAAACAAAAGCATTAATTTTGCTATCCAGTCCGTCATTTCAATTTTCCCAAGCTATTTCCAACAGGAGATTAGAAAACTAAATTATTAACTTTGTAAGTTAATAAGTAACTGCGGAACAATTCTCGTATAATATGTGGTATGAGTACAAAGAACCGTAAGTTTATCGTCTTCTATGAAACTTATTTCATATTAAATAATAACTCCATTTTTATAAAATTGTTTATTATAATTTGAACTGCCTCTTTGGTCTAATAGCTAATAGATATCGTACATGTCCTGAGTTTAATCCCCAAGGAACGCCAAATGAAGATTAGGTTTTCTGTCAAGGAGTGAGAAAAAAAAGCGTGGACGTGTAATTACGTCCTCACTCGCGCAACATATGTGTCCGAAATTCGATATGAGATTTACATTATAATCTAAACCCGTAAATAGACGATACAAAGGAACTAGTAATAAACTACTTGAATAAAGTAAGTTTTGCTTTGATTACTATACTAATATTATGATGATTATGATCTATACTAATATTATACTCGTACATGCGAAAATAACTCAGTCTGTTACGCTTTTACGGCTTAACCGAATTTGCTGAAATTTGTTTTAAGCAAACTTGAACACTAAATAATTCCATAGACATACTTTTATCTAATACCTACATCACGATCCCCTGATTCAAGGACGAAAATTTATTAATTAATATTATTATCCAAATCAAGATCCGGTGGAATTGTGTCAAGAATGCTACAATATTATTTGCGTTCAATCCCCGTTTCGATTCTCTGAGAGAATTGCAACAGCGTTGATTCATTTTCCTGTCACCAATGGGGTCAATAAGACGGTATAATGTATTGTTATGTTTACCCTTAAGTGTTTTTATACAATTAATCAAAGTTCAACTCTTTAGACTGCAGGTACAAATATATAATTTGTAACTGTTTGGTTACTCCATAGCTTGGCGGTAAATCTTTGTGCAGTCTAAGTAGGTACCACTCACATATCACGAATTCTATCACCAAACACCAATAGTTAGTATTATTGTTTTCCGTTTTGAAGCGTATTTACGCCAACGTAACTACACAAGAAATATAACATCTTAGTTCCAAAATTTGGTGACGCATTGCCAATGTAAAGGTTGATTAATATTTGTTACTCTGCCCACGTCCATGGATGGTGATGGCCTCTTATCAAGAAGTGGTCCATATGCAAAGCTGATTCAAAAAAATTTAACTAGATTCTATTAATCAGACAAAGACGTTGTGAAATTCGACCGATGTCTTACAGAAGTTGTATCCATCTCAGTTGGTCGCGTTGTTCTGTTCTCTAATTTTGTACCTGAAAACTTATCTTTTACTGCAGCAACTTAGCAGTATTATTTTCACACTCATTCATTAAATTATTTCCCTGTTTCCAACTACTTCGTACTACAAGAAGATAAATATACAAATGAATGAGATTGTAGTCTCTTCCAGTAAATCGTGTACAGATAGAAATTAAATTATGTAACGGATTTCAAGATTCTAATTCATGGATGATTAATTCCATATTTAAAAAAAGTAAAACTTTTTAAATCGGGCATATTAAAAGTCAATGCTTCACGCGAGTTGATTCATACTACTATAATGTTACTTTCATCTCAAGTAAATATAACGTCAATTTCTAAATTCGGGTTCTAACCTGTTCGAAATTTGAAATTTGAATTCTGCCAATAAAGAAAATAAAATGATCCAGCTAATGGTAGTTGGATATCGTAGAATTCGACAATATTAACTATTCCTTACAGAGCCCATGCTGTTCCAACTAAGCGACCTAAGATTTTCCTTTGCGTTTGAAATAAAAAAAAAATAAAGCTCATGTCAAAAACAACATTGAACTATAAGGCATATTACTCAATACAAGATTATATTAAAGATAAAAAAGCGTGGACTTTATATTTATTAATTTCTAGGCAGGATATAATAAACTTTTCTAACATACTATGAAATTAAAATGATGGAAAAATTTAACTACTGACTTTCTTCCCGATTCTTCTCGGTAGAATCTACTTTCCGAACAAGTGGTAAACGTCCATTTAATTCAACGCTGTAACATAACGATTCAAATACTTTTATGAGCCTACTTGAATAAAGAATATTTTGATTTTGATTTGAAACCTGAATCTCAGTGTATTATATCCAGATATATTTTGAGAAATTTAACTCTAAAACGTAAGACGCAAAATGCCCACACACTGTCAATAATTAGACAGTGGTAGAGTTTGTTTGTACGTCACTTGGCGCCGCTTCGCTTTCCAATTGTCACAACCGGTGTTTACGTGCGTAAATAAGTTGGAAACTTCGCTGCGTTAAATAACAGTGTACAAACGTAACAAATCTCAGAGTAGCGCGGACAAATATTTTCTTGGCATACATTCAATATGACTTGACTTTTTCAAGGTCATATTAAAAAAAAAAAACATTCTAAAAATCTAAATATACTTTAGTTAATTAGGCTTTTGAAAGCACTGTTGAATCGTTATTTTACAAACTATATTAAGTGAAGCTACCACCGATTTGGAATGTAGATTCTACCGAGAAGAACCGACAAGAAACTCTAACGTTACTCTTTTTCAACATTTAAAATACAAAGTTATATTAGACAAATACAATTATATCTATTTATAATATATCCTGTCTGGAAGAAGCCAAGTATTAACTCCACGCTTTTTTATCATCTATATAATCTAGTATTGAATAATATGCTTTTTATACCAATGTATTTCTTACAAATGATTTGAATTTATTAATCGGCAAAGTTAAAAATATCTGCAGAAATTTATTATAGAAACGGATACCTTGTTCCAAGAAGGATTTATTGACTCTGCGGAGTCGGAAACTTGGAGTTATAAGCTTATCCTTACGTCTCGTACATACACAATGATTATCACTGATTCTATCAAAGTGATCAATGCTACTGTGAAAATACATAATACTGTTGTAAATATATTGTGACGCAACAGTGAGTATCCCTACTTTGTTAAAATCATCCCGAGTCTCTAGCTCCAAGAATATAAATAGACTGTACTAGTCTTTTGTAAAATAAAAACAGATTCAATATCTGCAGCGTTACCCCAAACTAATATACCATATGAAATAATACTATGAGAATAAGCAAAATATAATCGACGAGCGGTGCCCTCAGAACAGAACATAAAAATATTGTTTTAGATTTAAAAAAACCAGTCTAATTCCCATCAAAAATGTTGTATTGTTGTAACGAATAACCTATACCTTCAAAATATTGTTATTTGAGAAATTTCGATCGATCAAGTTCGTGACGGATCGCTATTTATCTAAAAGTGCTGCTTATTTCTGATGTTAACTATTTATAATATTAACGAGCACGCAACAAGACGATTACCTCATTTGTTCTAAAAAAAACGGTTATTTTGAAAAAAAAAAGATGTTTCTAGAATTGTTATTTTGTTTTGTTAAGTTAAAGAATGGATTTATATGCGCTGTTAATTTTATTTGCAACCACATTTTTTTTTTTAAATATTTTAGTCGTATTTTTGTTTATTATAGAACTTTATTGTTGCACATTTGAGGAAAAATATGAAAATATCTAATTCATCTATTTTTAGTGAAATTATTTGTGATTTTTTTTTTAAATTAATGTTTGATAAATTTTATAATTTGTAATTAAAAATAACACTTATTAATGTTATTTGATGTGAATTCTCGATTATACATTAATTCGTAACGAATAAAAGAAGAGAATTCTTATTATGTTCATTAAAGAACATTTTCTTCTATTAAAATATATTGATAGGCAGACAAACAAATCCCTGGTGGTACAGTATGTACAAGTCATTCAGTGCCATTGTATGTGTTGGTATTAACTCCCTCGCAACATCATTGCGCCTTCAACCGTAGGGCTTTAACGGATAACGTTATTCTGTAATTATACTCTGTCACTCAACCTTAAGACTAGAACAAAGCAAAGCTGTTTATAGATATGGACATTGAATAAATATTGGGCACTGTGTAGTTACGATAAGGATAAAATTCTGGTAGAAAACAAACCACCTTCTAACTTCCCTTGTGAATTGTGAATTCTCATTTATCTCTCCGTGGTCGAGTAGAAAAAGTTCATTAGTTTTCTATATTGTCTTGGGTCTGGATGTTTGTGGTACCGTCGTTACTTCTGATTTTCCATAACACAAGTGCTTTAGCTACTTACATTGGGGTCAGAGTAATGTATGTGATGTTGTCCAATATTTATTATTTATTTATTATTATTTATACTTTATTGTAAAAATAACTGATGTTCGCTAAATAACGTGCTTGACCGTCTACATGGTAATCATACATCATTACTCGTGACGTACATACGAAATTGAATGCGATTATTGCGAACGTGAATGACATTTGACATTTTATGGCTCCTTAACATGTCCTTGTATGTCTTACAAAAAAAAAAATGTTTAAATAAGGTATAAAAGTTAACTTAGAAGACTTATGTACCTAAGAATATACAAATCTAAATGAAAACTATTGTAAAAATCACGACCGCGTGGAAAACTTGGAGTAAATGCTAGAACCATTTTTTTTATAAAATAGGTAGATGGACGGACAAATGGTCCACTTAGTAAGTCACCACCGCACATAGACATTGACGCCGTAAGAAATGTTTAACTAACATCCCCGTTGCGCCATCAACCTAGTTACACTGGCTCACTCAGCATTTAAACCGGAACACAAGAATAGAAAGTATTACTGCTTAGCTAATATAATATATGGTGAGTGGGTGATACCAAATCAGACAGGCTTGCTCTAAGCCCTACCACCAAGTGGACCATGATTGCGATCCTGTGGGCGAAATAAAATAAAAAACCAATATTTATAATCAATAAAAAACAAATGCTCGTGAAAACTAGATTTTATTTTAAATATAAATTATTACTCGAAGCTAGCTTTAGAATTATTTATATAAAACGAACAAATGTTTATGATTTAATCCGTTAGTTCTCTATGGAATTCTAGAAGAAAATTATAAGGTTATTCTTCCATGTATTCAGTCACTATAGAACTGCTCAGGACTTATTACAGTGCCCAAAACTGTGCACAAACTTAGGTACTATCTATATTCCTCACTCTCATAATCCAATGAAGGGAAGGGAAGAGAAATCCAGGGGAAAATTCAACACGCTCGGAAATAGTTCACGTGTGTGACTAACAGCTTTAAATACTTTCCGAGGTACAGCAGTGTATACAATTCCAAGTCTCTGAATTCGGACTGCTACCTAGATTTTTTTTCACAGATTAACCCAAACCTTTTTGTTCGTCTAACCTGTGTTTTACCCTCGAACTCGAAAGCTGCGGCGTTTTACGTTATTAACCTGTCCAACGAGCCTGTGTTGAGTTTAATATGTTTCCAAGAACTACCTAAGTGATTTAAGACAATAATAAAAAATTGGTTTAGTATCCCATTAGGATAACAATAAACTCAGTTTTATATAGATAAAAGTATTTTATTTATTATAAATTTAGTTACCAGAGAGATCAGTGCTTTCCGACGGATTGGAGTTTAAATCTTATGAGCTTCGAAACCCCGGGTTACTACAGAGTAATTCTCTACAAAAAAGCCTGTACTGCCACTGGTATGTGCCATTAAACTGGAACATATTCAAGTTATTCGAAAATATATCTACTTATATTAATTTTATTTCAAGCCACATCAATGATACGGTCAAGAAGTTCTACTAATCTAATACGAAAAGCTACGTGATCCAATATTCCTATTTACAGAACTCAAATGTTGAATCTAAAAGTCCCGTATTGACCTTGGAATCTTATTAAAGATTCTACCTTTTTAGGGTTCCATACCCAAAGGTAAAACGGACCCGATTACTAAGACTCCGCTTTCCGTCCGTCTATCCGTCTGTCTCCAGGCTGTATCTAATGAACCGTGATAGTTAGACACTTGAAATTTTCACAGAGTGATTCTGTTGCCGCTATTACACTAAAAAACAGAATAAAATAAGCATTTAAGGGGATTCCGATACAACAGACATGATTTTTTTAGCGGTTTTATAGATAATGGTACGGAACCCTTCGTGCGTGAGTCCGACTCGCTCTTGTTTCAACTGCTAGGCTATGTAAATGTATAACAAAATGTAATACATCTATCTTAGCTGTCTCCGAATGTCTCGTAAGGGTAAAGTTCATACAAAATAATTTAAAAATACGCTATAAAATTATAATATTATAAAATAAACCTATGTTGAAAAATTCAGCTTTTATTTAATTTGGTATGCGTGGGACAAATCTCGGAACGGAATTTAAAACAGCATACCCATATTTTTGGTGTTAAATATTTATGATGAACATATTTTATTTTTGAACGATAAACTTTAATTTAAAACAAACTCGTATATAACGCTTTATGTAACCATTCCTTAGAATTTAGAAGTGTACGTTCCAATACATTATCAAGGCCAAGGAATGATTTCATGAACGTGATACAGCTTTTGTTTAAATCTATATAACGTGCCGAGATGGCCCAGTGGTTAGAACGCGTGCATCTTAACCGATGATTTCGGGTTCAAACCCAGGCAGGCACCACTGAATTTTCATGCGCTTAATTTGTGTTTATAATTCATCTCGTGCTCGGCGGTGAAGGAAAACATCGTGAGGAAACCTGCATGTGTCTAATTTCAACGAAATTCTGCCACATGTGTATAGCACCAACCCGCATTGGAGCAGCGTGGTGGAATATGCTCCATACCTTCTCCTCAACGGGAGAGGAGGCCTTAGCCCAGCAGTGGGAAATTTACAGGCTGATTATGTTATGTTATTATGTTAAATCTATATTAGGTAGTCAAACTGGTACCTTATGGTGGTCACCACAGGTCATATTGCATGAAATATTAACCATGGCTCACAGTATCGGAACACAACAGTATTAACATAAAAAAATGAAGTAATTTTGTTCGGCAGAATATGTGATAAGTACCCTACCATCAGTAATTCGTACGGTGAATAAAACCGGGCAAATACGTTTCGGACTCGCGCACTGAGAATTTGGTACCACCAGACATATAGAAAAATAGACGCTGATGTAAGATGTTACCTTTGCCAATGTATGAAAGATGCGACTTATACGATCATATATTTTGATTGCGTAGACTAGAGGTTTAAATTTTTACATTTCCAGGGGACCACAGACTTCAGTATTGGGTATTAATTTTAATTTTATACCGCTACGAGTCCCTGAGAAAAATGGCCTTGATGGACAAGTAGATTTTTCATGATTCGTGATAACGAAGTGATCTTATAGAAGGGTATATATAAGGATTCCTTTTTTCCTTTAAGCAAACGTTTCACGGAATCCTAAAAAACTACAAAAGCACTCGGGGTCGTAGTACTACTTTTATCGACCGAGATTTAGTGATTGGAGGAGTTGAGATTGCACCTGTGCTTGCACACACAGTTGTTACTACAATATATCCTGTGCAATTGGCTAATTAGCTAGGCTCCATTGAAATTTGCCATCGTGACTGATATCATCATCGCCAAGTTAAGTTAAGAGGATAAGACAGTTATCTTAAATGACAATTCTCTTCAGGCTATGAACCAAGATGACAGAAAACAGCTCCAGTCGTATGTCACCAATAACTATGATACACGTTCCATCGATTTACATAAATTAACACCCTTAAATTTCCCACTGCTGGGCTGGGCAGCGGGGTGCTCCAACTTAAGCACAAGAAAATTCAGTGGTGCTTGGCTGGGTTTGAACCCGCAATCATCGGTTAAGACGCACGCGTTCTAACCATTGGGCCATCTCTGCTCCAGCCATCGATTGCCATCGGCAAATTGAATGTATCCAAAATTAGAAATGGCTTTAGTAAGATAACTTTTTATTCTATTTAATCGTCATATAGTATAAACTATTCTATTGTGAAATAAATCAAATGAAAATATTCTTTACTAATTAAATTTTAAGCACATTATATTAATTAAATAAAGTTTAATCTACATATATTATGGCTACTGAATAGTCTACAAATATTACCTCTGTGTTTAAAAATAATGAAGCGTCGAAGGTCTGCGACAGTTGAGCCATTATTGAGCAGTTCTGGATTATGAGCGCTGCATGAGGCACGAAGCATAGCACCACCATTTGCAGCAGAAATATCCTTCGACCTTGTCTGAGGACAAACCATTGACCCTTTGAAATATAATAAGTAATTATCTTATACCATCACGTTGCTCTAGTAGCTATAAAGGCAGAAAATCAGGTGGAAGAATTTCATCATATTCAGGTTTCCTCTTGGTCGTCTACCTTCTCCACCGAATATGAGATGAATTATGTACATAAATTAATAAAAAATTCTTATTCATTTGACAAATTATAACTTACACACTTATTTCAAATTTTAAAAACCTCAACTGCAAAAAGCGAGTATATACGTCTATAAAAAGCCTATTCCAGTGAATAGGTGTCAATACACCATTCGAGTGAGCTCAAACAGGTGCTCTGTTGAATGCTGGTCAGGAATTGTGTATCCTGCCGAATCCAGATCACGATGCAGCATCAAGTCAGCTACCATATTATATTAATACCATTCAAATCAAAGTAGAAATTGCTCACAACACTTCGGCAACTTTTGAAACGAAGTTCTTTTACGCGGTGTTAATTGGCAGAAATCGTCACGCCTCGACGCGGTCCTTCCTTCTCTATCACATTCTCTCTGTCTCTTTCTAACATGTATAGTTTTATATATATTACTATCAAATTTAATTTTCGTTATTGTTTTAATTCGGGCGGGATTTTAAATAAGAATTTCATTTCTAGTCATTTAATTATAGTCAATCGTAGTTATTTTTTTGTTTTATTGTGTCTGTTATTTAATACAACCTTAAATCCGGTTAAAACCGGACATTAGTAGGCAATAGGTCGAATTAAAAACTTATATTATTTTTGTGTCGGAGGTTTACAAGTTGGTTCTAATCTTTAATTAAGATCCACGTATTATATCCCGTGGGACATATCATATCCGAGAATAGGTCTCAGGGCCGGATTTTAGGAAGGGTAGCCGAAGCTAAAGCCCTATGGTTCCTACAGGAGAGGGACTCCTACACTTAATATTCCTAAATTTCAAAATTCCGATGAGTAGATGACAGTAGTTATAAATCTTTTAATTTGCTATATCTACATGCACTTGTTAAAATAATTTAATTATAAAAACATCCAAATCAAAAACCTGTGCAGTTTTTTTTAAATTAGTATGGGCTTTGAGCCTCTCTTCATTTATTGCCCCAGGGCCTCCGGACCTCTAAATCCAGCCCTGGTACTTATATCACATATTTTATGGTAAACATTGAAAATAAACATATCATATAATGATATTATATAAATAAACAATTTATCAAACGTCAAGCCTTACAAAATTACGTGCCTTTAAATAAATTGACTCAATTAACTTTCACATCAGTACTGAGGGCAAAATTTCAGCGATACAAGTCGAGAGAGCTCTTTAGTAATAAGGATTATTGAAGTGTAAACAGTTTATTTCGTAGTTACAGCTTTGCATACGACTTATTCCTATTTCAAAGGGTGTTGCTGATGTTGTTACGAATAAATATTACGTAGCTAATTGTCAACATGATGCGTTTATTTTGAGCACATTCTATCATTTAAGCAAACATAAAGCATGCTTGCCAATGAATTTTCCGAATATAATAATCCTTTTTTTATTCATTTTAAGAGCTGAGTCACTCGACTGACTATGTTTCTCTGGTAGGTTACACAAATATTCTTATCTTTCATTATAATATAAAATAGTTAAAAAAACTAAAAAACAAGCTTTTAGCACGCATTAAAAATTACAAAAGCAAACACTTTCATTTAATACCCATATCAAGGGGGTGCATTTCAAACAGCCAGTCCGCCATCTTGAGGAGGCCGCCATATTGGATTTGTAATGACGTTTCTTAGCTAGTCATGTATTGTCATCAGAATTCAGAGCGTTTGCAAAATTGCATCCTAATCGAAGACCGGGAAGTGGGTCGAATTAAGATTCCAAGAGTTTCTTACATACATAGTTACAAGTGAAGCCAATATAAGCGTGTTAATAATTGTCTAGTTACGTTTATTTATAGTATGTACCTATATTATACATAATTTTCTTCCATTTTCCCATTGATCTATCTATTAATTGTGATGGAAGGGGTTCGCTATGAACATACTCCATCAAAATTTGGTACATATCCTCTACAGCGCCGCAATCAGGACATTTGGGTGAAAGAACTCTCTTCGTTAAATATCCAAACGTATTTAATGGAACGTGTTCGAGGAGATGAATAATAATGTATTCATAAAAATATTATAGCATCTCGTAAATACCGTCGGCCTGTATATATTCCACATAACAAATAACAGTATTTCATATGACGCACGCTAGTTTCCTCCGAGTCATGATGTACCTTTCCAACCGAAATGATAAAGGTATTAATCATTTCACCCTCAAGATTGTAATATTTATTCTATAAGCAGCTACAGCTACAGCTACCTTATGGTGTTTATTGTTAGAATTTAATTATGGTGTTTGTTTATCTTTACAATAAATATGAAAATACGTTGAATCCCTTTCGCGTTTAATTACCGAAGCTTAAAAGATATCGGTTTAATGTTCCCTTATAAAATATTAAGTAACTGTATTAACTCGCCTCATTTTATATTTAAGATTGGACTATAATGCACGTTGTTCTGCATGATTGAGTCATTGTAAATCATTTTATATTTATATACGAGACATACATTTGGACTAAACTCGCCTGTAAATAAAATTTTGAACTGCAATAGAACCTTTCGCAAGTATTCTTACATAAGCATATTATCTAATATATATAAAAGTACAATTTAAAAAAATGTCATTAAGAAATCGTGTATGTTTTATAATTTTCTTCTATATACTAAAAATACCTTTTAAATTTTAAGCCTTCAAAATGTCTGCATACTTAGAGTAAAATACAAAGAAAGAATTGTTTTTAGTGATTGAGTTTATGTATATACTCTTGTTGATAAGCCTTATTTATATATATAAGATTAGCGTATATACTATTATTTAGTTTTGAGATTAATTATAATATCGTTTGTACGATACGGCCTAAATAAACTTCTTACTTTTTTATGCAGTAGGTAAGCGAACGGGTCGTGAAATGAGTTATCCGATGGTAAGAGGTCACAACCGCCAATAAACATTAGCGCTGCAAGAAATATTAACCATTATTTACATCGCCAATGCACCACCAATCTTGGCAGTTGAGATCTTATGTCCCGAAGTTACACTGGCTCACTCACCCTTCAAACCGAAACAAAATACTAAGTATCACTGCTTCACGATAGAATATACGATGAGCGGATGGTACCTACCCAGACTGGCTTGCACAGACAACCAAGTAATTTTCTTTACATAACATAAAGGCTGGATATTACCGATTATGTAATACAGTTGCCACAAACATACAAAATATATTCCATTAGTATTATTAACTTGTTGCATTTTGATCATTGCATCGGTGCCCGTCATGTTCAGGCGCGACCGTATGTCAGTTTTGATATACGTATATCACGATATATTATAAATTATCACATACATCAACACACCATTCATGTTGACTGTCGTGTTCAAGAATTTGTGAATAAACTTTGCGTCGCGTCATATACAATGTTCAAAACAGTTGGTTAATATCTCTTGATAGATCTTTGAACGAGTTTACCGAATTTATGTTTCATGTCGTGATAGCTCATGAATGAAAACATTATGCGGAAGCTTTCAAGTGTATCTAACTTCACATAGATTAGACTGTACTCTCTATTCACATACAAAGCCAGATTATGACAGGAACTACGTTGGGATAGGTAAGACATTATTCGGAGCCACTTCACCCTCATCTAACTTCCTTAAATATATGTTAGGAATATTACATGTTAGCTAAAAGTAAAATTATCTAATCCGAATTGTCTAAATCCGATCGTCTTTTATTAGTATATACATGGTTATTGGTAATTCGACGTATTCCCGTTAGGTGGTGATAGGGGTGACTATTTGCGATAATTTTAACCCCTATATGCATAATGCAAAAGTGAACCATTTTTGAGTTATCATGTTTTTATAGCTTTTTTCATAATAAGTCAAAAATGCAACTTAAAAAAAATAATTTAATTTTTTTTTAATTTAAATCTAATTTTTTCTTCTAATTTATAAAAACGATTAAACATTGGTTATTCATCAATATTAAAACAATAATTATCGGTCCAAATTTAAAAATGCGAGACGGAAAACGATATTATTTCAATATTTTATTGAATTTATTTTCCACAAAAATGCCTTAAAAACAAAAAAAAAAAACATTACAAAACTTGTCTTGCAGATTATTTTAAATACATTACTATTTTCTTAGCTCTGCAAAAATGTATAACAACTGGGAATTTCTTTTAAAGCGGCCGAAAAAAAATGACCACAAACGCTGCTGGAAATTCGTATTCGAAGAAAAGTTAAATTCGGTCTTAGAATGAAAATTAATAATCAGTAGGTATATAATATAAATAGTAACCAAAAAAAACTAAAAACTCAAGGGTAATAATAGCAGTAAGTTAATTCCTTCATTATAGTGGTTTTTCGTTTCATTTATGTGTTTGTCATTTTAAATATTAACGGTTGTTTGTTATCGGTCGAATTTGGATTATAAATCGAATTATTTTTAAAATTTAAGATTATTTTTAAGTTTTAGTTTGTTTAATTAGTTGCTCTTCTGATTGCTAAAAATATATTTTAACAAAATATCTTGTGTGTTGGTGGTACATACACAGACGAGCTTGCACAAAGCCCTACCACCAAGTATATTTCAGCTCATCATTTTATTGTACCATCATATTGATTATATAAATACCAAGTATACACGATACTGGTATGATTGTGGGTAAGCGTAAAAAAACCCATAAAAACATTTATCTTGATATCATGATAATACCGCAAGAGGTTACAATAAAAATGTTTTAGGTGATTTGATGAAAACACTACTACTAGGCGGAAATTCCTATAAGTTTTTTCATTTAGCCGTCGTTTAAGTGAGTTTTCGAATGTCATAAACAACACTGAAGTTTTGGAGAAAATAGTATCTACTATCGTGTTCTATTTTGAACTTTACAACGTGTGTTTACTTAACGAAAATTAAACTCGAATGATAAAAGGTACACTTATTTACTGACAAAAGTGGAAGTAACTCTAATCAATGTATTAAAGTTATCTATCTATTTTATATATAAGGTGTCATGTCATGTCATGTATACATGAGATATGATCTTTTAATTATCTATATCAATAATAAATAATTGGGTACCTAACTTTTGACATGTAGTCATTCTTATATTTGGTCATTTTTCTTTCATCATTAACATTCTACATCAATCTGCCGGACATGGACTTCCTCCCTGATGCGCCAATTATCACAGGACTTACTAAAATATTTTGAGCAACAGAAATGTTCCTAAAATTTATCTGAAAAGAGGTCGTCTACCCATTGATCACTACCCTATGACTATTTTAATATATCTTCCGAGTTCCCTTTCCCGCCAAGTTCAGCGTATCTCATACATTTACTTTTCACGTGTTCTGGAAGTTTCTGTGTGAACTTATTCCAAGCCCTGTTTGAAAATACTTTACTTTACTTTACTTTATGCATATCTTATGTGTAAATTTCCTCTTTAAATGGGATAACAATTGTCTTTTATTGGTACAATGTACTAAATTATACATTCAACTTTTGACTTTGACACCACAAATAACATAACTTTGTTCCATGACGTAATTTGCATAACAAAATAATTCTAATATATATAATTGCTTTGCTTTCTAGCGATTGTTATTATTTACACGAGATACAGATTTATTTCGAAGTTTATGAAACGTTGATCGTTAAACTGATTTTCATTGGTCAGTATCATCCGATTACACAATACGCGACGAACGAGTGTTCTTTATTTAGTCTTATTACTAAGACAGGTTAAACAGTGTTTCAGAAAACATACATTTTTAAGATTTTTTTTATGGAGTAACCTTTTTTTAATTAAAGCTATCACATGTTTGTAACTAGTTCATAAACTCTGATACGGCCTGAAGTAAAAAGCTTTCCAAACATCATAGTTCCCAACATTCCGACAATCATCCGCATCGTTGATGTAAAGCATGATTAATATATCTTACAGTTGGTATTGCCAATGGTAATGTTTATGGGCGACGGTGCACTTACCATCTAGTGGCTCATTTGACCGTCCACCCATCTATTTTATTTATTTAATTATTAGGTCACCAACAAAATACACATAAATACACAGTTGACACACCTCTATTATAGGCGATAACTTTACGAACAATGAGACAAAAAAAAAGATATAGCACAAAAAACCTTTCAATTACAAGATAATAATATTAAATTAAAAAAAATAAAATAGTAATAATATTATTAAAGTGGGTAATTAACAGATAGTTATCAATAGTCCTTCTGAATTTGCTTGAAACGTACATTTCAATCTGATCATTTTTGATTTTTTCTATCTTTATATAAATAGTTATATTTTATTTTTACTAGGAATTGTTACAAGAATTGTTTTTGTGTGTTCTCAACAAATAAATAAAAATAAAATAACATGTTGACTAAAGAATCTCAGCCGAGCCGAAACTAATATAACTAGGAATATTAAATCGAGATAGTTATGTCATAAATAAAAAAAAAAAAAAAAAAACAATTTAATTCTAAAATATTATATTTTTCTACTGCCAAAACATTAACAATATACTAGTTAGTCGCCCGCGAAACTTCGCATTCATTGAAAAGACTTCATAGGAATTTCAAAACCTATACCTACCTATACAAGTTTTGTTCTGATTTCATTTAATTGCGCGCCAAAATTATGTAATCTTATTTGAATGAAATTTCTAATTTCAAATAGTATATATATTAGTTTAGTTAGCATTGGACTTTGAAAAGAAATTTACTTGAATTTTGTTAACGTTCTTTTTACACAGTTTCTTATACAGCCGTAGCACCGCTCTCTAACCGACCAGTAACTTTTTTCCGGTCTCTAAAATTGATTCTTCGTTGAATTGAAATAATTTAGTAAATAGAAATCAAGAATCCTCTTTATTTTTCTGCACATCTACGGCTGGAGCTCTTTAAAAAGAGACCATAACCGATTTTTTATTTGCAGCTATCGTCGCATAATCACTGGGACAGAAATCGGCTTACACTATTAGTATAAAAAAAATTTCATCATATTTGAAAATAGAAACTTAAAAAAAAAAAAAGTTGTTTAATAACAAAATAATGTGCAAAAAAAAATCAGTATTTTTTTCAGAAAAACTTATAAAACTTATAAAAGAAGGAAAGATTAAAAGTGTCGTTTAAAGTTTTTGTAAAAATTCCGCAAAATTATTCTGTTGGATTGCACATAAAATTAAATTTAGCATTTTTACGCAGACGAGTCGCTAAAGCTAATTTTATTGTTGATATATTACATTGCTACTTACATGGACGCAGGGTTTATATGAAAACATCCAACTTTGACGGAGACCAGCTGTGGTGGTTGTCTATCAGGCGGTGTAGTGCAGTGTGACCAGTTGTCTACCTTCAACGCGTTCGATGACATTCTAGACAAAATAAAATATGTTTCATTAATATATTATTTACTAGCGACCTGCCCCGGCTTCGCACGGGTGCAATGCTGATGATAAATATACTACTGAATGTCTTAAAACGTTCACAGGTTTTCAGTCATTAGACAATACAACCCGCTATTCCCGTGCATTTTAAATCTATAATATCTTCGAAAATATTCATTAAAATTAGATGCTGTAATGGGCCATATTGATTTATATTAAAAGCAAATTGTATTTAAGGCTGTATTGCTTAAAATCGCTGCGAAAATATGCCATTATTTCTCGTAAAAAGTAAAGGATAAAAAATGGTTATTGTGGGTTATCCCTAAGAGATAGACATATACCATCATGGACCTTTATATGGTGTACAATACTGTAGAACATTATTTTGACCTATTTCGTAGGGTACAGCCAGCGTTTGCAATGTAAGCGCAAAAAAATGTGTTTATTTACGACATCACTTTAAAAACCTCTAAAATCATCAGTGTTTCTCGACTATGTTGTGCATGTATTATACATATAAACCCTCCTCTTGAATCAATCTATCTATTGAAAAAAACCGCATCAATATATTATGTTGTGGAATTTTAAAGATCTAAGCATACACAGGGACAGACAGCGGTAAGCGACTTTGTTTTATACTATGTAATGAAGTCTGATAATGTCTGAAAATAAATGATTAGTAGGTCCACGAAACTTCATGCTTATTCAAAATATTTTTAGGAGTTTCGAAACCTATGACAGGTTTTGCTTTGATTTAATCTCATTGTAAACTGCAAGTTATTCATCTACATTCGGCGCCAAAATGATAATACCTCTTTAAATGAAATCTTTAATGTCAAATAGTACACATTAGTTCAATTAGAATATGAGATAACAATTGACTTTAATTTTCTTTACGTTTTTAATTTTTTTCTTATATAATTTCTATAACCGGCCAGTACATTTTTTCCTCTCTCTAAAATTAATTCTTTGTTAAATTGTAACAATGTAGTAAATTGCAATCAAGAATCCTCTTTAATTTTCAATCAAATTTTCTTCAAAATGTGATCATACCCAATTTTTTATATGCAGCTATCGTCCCATAATCACTGGGACAAAAATCGGCTTACACTATTAATATATAAGATTATAAATAATAATAACAATAAGCAATTATATAAGAGGGTACAGCCACACACCATTGACCGCCAAAAAAAAAACTGAGTTTTAAGTACAACACGCCTGTTTACTTCACAAAACTTATAAGAACATATTTGTCTCTTCTCAAGATTAAGCGGATTGCAAATGACTTTGAATCAATGTGCCTATACATAACCAAATGAAGAACTAATGCCCTGATACAATATTTAACAAAAAAGTTTTTGCCCTGATACAATATTTAACAAGAGAGTTTTTCTGCTTACGGATGCCATGGAGTATTGTCTACGAAGCGTAATTCAAAATTGTCCCACTCAAAAACGTTTACTATATTTCGATTTCCCGTGTACTTGTATATGGCATACAAACTCGTAGAAACGACTTTAACGGCTAGTGACTCGTAACCCAATAACGATCAGTTAAATATAGATACAGTATTTGTTTGTTTTTTCGGTTTCACGACTTTTATTAATTAGCCACTAAACCAATGAGGCCGTCACATAAAGTGTGCTCCAAAACTCCTTTCTCCTCTTAAAAGATGAGGCCGATCTTGGCCTAGCAGCGAAACATTGATCTAGGAAACAACATCGGACAACACAAAAAATCAAATCAAAATATACTTTATTCAAGTAGGCTTTTACAAGCACTTTTGAATCGTCATTTAACAAAAAAATTAAAGTAAAGCTACCATCTAAAAAATAAGTCAATAATGAATGTATAATATACTGTACCAGATGGTACAGTTACATTATTTACAAATACTACATTCATATTGAAGCCAGCCTAAACTCCAAGAAAGGAAGCCTACTTCGTATGCCTCACAGGTGACGTACAACTCCTAAACCTAAACTTGTTTTACATATTTCAAACAAGCCTTTGACTTTTAACAATAATTATCTATTAAATATAAAAACTCTTTTCATTAGCCTCTGTGCTATGTTTTTTTTTTTTGTTTATCTTTATTAATGTCATTTTGATCGGATATATTTAGTGCCGCATCCATGTGCTTGTCCAATTCGCTTGTACCACTTGGCAACTGCAGGCATGCCAAATATCGACTAAAGTAGAGCATGTCGTTCACACACAGGGTTAGTAAATCTTTTGTGGGACAATGTGTTCGTTTACAAAAGGTACCAAGAAAACGTTCAAAAATATACTACTTTAAACTTTTATAATATAGTTTAGGAATGTGCTACAGGATATTTCAAGATAAACGGATCTTTTCACGATAACATGCCCAAGGAATGAATTGTTCGTCTTAAGAGTTCACGTTTCGAATATAATATCAGTCATTTTATTCTACGCCAAATTATCGATTTTCTTCCACCGGTCTTCGCTAGTTTAATATATTTCTTTACGTAATCAGTCTGGAATGCAATACCGTTACGTATTGAATAAAGATTTCAACTTTAACTTTTACACGCTTGCAAGTACTCTAACAAAAGTGAAAGAGTTGTTTAGACTGTCGTTTTAGTTCATCGAGAGTCAGCATACGGGATGTTGAAATAGCTTAAAATAATATTGTGCTGCTTGACCAGTAAAATATTTTCATTACTTATTTACTTTAAAAAACGATATGGCCCAGTTGTGTTCTGTTCAGTTTATCTTTGTAATCTTAGGTATAACGCCATTGTGCCTAATGTCACACTTGATTTAAAAAAAAAACCCATCGGATCGACAAGAGGCGCTTATGCATATTATTTTTTATGACTTAGGTTGACAAACTGACTCCAGACATTGGCACTGTACGAAATATTAACCATTCCTTTCATAAGCAATGCGTCACCAACTTTGGGAACTGAGATATTATGTCCCATGTTCCTGTTGTTACTGTGGCTCATTCACCCTTCAAACCAGAACATAAGAATACTGAGTATTGCTGCTTAGTGCACCCGCCCCAGTGAGCTTGCACTAAACCGTTACATTAATTATCGCTGCTCAACATAAAAGCATTACACTTTCTTATGAATTGTCAAACTTATAACAACGGCTTGGAAATAAACAACTCAGACCTGAGAAGAAGACACGAAAGAAACTCAGCGGGACATTTTTTGTGAGAAATTTGCGTTTACGATGATAAATTATTTACTGTAAACACAAGCGCGTAGCCTGAACCGTGTGGACGGATAAAAGGAAAAATCACTTATGCATCTTCGGAATCATGTATGCTAAAAAATTCGGCAGAAACGCGCCGTCGAGAATGACATCTTTTACATTCGAACTTACGTCACCGTAAACAAATATATTACTTGATTTCTAGCGCTAGTGATATATTTTTATTTAAATTATATATGCATTTTATTTTCTTGCTATATTATTGGAACGAAGTTCTATTACGTTTACAATATAATGATCTTTCCCTCTCTTTCTCATTTTCTCTGACTCTTTCTAAGGGGTTTTCCAATAGGGACATTTGAACTTCGACAGCTGATTGCGGCCATGTTGTTTGAGTGACAGCTGTCAAATGCAGTGTGTTATATTCATTCCGTCCTCCCAAACCACCATGGCAAGTTACAGTGTCGAGCAGCACGTGCAAATCATAAAATTGTTTTATGAAAATGGGTCTTCAGTTCGAGCAACGTTCCGCGCACTTCGCCCGTTTTACGGTCGCGATGATCGTCCTGCCGAGTCGACTATCCGTCGATTGGTGGACAAATTCGAGTCAACCGGGTCAGTTAACAATCAGCCGGTTCCCGTGCGTCAACGTAACGCGAGATCTGCCGAGAATATCGCCGCTGTGCGCGACAGTGTCCTCGAAAACCCGCGGCAGTCAATTCCGCGTCGCGCACAGGAACTCGGCCTTTCGCAGACGACAACTTGGCGAATTTTGCGTTGTGACTTGAGCCTGCACCCGTACAAGATCCAGCTGACCCAAGAGCTCAAGGTTAATGACCATAGACAGCGCCGTGTGTTCGCTGACTGGGCATTAGAGCAGTTGGAAGTTGACGCCGATTTTGGCAAAAAAATCATCTTCAGCGACGAGGCGCATTTTTGGATGAATGGCTATGTCAACAAGCAAAATTGCCGTATTTGGGACGAGACCAATCCACACGAGGTTCACCAAGTGGCAATGCACCCGCAGAAAGTGACTGTTTGGTGCGGATTTTGGGCCGGAGGCGTGATTGGTCCGTATTTTTTTCGAAAACGATAATGGTGTGGCCGTCACCGTCAATGGTGAGCGATACCGGTCGATGATAACCAACTTCTTTTGGCCTGAAATCGAGAATATGGATCTGGACAACATGTGGTTTCAACAGGACGGCGCTACGTGCCACACAGCACACGCTACGATGGAAGTTCTGCACGAGCAATTTCTGGACATGGTCATCTCGCGCGGAGGCGACGTGAACTGGCCACCGAGATCGTGCGATTTGACCCCGCTGGACTTTTCTTGTGGGGTTTTCTTAAGTCGCAGGTCTATGCCAACAAGCCGCAAACCACCGATGCCCTCAAAGTCAACATACGCCACGCCATCGATCAAATACAACCCGATTTGTGCGCCAGAGTCATCGAAAATTGGACCTTTCGTGTGCGCGCCACCAACCGAAGCCGTGGCGGTCATTTGAATGATGTCATATTCCATACATAATGGGGTCGATAGACCTTCCAAATAAAAAAAAAATTCGCAAATATCTCTCCTACATGTATTTTTTTTTGCATTTCAAAGATCAAGCGCCCTTAATGGAAAACCCTTTATTATATAACATTAGCGAACCGCCCCGGCGTCGCACGGGTGCAATGCTACCACTAAATATACTACAGAATGTCTCACAAAGTTCACAGTTTTTCAGTCGTTAGACAATACAAACTGCTATGTCCCTGCGTTTTAAATCTGTTATATCTTCGAAAATATTCATTTAAATTACTTGCTATAAAGAGCCATATTGATCTATATTAAATGCACAATGTAATTAAGGTACCTAATTGGATAAGGATTAATGCTGTATTGCTTAAAATCGCTTCGTAAATAAGTCATTATTTCTCGTAAAAAGTAAAGGGTAAAAAATAGTTATTGTGTGTTAGCCCTAAGAGATAGACATATACCATCGCGGACTTTTTTGTAGATCTTTTTAAGGTGTATAGTACTGTAGTACATTATTTTGATCTATCTCGTAGGGTTGAGCCAGCATATGAAATATTTATTTATTTACGACATCACTTTAGAAACCTCTAAAATTATCAGTGTTTCTGTACTAAATTGTGCATGTATTATACATATAAACCTTCCTCTTGAATCAATCTATCTATAAAAGAAACCGCATCAAAATCCGTTGTGTAATATTAAAGATAATATGGATAAACATATGTATGTATGTATGTATGTATGTATGTATGTATGTATGTATGTATGTATGTATGTATGTATGTATGTATGTATGTATGTATGTATGTATGTATGTATGTATGTATGTATGTATGTATGTATGTATGTATGTATGTATGTATGTATGTATGTATGTATGTATGTATGTATGTATGTATGTATGTATGTATGTATGTATGTATGTATGTATGTATGTATGTATGTATGTATGTATGTATGTATGTATGTATGTATGTATGTATGTATGTATGTATGTATGTATGTATGTATGTATGTATGTATGTATGTATGTATGTATGTATGTATGTATGTATGTATGTATGTATGTATGTATGTATGTATGTATGTATGTATGTATGTATGTATGTATGTATGTATGTATGTATGTATGTATGTATGTATGTATGTATGTATGTATGTATGTATGTATGTATGTATGTATGTATGTATGTATGTATGTATGTATGTATGTATGTATGTATGTATGTATGTATGTATGTATGTATGTATGTATGTATGTATGTATGTATGTATGTATGTATGTATGTATGTATGTATGTATGTATGTATGTATGTATGTATGTATGTATGTATGTATGTATGTATGTATGTATGTATGTATGTATGTATGTATGTATGTATGTATGTATGTATGTATGTATGTATGTATGTATGTATGTATGTATGTATGTATGTATGTATGTATGTATGTATGTATGTATGTATGTATGTATGTATGTATGTATGTATGTATGTATGTATGTATGTATGTATGTATGTATGTATGTATGTATGTATGTATGTATGTATGTATGTATGTATGTATGTATGTATGTATGTATGTATGTATGTATGTATGTATGTATGTATGTATGTATGTATGTATGTATGTATGTATGTATGTATGTATGTATGTATGTATGTATGTATGTATGTATGTATGTATGTATGTATGTATGTATGTATGTATGTATGTATGTATGTATGTATGTATGTATGTATGTATGTATGTATGTATGTATGTATGTATGTATGTATGTATGTATGTATGTATGTATGTATGTATGTATGTATGTATGTATGTATGTATGTATGTATGTATGTATGTATGTATGTATGTATGTATGTATGTATGTATGTATGTATGTATGTATGTATGTATGTATGTATGTATGTATGTATGTATGTATGTATGTATGTATGTATGTATGTATGTATGTATGTATGTATGTATGTATGTATGTATGTATGTATGTATGTATGTATGTATGTATGTATGTATGTATGTATGTATGTATGTATGTATGTATGTATGTATGTATGTATGTATGTATGTATGTATGTATGTATGTATGTATGTATGTATGTATGTATGTATGTATGTATGTATGTATGTATGTATGTATGTATGTATGTATGTATGTATGTATGTATGTATGTATGTATGTATGTATGTATGTATGTATGTATGTATGTATGTATGTATGTATGTATGTATGTATGTATGTATGTATGTATGTATGTATGTATGTATGTATGTATGTATGTATGTATGTATGTATGTATGTATGTATGTATGTATGTATGTATGTATGTATGTATGTATGTATGTATGTATGTATGTATGTATGTATGTATGTATGTATGTATGTATGTATGTATGTATGTATGTATGTATGTATGTATGTATGTATGTATGTATGTATGTATGTATGTATGTATGTATGTATGTATGTATGTATGTATGTATGTATGTATGTATGTATGTATGTATGTATGTATGTATGTATGTATGTATGTATGTATGTATGTATGTATGTATGTATGTATGTATGTATGTATGTATGTATGTATGTATGTATGTATGTATGTATGTATGTATGTATGTATGTATGTATGTATGTATGTATGTATGTATGTATGTATGTATGTATGTATGTATGTATGTATGTATGTATGTATGTATGTATGTATGTATGTATGTATGTATGTATGTATGTATGTATGTATGTATGTATGTATGTATGTATGTATGTATGTATGTATGTATGTATGTATGTATGTATGTATGTATGTATGTATGTATGTATGTATGTATGTATGTATGTATGTATGTATGTATGTATGTATGTATGTATGTATGTATGTATGTATGTATGTATGTATGTATGTATGTATGTATGTATGTATGTATGTATGTATGTATGTATGTATGTATGTATGTATGTATGTATGTATGTATGTATGTATGTATGTATGTATGTATGTATGTATGTATGTATGTATGTATGTATGTATGTATGTATGTATGTATGTATGTATGTATGTATGTATGTATGTATGTATGTATGTATGTATGTATGTATGTATGTATGTATGTATGTATGTATGTATGTATGTATGTATGTATGTATGTATGTATGTATGTATGTATGTATGTATGTATGTATGTATGTATGTATGTATGTATGTATGTATGTATGTATGTATGTATGTATGTATGTATGTATGTATGTATGTATGTATGTATGTATGTATGTATGTATGTATGTATGTATGTATGTATGTATGTATGTATGTATGTATGTATGTATGTATGTATGTATGTATGTATGTATGTATGTATGTATGTATGTATGTATGTATGTATGTATGTATGTATGTATGTATGTATGTATGTATGTATGTATGTATGTATGTATGTATGTATGTATGTATGTATGTATGTATGTATGTATGTATGTATGTATGTATGTATGTATGTATGTATGTATGTATGTATGTATGTATGTATGTATGTATGTATGTATGTATGTATGTATGTATGTATGTATGTATGTATGTATGTATGTATGTATGTATGTATGTATGTATGTATGTATGTATGTATGTATGTATGTATGTATGTATGTATGTATGTATGTATGTATGTATGTATGTATGTATGTATGTATGTATGTATGTATGTATGTATGTATGTATGTATGTATGTATGTATGTATGTATGTATGTATGTATGTATGTATGTATGTATGTATGTATGTATGTATGTATGTATGTATGTATGTATGTATGTATGTATGTATGTATGTATGTATGTATGTATGTATGTATGTATGTATGTATGTATGTATGTATGTATGTATGTATGTATGTATGTATGTATGTATGTATGTATGTATGTATGTATGTATGTATGTATGTATGTATGTATGTATGTATGTATGTATGTATGTATGTATGTATGTATGTATGTATGTATGTATGTATGTATGTATGTATGTATGTATGTATGTATGTATGTATGTATGTATGTATGTATGTATGTATGTATGTATGTATGTATGTATGTATGTATGTATGTATGTATGTATGTATGTATGTATGTATGTATGTATGTATGTATGTATGTATGTATGTATGTATGTATGTATGTATGTATGTATGTATGTATGTATGTATGTATGTATGTATGTATGTATGTATGTATGTATGTATGTATGTATGTATGTATGTATGTATGTATGTATGTATGTATGTATGTATGTATGTATGTATGTATGTATGTATGTATGTATGTATGTATGTATGTATGTATGTATGTATGTATGTATGTATGTATGTATGTATGTATGTATGTATGTATGTATGTATGTATGTATGTATGTATGTATGTATGTATGTATGTATGTATGTATGTATGTATGTATGTATGTATGTATGTATGTATGTATGTATGTATGTATGTATGTATGTATGTATGTATGTATGTATGTATGTATGTATGTATGTATGTATGTATGTATGTATGTATGTATGTATGTATGTATGTATGTATGTATGTATGTATGTATGTATGTATGTATGTATGTATGTATGTATGTATGTATGTATGTATGTATGTATGTATGTATGTATGTATGTATGTATGTATGTATGTATGTATGTATGTATGTATGTATGTATGTATGTATGTATGTATGTATGTATGTATGTATGTATGTATGTATGTATGTATGTATGTATGTATGTATGTATGTATGTATGTATGTATGTATGTATGTATGTATGTATGTATGTATGTATGTATGTATGTATGTATGTATGTATGTATGTATGTATGTATGTATGTATGTATGTATGTATGTATGTATGTATGTATGTATGTATGTATGTATGTATGTATGTATGTATGTATGTATGTATGTATGTATGTATGTATGTATGTATGTATGTATGTATGTATGTATGTATGTATGTATGTATGTATGTATGTATGTATGTATGTATGTATGTATGTATGTATGTATGTATGTATGTATGTATGTATGTATGTATGTATGTATGTATGTATGTATGTATGTATGTATGTATGTATGTATGTATGTATGTATGTATGTATGTATGTATGTATGTATGTATGTATGTATGTATGTATGTATGTATGTATGTATGTATGTATGTATGTATGTATGTATGTATGTATGTATGTATGTATGTATGTATGTATGTATGTATGTATGTATGTATGTATGTATGTATGTATGTATGTATGTATGTATGTATGTATGTATGTATGTATGTATGTATGTATGTATGTATGTATGTATGTATGTATGTATGTATTACAAAACATCTAACCAACTATAAATGTCTTATCTTCTAAAACTTGTACACCGATACCGTCACTAGGGCAACTTCAAAAGATTCGAGACTAATTCAAAAGATCGCTCTCTAATGATAATGCCGCCGTTTCTCGTATCTGTTACAAGGAAATGATATTCACGCTTGTCACGTCAATAGCCTAAAATTGGAGCGAATGAAACTGTGAAGCGCAGCGATTTATATAATAATATGATATACTAAAACCTTCTCCGAAACGCGGTGCATATTCTGGTCATAAATTTTATGTATATTGACTTAGTAGATTTCAGTTAGGCATTACAAATAGAGACATCTCCCCATTTATTAATATATATACTCGTACGTAGTTTATATATACATAGCTGAATCGTGAGGCATACAAGGCAGCAAATCCTGAGGTCCCGAGTTCAAACCCCAAGTCTCTATAAAAAGTTATTGTGTTTTTCTATCGAAAAATACTATATAAATATAGCAGCCCGAAGTCTGGAAGTTAAAATTCTGTTTTTTTTATGATATCGGTAAGTGGACGAGCAAATGAGCCACCTGATGGTGAGTGGTCACCACCGCCCAAAGACAATGGCATTGTAAGAAATATTAAACATCACCAATGCGCCACCAACCTTGGGCACTAAGATGTTACGTCCCTTGTGCCTGTAGTTACACTGGCTCACTCACCCTTCAACCCGGAACACAACAATACTGTGTACTGCTGTTTGGCGGTAGAATATGTGCCACTAAGTATAAAGATAACTTTACTTCATTATTTGTTAACTAATTTTAAACGATAATTTTCTTTTTTTTTTTGTTTGATAACTATATATCCACGTAATTTAGTGTCATCGATAAAAAAAAAAAGAAAAAAAAAAACGTACAAAATTATGTGAGTTTTCCTGAAATTATCAAAAATTATTATGTCAAATTTTAACAACTAGACGAACATATACAAACTAATTATATAAATAACATTTTTCGTATATTACGATAATTGAATAAACATATAGTTTGCACAGATTGTCAAACTATAACAATATCATATTAAATCTAATCCAACACAATCATAGAAATACATATTATATTATATATGTTATTTAAGATATTCTGCATATATAAACACACATGTCTACGACAGACCTTGGTAAGTTCCTGTTAATCTAACAACAAAATAGAAATTAATTTACAGTAATAAAGTCAGTGCCCAGTGTACATCTTAACCGATGATTGCGGGTTCAAATCCAGGCACGTACCACTGAATTTTCATGTGCTTAAATTGTGTTTATAATTCATCTCGTGCTGAGCGGTGAAGGAAAATATCGTAAAGAAATATGTCTAACTTCAACGAAATTCTACCACATGTAAATCCATCAACTCCCATTGTAGCAGCGTGGCGGAATATGCTCTTAACCTTCTCTTCAAAGGGAGAGTAATGGGAAATTAACGCGTGTACATTTTAGCCTGTAAAGTCAGTGTAAAGATCTATTTACACACAAAGTCTCGCCCCCTCCTCATTACATTACGCACACTAGGACATATTTTAAGCACATGCGTCACTCATACTAATACAGGCTGATACTATTAATTTCAAATAGAGGAACCTTCGTGAGTACATAGATTTATAATATCCGAGGTGGATGTACGAGCTGTACAAAAAACATCACTGCACTCTTTTACTATACTGAGCTCCTGGTTTCTTTTTCCACAGTTTTATGTGAAATTAAAATTGTCGTTGCTTGTTTAGTTATGTTTGGTGTGGCAATAAAAAAGGTTCCTTCTTTCGAAAACCATTCGAGGTAATTACCGCGGGCGCTTAAGGTAAGTAGAGCGTTTCCGAGACAAACCATAGAATAAAGACTCTTTCGATTCATTCTTTACTTCGCCAGTAATTTATTGTGCCTCAGGACTGAATGTAATATACAAATACTCTGACAATGGTGCAAACTAATGCTTAAACACTAGTCGTCTCTCGCGACATCGCTCGCGTTTTCGGATTGGTCATGATTTGTTAGGCATAATGAAGCTTCCCTCGGTGTCAAAGCTTGGTTCCTACCAAACATTCAATTCGGTTCGGTCGTTTAACCGTGAAAGAGCAACAGACAGACAGAGTTACTTTCGCATTTATAATTTTACTAAGCACAGAGTATTGATTACAAGCTTTTAATTGACTTAAAAAATTTGTTGGTTTGTTGTTGTAAGATCTTGGACTTTTTTATTTTGGCTTTTAAAAAATTAACTAATTATAAAATCTTGTAAGCAGAATTGGAAATAGCTCCTCTTACCAGCGGAGTTGATATTTAACAACTAAGGTCAGTTTCGATGACATTGACTGTAATTGAAATGCCATTATATTATTATTTATGACATGACCTGATTCTACATCCAGGTTTTTCATTGTTCAAAATAACAGACATTTTTTTTTATATAATAAAATAAATATTATTATACAAAACAAAAAATAATGATGTTGTTCTGAAACGGATTTCGTCGAAAAAGGGATTTTGTTTTTATCTAACTAATACTCGTATCGTATCGTAATCTCATATCGTATCGTAATGATCAATTTTAATAATACATTTTTTATGGTATATGTAGGCGGACGGGCAAATGGGCCATCTGATGGTAAGTGGTCGCCATCGCCCATAGACATTAGCGATGTAAGAAATATAAACCATTCCTTACATCGCCACGCGCTAACAACCTTGGAAGCAAAAGTTGATGTCATCTGTGACTGTAATCACACTGGATATCCTCAACCTTCAAACTAGCACACAACTATACTAGGTGCTGTTTGGTGGTAGAATATATGATGTGTGGGTGGTACCTACCCGGACGGGCTTGCACAAAATCCTATCCTTAGTAGGTAGACCAAGTATATTTTAATATTATATTTTGTAGTAATTTAGTAAAGAGTAAAATAAACAAGATTTAGACAGCTATGAGCTATAAACTCATATGCTCTTAGTTCATTGTGCCAATCGTGACTATAGAACAAATTTTTTTAGTCATTTATATTACAACACTGATTACTGTTTTACCTCACGCGGAGGTTTTTACGAGCTTGCATTTAAAAATATAAATCAGGACATACTTAATTCTTGCCTACAAAAAATCAACGGTCAGTCATTTTAAAGTTTAAATTAAATGGGCATAGCGTTTTAAATTAACGAGAAATTTAAATTTATATATGAAAAATTACGTTTATTAAACATTTGTCTTTTTTCTATTTTCTATAGGGTGTTGAAAAGTCAGAATGTGATATATGACATTTACTAAATATAATAATTATTAAAATTTATAGGATACACGTATCAAAATGGAATATCACTGTAAGTCAGTCGTGAATATTTTGCGAGTGAGATACGAAACGATTGAAATAATAATAATAATAACCACTATGCGGACGGGTGCTGCTAGATTCTGCTAGTCCACCAATTTCTCAACCTGTCGCCCTGACTGACCTCCTAGTTTCCCCTACCGAGGCATAATTCTCCACTGGCTACAAATATTTATTTGTGTGAACAGTATCCTAGTTCATATATCTTTATTTATTTAAGTTAGATATGGAACATAATAAGAAAAATAGTATTCACTAAAAATGCTCTACATACGAAAGTAGAAACTGAAAATCTTACAAGTCTTAAATTTAATTTAAGGCATAACAGCGAGAACGAAAGAGCTCAGCTTTTAGCTTTTCAGTATTTCAGTTCATAGCATAGTGATACTAAAATGCTATGTTGTTACAAGAATACATAACACTATAAATTATTTTGTACATCTTTTATAATTTTTTTCAGAGATTTAATAATAATAATAAATATTGGACAACATCACATACATTACTCTGATCCCAATATAAGTAGCTAAAGCACTTGTGTTATGGAAATCAGAAGTAACGACGGTACCACAAACACCCAGACCCAAGACAACATAGAAAACTAATGAACTTTTTCTACATCGGCTCGGCCGGGCATCGAACCCGGAACCTCGGAGTGGCGTACCCATGAAAACCAGTGTACGCACTACTCGGCCACAGAGGTCATCTATCTATCTCTTTATCTTTCTATGTCTTTAAAAAAAAGGGAAAACAATTTAAAAGCCTGTAAATTTCCCACTGCTGGAAATGTTGGGTCGTGTTTTGGGTAGATAAGCGTCGTGCGAATACAAGGTTAGATAAATCGACGGAGGAGAGGGTATGGCAAAAGATCGTCAAGTCTGTCTGTTTGTCGTCACGGTATACGTCATACGATTCTGTTTAACCGCGAAGGCGCGTCAATATGTTTTACATCAAAAACATATTTATTCAATTGAGTATATGTGAGTGTTGTAGGAAATACGAAATAATTTTGTATAAACGTTTGTATAAAAATAATATGTAATTTAATATAATAAAAAAGTCTTTAAGATGAACAATTCACTTATTTTACGGCCCCTCGTCACCGGCCCATTAGCTCAGTTGGTTAGAGCGTCGTGCTAATAACGCGAAGGTCGCGGGTTCGATCCCCTCATGGGCCAACTATTTTTTTAAATTGCGGTAAAAAGGTTTTACTTAAAACTGTTAGTTTTAAGTAAAACCTTTTTACTTTCTATTAAAAAAACTACTTATTCCATTTTGTAACGTTTTAGAAGTAAAACTCTAGATATAATGAGACTAAAATTTAAGAAGAAATATGATTGCATAATTTCTACGTGTAACGTATAAGTAAAATATTTGTCTTATATCGCGTGTATTAAGTTACACGACGAATTCGATTTTGAATTTCTTTCCTGAGACTTCGTATGACACTTTTTACTAAAACTGATATCCTTCAAGATTCTTTTCAGTGCGACAATTCACAACGGCCAACTTAGGAGATATTAAACTCGAGCATGCAAACGTAAGAGCACTCTCTCCCTTCACTTTATCAGTCGGACAGGAGGTCAATCGGAAACGACCATAAATCATTATACAATATAAATCAAACTATCCTATATAAACATATCATAGATTTAAAATTATTGGACATTAAATCAAATTATTTGACTAAACGATCCGTGATACAGATCTTATGATCTTTGGAATGTTTGACAAGTCAAACCCAACGGTTTCACGTGATATCTGATGTACGGTAATCACTGTCTACTTGGAAACATTTTATTTTATTTTACATATTAGACTAATAAGAGTGATGAGCGTGTGCGTAGTGGGACGAATTTCTGCCTCGCACAACCACTCTGTGGAACCAGCTTTCGCCGGCGGTTTTTCCGAACCGATACGACTTAGGAACCTTCCAGA
Organism: Vanessa tameamea; assembly: GCF_037043105.1. Classification (NCBI taxonomy): domain Eukaryota; kingdom Metazoa; phylum Arthropoda; class Insecta; order Lepidoptera; family Nymphalidae; genus Vanessa; species Vanessa tameamea. Next base: position 10,828,219 of record NC_087321.1, read on the forward strand.
AAAGAGCGTACTCTTTCCTGAAAGGCCGGCAACGCACCTGCAAGCTCCCCGGTGTTGCAGATGTCCATGGGCGGTGGTAGTCACTTTCCATCAGGTGAGCCTCCTGCTCGTTTGCCAAATCTAATATAAAAAAAAAAAAAAACCTAAGAAAACATTGATGGAGTGTGTGAGGAGGGATATGAGAGAGACGGATGTGAACGATCAGATGACGAATAGAAGAGGAGAAAAGGAAGATAATGCACCCTGTGTCTATCCCAAATAGATAACGACACGGATAAGGAAAAGAGAAAATAAGAGATTTACTAACAAATTAGTTAATCAAATATAGTGATTATATTATAACACTAACGCCCGCGACTCCGTTTTGATTTTAAGCCTCAAAATTAGGAGTATTATATGGTTGACATATCTGTGTATCTTCGAGTCTATCATGGCATTGTAGTTCCCAATAAGTATTTGTCTAACTGCGTAATTACAGTACATTACACGATATTACACGTAGTACTATCGGGGATTAAAGTATAGATTTTTTTGCAGTTGCGAACTCGCGACAGAGCCACATAAAGCTAGCCGTGTGCACTGGACTCGCTTAAAAGTAAACGATTTTTTTTTTTTTGGTATGAGAAGGAACCTGTATAAACATACATCATCATATACATATATATATATATGTTGCACCTCATGCAACTTTGTGTTGCAATATTGTAATTTTTAATTTTAAGTTTGTTTGCAATAAAGAATAAATAAATAAATATATACATATATATAACAAACGAATAGATAAACAGACAAAAATTCTAAAAATCATATTTTTGTGTTCTATTGCTTTAATAAATACCCTCAGTGTATTTTTTTCTCAAATATCTTCTATTCGATTTCGATTTCGGTCAGTTAGGTTTTTATTATATGTATCAGAAGATATTAAAGTAAAATATGAAAACAATAATAATAAATTAAAACAATATACTAATATATCATATGACAACATCGATATACGACTGAATATTTCTTGTCATAAAAGGCAAATAATTTTTTATTGGTCCTGGTTTAAGTCCAAGATCTCGAGGTGTACAGTCTCATAAGCCGATATCTCCAGCCAATGGTGCAACGTGCATTAAAACTATCGCTATTTTGAAACGAGAATAATCCCTTTATCTAAATTTATCGATTCAACACTTTCTACTTTAAGCTCGTTTTATATTCTATAAATGCAAACACAAACACGTTGGCTGCCTTATCTGACATAATATATTTAACTGACATAAATTCGTATAGACATAGACTCAATTGTTGGAAACGAGTAGCTGAGTACTGAGTTCCTTGGCCGTTATTTTCGGTAGAATCTATATACCGAACCGGTGGTAGCTATTTAGTACAATTATGTTAAATGACGATTCAAAAGCCTTGTAAAAGCCTACTCGAATAAAGTTTGTTTTGATTTCCATTTCGTCGATTGTCGAGTTGAACTTGAGTGAGAAGTGAGAAGTTTAATATTTAGGCTACGTATTTTTATGACGTATCAGTGAGCGCACTAAGTAGAGATTTTTGGATATTCCTAGGGAGAATGAAAATGGTAGAAAAAAAATTAATATTTAGTTCTTTCATTTCACAAAAAAAGATCCGTATCAGAATCGACTTTTGACTTTGACAGCATTCGAAATGGTCCGGTTACTAGAACATAAAAAATACGGATTCCAACCTGAACAACCTTAAACTGTTGTTGCCTCACAGTTTTCATTTGTTTTAAAATAATTATCTCGTGCTCCACTGTAAAAAACAACCTTAAAGAACCTGCGTATATCGAATTTCACTTAAATTCTGCTATAGCACCATTCCGCATTTATCAGCATGGTGAAATAAACTCCAAGCCTTCGCTTCAAAAGGGGTGAAGACCTTAACCCAGCGGCAGTACATGTACAGACTTTTGCTTTAATTCACGTGGCGGTAGGGCTTTGTGCAAACCCGTCTAGGTAGGTACCACCCACTCATCAGATATTCTGCTGCCAAACAGCACTACTTGGTATTGTTGTGTTCCGGTTTAAAGGGTGAGTGAGCCAGTGAAACTACAGGCACAAGAGACATAACATCTTAATTCCTAAGTTTGGTTGCGTAATGGCGAAGTAAGGGATGGTTAATAGTTCTAACAGTATCAATGTCTATGGGCGGTGGTGACCACTTAACATCAGGTGGCTCATTTGCCGGCCCACTGCCGGTCCTATCTATTAAATAATAAAATTAGAAAAATGTACTATGAATATATGGCAAGTCCGTCATGCTTATTATTAATATGACGACAGACAACTCAGATACATGATAACAACTTGCATTCACTAAGGAGTTTAGTCCACGTCATAACCTCAAACAAGAACTGTTAACATACTCCATTCTTACGCATATGCAAAGCTCCGCATCCAATAATCCGTGAGTTATTGCAGAAAATACGTAGAACTAAATTATGCAGTTAAAAGGTGTAAATATTTACATAAATAATAAGTTAGTTATATTAACAGACTCAAATTTAATATGTAAATTTCGTTTACATTTTCTGAGTAAAATCGTGAAGTATGAAAACATATTTCGCGTCAAAAGCACGTCTTTATAAAGCAGGAAATGAACAAGTAAATATTTTTGATTACATAGCGACGACGACGTCGCAAAAATCAGCTATTTCACAATAACCGAATGACAAATGTGCCGTGCGTATATCGCAATCAAGACGACCTTCTATCCCGGGAAAAGCAAGGTCGAAGTGAGATGGCAATACAATCGTACTGCTGCCTCACTCTCGCCCGGGCCGGTCCTGTTGACGTCAGCACAGGGTTGCCCCTCCATCCAAGCTTTTCGGAATTTACTCTAATTTGGAAAGAGACATTTCGTTTTTTATACAGTATCATACAAGTTAATAATTAATTATCTTTGTTAATTAAGTAATTATTCATGTAATCCCTTCTCTTAATAGAAGGTAAGTAAAGCAAAGTTACCACTAATAAAGCCTAGACCTCATAAAATGGGGTACAATGTGCAACAAACACATAATATAAATTATATGACTGTACCAAATTGACAATTGATCCATGACTCATAAATATTAAATATCATTTGAATTTTTTTTTATATAAAACCTTTTTTTTAAATTAAAGCATGATGTGCCAATCCTAGTTTATCCAACTCATTGTCCCGTTTTTATTATTCTAAAAGTGCTAGCCCTAGAATTGGCAAGTTTTAATAGAATATAATTCAAATATCCAAGTTAGCGACGCAGAAATCCGTAACAGAAAATCTTCGAGCGATTGTTTTTAACCCGTCGAATTGTAATAGTTTACGATACTAAATATATAATAAATAAATATTGGACAACATCACATACTTACTCTGATCCCAATGTAAGTAGCTAAAGCACTTGTCTTATGGAAATCAGAAGTAACGACGGTACCACAAACACCCAGACCCAAGACAACATAGAAAACTAATGAACTTTTTCTACATCGACTCGGCCGGAAATCGAACCCGGGACCTCGGAATGGCGTACCCATGAAAAACGGTGTACACACTACTCGACCACGGAGGTCGTCATACCTACGGGTCGTCATACTCTGTTATACCTACGGGTGACGCCCACGTAACACGCGAAGTTGTATTGTGCGACCTATTTTTAGATCGAAAACACGATTAAATCCAGATGGCCCTATCTATACATGTAGTGTTTTTAAAAAGACTAATCTTTAAAGTCCATTTATATAACAAACAGAGGAGAATGTCATATTACAAAAGGAATTTCAAGTACGAATTTATATACAAAATGAAGGCTGAAAAAATGTGACCGTTAAGGGACGCCCGGGTGATGAGAAACATCGGAATTGATGATTATTGAAAATTTTAGAATTTAGAAACGAGTAGCTATTTCATAACAAATAATGACAGATGATGACTAGAGAACTAAAAATATACTTTATTCAAGTAGGCTTTTACAAGCACTTTTAAATCTTAATTTTACAGAACTATATTAAGTAAAGCTACCACCGATTCAGAATGTATATTATACTGAGAATTATACAGGGTTATTGGTAATTCGACGTATTCTCGTTAGGAGGTGATAGGGGTGACTATTTGCGATAATTTTAACCCCTATATGCATAATGCAAAAGTAAACCGTTTTTTAGATTTTTTCAAAATAAGTCAAAAATGCAACTACAAAAATTTATTAAAAAAAACAATTAAAATCTATTTTTATTCTTCTGATTTATAAAAACGATTAAACACTGGATATTTTTTAATATTTAAACAATAATTATCGGTCCAAATTTATAAATGCGAGACGGAAAACGACATTATTTCAATATTTTTTTTCTCTCAAATATGCCTAAAAAAAAAAATCATTATGAAACTAGTTCTGCAGATTATTTTAAAAACATAATCGTTTACTTAGCTTTCCGTAAATGTATAAAAACTAGGAATTTATTCAAAAGCAACCGAAATAAAATGATCAGAAAGGACGCTGGTGGAAATTCGTATTCGAACATGACCGAATTCGTAAAGGTCGCTCTTTAAAATTCCCACAAAATTGATTTAAAATTATAACCAATGTAAAAAAACTTACTTAATTTAAAATAAAATTTAGATACATAAACAGTTCAGTTACCACCAAGTAATTACTGACTTTCCTACTGATTATATTCTACTGGTCTACATTCCGAACTGGTGGTAACTTTAAATTAATATTAATCTTCAAAAATGACAATTCAAATATGCTTTTATGAATCTATTTGAATAAAGTTATTTTGATTTAACAAATGGGTGGTTCACTAGAGTGATCTCCTTTATTATTCAATTTCGATATATATGTAGATATCGGTAGGCGGACGAGCAAATGGACCACCTGATGGTAAATGGTAACACCGCCCATAGACAATGGTGCTGTAAGAAATATTAAACATTCCTTACATCACCAATGCGCTATCAATCTTGGGAACTAAGATTTTTTGTCCCTTGTGCCTGTAGTTACACTGACTCACTCACCCTTCAAACCGGAACACAACAATACTGAGTACTGCTGCTTGGCGGTAGAATATTAGATGAGTGGGTGGTACCTACCCAGTCGGGCTTGCACAAAGCCCTACCACCAAGTAATTATATTTGATTGATCAATAAAAAATACTATTAAAATATTATGCGCTTGAATAGAGCCACGTTGTTCGAACAAAAAGAACACATCTTCCTCGACTCGTAGGCATAATGAAAGCAATCAAGTTGATAAATCCACACATCAGTTCGTGCGTCCATCAATCGATCGTATAAGCTCCTAAATGATGGGGAATCGACCAGCTAAATCATTCCCAAGATAAGCTGGCGTGAGGCAGGCTGTCTGACAAATCGTATCCATGCAGCTTGCAGATGCTCCGACGCCGTCCAACCGACTTCAAATAACTTTATATTAGTTTCATATAAAGAATGAGTCGAATTGAAATATCACAACTATATATTATTTTATATTAAGGAAATAACTTTTGCCAATAAAATGGGAAACATAAATTCCGAAGATTCCAGTTGCGGCAGTCTTCGTATTTATATATAACATATAACATCTATGAAACCACAACGAATGTGTCATCTCACAATCATTGTATATGGTACTAGTTATTGCCTGCGGCTTCGCCTCTGTGCTAGGGCCGCTTCCTTGGGGTTCAAGCTTTCTTCGTAACAAGTTTCATCAAATTTTGTTCAGTAGTTTAACAGTGAAAGCGTAACAGACAGGCAGACAGACGGAGTTCTCGCTCACTATTGTCGTAAATTATTATGTAAATATAAATACATATAATATTTTTGAATTGTTATATAAAAAGCCTGTAAATGGTTTTTTCTAGGCTCTGTAGGAATACATAGGTAAACAGCATACTCTGCAAGAACTCGATCGATGTTAGTTTAATTCCCACAATTATTAATTAAACAATCGAAACCTTCAGAAAGGTACACGGGCTCCTGGGGGAACTGGGTTATGTGGGATTTTTAGCCACTGAAACCACTGTGATGGCCGTTTTCGGCACGGATTGAAGAGGTTGAAGAATCGTGTCGATATAACGCATCCGTGATCTCAGAACCCCCCCCCCCCACTCAGCGTGACGCCTTATTTTTAAGGCCTAGTGCATCGGGGTTGTTGGAGGGCCGAGACGACGGCTTCGTCTGCGCTGAGTGACATCGGGTTTCTCGTACTTAGCTTACGTAGCTTTCTTCTTGTGAACCATGATGGTTTCACAGAACATGGTTACGACCTTCCACATCAATATAACTAGTACTACACTAGACTATCTTGTTATTGTTAATTTATTTATTTTTTATTTCATTGACGACGCTAGGTGCGCCATCTTGTTTTTTTATACATGTCGGAAAAGAGTGTCAATGGGAATTGAACTGTGCTCTAGTGAAGAAGTGCGTCGATGGTAGCCGGGCGGCCATCTTGGATTGACGGTTACATTCAAGATTTCCCGCGTACCACGTACATATGTGACGAAACGCTAATTTACGACATTATCATTTGGAGTAGATTCACTGTTTGTATATTTGATATATTAATGAAACGATATTGATGACTATTGTGAGTTTATCCGAGCAATTCATTTGTTTAATTAAAAACTTACTGAATTACTAAATAATAGTTTAAATATACGCCCACTTATCATGAATAATCGCTATTAACAAATAAACAGTTACAATACAAAACTTTTATATTACAAATTCAAATATGGAAACTGTGTCTGAACTAGATAAACAATATATTACGAATATCTCAACAATTTAATTCATGTATATTTGAACTCAATGATAAATATAGAAATTTTACGCTAAAATTTATTAACAATTATAAGTTTTACCGAAACCCTGTACATTTTAATAAAGATCGATAAAGTGAAACATTGAATATTTATCATAGATAATTATCTTTTATAAATCTTCGTTTGTCTATTATTTCTTTATCTATATATTCAATGCAATTTTAATAAATTGTAACGAAAATATATTTTTATAATTTGAACTATTATGACGGGCTTGTGTTAAGGTTAATTCTTGTTTCAAGTTTAGATAATTTAATACTATAAGAAAATTTGCTGTTCATAAAATTCGTCTAGTAATCGTTAAAACGCGCCTGCCGTTCAGACACGCGCTGTAGAGCGTTTATAACTCACGTAGATATTTTTGTACATTCTCGCTACGATTTTATTTATATATATTCGGTTTACTTTAGTATCTGTGCAGACATTACATTAGGTTTATGTAAAAAAAAAAAATGTGTTCAAAAATCTTATGCTGAAAGGAAACAAACGTCAGAAAACCAGCATGTGTAGAAATTCTGGTTTTTTTTTCTTCTAACGACTCGACGAGAGAAATGTATTAAATTTTACAGACGTTTCTATATATATATACACATATACAGACAATGTATATATTTACATACGACATGACATATCATTATTATTAAAAATTATAAATATCCGCTGCGTTCACGTCAGAAAATGGCTACGTAAGTATAAGGTTTATAAAGGGCGTTTCGATCTGGGAGGGCAAGCCCGGAATGCCGCGTTGTAAGATATTTATAAGAAGGTCGAGGTCTACATACAATACAGAATACCTCTATAATGAGCGACGTCGGAAAATATTTCGCTTTTATTTTGTTCGAAACATCTTACCAGAGTAAATATTTTCAAAACAATTGCTTCGATCTGTAAATTCAACTAAATCGGTTTTGACGAAATATTTAATATATTTTTAAGGGGCATATGAAATTACTTTTCCCAAAAATGAAAAACATAAAATCCACAATAGCGCCTACAACTTGAATATTATAAATAATTTGTATACAATCACGAGCCCGTAAGTTTTTTTACATTAGCAGCCTGTAAATTTCCCACTGCTGGGCTAAGGCCTCCTCTCCCTTTGAGAAGAAGTGTTGGACCAACATATTCCACCACGCTCCTCCATACACATGTGGCAGAATTTCCTTGAAATTAGACACATGCAGGTTTCACGATGCTTTCTTTCACCGCCGAGCACGAGATGAATTATAAACACAAATTAAGCACATGAAAATTCAGTGGTGCCTGCCTGGGTTTGAACCCGAAATCATCGGTTAAGATGCACGTGTTCTGACCATTGGACCATCTCGGCTCTAAGTGTTTTTTACATAGTCGTTATTACTAGCATCCGTAGAAACTTCTTAATGTTGTTTTTTATTGGCGCGACTTTGGGGCAACATCGACTCGTCCGTTTGCCGTAAGGGCAAACGGCATGACGGTCTCCTATGTTTTCGCCGTCGGAGTGTACGCATAGTTTATATAGTACTCATATATACTTAGCTACAAATTTTGTCAAATAACTTTTTGTCCCATTTGCTGTCGAAACACTTGGCCTTTGGAGTAATGGTGCAAAAAGCTTCATCAAAAGTATAACATCTCGCCCTATTGCCTCCACTGGTGACAGGAGGGCTGGTTCGTTTTTAGCCCAAAGGATCGGAATTGTGATTCAACGGGGAAATGCTGCTAGCATTCTTGCCACCATTCCACGCGGTCAAGATTTATACAGTAACTATTTTTAATTCAAATTTGTATATATTTAAGCACTTAATGTTTTTAATACAGTGTTAGAGTTATTTTTTTACACATTGTATAACTATAATTTATTAGAATAAATAAATTAATAATATGTCGATTGACTATTTTTAGAATATGTTGTAATGTAATATTTTAATTTTTCACGATGAATACTGGCCGAATGTCTGATACTGGCAAGTAAGAAAAAAAATGTCAAGAAATCGAACGCAACGGCAGTGTTTTGTTATAATTCTAATTATTTTTTAAAATAAATAGAAGAATATCGTTGTTTAAACTTGCGACCATCCTAAGAATAGTTACATATAAAATAATACATTTGTTGACTGTTTTTTTTTAATTAGAAATTCCTTTAATAATTTCGGTATTTGACATGCGTCAAGCGTACCGTGGCGACCACGTAATTTTATTATAAGACTTCTCATGGGCCGCCTATTGTACTACCAGAAACCTGATCGTAAGTTCCGCCAATAACCGTACGTTTCAACTCAATCGAATCGAACGACACGCGAAGGCATAAAATATGAACAAAAACAAACATTTTATTTAAAAGGTACATCAATTTCTAATTTTAGCGCCTTGAAACTACGAAACTACTCAACGCAACACCAAAAAATCTACAAAAGAGATTCAAATGTATGAAGCAAGCTTGAACTAAAAGGAGTCCTTCTTTGTGTATAAAGATTCGCTCGTCGCGTTTTAAGGATTGGTCGTCAGGTTATTTACTAAGCATAAAAAGTATAATCGTATATCCTTCCTTGGATTTCAAACCAAATTTCATCAAATTCGGTTCATTGGTTTAGCTGTGAAAAACAGACAGACTAGAGTCAATTTAAATATTAGTATAGATTATGGATATATATACTTTGGCGTTAGGCATAATAACGTATTATATACATTATATAGACTACGTTTTTATATATAGCCTATATGTAAAAACGCGAGCGATCCTCACGACAACTATTAAGATATATTGGCGTTAGGTTTTTTAACACCTTCCTTAAAACAAGCCTAATTTGGCTTCCTTCAACCTTAACTAAAAACACTAGTACTGAAACTGTACTTGATGTTGTTAGCACCAAACCCAAAACTACGTGCAAAGATTCACCATTGAGCTAGCGGTTATGTAGAACTGGTGTAAAATTCACTTGTAAGATTTAATTCACAGATCAAGTCAAGTTCAATAAAAGCACGCAAATAAAACAGCTCCTTATGTTTTCCTGTGTTCAATTCCATAATGTGTAAGTGGATTGCTAAACTAAACTACACAAGAAGCTGTCCAGCCAGTGGGACGTAATTAAAGGACGAGCAGAAAAACAGATACTTAACGCCAATTATTTATTTTGTTACCAATCAAATACTTAATTCTCTGCAGGACCAGTAATATTTCAATTGCAATATAACTTTTTCTATCGTTACATTGTATAAAACAAAGTCGCTTACCGCTGTCTGTCCCTATGTATGCTTAGGTCTTTAAAATTATACAACGGATTTTGATGCGGTTTTTTTTAATAGATAGATTGATTCAAGAGGAAGATTTATATGTGTGATACATGCACAATATAGTAGACAAACACTGATAATTTTAGTGGTTTCTAAAGTGATGTCGTAAATAAACACATTTTTTTGCGTTTACATTGCAAACGCTGGTTGAACCCTACGAGAAAGATCAAAATAATGTACTACAGTATTGTACATCGTAAAAAGGTCTTCAAAAAGTCCGCAATGGTATATGTCTATCTCTTAGGAATAGCCCACAACAACCATTTTTTATCCTTTATATTTTACGAGATAAAATGGCTTATTTCCGAAGCGATTTGAAGTAATACAGCACTAATCCTTATCCGATTAAGTACCTTGAATACATTGTAACAGTTGTAAGAAATTCTTTTCACCCATGCGAAGCCGGGGCGGGTATAATATAAAATGCTATTTGAGAGCTTGGCGATCATTTCATTCCCAATGTGTGCAATCAACTAAGAAGTCATTAGTCCTGTAATATACTTTTGTACATAAACGCTCTTTGACAATTCTTTTAAATTTTACAATTTAATATTTCGAACGATTTCTGGGATCATGTTGTGAAAACGTATACATTGCCCCAAAAAAGAGTTGCTAACTCTGTTTAATCGGGTAGTAACCAGTAGCTGAAGTAACATCTTTTTCTTGTTCCTAGTATTAATAGAAAGTACGTCACAATTTCTGGAAAAATCAATTATCATTAGAGGACGACCGAAGAAACGATGGATGGATTGTGTGAAAGACGATATGGTTAGAAAGAATGTTACTTGTGAGATGACGTCCAATAGAGAAGTATGGAAGAAGAACACATGCTGCGCCGACCCCATGTAAAATTGGGATAAGGGGAGGAGGATGAAAAAAAAATCTAAGGAGAAATCCAAATGGTTATACTTTCCGCTTAATTATATTATTAATAGGACTACTATTTCACGGAGCTGGATTTATAAGGCTCAGGTAACTTGAATTTACAAATTTTACTTTGTCATTAAAACCTTTTTTGTCTAAAAAGAGAATTATTTAAATAGGGCTAAATCTAGCAATAAAATTTATGCTCTTCTTCCGTTTCCGATTCCGGTTCGCCTGCGTATGATCGGCAGGGTTGGTGGTAGGTACCCTATGCTTTTCTATACGACTGACTACGTGTTAAAATTTTATGAGGATCGGTTATTTTTAACTTTTGTTAACAAGTGAAAACATAACAGACTGACTTCCGCCTTTATTGTATTAGTTAGGATTTAAAACATAAAGCGGTTTATTCACAAGGTGAGTGACTGCCAGTCTATAAGGACAGGGTAGGCCATTTCTTTGAAAAATTGTTAATATTATATCTATAAAACATTTCACAATATATATTATTTCGATGAGTCGTTAGTATTGAAAGGTAAGTAGAACAGTCTTACAGGCACAAGGCCATTAGTTCAATACTAGACGGTGGATTACATAAAACATACATAAACAGCCTGTAAATTTCCCACTGCTGGGCTAAGGCCTCCTCTCCCTTTGAGGAGAAGGTATGGAGCATATTCCACCACGCTACTCCAATGCGGGTTGGTGGAATATGCTGGATTACCAGCGAATAAAATGAAAAATATTACACTGCCAATCTGAATGGGCGGTAGTGAACACTTACCTTGAGTAACTTAAATAAGAACAAAAATAATTCATCTATACAAATTGAAAAGTTCTCGTGTATATTTCAATGGATTTCGTTAAACCTTACCAAGACTAAACTGAGTTCATTGAACCTACTTACAGGCAGCTAATCAATAACGACTCCTGTATTACCTTTACATGTGTTATATGTATTACTTCCATGTGTAAGTGTGAGTTTAGATGGACCAGATACCTTTTTTATTTCTTCCGATTGGGCTTCGCGCAAGAAAACATGGTGTTCATCCAAAATCCACCAATCTGCTTGCATTGAGGGATATGCTCCCGACCTTACCCTTAAGAGAGGTCTTATTCTAACATAAGGACAATTACAGTTGGTTAATTTTAACTTTACGTGGTGTATACAATAAAAATAGCTATGTCTAAATATAGCGTCGAGACCATTCAAAGAATACATACAAATACATATTGAAAAAATCCTGCGAAGTTTCAGCATTTATTTTTTCAATTAATTAGATTACGTAAACGTTATTCAATTTGTTAATGGAAATATCTTTGATAGATAAATCTGTGGCAGTGACGTACGGCCCACCTCTTACTCTCTCACAATATTTTGTGATTGCGGATTTAAACCACCGAATTTTCATGTGCTTAATTTGAGTTTATAACTCATCTCGTGCTCGGTGGTGAAGGAAAATATCGTTAGGAAACCTGGATGTATCTAATTTCAACAAAATTGTGCCACATGTGAATCCAACCCAACCCGCAGTGGAGCAACGTGGTGTAATATGCTCCTAACCTTCTACTCAAAGGGAGAGGAGGCCTTAGCCCAACAGTTGAAAATTTACAGGCTGTACATGTTGTATATTGTTGAAAGCTTAAAATTACCTTATAATGTTTATTTTGTTTTTATTTAATTCTTTAATCAGTGCGTTCTCACTGTCATGGCTGATGAAGTCAAGATAAAGACACTGGAGGTGAAACTGATTCACTTGTTCAAGGTCACCCATCTATGAATGGAATAGACTATTTTTTTTATGATGTAGGTGGACACGCAGCACCGGGAGGTTCGCTGGTGTGAGCTTAAAGAAATGTGTAGTCTCTTTTTTTGAAGGTCCTAAGTCGTATCAGTTCGAATAATATACTCGGAGTTTTCGAAGGATCGCATCAAGAATAAGGTGATCCGACAAAAATAGAGTAACTGACATATCTCGGAAAATTGGTAAGCTGAAGTGGCAAGCGTCAGTCATATTTGCCGCAGAACTGGTAATATGAGTTCTTAAGTGTGCTCTTCACTTAAGAACTCATATTACCAGTTCGTCTTGGCAAATGTAAAACGACTTCAGGCTTGGTGAAGTGTGACGACTTACGAAAAATATCTGATGTCAATTGGAGCATAAAAGCTGAACATTGGCTCAGTGACGTACTCTGAAATACCTATCACCAGCTGTGGACAAACACAGTCTGATGAAGATGAAACTGATAGGGTTACTACATTTTAAAATAATGCAATTTGAATAAAAAACTTTTATCAGTGCTTTCATCTTAAATTGAAACCCCTTTTTTATACATATTTTTAAACATCGTATAATATTTTTGTACGTACTTACTTGTCTTAATCGCAGATAGCATGTTATTTATTTTGATAAGGGTATTGTGCGGCTAAAATGGAACGAAAGTCATTTAATTTTTCGTATATATTTATTTAGAAAAAGTTGTTACAGTGACTTATCTCTTGAAGACAGAATATAAACTGTTATGGACTTTATGTAGACATTTTGGATATATAACATTTTAAAAATATTTGATATTAAGTACTAGTATACTATTTTATAGCTGCGAATGCCTTCGCTTGATATTTTTGCCAACTACATTGAGATAATAATATATATTAAGTATACTATATCTCCTTAGTTCGTATGAAACTATTAATAAATATAATGTAAAAAAAATTAGTAACATTGAGTTAAAATACTAAAAAATAACGTTACGTCTAACGCACATTGCTGTGTGCCAAGATTTGAATCAAAATATTATCGTAATTTTAACCGACGATCTAGACGTCGTGTTGGGTGGAATGATATAACGTAAAACTTCAATAACAATTCGATCAGTAGTTGTTACTTAAATTCCAAAAAAACATAGTATAACCTCTTTGTAATAATATTAGTATACTCTAAAATAATGCAGTATACTTTATACTATATACTTGTTCGAATACAGGTCTTGCATGAATGCAATGATTCTTGTATCGAGTAATTATAGTTATTATTAAATGCTCGGATGTCAAGCTGATATGATTTTAAATATCTATTTGGACGCCCTAAGTAAGACCAAAAGTAAAACTCGTATGCCGTGACGGCAAGCGGCTCGACGCTGTTATACCATCATACCGCTCCAGAACAGCTCATGTGGATGCGGATATACTATACACTTCATTGCTATATATACGCGTAAAGCCTGTAAATTTCCCACTGCTGTGCTAAAGCTACCCTCTCCCTTTGAGAAGAAGCTTAGGAGGATATTCCACCTCGCTGCTCGAGTGGTGGATTCACATGTGACAGAATTTCGAGATGAATTACGAACACAAATTAAGCACATGATAATTCAGTGTTGATTGCCTGGGTTTGAACCCGCAATCATCGGTTAAGATGTGCGCGTTCCACTGAGCCATCTCGGCTTTGCTATTATTGTAATAATAAGAACAAATTGATTGAATTTATAGCGAAACTCTGATTAAAGTCCTCAAATATCATTTTTACAGATTTTATAGTCCTACCGACTTTCGGCTATATGTCCCTTTGGTACAAACCATTAACAAATCAACGGCGAAGCAGTAATAGTGTGTACTGTTGTGTTCCAGTTTGAAGGGTGAGTAAGCCAGTATAATGATAGGCACGAGGAACATTAACTCTGATCCCATGCCTAGCGGAACATTGACCTTATAAGGAGTGATGTATTACTTCTTACAGTGATCGTGTCTAGGCAAGATATTCGTTTCTATAATGAACATTCTATAATAATGATACACAGATATTTTTAACTTTGCCTATTCATACATTCAAATCATTTGTTGTAAAAAAGACATTAATAAACAAAGTATGTTATTTAACACAATATATAGATGATAAAAAAGCTTGGAGTGGACATGTTGACTTTCAAGTATGATATATTATATATAATTTTATTTACCTAACATAATGTATCACAAAGTGTTACTACGGAATTTCTCGCCGGTTCTTCTCCGAAAAGAACCGGCGGCTTTACTTTTAATATAGATCTGTGAAATTACGATTCAAGTGCTTGTAAATGCCTACTTAAATAAAACATATATATTTTTATGATATATATAAATTTTATATATTTGATAATAAGTATAAATATATTCTTATTATTTATTATTGCTCTATTATTATCTCAAACAAAAATTATTACAGATTGTTTACGGTTACTATTAAGGTTCCTTATGTAAGTGTTACCTAATTATTAATACTGTGGTGATATTATTATTTTTTATGTTATTGGTAGGTGGACTGGCACCTGATGTTAAGTGGTCATCCCCGCCCAAAGACATTACCGTTGTTAGAAATATTAACGATCCCTTACATCACCAATTCACCATCAACCTTTGGAACTAAGATGTTATGTACCTTGTACCTGTAATAACACTGGCTCATTTACTCTTCAAACCGGAACACAACAATACTGGGTACTGCTGTTGGCGGTAGTATATCTAATGAGTGGGTGGTAACTACCCAGACGGGTTTGCACAAAGCCCTACCATTAAGCAAATACGTTCGTGTTAGGTCGTAAACGAGAGCGCGCGTAGTTGTTTGGTTGTGTGTGTTAACCCTATGATGCTCAATAGACCAAATTCATCTTTGGATGACAATCTGCAAGTGAAGCCTGCTGCCGAAGCAGAAGAAACTATCAGCTTTAGGTTATTTTTACATTATTACACATTATAAAAGTTATATATAAGTATTAAACACATAAATAATATATCAAACAAACTTCGTAAGTTAAATAAATCACCAGGGATGAAGCGAAGCGGAGAAGTTTAATAAACAATCGAACGAAGTTCAAGTGAAATTCAATCATTGTCTGAAAGAGTCCTTCTCATTTCATTGCGTAACATTTTTAAAACAAATATCGCATACGATAAAATTCCCAAAGAAATTCAAGTGTACGAAGTCACAAGCATATTATGTTTCTTTGTAACAGCCAAAATGGCTATCAGATAATAAATGCAGACAGTACAATGTTAAATACTTGTATATTTCAATGCCGTAACTAAGTAAATGAATGTAAAGTTCATTCCATATTTAAGACAGCTGTTGTGAGTACGACGAGTGACGTCTGTCTGGCGCCGGCAGATCTTATACATCTTCTTAGCGAGTACCGAATCAGGTTCTAACTTTGACAAATATTTGTCAACTTAAATTCATTCTGAATAAATCGTTTCGACTAATTTTTGATGCAAGTAATACAATAACATAAACATAACATAATCAGCCTGTAAATTTCCCACTGCTGGGCTAAGGCCTCCTCTCCCGTCGAGGAGAAGGTATGGAGCACATTCCACCACGCTGCTCCAATGCGGGTTGGTGGAATACACATGTGGCAGAATTTCGTTGAAATTACACACATGCAGGTTTCCTCACGATGTTTTCCTTCACCGCCGAGCACGAGATGAATTATAAACACAAATTAAGCACATGAAAATTCAGTGGTGCCTGCCTGGGTTTGAACCCGAAATCATCGGTTAAGATGCACGCGTTCTAACCACTGGGCCATCTCGGCTCAGGTTCTAACCAGGTTCTAACTTTGACAAATATTTGTCAACTTAAATTCCTTCTGAATAAATCGTTTCGACTAATTTTTGATGCAAGTAATACAATAGATATGATATCTATGTATAATTAATTGAAAAGATAATCACTGAGATTCTTGCCAGTTCTACTCGATAAAAATTACGTTCCGAACCGATGGTATTATACATGTGAAAGCAGCTCTGTCTGTTTGTCTGTTTCGCTTTCACAGCCTAATTACTGTATCAAATTTAATGAAATTTTGTACGAAATGGTAAGTTTAAACCCCAAGGGAGGACACCACGATATTTTTATGCCTAACACTTGAAGCCACGGGCCATAACTATTTTCGTTTAATTTTGAATCAATCTATCCAAAACTGCTTATAAAAGCCTACTTGAGTAAAGTACAATTTAATTTTATTTACTGTCTTTCACAATATTTTGCGTTGAACATTAAAAAAAAGCGAGCGAGCCAAGATGGCCCAGTGGTTAGAACGCGTACATCTTAACCGATGACTACACGTTTAAACCGAGGCAATCACCACTGAATTTTCCACCACTTTCACTCTCGGCGGTGAAGGAAAACATCGTGAGGAAACCTGCATGTGTCTAATTTCAACGAAATTCTGCCACATGTGTATTCCACCAAACCGCTTTGGAGCAGCGTGATGGAATATGCTCCAAACCTTCTCCCCAAAAAAAGAGGAGGGGTGAGCCCAGCAGTGGGAAATTTACAGGCAGTTACTATTATATTAAAAAACTAAACTCTTAACGGTAGATATGTAGCAAATTGTGTACACTATTTAAAAAAAATAGGTTAATACAAATACAACTACACAACATGATCAAGGGGAAACCTTATCGCAGATATAGGAACGTTCCCTTCCAAATTGAAATTGAAATTTACGTGAAATTGAAATTTCGAACGTAAAAATTTTAATAACTAGCTTCCCGTCCTGACTTCGTTCGAATAAAACTCATACCAAGTTACGCTACGCCACATTTTCCCCTTTCCCTTACTTAAATTTGAATTTTTCAGAAAACATTTCTGACGTGCTTACTTTATAAACTTATAATCCAAATTTCAGCTTTCTACAATCTTAATCAACAGTTTCGTTCGTGGGTTGATGTTCACTCAGGGCATGGATTGTATAAATACAGATTTGGACTATTGGTTTTAACGTGACCGTTATCTAAACAAGAGAAATTTATAACCGTTCCTAGATGTGACTTTTTTTTGTGGTATAGGTTTGTGGACGGGCATATGGACCACCTGATGGTAAGTGGTCACCACCGCCCATAGACAATGGCGCTGTAAGAAATATTAACCATTCCTTATATCGCCAATGCGTCACCAACCTTGGGAATTAAGATGTTATGTCGTTTGTACAGGCATAACATACACTTACACTGGCTCACTCACCCTTCAAACCGGAACACAACACTGATTACTGTTGTTTGGCGGTATTATCTGATGAGTGGGCGGTACCTACCCAGACGGGCTTGCACAAAGACTTACCACCAGGTCAATTTTATTAGTTTTATCGGATATTTAGTCGGATATCAATTTTCAAACATCTCGAAAAGTTCGTAAGAAAATATGGCGCCAGCATGTATCGTAAATAACTTAATTCAATAAAATTTGCAAAGTCGATACAATTTTTGTACTATTTACGGGGAGCCTGTTATTGTACTATATGCAGCAGATTAATTAAGTAAGCGAACCAAATATCCGAGTTACCAGATATTATCGAATATTCCCAACCTCTGTACAAATATTTATTTTCCATTGGCTAATTATCCTTTACACAGCACTGGTAAGGCCACTGATCCCGACGGTTCTGGGTTCAAACCCCAGGTTGCATTAGCATTTTTTTTTTGTTTTTTTTTTGTTGTACCGATAAAAATTGAAGATTTAGTTAATAATATAATTTTTAGGAGATATTGGGTGTTTATGTCGAAACCTTCTCAGTAACAGCCCGGAGTCTGGAAATTGGAAGTGTGTGCGTGCCTCGCAAAGTACGTGAAGCCGTTGGTCCTGCGCCTGATTTTTTCCGGCCATGTCAGATATGCCGTCCCATCGGATTACGAAGGTGACGGAACAGAGAGTGCATCTGTGTTCACGCACATACCTGTGCACTAGATAATATGTCCTGCGTAGTTGGATGATCTCCCTTGAGATTGGCCCTCGAGATTGAATCTCTATTTATGACAAAACCCACATATCATAAGAGTATAGTTATTAATAATAATAATGTTTAATTAGTATAGGTGTTACTGTAAAAGCTCGAACTAAGGTAAATCTTAAGATTTTCCAGTAAAACCTAAGAATTACCGATTATGAACGGTAAATGTCCATAAAACTTTGGGATTCGAACTTTTACCATGATTCTCTTGGTAAATCTAGGATTTATATGTTACGTTGGAATGGAAAAAGTCCGAAAAATACTTACATACCTTTATAATAAATAAATTTACCTTAGTTTTTTTAAGCTTTAACAGTAACATAGATATACTTTTTTGCTATCTTAAATATATAAAATTATTTTCGTAATATTTTTCTAAATCTTCAATACATATATTTACTTAATAGTATTGGTATAATCAAAACGGGAACGAAAATAATAATCTTACACGAAACTTAAAAACATCATATATATATATATACAATAACAAGCTGCAATTTATAACCTTCGAAACTTGACGTCTAAAATTTTATAACTTAGAATTGTGGAGACGGGATAAACTTATTATTTTCATTCTATGAATTTCTGGATATATTCTGCGAGAATTTTCCAGAACTTTCGTCTCACCTTTGTTATTATGATAACGAAAACATTTTATCGCGTATTTGAATTAAATTCGACGGTATTTGAACATACACTGAGTTAGAATAAATCTTCATACTTATTACGTTTGATTTCGAACTCTAATACAAAATTTGCGTGTTATTGTTTTTATTAATAAATTAGTGTTCCATTTTTTATTGTAAATATATATTATTTATATATATATAAGTATCTTCGCAAAAATACTGTCCGTACCTTTAGTGTGTTTTATTTTTAATTTGTATTTGTTATTTTAGTAGACACAATTTATGTTTTTTATGAGTTATTATTGTCTATTGTAGAAGTAAAGGAATGGGGACAATACACGGAGCAATGAAGTGTAGTATGCACACTTTATCAGCAGTGCTGTGAAATTGTTACGTGTGTAAAAATGAATGTTATTTACACCTTTAAAGGCGTATCACTTCGAATGTTATTAATATATTTTTTTGGTTATTTCGCTTCCTTTTTATTATTTATAAATATTCATTTAGAAAAACGTTGTTTTTAAAATACCTATATATTTAATTTAAAAAAAAAGATATATCGTTATAGTTAATATTTATCATTATAGTTGTAATTAACGTAACGCAGTAACGAAGTAAAAGAGCAACAAAATTTAGCAAATTTTTCGTAATTTTTGTTATTAATCTAATATCACAAATACCTTATACAGTTAAATTTATTTGGTTTACTGTACCATATTTGTTATTGCTTGAGGTCGTAAAATTAAAAGAAGTCTAATTCCTTCGAAAACAATTATTTGGACCATTACCAAGAATTTTTTTACAGTCCACAAAGCTAAACGCATATATCAAGTGCTTCACTTCGTAAAAGCAGTTAGTTTTACAACACGTTTATTTAATTATACACCCATTTTGTTAATAACTTTTAATTCAATTCGCTGAAATATTTCATATAACATAATATTACTTACAAACTACAATGTAAAAGAGAATTGTATGCTAAAGAAATATTAAGAAAAAGACGTTAAGAAATGAAACGTAAGGGACGTACCCTTAGTAAATTAAGGTTTCTCTTTATTAGTGAAAGCTTCTCGTTTATTTTTCCACGGATAAATTATACATTTCACTCACCTTTTACTATAAAAATATCTCCCACAGAAATACACTAACGTAATAACATAATAATTATTTAAAAAGAGAACAGTTAAATTTTACACAAAAAAACAAATGAATTTCGAATCATTTTCACAATATACACACACATTAATTATTGTCAAATTTAACCGCGTTGTCTAATTCTAAAAAAGGAAACGGTTCTATTTTCGAATTCATATTTTATTAAAAAGTCGAGTCTGCGCATTCGTTGACACGAACGCCTGATGCAAAGGTCGCGGCAAAACTGCCTCTCAGATGAATGGAGCGCAGCCTCCCCGTCGTGCTTTAAATGTTACTTGTAAACACTGGAAAAATAGCGTCATATACTAAATTACGAACTATATTACACATTCTACGGTTCCATATTTCGATAACTATAAGACTTTTGATTCTATTTATGACGATAGGGTTATTTTAGTTTTATTTGTTTATTTTATAGTGTTTATTTCGCTTTATCATAATACTCCCTATGTTATATTTGTTGTAAGAGTAGTATCTGCATATATGTATGTTATTTTGATGTCAGTACAGGAAGATAATATTTATTTTTTTATTATATTTATTATAAAGCAATAGAGATACAGTGGCTAAAACTTGTAAAGCTTTACTGAAAATTGCGGGTTCAACCCGGCCAAGCACCGCTGAATTTTAATGTGATTAGTATTTATAATAATCTATTTACTATTCGGCATTTAAGAGTATCGTTCCACATGTCATCCATCCTGCATTTGAGCAGCGCCGTGGAATAATTTTAAAACCTTGTCCTAGAGTGTAGAGGAGGTCATTATTGAACAAAGACTGGTCACTTTATGATTTAATAAAATTATAGAAAATTAGATTTGTAGTTCTATAGATGAAAGACCCAGTTTAAGAGTAAATAGAGGCACAACGGACATAGCATCGTAGTTCCCATTGTTGTAACGAGTTGGAAGGAATGGTTAATATTTCTTACAGAGCCAATGTCTATGGTTACTGAGGACCAGTTGCCGTCAGCTGGTGTATTTGGCAGTCTGCCTACATATTAATTAACTGAATAACAACGTAATATACAAAATATAAAATTTGCTTTTATTTTAATTTTATTCAACTGTATAGGTCATCAACAGATGCTATGACAAAGGCGTATTTTTTTTCATTCAAATGAAGGGTATGAAGGGTTTTATACAAATATAATATTAATTTTTCATACGGTATGTGTTTTTTTTAATTTCATAAGTCTCTATGAATAATTGTTGATTAATGAATATTTCAAATGCGTCTGTGGCTTTATTTCCTTTTTAGTTTGTTACGCTTTTACGTCAGAACTACTCAACCGATCGTCGTTAATTTTTGCATACAAATTGTCAGGGCTAGTGAAAATGACACAGGGCGTCTCTCTCTCTCATAAGAATAAAGTCATTAGCGGAAACAATTAAATTGAAATAGGACTTTGATGGACGCCAATCCTTTAAATGTTATGTAACGTAACTTGTTAGTGTGTGTAAATCAAATTTAGAATTGAATTTGAAACCAATTTCCCTCAACCAATAGAGCTGATGTTTTTGCAAACCCTTTTACAGCGGATGACACTATAAACTATAATACTTTCATCCAGTTTCTAAACGATTGTCAAAGCTAGAAAAACTAATTTGATTTTAATCTGAACGCTCATTGGTTGCCTATTACGTCATCAGCTGTAACTGACCAATAACCATTCAGGTTAAAGCTAAATTATTTAACCTGTAATGATATTTTGATGAGCGTTTCAGAAACTAAATGTCTTAATTGTTAAAATATGCCGCCAAAAATTACTTCGTCTTAAAATGTAATTTTGTATGAATTCCTGATTATAATTACATTTGTAGTGTAATGTTTGAACACACGAACAAATATAAAATAAACTATCAAAGATATTTTGACAATGCCATCAATATCGTAATAAAAATAAATCTATAATTAAAAGAAAAATCCTGGTATTAAAACCATGCAGGCACACTAAATTAAAAAATTACAAATAAAATACACCAAAGGCACGGACAACATGCCGGTGGGGCTACGAAAATATCAATTTAAAAAAAAGAAGCACCTATAATGAAAACTTCTAAGATAATATCAAACGATACCATGAATACGTATTTCCCAGATAAAAGGCTTTGCATCTTTTAATTAAATCGAACCACCAAGAGTGAGAGAACTCCTGAAATGTTTTACTAAATTAAATTCTTTACACATCTAATATTGAATTTCAAGATCAAATGATTTTATTATACGTTCAATGGTTTTCAATTAAAATTTTATATTGACACCGAATATAAATTAGATAATGAAGAACTTTTTTAAATTATAAAAGTAAATTATTATTTTTAATTATCAAAAAGGCAAATACTGCTTTTTTACATCGTTGAGTCTTTTACGCCCAAGCGGTACTTGCCTTTGGGTATGTCGAGAACTTATTTTGTCTTGCATTTGCAACTACCTAGAACCATTCCTCAGTTCCTCATCCACCAGTTTTGGGAATCCTTGGGAGCTTACGACACCCATGGGAGAGACAGGGGCAGTGAATTGTATACATTCTCCGTCACTACACGGATTAAAATTAAGCATTCCGGACATCGTCAATGCGCCACCAATCTTGGATCTTAAGACGTTAGGTCTCTTGTACACTGACTCACTCACCCTCAAACGGGTATTTAAAAATAATTAATAATGGCTGTAGAATAAGAGCTGACTGGTTAGTACCTACCTTAAAAGGAATCTGGATCGTGTTCCACAGACATCATACCTTCAGGTACCAGGTCTATTCTAGACTTTCGATCAACACAGGATTGCTATTTTCAGAATGTGATATTGGAGTTTGATACCGAGCTTAACGCGCTGAATAGCCTTTTGTCCAGAAAAGATGCTTCTAACTAATAGTTAAGATAATTATAGACTGATGTTGTAATAGATCACATGAGTTGTGTGTCATTAGAGACAATATATCTCCCCATTGCACTTCCTTTACCATTAATAAAAATAAAGAAAGAAAAGCTTTATTTAGAAAATACACAATTGAAAAAATTATAAACACACCTAAAATATAGATAAATTAGACAATACTTATCTATTCAGGAAAAAAAAAATAACGATAATGAGAAGAAGAAAAAGGTGATGTGAGAAGCAATGACAGCAATCCCAAAAATCCCAACGCTGATTTTTATCAGTCTATGGCATCAGATTGTTAGACTAGCCAGTTCTTTAACAGTGAAATTTGCGATGAATGTCCTAAGATCCGAAATAGAATTTAAATGAGACTTCTAGCATTTGACAGCCAGTGAATCTCATCTGTCATATCAGTCATCATTAGTGAATATCATCCTCAACATCAAGCCAATTTGTTGCATCATAATATTGGGTAACATTTAAAATAGTTTTTAATAATATTATTATTATATTTCTCATTTTAATGCGTTTTTATTGTTTAACTTTTATATTCACGGATTCGTTTTATTTTTAAATGCCTGAATTGTATTCATTGAACTCGTAGTGCAATGTTCAACTAATAAATTTTAATCCATTTAACTTAACAAATGGCTCAAAGTTGCAGCAATTGTACAAATTAGTACACTACTGAATTTAATGTTAATTATTAATATATATATAATTGTTAAACGTCATCAGGAAACCTGCTATGTTAGAGATAGTGAAACTGTATATAACACGGTTTCCCCTCGCTCTCCATGGCCCCGGGTACCTTTCAGAAGGTTTCGACTGTTGAAAAAATATATTTTTTGAAACTGTGTACAATATTCATCATCATCATCATCATAAGTGGAGCACGTTACATTATCTCCAAACATTTTCCTTAACAAGAGAAGGCTAGTAAGAACATTACAGAGTTAAATATAGAAAGGGATCTGGACACGGTTCTACTAGAATTTTTCTTTGACTGACGTTCCTTAATCTAAAGCTTCACTGAACATAACATAACATAACATAATCAGCCTGTAAATTTCCCACTGCTGGGCTAAGGCCTCCTCTCCTGTTGAAGAGAAGGTATGGAGCATATTCCACCACGCTGCTCCAATGCGGGTTGGTGGAATACACATGTGGCAGAATTTCGTTGAAATTAGACACATGCAGGTTTCCTCACGATGTTTTCCTTCACCGCCGAGCACGAGATGAATTATAAACAAATTAAGCACATGTAAATACAGTGGTGCCTGCCTGGGTTTGAACCCGAAATCATCGGTTAAGATGCACGCGTTCTAACCACTGGGCCATCTCGCTGAAAGGGAATGTTAATGTATCCTTTCATATTTAGTACGACCGACTTGTTAAACATGAAAATTATTTAATGAGATCTTTTCTCTAAGCTGCTTACTAACATTCACAAGGCGTAATATTCTGTTTTACTTCAACATATATCTTAAATATTTATGTACATACTTATATGTACGTACATATTTTTATTTAGATTTTTTAATTTATGTATTCTTTAGTGCACATTGTTGTCTAATGAAGAATAGACGGTAAACGGCGCTTTTATAGCTTAAAGCGATCGCATTCGAACATCCTCTGTTTAGAGAAGCGTAAGAAGAACTAAACCAGAAATATTCTCTGTTAGTAAATAATTAAAAATAACTGATATGAACTTCGCCCTGCTGACAATTTGCTTCTATTCCATCACAACGCTTCAGTACGGTTGATGAATACACGTGAGGCACATTTCCTTCAGATACGTGAAGGTTTCTTCGCGATGTTTTCCGTTACTGTCAAACACTAGATGACTTGAATTTGCAGAACAATCATATAAAAACTCAGTCGTTTATTAAGAAATATATATCGCTCTCTATCACGCGACGTTGTTCAGGCTATTTTTTCAGCTAGCTTTTTTTTCAAATGCCTAGCCGGACTAGCAAATGTACTGCCTAATGGTATTATTGGCTCTGTAAGAAATATTAACCATCCCTTCACCAATTCATCACCAATGCGCCACCAACATTGGGAACTAAGATGTTATTCGAAGAGTGGTTATGTTCCTTGTGCACTTGAACATAATACTTTATATTACTATTTGTTGGTAGAAATTATGAGTCGATGGTACCCTCGTAGATGGGCTTTCACACAGTTGCTGCAGTTCCACGGTTATAATTCCAATTGCTATTTTTAAATATACCTATTCAAACTCCGATGTCTAAACGATTCCTCTCACAGAAAGCGAAATAATACTTTGTATTATTTTTTGCATCTTATATATTATATGCTAGTTCAGAGAGGGGTAGATTTAGGAGAGAAGTAACCTGGTAACCACAAGTAAGGATCCTGAACAATATGGACCTTCTGGTAAAATTATATTTTTTTAAATATTTATATTGAAAAGAAAATAAAAAAAAAAGAAAAACATTTATTTTATCAAAGAAAATAAAAACGTTCTCAATCACAAATTACATCAACGTTTTTAATTTCACATTCTGAATTTTTACGACTAATTGAAAATCTATTAAACGAAAATGACGAAAATATTTTCCTTCGTCTATTTTTAAAATTATTCCGGGCCTCAACTTCGTTATTATATTTATTTTTGACATGAAGGTCAGTGACCCCGTTTAATAAAATAAATATCAAATTAACTAAACACGGTCAATAGGCTGATAATTTTCCAATAGATTTGTAACCAAAGCCGTATCAAAATTAATTACAAAAACACAGTGATAGACTGTGAACGTTTTTATTTATAATATGTTTATTTTTATTATTTGAGAGGTAAGTAGGGTACCATATAAACAGTTTATACCGTATACATATTATAGCTCTATTGATTTTTGCGGAGCACACAAGTAAATTCACTGTTGGAAAATCTCATATTACAGACAATTTACACACACATTACAATTTTAGTTTCGTAGTTTGTCGCTATCTGACATACGGACAACGCCGCGGCGGAGTCTTTGCTTTGTAATATGTATATACTTTAACTATTATATTATACGTTTGGCTGACACAGTTTGTTAATCTTAGAGTAAGTCTCATCTGATTGATTTGTCAAATTAGACCAGCTTGACAACTGGCTTCCTACGAGGAGGATGACCCCCTTATTATAGGCGGTGAAGGAAAACATCGTGAGGAAACCTGCATGTGTCTAATTTCAACGAAATTCTGCCACATGTGTATTCCACCAACCCGCATTGGAGCAGCGTGGTGGAATATGCTCCATACCTTCTCCTCAACGGGAGAGGAGGCCTTAGCCCAGCAGTGGGAAATTTACAGGCTGATTATTATGATTATGTTATTATATTGTAAACAAGCTTTTTTTTGTAACATAACTACCCGCAACATTTTATTTTACTGTATATAATTCATAAGGCAGACTTTTAAATGTACCCTCAAGCAAAATTATTGTAATTTCTTATTATAAGTGAACTTTTGTGTTCTTTATGAGAAATAAATGTCTTTAAACTGAAACCGAAGCTACTCGTCCCGTCTTCACACGGCTATAAAAAGTTTTTTTTTCTGCCTAGAGGGTTAAAATTTATTTTCTGTTACTATGATACATGTTTTATATATAATCCTTCCTCTTAAATCACTCTATTTATTAGAAACTGTTATTTAACTTGCAGTTTTAGTATGTACTGGTGAATCTTTAACCGATTGAGCTGAAATTTTGTTTGGAACGCTCAGTTTGGATAACAATGCATGGTTATCGGTGTGACATTATTCTGCATGGCGGTATACCCAAGATGGCGGATAACTTTTTTGAATTCATTCCTACAATATGCGTATCAAATGAAAGTGCTTTCTGAGAAAAAGTCAACAAATTAAGTGACGTCACTGTAAACCAATATGGCGGAGTAAGTTTTTGGTGCTTGCCTATAATGTTTTTTTTTAGTATTTAAGATAATATTAACTTTTTATATAAGAATTATTAACGTTAAGTCCTTAAATATATACAAATATAAATTAAAAATAATTACTGTAAAAACCCTGACCGCGTGGAATGGTGGCAAGAATGGTCGCAATTCCGATCCTCTGGGCTAAAAACGAACCAGCCCTCCTGTCACCAGTGGAATATGGGTATCTAATGAAAGGACTTACTTAGAATAAAAATGCGAGTTTAAATATAAAATAGTAAAAAAATAATTAAAAGTAAAAAAAACTATTTTTAAAACAAGTTTTTATTTAATGCGCTAAAAAGAAAAGAATAAACTTTTACATTTAGTGTAACGATCCGAACGATCCATCATCATCATCATCATCAAAAAAGGCCCATATTCGTCCACTGCTGGACATAGGCCTCTCCAAATGCACGCCACTGTGGTCTTTCTTCGGCAACTCGCATCCAGCTCCTGCCAGCCGTCTTGCGCAAATCGTCACTCCAACGTGCCTGAGGACGTCCTACACTACGTTTGCCGAGACGCGGACCGAAAGATCCAATGGACCATAATATAAAATAACAGTACCTTGTTGCCGAGCTACAACAAACACAACAACACATTGGATTAATTTATAGCCTATTCCAATGGAAACAGGAAAAAAGATAAACAAACCTTAGATTTACGAATGTCATGCGATTTGCTAATAACTCAGCATTACTAAGAGTTTATGATTAACTAATCTTTATTTATAATACAACACTATTAAACTCAACTACTTATTTCCTTGCAAAATTTCGATAACAGTTTCGTCGACGTTCAAAACGCCATTTTTCGCAAAAACATAGTGAATATCAATAATATCAGAGTGACTAATCAAGCTCTCAATCAATGATATAGCATCAATTAGCTATCAAATGTTGTTTATTTGGCTTTTTTCTTAGAAATTGAGTATATGTTTAGATGTTAACTATTACACCACTAACGAGCAGAAATTAACATGAGTTTGAAAATTTTTTGCCTTGAAAAGCACGTGAAACCGTTGGTCCTGCGTATTGAGATCTATTTGCTTGTGCATTATATTATGTCGTAGGTAGGCTAGGTAGGCTGGCCACCCCGAAAATTGGCCGCTGTAACCAAATTCAGTCAGGACGACATTATAATTCCTTTCCTTATAAAAACAAAAAAGTACGATCATGATAAAATTACTTTCATAGATGAAAAATCTGAAAAGCGAATTATTTGCTATTTTAAATCACGTATCTTTAAATCACGAGAATCAACTATGTCACGTCAATTGTCGTGATATTTCATGATCGTGTTCTGCGGTGAGTTTTTATTACAGAATAACTCTATTCATATTTGCGAACCTTTACTAACCATTCCTTTTTCAAAGAATCTTCAATAATATTCGGTGTTACTGAATATCTATTGTAAGTTTTCCTTAAACCCGAAAAGTGGAGCGTTCTGACCAAACTTAGTTCTGAATAGCCGTACTTAGAGCACATTGTGATGTGGTCGTGATTTTCTATGTACATAAAATTTTGTTTCAGCTAGAAACCGAGGACCATCAATTTAATTCCTTGCAATTTTAAACAAGAGTTCTTAATTTCTTTTGATAATCAGAATAAAAAAGCCTTCAATGAAGACATAAGGAAGTTCAATTAAGAAATTATAATTATTCTAAGCACAAAACTAAAGAATTGTATATAACTTTGGAGAAGCAGCCTTGTAGCTTGCGAATTAGTGGATAAAAGGCAGATTTACATCAAATACCCGTAGCACGAAAATAAGCACGAAATGAATCATAAATACAAATTAAGGAGATAAAAATTCCGCGGTGCTGGCCCGGATTTTAATAGATAATCTTCGGTTAAAATACACATGTTTCAAACAATAGGTCTCTCAGCATCAGCGTGGATATCACAACTATTTTAGCCAGTGGGTAAATATAATTACAGTTGAAATTTTCTTTGTTACCTTCATAAATAAATCAGTCGAGAATCTTCTGTGTTCGCCCTAGCGTTAATTAATTGTTGTATTGAGAAGAACAAACTAAACTACTGTACTCTAGGATACTGACATATGCGTTATATGTACAATGTTATTTTCGTGAACAAGTTTCTAAACTATTTGGAATTTCTTTTTAAGAGCTCTAAAACTCCAGTTGCTTTTGCATGAAAGTTGCTATTATATGGAAAGAATGTAAACTTAGCGTCTAAATAAACGAAGAGATCTCTTATCCCATAAATGTATCTACCCTCGTTTATTGTTCATCGTATTTACTACTGTCTGTCTGACTGTCTATCAGTTTTTTCTCACGTACGTATTGATAATATAAGGTCATATTAATACCAAATATTGAAGTCAGAAGGGACCGCCACTTGGAGCTGTGAAAATATCAAATCCCTAAGTCTACGGGATCAAAAGATATTGCCCTTTATTTTTATATTCCCATACATTCGCAAACGGAATCTACCTATAGGGTACTAACCGTGAATCTAGAACCTTGTAACACAAGTATAGAAAAAAAATAATCGAGGGCCGTATTTTTTTGGTTACATCAATGTATGGCTGTAGCCTCAGTGCGCAAGTCCGAAGTGCACTTTCCTATTTTTTTTATATTGTGAAAGAATATTTTTAAAAAGCACTGTTATAGAGTTAATCAACACATAATTTTGGCCTGGTACTAATGGAGCCTAAGTATATTGTGAGTAATCTGTAAAAACATTCAAATAATAAATGTAGATGCTAAAACAGATATGCACAATAAACATTACCTACTACTACAAAACTTTGTTTCTATCCTGATTACCAGAATGGTTATTGATATATAGTATATATATACACACCCATCTAGCTCCAGGTCACAGAATTCATTATACAATGTTATTTTTCCAAAACATTTACTTATTTATTTATTTAATCTCCAAAATAGTTTACACTTTGTGATGGAACTTCGTTCAGGTCCATTTGGATACTATCTCATCAAATATTCTACCGCCAAACAACACAACAATACTTAGTATTGTTGTGTTCCTGTTTAAAGGATGAGTGAGCCAGTGTAACTACAGGCACAAGGGACTTAACAACTTTGCTCCCAAGGTTAATGGCGCATTGGCGATGTAAGAAATAATTAAAATTACATTTAAATTACAGTGGCAATGTTTATGGGCTTTGACTTATCCTTTTTATTCCCAAAGATGTTATAACGCCAATTTCTATGGATGGTGGAGATGTTTTACCAATAGGTATCTCACTCTCACTCACATCAACGAATCTCGCCGAATTGTGTAAACAGTTTATTGGCGAGTAAGCGCTCAAACACGTATGACTTTGAAACAGTATGGAATTTAATTTATACTCATATTCTTAATCCTATGAATTTCAAGTAATTGACTCGATAAACTAAACACTCTGTATTTTACTATTTCAGTAACATCGCTAACAAAGACGATGTCAAAGGCTTTTGTGAACTTGAATAGATCGGCCTGCTTTTGATCGTTCATTATCTTTATGATATAGTATCAAAATCTTAAGATTACTGTCGATCTGTCTTCTACAAAGCCTTGCTGGTTTATATTTTAAGTAGTTTCCGCCCACCGTTTCACCCCCTTGTGAATTAGATTTTAGTTACTCTATGTCTTTTTATGCATCCCTGACTTAATGTGAACCAATGAACTACTGCGGTAAAAAGGTGAAGCAAACAAAGAATCCAAACATTCGTGTCTTATTCCAAATGGTTTTTTGCCCTATTTGCTGTTCAAACACTTGGACCTTGCAGTAGTAGTGCAAAAAGCTTCATTAAAAGTATAACATCTCGCGTATTGCCTCTACTAATAGCAGGAGAGCTGGTTCGTTCTTTGGCCAGAGGATCGGAATTGTGATTCAACAGGAAAATAATACTGGTATAATTCTTGCTACCATTATAGGTGGTCATGTACAATAACTATTTTAAATTAATATTTGTAATTAAATTATGTATATCATAATGATTATATGGTTTCACATTTATAATATAAGTCAAAATAATGTGTAAAGAAGAACCAAAACTTCCGAAGCAAACAACCTATACTTGATATTATAAAGGCGCAAGGAACTCCTTCTGTTACCTCTTCACGCTTGAACCGCTGAAGCATTTTAGATGATATTCGATAAAGGCTACTTTTTAGGTTCCGTACTCAAAGGGTAAAACGGGCCCCTATTACTAAGACTCCTCTGTCCGCCGTCCATCTTTCCGTCTAAAAAAAAAAAATATATCCCGCTGAGTTTCTTTCGCCGGTTCTTCTCGGTACCGAGGTGCTAAATTCCGAACCGGTGGTAGATTTTTGACAACAAATAAGCAAGTGTAAACACTTCTATATTGAATAAAGATTTTTGACTTTGACTTTGACTTTGTCACCAGACTGTATCTCATGAACCGTAATAGTTAGACACTTGAAATTTATATAGATAATGTAGTTCTGTCGCCGCTAATAAAACTAAAAACAGAAAAAAAAATATATTTAAGTGGGGCTCCCATATAACAGAAATGATATTTTTGTCGTTTTTATAGATAATGGTACGGAACCCTTCGTTTGCGTTTTATTTCACCCCTCAAAAATAGAGGGACGACGGTTTATTGCTATAGGTAAAGTTTTATAAATTTCGCACGAATAAAGCCGCAAGTTCACCTAGTAATTGGTATTATGGGCAGTGGTGACTGCTTACTACGAGGCCTGTCTACTACATAAGAATTAAATAAATTGACGGAAAGTGTTTTTCAGAAATAGATAAAGGCTTGATTAAATATATTAGGCTGGATGATTGCCATTCATGGAACCAATACGGTTAATAATAACTACATTTAAATATTTACTGCCTTGTTTGTGTAGTTGCTAGAATACAGATTCCGAGGTCTTTAGTTCAAAACCCAGTGCAGTGCTTTAAAAACTTTTTTCTGGAGACATATTCTAAGTAGCAAAAGAGAAAAGTTGACATGTTTAAATATATTTTAGGCCAATATATATATATTATGACTAACGGCTTAGTTGGTTTAAGAATTACATTAACATTAATTCATAAGGTCCTATGTAATATTATTCATTCTTTACATACGACTTTATGGACCTTAGCATTAGAAAATAACTTACGACATTTCGTATTGGAACTTAGTTTAACATATGATCTTATAAATGCTACGTATACCCAAAGCTTTTAAAAATTTTGATAAATATCTAGAAGAATCTTATTATTTATATTTATAATGGTTACCTATTAAGATTACATCAGAAAGACAGAGGACAGTTGAGTAAAACGAAATTTAGATAGTTAATTAATAACAGTCATTTTGGCTTTCGCGACAGTTTTTCAGAACTAATACGAGTTGGGATCTTTCAAGAAAGAAACCAGCTAATTAAATTCTTAAAGCCTGGCAGTGCACCTGCAAGCTTCCGGTGTTGCAGATGTAGTCACTTTCGATCAGGTGAGCTTTTTCATCGTTTACCCACAAAACCAAAAATTGTTTTTTGTTAAATCTCATTTAGACTTAAACTTTCTTGCATAGATTAAAACAATAATAAGACACAGACAATTAAAACATTCACAACAACTGCAGTAATAAAAGTTTGTCATAACATGTACGATACGATCGAAATCAATTTCCTGAAAGCGTTCATAAAACTATATTGTATAAGTATTGACCGTAAGCCGACATTGACCATTAGGAATCACTGCAGCGATATTAAGTGATCGATCTCGTTTTACTAGATTACATAAAAAAGTTATACATAGGTTTATAACTATACAGTTATTACACACACGACAACATTGATTCCGAGTTTCTCTTTTCTAGCTGTTGAAGAGATATGAGCAACTTCTACTGGTCTGATCTATTCATTAAATTATATTATTATTCAATAACATGACCTCACGCCGTAGATACATCTGGAATCAACAGATTATCCAACTCCTCGTATGGAAGGGACTCAATAGGTATACACAATCTTTAGAGGATTTTATGATTCGGGACTTTTTAATTTTTGATTGAAGTTTAAGTTAAGTTACTGATTAAAAATGACTACATTAATATTTAAGCGTACCTGCATATTCTACTCCTAAGGGGGTGAAATAAGGGTTGAAAG
The DNA here is from genome assembly GCF_037043105.1 of Vanessa tameamea. NCBI lineage: Eukaryota > Metazoa > Arthropoda > Insecta > Lepidoptera > Nymphalidae > Vanessa > Vanessa tameamea. Next base: position 10,861,662 of record NC_087321.1, read on the forward strand.
TTTTTATGAGAGTCAGTCATTTTTTAAGTTTAAAACATGAAACTTTATTTTTGAGATACCGATTAAAAATGAGTTGATATGTATTTAAACGTTCCTGGATATTTTACGCCTAAGAAGGGAAATAGGGGTTGACATTTTGTATATAGGATAGTCTGGAAGACCGTCATTTTTGAAGTTAGGAGCATGAAACCTTATTTTTGGGCTACTGATTAAAAATGAGTTTGATACCTATTTAAGCGTTTCTGAATATTCTACCCCGAGGGCTGAAATACACACCAATGTGGTATACAAAGAGGTCTTACTTTAACGTAATATTTTAAGTTAATTTGTAAATATATTTATATTCTACGCGGGCAAAGCCGCGGGTAACAGCTAGTATGAAATAATACAAGCGAATTCAGATATGTATTTTTTTTTGCGTCGAGTTGTTATTTGGCACAACCCTAATAATAGGATGTACAATTGTACATCTGTAGCTATGTAAGAGATGGGATTAAAACGAGCGCTGCAAGGGTTTTTATTTATAAATGGCGTATTTTTAGAAAGCGTAAAAGGTTTTGGTGTTTTAACTTAATCCTTGCTAATGTTACACAGTATCATACAATATGTTGCCATTTTGAAAGGAAAATCTTAGTCCGAAGTATGTTAAATAAAATTTCAATAATTATGTAAACGAGATTTAATACATTCTTAGCGACCATAAGTGAAAATGACTTTGTAATACTTTAAATGAATAATAACTAAACCAATGAAAACTACAAATTTTCTATGATTGAGAAATAGTATGTCCGAAGCAGCCAAACTTTGCGCCAAAAAGTATACCCAAGCCGGTGAATGACAGGTGATCACGTGCTCTTTTTTTTTAAATGTTACGCTGCAAGGTATTGATGCATTAGGCGATAAAAAATATTTTAGATTTAAACTTGTTATAATTCTCATTTGACATGTTTCTTTTTATGGTTTTAAAATTTTTATAAATTTAACTTGTGTCCGTGTATCAGTTTGTGGTATTATAGCTCCAAAACGGATAAACCGATTTTGATTTAGTTTTGATTGCATTTGAAAATTTTACTGTTAATGTTCTTAGCTATGAAAGAAAATCTGTTCCACTATGTGAAAATCGTCTGCTCTAGTTGAGTTAATGAGTTTATAATTTCAATAAATAATAATAAAAAAATAAATAAATATTGGACAACATCACATACATTACTCTGATCCCGATGTAAGTAGCTTAAGCACTTGTGTTATGGAAAATCAGAAGTAACGACAGTAACACAAACACCCAGACCCAAGACAACATAGAAAGCTAATTAACTTTTTCTACACACTACTCGACCACGGACGTCGTCAAATTTGAGATGGATTTTTTAATATTTTGATTTTTGACTTTAAATTTTATTATGTGTCAAAAATATTCTTAACTCAAACCATCACATTTACGTTATATTATATTTTCTTTATTTTAAATAGAATTGTGTACCATTTTTCCCGCACTAGCAATTGACAACCCTAGTTAAACTTTAAAATTATTAGTTATTAAAATATTAGTCAACAGTTTCTTAAGTCTAATCCTCGTAGTTTAAGTAATTTAAAATTAATAAGACACTTATATTTCATGATCATTGAATATAACGAGAGAGATTAATTAAAATTTTAAGCCAATGGAAAAACGTTTCTGAATACAGCGGATGATATTATTGGTCGTTTCAATGTCATTTGTTTAACGTAAAAATGATCATATTTAAACTGTCTTTATCTCGAATGAATGTTGGTACAGCTGGCATTTGCTCGCAGTTATCATTCTCCATTTTATAATGTCGAATATCCAAAATTATTGTATTAATAAATCTTTACTGATCGTATTTCAAGTTTTACTGGTTTGATACTTGCATTAAAATTCAACGAGAAATAAAAGCCTAGTTGGAATGGCTTAGTGAATAAAACGTGTGGATTTTAACCAAATATGTAGTTTTCTTGGATTTGAAATTTCAAGAACATAATTCGTCGTATGAACCCATTTGTGGTAGGGCTTTGTCCAAATTCGTCTGGATGGGCACATATTCATCTCATTCTTCTGCAAGATTGCAATACTCTATTTTGTTTGAAGGGTAAGTGAGCTAAGAAGCGAGATGGCCCAGTGGTTAGAACGCGTACATCTTAGCCGATGATTGCGGGTTCAAACCGAGGCAAGCACAACTGAATTTTCAAATGTCTAATTTCATGTGTCGAAACTCTGCCACATGTGTATTCCACCAACCCGCATTGGAACAGCGTGGTGGAATATGCTCCAAACCTTCTCCTCAAAGGGAGAGGACGCCTTAGCCCAGCAGTGGGAAATTTACAGCTTGCTAATGTAATATAAAAATTTAATGTCTCATTTGGGATTCCTGCGCAAAAATTGATCCTGTTGAAGCAGAACGTCGTATAACAGTGAGTCAATTTTAAATAGAATCAAAGTAAAAAGACTTTTTAAAAAAAGCTTTTATTTAAATGTAATTTATTTCTTTAATCTTAAAAGCTTGTCGCGTAATAACCTTGCGTAAATTAACTAGTACCAAATAATTTAGTAAGTAAAGTTAAGTTTCATTTTTTTTTTTATTTCAGTTTAATTAAATACTTCTATGTATGTACTTACGAAAACCACGCGACAAGCTTTTATGATTAAAGAAATTGTGTATAATGAGGTTATAAATTGATAGTTGAAATTTTAAAGGAAAATTTTATTTTCTTCTTTTTAAAGCATTTAAATAAAAGCTTTTTTTAAAATGTATTTTTACTTTGAATTTATTAAAAAGTATTTTTACTTTGAATTTATTTATAATATTAGTTAGGCTAAGAACAAAACAATACTTCTTCAAAAATACTTCTTTATTTCCCAGAATAACAAATCGAATGCCACAGAACAGATTGGTATTTGGAGATAACAAGTCTTTCTTTAATACGGCTGCTTACTGTACTTAATTATTTAGATTCATAACGACGATTTTACACTCGGAAATAGTATTCAGTTTTTTTTTTAGTAATAATATATTTTTCAAAATTTTCCACAATTATTTTGTATTGGCTGGACTCGAGGCCTAATTAGAGAACTAATTTAGTTCGGCAGCTATTGCTCTGTTCAATTTGTATTTCTTTGAATTAGAACTGTTGAACAGATAAGATCAGCAATTTATTAATAGTAAAAAATATTGGAATACGATAAGGATCTACATTCAATCTTTGGAATTTGACAGTTCTGAAGATATTATAGTATCCCTCCAGCAGGCTTACAAGAAACCTCATTTCCCGTAAAGAAATATTAATCGGTAAAGTTTTTACGACAACAATAAAGATAGTTTTGGCAAGACATTACATTCGAACTTTCTGTATGTTTAACAGATAACCCCTACTCACTGAGCTATTCTGTGAGGACAAACTCGAAACTCACTCGCAACTCACGATAGTACTCTTATTCTTCAAGATCTAACTTGTGAAATGTTGAAAACCAACTTGCCTCTGTTACCCGTGTCTTTCCTTCCAGTAATATTATTATTATAATCAATGTCGAATGTAATTCTCGGACTTTGAACGATCCTGAGCTGCTGTGATCTTCAAGTTTGCACTTATATCATATAAAAGTTTTACTGAAATTTAAACCGCTGAACCGATATAGATGAAATTTCATAAGGAGATAGTTAGAGTCCCGGGAGAGGACAGAGGCTACTTTTATCTGAATTCTCCCCTCGATGGAGTGACAGTTTATGTGCTATATATTATTAATGACAATATAACATAATTGAGCATATTAATACTAAAGTAAATTATGATAAGTAAAGTCGTATGTATATTTTTATTTTATTATAAAAAATGTAAGAAAACTGACGAATGTACCATCTAATGGTAAGAGGTAACCACAGCCAATAAACATTGGCTCTATAAAAAATATAGACCATCCCTTTCGCCGTAAATGACCAATCTTTTGGACTGTTAACAAAATGTTATGACCTGTAGTTCAAATCGAAACACAACAATACTAACTATATCTGTTGTTCGGTAAAAAAATATAATGAATGGGTGGTAACCTACTCAGATGTGCTTACACAAAGCCCTTCCACCAAATGTCATAAAATCAGGCAAATGTGTTGTTGACGTTGAATATGTAGGTATACTATATCGGTAATAGGTGCTCAAAGTATCTCAAAGTCTCAAATGATTCTCAAACATTCAATCTGTTTTCGGAAAAACAATTGATATGAGTTACACATAATATACAAAGTTGATACAAATACAAATCACGCAACGGCCCGTTATTCCAACAAGATTACCAATTTTAACATGGTTTTGGTAACAAGTGCGTTTGACAATACGCTTGCTAAAAAGAAACGGCAGAACAGCGGGACTTTTAACCGTTCATCGAAAATGACATTTCATTTGAAATTTTTGTTGAATATGAAAATTCATTTAATATATTTTGGTCTTTGGATTTTACCAGCTGAAAGTGTTCGTTACTGTTTCATTGTTCAGCGTCCTGAATACGTGAGTCGTTATCGATGATTACGTATTCAAAACCGAAAAAATACTACTGAGTTTTTACGCGCTTTATTTGTGTTTACAATTTCTTTTTCGGTGTTGAGGAAAAACATCTTTAGAAAACCGGCTGTTTTTAATGATGAATTCGGCCACATGTATAATCACCAAGCCTTTTTGGAAAATCTGTAACAAGCTCTAAAAGTTCTCTCTAAATCTTCTAACTCTTCATGAGGAGGGGAAGCCTTAAACAGTGGGACATTTTCAGTCTCTACCCAGATCTATCTACTCTATCGATATTCATGATAATAGTGCCTCTTAGCGGTATTGCGTGAAGTATATTATAGAACATTCCATGGCACGGTCTTTCATGAGGCTTTCCTGTAGTATACTTGGTAGAAGGGCTTTGTACATGTCCGTCGGGGTAAGTATCACCAACTCATCATATATTCTATCACCAAGCAGTAATACTTAGTATTGTTCTGTTCCGGTTTGAAGGGTGAGACAGATAGTGCTGCAGGCACAAGGGACATAATATCTCAGTTCCCAAGGTTGGTGGCGAATTCGTTATGTAAGAAATTATTATAATTTCATTCGGCGCCAATGACTTTGGGCCTTGGACAACACTTACTAACAGGTGATCCATTTTCCAGTCTACCTACCGATCCATAGAAAAAGTTCTGCTATATTATGTACTATAAACTATTATATAATACTTTATATTTTTCTCAACTACATAAATCCATTTTAATTTAAGTTCCAAAGTTTGGATTAAAACTTCGCCGCTATTTACGAAGTATATTTTTCTCGAACCGACCAGCCCAGATTAATTGAAATTCGGCCAAGTTTTTAGAATGAATGATGAACAACTGAATGATTTTATTAAGAAATAATTATATTGCAGTATATTTCACATGTTACTGTAATTTTTAGACAGCAAGGAATTATTATTATAATGCGCTCGCGTTATAGGAGTCGGTCGTCAAATGTTAGGTATATAAAATCCTATGTCTTTCCTTGGGCTTCAAAATTGCTTCATCTAATTCAGTTCTGTGGTTTGACAATGAAAGCGTAAAAGATCGACAAACAAACATATAGAGTATTTTTTGCATCTAAAACATGAAAAAGGTCATATAACTAGATGAATAAATAAAGTTCGGTAGTTTTATATAGCAACACTCATGGTGGTTTTTTTATGTACTTTATTAATGGTAGCGTTTTTAACCGAAAATAACCTAGTATTTAGTTTAGCTTAAAAATATTCATATTTTTTTAATATCACAAGTGTTGTTAACTTAAAGTTCTTTACTTACTTACTTCAATATCTATGATAAAAAAATATACATTAATAAAATGTTCATCAAACAACTTAATTAAAAATGTGTTGTTCCTAAGGTCTTGAAATATATTATATTTATTAATTTTATGAAACCGCAAAGGGAATGCGGCGCGTTAAATTTTGTTATGTTGGTAACTTTAAAATTTAACGCATTAATATTACATAATACATATGCTCCATTCGTACATAGACAGTCTAAACTTTGTACAAACAATTATTATTCACATTTCACATCTGTGAAGACTGCCATTCGAAAATAAATTTAAAATTCGAATCAATTCAGTTAATTTAAAAATCCCTTAAAGTTTTTTTTATTAAGTTATTATCAGTCATGGGAACGAGTATCTTTTACCGTTTATTTCTCTTACTCCTTTCATAAAGCATATGTTCAATGAATAATAGGTCATATTTTTTTTTTAAGGGACGGAAATATGTGACAGGAAGACAGGGAAACGCGCGCTATTTTATTTGACCAATGAGAACTCGCGATGCTAGAGTGGCCGCTGAAGATGACGTGTCAGATGTTGCGCTCGTTTTTTTTTAATGCATTTTTATTCTAATAAGTGATTTATATTATAATCTTGAAGATATCATATAGACCTTAAACCTCTCAATCTGAATGTTAAATGTTTTTATAAAATAAAAAAATAGCAGATGTCAACGATTTTGAAGCATCTATTGAAAACGGGAGTGTTTTGAATATCCGCTCTCCTAACTGATTATCATTTTCAGAGTTTTAATTGGTTGTTTTTGTTATTGAACATTCCTGAGCAGTTTCGAGTTATTTCATTTAGAATTTTCCTAAACATTTAGCTTGGTAGATTTATATTTAATTTAACACAGTAACGTGACTATTCAAACGTGCTTTTATGAGACTTCAATTTATTCAACATATTCTTTATTCAAGGAATAAAGAACATATTGATTTTGAATTAACATGCCTTTGAAGTAAAAATAAGACATTTTTTTATTGAATACTTATACTTTTTTTATATTTCTTTGATGTAGTAGCTAGGGCCACATATTCTGAGATGCCGGAATCAGAATCGGAATCACTTGAATGAAGAAGTTGTTGAGTTTTTCTGGCAAGAAATTCTCACCAGCAGTCATGGAGTGGGAAGTTAGGGATTATACCAATCGCATCATGACTGATCAGCAGTCATAAAAAGTGCACTTATGGAATATAATGTAAGTCGAATAGAAGGTCAGTCTCTCTACAGTATAGTCGACGTAGCCGAAAACAGATAGGAAAACATCATCAACCGACAGGTTGGATTTGTTTTGTTGTAGCCTGAGTGAGCTCACAAAGATAGCCACCTGGACTTTATCCTATATAACGTAGAAACTTATTTTAAATATTGTTATTAAACGTGCTGTAATATGGAATTAGGACCATGCCCTGTAATGATATGAATACAGTTTTGTATTATAAATAAATAAATAAATCGTCGTTTAATACTTTCCAATAAAAAAGTAGTAAAATTTATACAGTTTTATCTATACTAATATTATAAATGTGAAAGTAGTCTGTATGTCTATCTGCCTGTCTGTTTTTATTTCAAAGCTAAACCAATATACTGAATCTGATGAAATTTGGTACAGAGCGAGCATTAAACCCTAAGAAAAGACATTTTAATTTTATGCCTAATACCTAAAAGACGAGCAACGCCGCGGAAGACAACTAGAATAAACTTAAATGAACACTCCTGCCAAATTTCTATAGGTCCAATATTTCTAAAACTCATGATGAGTCAGTATGACACAATACGTTATGTTATAACACTAGTTATTCGCCCTAATTTTGCCTGAGAACATTTTAATTTTCTTTCTTGGAAGACTAAGATATTTACTACTTGGAACCGAGTCAAGTATTTAAAAAAAGGATTATATAAGAAATTAAGAGTGACGTAGAAAGTTCATTAAAGTTAATTAAAAAAAGTCTATTAGCTAAGTAAGAACAGTTTTTTTTTTATTCATTTGCTAAACTGCGAATGATAAAACATTTTTTTTTAAATTTCGATTCCAGGCCTTTGTTTACCGAGGGATCTATTATAGACTGTCATTTTATTTTATAATTTGTATGGTTACAATATATTTGATTACAAACAAAACAATTGTTAAACAGCAGTTGTCTGCTATGATATATCAAATCAAACCAAATTAAAATATACTTTATTCAAGTAGGCTTTTACAAGCACTTTTGAATCGTTATTTAACAAACTATATTAAGTGAAGCTACCACCGGTTCGGAATGTAGATTCTACATAGAAGAACCGACAACAAATTCATTAGTTTTACCATTTTAATTACATAGTGTGGCAATAAAGTATAAATATTTTTTTATATATCCTGCTTAGAAATCAGAAAATACAAAGAGTCGGCTTTTTCATTTTAAAAATAATCTTGTGTCGATTAATGTGCCTTATCTATCTTATTTATCGATGTTTTATCTACATGAGCTTTAAACATTTTAATAGGCCAAGTTAGAAATAGTGAATAGTAACAGCCCCAAGCTTAAAATTTAGCAGTGGTATCATTCCCGTGGCTCCGAAACCACACACAGCTACCCACACAATATTTACGTCGCTTATTTAAGTTTATATTTATAGACATATTGTATACTATGTGTATTAAAATGAGTACGATTAAATAAACTGTATTACTGTTATTTCATTATATGGAAACACCTGAGCCTGTTGCAATGCAACATATTTTGCTGTGTAAATAATTTAAGTGGAAATAAAAGCTATAACCATTTCGTACGAAATATCCGCATGTAAATTTTAAAACTTTAATGAGGTCGTGTCTATGCATTAAATATTTTGTAACAATAATCGTAGTGGACGTTAATTTTAATAGAGATACTAAATTGCTTGAAAATATTATCTGTCAACACGACGTCGATTTTACTCTGTGGATTCGCGTGTAGAAATTGAACTGTGTTTCAAACTCTGGGTCAAATTTGATAAAATTAAATTGTGAATAGTCCAATTGAGTGTCAACAATTATTTTTGATTTTCTTTATTATTAAAATTTGAAATCAAAATATACTTTATTCAAATAGGCTTTTACAAGCACTTTTTTGCAATATATATAGAAACAAAATGTCGAAAGATTATGAACGTGTTTCATCTGAAAAATAGACCACCTGATACATACCGTATGGCATTACAAAAGCGCCATTAACCTTGGGAACTAAGACGTTGGCTTAAGTTACGTTTTCTCATTCAACCTTAAAACCGGAATACATAATTACATATTGCTGTTCGGCGTGTTGTCGCTACGATTTTTGAAGCGGGCAACATTAAAAAAAAAAGAAAACATTGGCGGGAAATTTAAGCTCTCTTCTGGATACGCTAGAACCGGGAACGTTGTTATAACATTATTTTACATTACTGTATTGTTTTACTTTAATTATTAACTTAACCAATAAAGAAATACCTTATTAATTAATTTCGAGAGTTATACATACAACTTATATAAATACACCGTACAAATAACTAGCAGCAGTTAATTAACAAATAACTTTCTTTTACATCAGAAGTGGGATAACGAATAATACGACCGACAGGATGCCGCGAAACCGAAAGCGAACACGTAGCAAAGTAAGGAGGAATCCATCATCGTCAAGTTCCACCTCATCAAGTTCATCATCATCGTCTAGTGAGAGGGATCGCTGCCGGCGTCGCCGCCATGTAAAGAAGTCTTCAACCGTGAGTCAAAATACCATCTTGTCGACTGTGATACCAGAATTTGATCCTTTGAGTGATAATATCGATATGTGGATTAATGTGGTAGAAGCTAATGCCCGTGCGTTCGGTTGGTCAGATGCCATGACTAAATTTCAAGCATTACAAAAATTAAGAAAAACTGCCCAAGTTTGGTACGATTCGTTACAAAAGACTGAAACACGTTGGACTACGTGGAAATGGCGGCAGTGGCGTGATAGGTTATCCGATACTTTTCAGGTAAAAAGAAATACCTACATTTTGTTAAAAGAATTAATTGACACGAGGCCTTTCGAAGGGCAATCACTATATGAATTTTTTTTTCAACAAAAATGTAGAATCGATAAGTTATCACTATCTTTTTCGGAACAAGACATCATTTCGATTATTGTAGGAACAATAGGTGATAAAAGTATATCGATTGCATCGGAATCAGGTAGTTTTAGATATTGTGACGAATTAGCGTCCTTCTTACATGCCAAAGTGTATGAGTGCGAAAAAGAAAAGAAAAGTAACCAATTAAAAAACAATTATATATCAAAACAGGTTTTTCAATCTCGAAATGTACCTATGAATAATAATACAAGTAATAGTTTGAGTATGAATTATGCCGATTCAGGAACTAAAAGTAGCAATATCCGTTGCTTTCGTTGTGGAGAATCCGGACATAAAAGAAGTGATTGTGATGTAAAGGGTAATATAAATTGTGCGTTTTGTAAAAAAACAGGCCATTTAGAATTGGCTTGCATGAGTAGGTTAAAAATGAAACCGGAAAAAGATGCCGAAGTTAAATTTATTAGCGAGTCCGAATCGAAACAAAAATTTTTTAAAAACATTTTAATTAATAGTACTTTTGAATGTCGTGCATTTATTGATATGGGTAGCGATTGTTCCTTAATTGTTTCTGACTTTGCTGAAGAATATTCATTACAACCGTATAAATTGCAAACCCCAGTTTCTTTATTCGGGTTTACAAATGATCATAAGATGATTGTAGATTATGGGGTATCTTGTACAGTACGAATGGACGATGTAGAACTTCCCGTTAAAATGTATATTGTTAAAAAGTTATCTGGTTGCGGGGTACTCATAGGTAGAAATTTTACTGAAAATAAAAGCATAATGTATAGCCGTATCGGTAATTCGTTGAAATTTAGAACCATTAATGAATTTAGTAATGAAAGCGAATTAAAAATATATACCATAGATAACAAAACAAATAAAGAATGCCTTATTAAAAATATTTTGTCAGACTATCCTAAATGTTTTACGAATGATTTGAGTACCCTGGGCAAAGTACCTGGTATCGAACTCGAAATTGAACTAGCGACCAATAAAGCGGTTGTACAGCGCCCTTATCGTATGTCAGATTGCGAGCGTATAATTACGCGAGAAATTATCGAAGATTTGCTAAAAAACCGCATCATACGTTGCAGTAACTCGCCATACGCTAGTCCCGCATTATTGGTTGATAAAGCTTCCGGAGAAAAAAGACTTTGTATAGATTACCGAAAATTAAATAAAATCACAATAAAAGACAAGTACCCTATGCCACTTATTGAAGATTTAATTGATAGGTTACGCGGATGCGAGTATTTTACGGTACTTGATTTAAAGTGCGGCTACCATCATGTTATGGTTAAAGAAAGTGACGTGTATAAGACAGCATTTATCACTCTGGACGGGCATTATGAATTTTTAAGAATGCCGTTTGGCCTGTGCAATGCTCCTGCCGTTTTTCAAAGATTGATGAATTCTGTATTAGGTAATTTAAGATTTAATAGGGTCATAAATTATATGGACGATATCTTAATAGCAACAGAGACATTAGAGGAAAATGTCACCTGCTTAAGAAGTATCTTAGAACTCTTACTTGCAAACGGTCTAACCGTTAATTATGATAAATGTTTTTTTTTTAAGGATGTTATAAAATTTTTAGGTTACGATATTTCAAAAAATGGAATAAGTCCGTGTCAAAAAAAAATTAAAGCTATTAATAACTACCCTAAACCGACAACAGTTCATGAAGTAAGGCAATTCCTTGGATTAATAAATTATTTTAGAAAGTTCATTAAAGATTGTGCTTTGGCATGCCGTCCACTTAGTAACCTTTTAAAGAAAGACATAACATGGAAATGGGAAAAAGAACAAGAAATTGCCTTTGATAAATTAAAATCCATTTTAACAAGTGATACTATACTGTTAATATTTGATCCTAAGTTACCAATTTTTCTTTATACCGATGCCAGTCGTGAGGGCTTAGGGTGTATTCTTATGCAAATGACCGAATCAGGGGAGAGGCCAGTTTACTTTTATAGTCGACAAACAAGTAGTGAAGAAAAAAAATACCACTCGTTTGAACTTGAGTTGTTAGCGATAGTGGTAGGATTAAATAAATTTAGACACTATTTATTAGGATCAAACTTCAAAATCATAACAGACTGTAACGCGGTTCGTCATGCTTTAAATAAACAGGATATTGTTCCACGTATTAGCAGGTGGGTATTGCAAACCCAAGAATTTACGTTTGAGACTATCCACCGACCAGGAATTCAAATGCAGCACGTGGATGCCTTAAGCAGGAATCCTGTCGTCATTGCTAACCACAATACTTGTGCAGAGAGTAGTGTTTTGTTCATTTCAGAAGGCGATTGGTTGCTGTCGGTACAGCTACAAAATCCAAAAATTTGCAGCATTAGAGATATTTTACAATCAGGACAGGCCGAGTCTAATATACAAATATTTAATAATTACGAATTACTGGGCAATAAAGTGTATAGGCGCACGGAATTCGGTAGACGCTGGCTAGTTCCAAAACAATGTATCTGGCAGGTAATCAGAGCAAACCATGATGAAGTTGGTCATTTCGCGGTTGATAAAACTGTAGAAAGAATTAGTTCAATGTATTGGTTCCCTCGCTTAAAGAAAACTGTTACTAAATACATCAAAAATTGTCTTCAGTGTATTTATTTTAAAAACTTGCACGGAAAAAAACCTGGCAAGCTATTTCCCATTCCTAAATATGCGAGACCGTTTCATACACTTCACTTAGATCACCTAGGCCCATTCGTAAAAACCACTCAACTAAATACTTACTTATTGGTAATAGTAGACTCTTTTACTAAATTTGTTTTTATTTCACCTGTAAAGAGTACAAAAAGTAAATGTGTCATCAATGAGCTTAACAAGATATTTAAAGTATTTGGAAATCCAAAAAGACTCATATGTGATGCAGGTACTGCGTTCACGTCTAATTTATTTAGTTCATTCTGTAAAGATAGAGGGATACGACATCACATTATAGCCACGGCCGTTCCTCGTTCCAACGGGCAAGTTGAACGATACAACCAAACTATATTAGAGTCGTTACGCACAATGGGGGCCAATAGCGAAAACAATAAGTGGGACCAACATATTCCTACAATTCAACAAGGCATTAATAGCACTATTAACAAAACCACATCGGCGGTTCCCAGTGAAGTATTCTTTGGCTATCGCTTAAAGATGAGCCATGAAAACATGATGGACGAAGAAGTACCTATTGTGGACGTGACTAAATTAAGAGCAAAGGTCGATGCTAAAATTAAAGAAAATGCTTGTAAACAACAACAAGCTTTTGACGCAAAGAGGAAAGAAGCCCCTATTTATAACGTAGGCGATTTGGTGGTAATCAAGATTCCTAGTTATAACAATGAGGGCCAGAGTAAAAAGTTACTGCCTCAGTTCAAAGGGCCTTTTCAAATAAAGCAATGCCTAGGAAAGGATAGATATCGCGTGGAAGATATGAGAGGAGCTGAGAGGTCTTCGAAGCGATACAACGGCGTCGCTTGTGTCGAGAACATGAAGGCGTGGATAAACATATCCAATGATGAGTAAATGAGGATGTTGTCAAAATACATATAAAGAAAAAAAAAAAGACTGTAAGTTACTTAAATTTAATGCCTTCGACGAATACCAATGTTTAAAAATATAGCAATTGTCTAATGTCTGGTGTACAAAGCTGTCAACAGAGTATTGAATCATGGTGATCGTTAAAAGCATGTGACAGGCATCTATGTGAACGCTGTCTCTTGCGAAAGATAACATGGTGATATGCAACCTCAGTGACCTAAGGTGCTGCTGGTTAAGCCATGAGGTTTGAATAAGTTAGCCGCTGATGGGATAACTTGAATAATACCTACGTTAATATCACAATTACCGTGATGAGATATCTGGTTGAAGCTTGACTGAGTAGTATTCATTATGGGATATCACGTGTACATCCTTATATGAATACTATAGTTTTTTACATATATATATATATATATATATATATATAATTTTAATTTTAAATATTATTTAACTTTCGTTTACAGCTGTATACACCAGACTAAAACGTCATTCGAGGGCGAATGCGTCTGCAGGAGGGCCGGATGTTGTCGCTACGATTTTTGAAGCGGGCAACATTAAAAAAAAAAGAAAACATTGGCGGGAAATTTAAGCTCTCTTCTGGATACGCTAGAACCGGGAACGTTGTTATAACATTATTTTACATTACTGTATTGTTTTACTTTAATTATTAACTTAACCAATAAAGAAATACCTTATTAATTAATTTCGAGAGTTATACATACAACTTATATAAATACACCGTACAAATAACTAGCAGCAGTTAATTAACAAATAACTTTCTTTTACAGGCGGTAGAATATATTATTAGTGAGTGGTACCTATCCAGATGGGCTTGCACAAAGCCCTACCACCAAGTAAACGCAAATACATACATCATAATATATATATATTTTTTTATTTTTATTATATGAATGCAAAAGTAAAGATCGCCATCTAACTTTATTTTTTTTATTTTTTTATTCTGTTGGTAACGAGTAAGTAGGTCTGCCAAATCTTATGAATGAATTTTAAATCATTTCCAACGAATTGAACGAAAATTTAAAACAATCTATTGTTATAATTTGTGTTTTTTTATTTTAAATGTATTATCACTTAAATATATATAATTCTTTATTTTTTTCCTTATCGTAACAAAATAAAAAAGTTCTATTTTGGGTCGTTCCTTCTCGAACAATCCCCTCATCCTCCAATTACAACCTATTCTTAATTCGAACATTAATCATCTCTTTCACTCATATTTTTGACATATCATTCTATCCCTTTCGCTCACTAAAACGTTTCATTACTGCAATTTTGTTTAATAAGCTAAGTTAACAAATCTGCTATTAATTCATTATATTGATACAATTTAAGTTAATTTTAGGTATGAAGACTAAATAAAGCTTTGATGTTAATATAAACACATTTACAATTCCTATTAGATCTCTGCTGGGGCAAAGAGTAATTCGTCTTGCATTATAAAATACTTCCTTTTGAACGTCACTGACAAGATTAATATATTATGTAAGCTAAGACAAAAAAAACAAAGGTTATTTGGTCTGAGTATGTAAATCATTGTAAAACTCCGTAAATCCTGCACTTCTACTTCTAGATAAACGTCTAATCTTTATTTATGTTAATAAACTTCTTAACTGATGTTTTGTATGTCATTCAGGTAGCCTGGGTTCTGTATAAAGTATGAAATCGTGAAAGAAAAACTTTACAACAGCTAGTTTTGTTATAATGAGTAGTAGCTTTACTTAAGTATACGTATTGTGAAACGACGATTCAAAAG
Organism: Vanessa tameamea; assembly: GCF_037043105.1. NCBI lineage: Eukaryota > Metazoa > Arthropoda > Insecta > Lepidoptera > Nymphalidae > Vanessa > Vanessa tameamea. The sequence goes on from NC_087321.1 coordinate 10,876,900, forward strand.
TGCTTGTAAAGGCCTACTTAAATAAAGTGTATTTCGATTTGATTTGCTTTGAATGTCATTATTTGACTTCATTGTGGTTAGTCGCCCGACTAAGTGGACTACTAATGTATGGTACCCACTTACCATCCACTCATAAATTATATTGTAGCACAGGAGAAAGCCGATACATAGATTCTAAAGTTGACGAAGTGTCAATTACAATGGATGATAGTAATAATCAAGTAATTTAATCGCCTAGTGGACCGTATCCTTGCAATATACTTTATTGCAACGATTAAAACAGGAATCTCTCGCTATCCCGCTTTAACTACAGAAATTTGTCATAAGCGAGCGAAGACAAGACTAATGGGCACAGCAGCTAGTTGGCATTTTTGTTTGTAAATTGTGCAAAACCCTAATGTTCCCATGTGAAGTATATGTCCTTTACTCTGCAATATTTATAATTACACACACACACACACACCTACATACTTGTGGTAGCGCTTTAGCAGTACTCAATATTGTTGTGTTCCGGTTTGAAGGGTGAGTGAACCAGTGTATCTACAGACAAAAGGGACACAAAATCAAATTTTGAAGGTTAGTGTCGCTTGGTGATCTAAGAAAGTCAATATTTCTTACAGCGACATTGTCTATGGGCGGTGGTGACCACTTACAGTCAGGTGACCCATTGGCTCGTCTGTCTACCGATATTTTAAATACATTTTTAATATATATAATTTTAATCATAACAAACAAATCTAATTCCAAGACATTATTCTGTTTCAGTACCGAAATACATCTTGTACTTGGCAAAGAGTAGAACTTATGAAAATTAAATGTTTATCTATCGGTAAAATACTTTACGCTACAAAGCTGCGACATAAAACAATTGAAACACAAATCAATCAAACGATAGGTGTCCTTCACTCGAATTGACATTTGAAACGAAACGGCGTGCGCCTAAATTAAACTCGTTGCGTTTCGTTTGTTTTAAAAACTCGGTTACAATACATTGACCAATTAAAAGTTTTGTTTAAATTATAAATGTCAATTGTAGGTATTTCAATATTGTTTTCAAATACATTTCCTTCATTTATATACGTTATTGGACAATGAAATTAATTGCACAATTGTCGGATTTAACGTTATTGCATTCTATGCTAGTGAACCAACGTCACCAAAAACGACAGGTCGGAAAATAAAAGAATTATGCAAAATAAACAACATCAACCATTTATACATAAATATATATACAAACATCCATGCCTACATATGTATAATTCTTCTGTAGTTACGTGTTTATGTCCTTGAACTCTAGACCCTGAGGTCGTGAGACCCGTACGAAGTCGTGACGGACAGCTGGTGATATAAAAAATATTAAAATTCAGACGGATTCGGAATGATGAACACCAAAGTATTTCGTTAATATAGTATTTTTCCATAATAGCTGTCGCTGACGCTTATAAAGGCGATCACAGCAAACATGGCCGACGATAATTCCAGAACGATTAAGAGTTTATGTACTTTCCACTTGATTGAAGATCATGGAATACAACAAGAAAAATAAATTTGGAATAAATGTATTTTAAAAAGGTATAACGAACAGATTATAGGGCAGTACCCTCGTAAATCTGCTTTTGGGAATGGAAAGCGATTTAATTTGACAGCAATAAGAAGCAGCAATATGGTCAAATTTACGAAGATTGAAAATAAATCGAATGGCTGCCTTAAAAAGTCGATCAAGTGTATTCGATCATTATTCAGGTCGAGATAACATACTGCGCAGTCAATTATTGGAAGTCGAATTTTCTTGTGAACAGGAAGAAGTTTTAAGCCACATCGCATATCTATCTAAGTTCAAGAACATTTTTCCTCGAGATTTCATTGACAAGATAACACCAACTGGGAAATCTGATCTTATTCTTGATGTTATCGCCTGACATTTTAACTTCCAGCTCGATTGAAGTCGTGTTTCCTATCTATAATGTAGTACCTGGGTGGCCGAGCTACGCTCAGCTCTAATAATTAGTAATAATTAGGAAAACATCGTGAGGAAACCTGCATGTGTCTAATTTCAACGAAATTCTGCCACATGTGTTCCACCAACGCGCATTGGAGCAGCGTGGTGGAATATGCTCCATACCTTCTCCTCAACGGGAGAGGAGGCCTTAGCCCAGCAGTGGGAAATTTACAGGCTGATTATGATTTATTTATATTATAGGAAATGTTGCGTTGTTTCAGAATAGGACTTTATATAAATAAACATAAAAAAAACAATACTTTATCTTAATACAAAATTTGAGCGTAATCACCTTTTCCAATATACATGAAGTAAATTTAAGGAATATACAAGAATTGTTCATTTATTGTTAAAACTTATTATTAGTATTATGTAGTATTTATGTATGTTTTCCTCCAAGGGTCTGTTCTCTCTCAAGCCAAGTGCAAGTATTGAATACGCAATAAATATAAGAATGTTGTTTATTGCATAAATAAATAAAAATAAAACACAATAATTAACTGCCTCTCACAACTTGAAAAGGGTAAAAAACATACAAAGTTCCGATACGATACGATTCCCCTTCCCCTCCCGTTCACCTTCCCCTCCCCTCCCCTCCCATTTACCTTTTTATAGTTAAAATTGCCAAATTAAGAAAAGTTAACTTTTAGCACATGCTTAAGTACGTCATTAAACAAACCTTTTGTTGTTAAGTGGTCCTAATTTCAGAATTCTAAACTCAGTAAGTTATGGTAGAAAATCACGATAAAAAATAAATGTAAAAATAATTTGTAACGAATCATAATAAAAGAATAATAACCGCACTTACGGAACTCACTCTTAATTTCGCAAGATTCTCATTCACAAAACGAACATACTAGCTATCCGTAGCAAAGATCATGTAACATTAAACAGTTGTTAAAGCTTAATTAGCTCTGGGTTGGAGTTTAATTTAATATAATTAAGGTCTTAGAATAGATTTTAAGTAAATACTTTTTACTTTCAAAATTCCGATAACAACTTCGCCGACATTTAAAATACCATTTTATTGTTAATTTTTTTTTTTCTAAGGCGCTGTAAGATCTATTAACCATTCCTTACATCACCTATGCGCCACCAACCTTGGGAACTAAGATGTTATGCCTTGTGCCTGTGATTAATCCCTAATAAATTCCATAGATAATTTAAGAGCTCAACCAAATATATCTCCTCAATTTAAAAATATTTATCTTCAATCATCTTTTAGTTGGAATAGGCTATACCTAATAAGCCGTACGCAATAGCGATTAGTGCGGAGGTGATATTATGAGGAGATCCGCAGAAGAACTAAGGTCACCGACATAGTCCGAAGAATTGCCACACTTAAGTGGCAGTAGACGGGACACATTGCTCGAAGAACCGACGGCCGATAGCGCCGACGAGTTCGCGAGTGGCGACCATGGACCGGAAGACGCAGCGTGGGTAGGTTCGACGACCTGGTGAAGGTCGCGGGAAGCTGCTGGTTGCGGGCTGCACAAGACCTGAGAGACTGAGAGAGAGAGATATATGTATATATATTAAAATGCAGTGATGCAGTTTAGTGGCTGAGAAGCCAGGTACCTTTGAGAGAGTGCCGATCGTTAATTATAACTGCACACTACAGACGGACATATCGCTTAACTTGAAAATTGAATTGAGAAATAAGTATTTCTTGTTTATATCTCATTATTTGAAACCTTATCTTAACTCGTGTGAAGTCAAAACAGATAGCTGATATACATAATGACATACATAACTATTATAAACCTGTTGCGCTAAATAGTTCCGACTTGAGAGCCAGTGTCACAGACGATACCGGCGCGCGCGCGCGTTCTTTTACAAAAATATGTCGTGCGTTAATTTGTTATTGTTTCTATCGTTTGCGGTATTGGTTACTAGCCAAGGTCCGCACCCAACTGTCAAAATCGGAAATGGTGCATTGCAAGGTCGATGGATGGTATCCACCAATGGTCGTAAATTTGCGAGCTTCAATGGGATCCCTTACGCTCGTCCACCACTTGGCAAATACAGGTTTAGGGTACGTACTTTGAACAAAAATGTTTTACAAATATCATTTTAATTACATAAATATGAGCAAGGATTAACATAATATCTTAAAACTATTTAAAAAGTGCTTATCTAATACATTTCGCCTATTACAGACAAACTTAGCAATATTAATTAGTCAAGTATAAAATTTATATTTTTACTAAGTTTTACTATATTGCAGACCACGTATTAAAAAAAACAGACTATTTATTTAATAATTAATCGAATTTTTAGAGACGGTTTTTAATTTAAATTACAAAGAACCGTAGTATTTATTATAATGAAATTAATTTTATCATCGCTAGTAAAATAAATTCATCTACCTCACAAGAACAAGAGTTACTTGAATAATAACAATAAAAATCTTTTCATTTAATAAACGAACTTTGAGAAACCAACGCAATATTTTTGTAAAAACCCTTTTATTTATTTTTTCTGCATTTTTTTTTAACATTAATTAAATACCTGATAGTATATGGCCACCTCGCATAAACATTTGCGCTGTAAGAAATATTAACCATTCCTTACATCGCCAAAGCGCCACCAACCTTGGGAACTAAGATGTTATGTAACTTGTGACTGTAGATAAACTGGCTCACTCACCTTTAAAACCGGAACACAACGGTACTTATACTGATGTTTGGCGGTAGAATATCTGATGAACGATTGATTTGTTATTATTCAACGTTTTAAAAGTAAAGAAGAATTTCAACAAATAAAGATATAACAATAATAATATAAGAAAAAAATGGCACCCATTTATAAGACAAATCCAGAATTTACTGTAGGCCTAATTCCGTTATTGGAAACTTGTTGAACTAACATTTGACTTAAATACGAAACATTTGAGATCATGAGAGGGCCCAACCACTTACTGGTGGTTAAAACTCTTCTTGCCAGTCTGCCTAACTAAATGTAGAATACTCGATTATGTGTATTGTCATTTAAGTGAAACTGGTTAATAATACCATCGTAAGATTAAAAACACATACCAACAGGTTAAGTTCAATAAAGGTTATACAATATTAATAGAACGTAAAAGTCCCGGTCAGGCGACGGCCTTATATCGTCTTACGGAGAAAGCAAGTAATAAAGCTATCATTTATATTTTAATCATTATTAACTTAAACAAAGCTTATCTACTTATAAAATAGTTTGTCTCGATTGACGTAATCAACGAACAGCCAAAACTATTGAGAATAAAAAGCTGAAATATTGTACAGGTCTATTTCGATAACATAAGTATTCCCATGAAAAGAAAAAAGAAAATTTTCTACTTTAAATGGCAAAATGGAAGAGGTATTTTTATATGAATATTGCCCGTACGAATTCAGGAACACCGCTAGTGTATTATACAAATAAACGCAATTCATAGTAGTGGTCTGAATTTTTAGGTTATTCGCACTATCGTGCTAGGGTTTGCCATGATTAATAATTATTTTGTTTTTATAATTCTGCAGATATTTTTTACTTTGCCGAAACATTAATTCAAAACACTTATTAAAAAAAAAACATAAATTATAGAGATGATAAAAAGCGTGAAGCTAATACTCGTTGAACTTCTGGCAGGATATTGTATTTAGCTGACATAACTTTGTATTTCAAATGATGGAAAATACGACAGATGCTCTTGACCTTTCTTCTCGGTGGAATTAATATTCCAAACCGGTTGTAGCGTTAAGTTTAATTCAGTTCATATTTTTTTTTTACACAGTCCATTATTGTGCTAATCCTGCGAACATATATATGTAAAACTAGATATACATGGACTACTTCGAAATCATATTGTTTCAGCTCATTGACTTTTAATATGTATATGTCTTGTTGAGGACTGCTTCATATTTTGTCCAGAGGATCGGAATTGCGATTCAACGGGGAAATGCTGCTAGCATTTGTGCCACCATTCCACGCGCTCATGATTTGTACAGTAACTACTTTCATTTTTTATTTGTACATTTTTTATCTGTTCCCAATGTATATAATGTTTAAGTAACTTAATTTATTTATAGTTTATATTAACGGGTCACTCTGTAATCTATGTCCTACATTGATATAATTTTGTGAAGCAAAGCAATTGTACAGATTCTTATCAATTTTGCTGCTTCAAAGACGATTTATGTAATTTATACTTCGCAACAATATTATATTATATCTGTTATAATCGAATATTTATTTTGTTAATCGACTTATTACCGAACGTAACATTTTGTATCTGTATTTGTATTTTGGATAACGGATGGTTTTTGGCGGGCTTTTTGACAGCGATGGCGTAAACGCCATTAAATTTGTCTACCTTCTAATTGTATTAAGGTAAAAGTAAAAATTAACATTTAAATACCGTTAATATGAACGCACAATGTATCGCGATGTTTTAATACACATTATTATATATAATATACTAATCGTCGCCCGCGGCTTCGCTCGCGTTTTAGGCGTTGGTTGTCATGTGTAAGGCAAAAAAAGTAGTCTAGGTCCTTCCTTGGAGTTCAAATTTCCTTCATATCAAATTTCGTCAAATTCAGTTCATTGGTTTGGCAGTGAAAGACAGACACAGACAGACAGGCAGAGTTACTTTCACATGTATAATATTAGTATAGATATATATTCTTTCAATTATAGGTACATACATATATTTCATTATTTCTGTTTAAAAGTAAAAAAAATGAATTAAAAAAAAATTATGTATGCAAGTCAATGTGAATTGCAGTCTACATCTGATACCGGATAATTCACAGATATAAAATGTGTCGGTATTAATATAGACCTATACTTATACAGTACGTGAGTCATGAAAATTGAAGTTTAGAAATATATTTTCATACAAACAAAATAATATACTCGTTAAACAATTAAAACAAATATTTGATTTATTTAATTTACTTTTTAACACCAATCTTATCTGTTATAAGTAATTCGTATATACATTTATGAAGCTAGTTCTTTGATGGTTACAGTACGTGAAATCACAAAATACTAGTCGCGTATCCTGAGATTTATCTAAAGCTTTTGATTGTGTAGAACATAAAACCCATTTATATAAGCTAAAATACTACGGCGTTCAAGTAAAGCTCTTGATCTCATTGTTTCGTATTTAAGTCAAATGTTAGTTCAACAAGTTTCCAATAATAGAATAAAGTCTATATATAGTAAATTCTGATTTGTCTTATAAATGGGTGCCATATTTTTTTCTTATATTATTATCGTTATATTTTTATTTGTTGACTTTCTTCTTTACTTTTAAAACGTTCAATAACAACAAACTACTTTTCCTTTGTGGTATGGCTTTGTGCAAGCCCGTCGAAGTCAACCACTCATCAGATATTCTACCGCCAAAAATCAAAACTTAGTCAAAATCAAAATCAAAATTTACTTTATTCAAGTAGGCTTTTACAAGCACTTATGAATCGTCATTTAAACTATATTAAGTAAAGCTACCACCGGTTCGGAATGTAGATTCTACCGAGAAGAACCGGCAAGAAAGTCAGTAGTTACTCTTTTTCAACATCTAAAAATACAGTCATGTGAGTTAAATACAATTGTATATGTATGTTATCTTCTGCCTGGAAGTCAACAAGCATTAACTTCACGCTTTTTTATCATCAATATAATCTTGTATCGAATAATATGCCTTCTTTACCAATGTATTTTTTACAAATGCTTTGAATCTATGAAACAGCTAAGTTAAAAAAGTCTGCGGAATTTTATTATAGAAACGGATACCTTGCCCAAGAATGATTTATTGACTTTGCGGAGCCGGAAACTTGGCGTTATAAGCCTATCCTTACTTCTTGTGCACATACAATGATTATCACTGGTTTTATCAAAGTGATCAATGCTACTATCTATTGTTGTGTTCCGGTTTGAAGGGTTAGTGAGCCAGTTTAACTACAGTCACAAGGTTAATATTTCTTACAGCCCATTTACCCATCCGTCTACCTACCATAAACGAGTTACAAAGATGTACACAATCCATTATCATCGACCTAAGATTCGTTTACGAGAACTATATATATTTTTCATGTATAAACAAAACACCTGAGATGTTATTTCCTGTGCCTTAAATTAATCACGCGTTACAAAAATGCGTATACATGCTTTGCAGTATAATAGCTGATGTCTGGTTGATATGTGGTACCACTGGACCAATGGCACTTCTCTAATAGTCATTTTGTATCTTGGTGTGGCTGAACGTACCTCACCTCCCTAAGAAGAATTTTTTTTTTCAACTTTTTGTTTGGTACACGGACATCGCATTACATATAAACACTCAAACATACAAAACTCAATTTATCAGACGAAATATTTTTTGTAATGAAGTTCTTTACGCGGCTTACAATAGAGTGAACTGGCAGATATCGTCACGTAAGGAAAGAGTGTTATGTCCTCTTCTCTCTCTATTCTCTCTGTCTGTGTCCTTTATATACAGTTTTATGTAATATTGATTAAACTAGCTATTTTTATGGTTTTAATTTACATTTATAAAGGTCTATTTATAACAATTATCAAAAGTCCGTTTATTTCATTTTGTCATATCGCTCGATCGATTATGGAAAGCAACTTCGCTCCAACCGGCTCCAACGATACATCTTTTCTATATTTTATTTACTACGAAGATTATCCAAAGTTTTATTGAGATTTTTATTTAATAATTAAATAACAAACTCAATATAAAATCAACTTAAAGACAAGTGTATGTTAAACAAGATAAAGAAAATTGTTTTTTTTTCACAATTAACTTAAGACTAAAGTTATTGATTTGAATTTGATGCACCATTCAACGAACTTTAAAAAACTTAAGTTAAAATTCAAACAGTTCCCACAAAACATTAACAGTAACATTTCATTTTTAGGTTAACAAGAACGAAAATGTGCACGTAACGAAATCAAAAGTCACAATAAATACAGTTCAAAAACAAACAACTGAACCGACAATACAAAGCGTTCGTGTCTCCAATTAATCATGAATGAGGCTGCAATTGAACCAACGAAACCAAACGTTGTCACCTCAATTGTTGCAAATTCAGACACACAGCCGCGCTTCAATAAAATACACGCTCGTGTGCCTTTTCAAATGAAAATCAAATTTCATCTTGTAAATCATGTTCAGATGGAAGCTGAATACATTAATGTCATTGTTTTTTATAAACAATCGCACGTAATCGTTACTTTTTAGGGTTCCGTAGCCAAATGGGAAACTCTTATAGATTCGTCATGTCTGACTGTGTGTCCGTCTGTCCGTCCGTATGTCACAGCCACTTTTTTCCGAAACTATAAGAATTATACTGTTGAAACTTGGTAAGTAGATGTATTCTGTGAACCGCATTAAGATTTTGACACAAAAATTGAAAAAAAAAACAATAGATTTTGGCGTTCCCCATACTTAGAACTGAAACTCAAAAACTTTTTTCATCGAACCCATACTTGTGGGGTATCTATGGATAGGTCTTTAAAAATAATAATGAGAAATGTGTGTACCCCCCTGTAACTTCTAAAGTAAGAGAATGATAAAACTAAAAATAATATATGATATATATTACCATGCAAACTTCCACCCAAAATTGGTTTGAACTAGATCTAGTAAGTAGTTTTTTTTAATACGTCATAAATCAAAAACCGCAATTTACCTTTCATTCAATCAACTCAAATATAAAAAAAAAACATTTAATTTCATAACCATAAACCTTGTTACTTGCTGGTACGGAACCCTTCATGGGCGAGTCCGACTCGCACGTTGCCGCTTTTTTTCTATATGTCGCAGCGTCAGATAATTAAATACTTTGTAATCACTTATAGTTTTGAGATTTGATCCTGGATGGCGCTAGTGAGTTCAATCGCTGTTTGTCGTGTTAAAAACAAAAGACGTGAGCTGTCAAGAAGGATGGTGTCACGGCCTGTTAAAGAGTGTTAAAATTAATATACTATTAACAAATCAAATTTACTTTTAATAAATTTATTACATTAATATAAAATAATAATTAATTAATAACAAAATACTTTAATCAATTTATGGTTTGCTTATATTATTACAAAAACAGTTCAACAATGATACGCCTGACCGTATATCGCGCTGCTTCCCGCCAAAAAGCGTATTGACGCATGACGTTCGGAAAGTCACACTAATTCTCCTTATAATATGATAATCCAGCTATCGATTCGTTATATTATTTCGTGAATATGTTTGACAAAGATGATGACCCCAAACCAAACATTCTATCCGGCTCCCCGTTATATATAATCGGTATAATTTTAAATAACATAGCTTTCATTTCACCTCTTTCATAATATTTACTTAAACACATAGGTTGTTTTTGTCTACCTTTATTTATTAGTACATAAATATATAATTTATTTAATAAATATATTATATGTAATAATATATTTTTAATTTTCGTTTTTAATTTATTTAATTGTGTCTGTTATTTTAGATATAAAATATAACGTACTTACAACCGTGTGTCCAACAACAAACCTCTTTCTTTTTAAACAAAAAAAAAAGACAAAAAATAAAGAACCTGAAGGAAGATTCGCTTTGAGGACTTTAATGACCTTGCTAAAACATTAGATCTGTTAACAATTGTGGTTCGTTTTTCCAATTTTCACTGGATACAAATATTCAGTCCTTAAAAGCTACATAATTATTACTAGTATTATAAAATATTATTATTAATAAAGAGCCAAGATGGCCAAGTGGTTAGAACGCGTACATCTTAACCGATTGCGGGCTCAAACCCAAGCACCACTGAATTTTCATGTGCTTAATTTATGTGTGCTGTATGAACGTGAACGTTATTATATATAAAGACATCCTGTAGTATAATATATTTAGTATCAGCATTGCGCCCGTGCGAAGCCGGGGCGGGTCGCTAGTAATTTATATATATTACACTTTATAGAACAAACTTCAAATTTTCTCCTCAATAAAGAGGGTAGACGGAATGGTCTTCGCCCCTGTGTGCAGAGGGACATTTACAGGCTCTTAGTTTTACACTTTATTATACACCACACGAAAACATTACAGGAAAATGCTTACAGCTAATTATTGTATGGCGGTCTTATTGCTTATTAGATTTTTCTTTTAGAATTTTTTAGTTCATATTGGAGTAAATTGGTGTATACTAAACTTTTTTTTTGTATCACAGTATGTTTAAAGTCTAAAAAACGATAAGATCCGATCTTTTCCTAGACAAAACATCGAATAAAAAAGACACTTACCATGTTTTGGAACTTTGCTAGAAATTTACTGTGCCTTGGCACTGAATTGTAGTACACTTCCAAATTTGAGTCAACTGCCAACTACAACTCGCCTTTGATTGAAATGATAAAGCTTAGGAGACATTTGAACAAATGTTATTAAAATGTAGGAAAGAAGGAACAAATGTTGAAATTTTCCCAATTTTTTAATTAATATTAAACTTATATATATAACATTGTAAAGTATCCTAATATATGCACGGATATTTTTAAAGAAAGGGAACTGGAAGACTTTATTTGTTACAGATAGCGAGTTCAAATCCGGGGGATAACCACGATAAATACATGTTTAATCTTAATTTGAGTAGGAAAACATCTTTAAAATCCTGCATCTGCATGATTTTTTTCGCACGTGTTTCCACAACCCTGCATTAGCGCAATGTACTGAAATAAGCTCCATCCCTTATCTCAATAGGAGAAGAGTCTTAACCACCAGTTGGACTTTTAGAGGCTGTTCCTTTTTTACCTTACCTTAGCCAAAAATATTCTGTATCCGTATTAAAAAAAAACATTACAGTCACTAGAGGCGAACAATTATACAACGAAGACAAAGTTTTGAACAAGAAAGAGTAACTTCCTTTAAATGACTAAAGTTTCTCGCTTCTCAAATCCTTCTATAATGCAACACGATGCAATGCAGAACAACGTACACCAATGCAACACATTAAATATATAAATTAAATACATTTTTTCTATTTTAAATAAAACACTAACTTATTCGACATTTTATATATTTTTATTAAGTTCTTTACATCATAGACTAAAAGTGAAACTAATTATGGAAAAATATTTCCTAATAGACCAAAATTGGCCAAATGACCAAAATGGATATTCCACGAACATGTTGAAACTTTAATGGCATATTATATATAAACCGGGCAAGTGCGATTCGGACTCGCGTACAAACAGACACTAATGTAAAAACGAATTTACGGTTGATTTTTCCTACACTTGTGCTACAAGACTGCTACTTGCCAAATTCCAAGATTCTATGTCAACGGGAACTACGATATAGGTTTTGATATCCTTTGTGAATGTACGAGAATGGTAACAAAACGGCCATATTTTTTGATTACGTAGGCTTAGACTTAGAAATTATTAATTTCAACTGTATACCTTTATGCGTTGCTGAGAAAAAGGGTCTTAAAGGACAGACGAACAAAAACAACGGGATGGAACCGCAACAATGGTCGTTAGTACTAAATATATTTCAGTTTAATAGACTTCAGATTGTTTGACCGATTACCATGAATGCTGACACATTTGTGTATCATTTCATGGAGGAGGTTTTTATTATATCAACTTTATTGTGACTCGCCACTTTATGGTGCTTCAGCACTTCATCTTCTGTACCGGCGTCGCCATGACTCAATAGACAATATCTGCATCCGTATCTGCCAAATGTTATCTTGAATTTTATAAATGCCAATGCATTTATACAAATCAGGATAACATTTGGCAGATTTTGTTTGAATTTAATGTTACATACCTAATAATAAATCTTAATAGACTGGTAATATTATAACAATTTAATGATTATTTTCCATATCACAGGAACCACAGCAAATGAAGCCATGGTCTGGAGTTTGGGACGCCACTCGACCTCTCTCAAGTTGCTTGCAATATGAACCTTTTCTCAAAACAATCACGGGTAAGAATTTGTAATCAGTTAATAAATTTAAACAGTTAATAAACCTTGTTCTGTCCGTGTTTTCATGAGTTATTTTATTACTTATTTAATTTTGAATAGCTTAATTATCGTTGCATCCTTAATACTTTATTGAAACATAGCCTATTTCAATTTAAGTAGGAAAAAAAGATAAATAAACCTTAGATTTACGTATTTCATGCGATTTGCTAATAACACAGCTATTTTGCACTACTAAGAGTTTATGATTAACATATCTTTATTAATAATATAACTCTATTACACTTAACTACAAAGTTTCGTCGACGTTCAAAACGCCATTTTTTGCTAATCCATAGGGAATATCATAGTTTAATGAAGCTCTCGACCAATGATATCGCGTTAATTTGGTGTCAAATGTTGTTTATTTGTCTTTTCTCCTCTTATGGTTGGACTAGAGTATACGTACATAATTACTACGAACTTCGTGCTGTACAGTGCTGCCATCTATTGAATCGGTATAAAAGTAGAACCATATGTACGATGCCGGCATAAATTACAAGAATGCTATTGGTTTCGTATTAATTCTTTGCATGCGTATAATGAACACTTACGAATACGCCTCGAAATCAAATGTATGTATATAAAATATTTGATTTCGAGGCGTGTTCGTACTAAAAGAAACTTAAATTTTCGCCAGCATTGTTTCTCTTGTTGTTTTGAATCAGAACGAATTATTCATAGAATAAGTATTCTTCTAAGACTTTTGAAAGAAGTTGAAGATTCTCCACTCCATCATGAACTGAACTTACCTAACTCTTTAAATTTATAATCTACCCTAAAGACGACGTCAATAAATGAATTAATAAAATGTGTACTTAAATATATATTATAGAAAAAGGAAAATTTAAAGGCGTAACCCATTACTACCCCAGATTTATATGTAGTGAAGTCAGTCGGCGGGCTAACAAAGATTTAAATTTCATTGAATAAAATCTAAGGCAATTTCCCCGACTTTTGAAGCTTAAAAAATTAAATAATTTTCATCACAATAATTTTCATCAAAAACATTGTAAACATTCCGAACCCTGAATTTGATGAGAATTTATGTACACATACCTTAACAGAATGGCGTTTTATTCAGTGCCTGCGCGATATATTTATTTATGTGAATTCGGCTTTATACATTTCGAGTAAATGCTACGTATTGAGTAATACATCTTTTTCAGTGTTACAATATTTCAATAGTTTAAAATAGATTTTTTTAATATGGAAAATATAAAGGAGCACAGAAATATTTATACGACCTTAGGTTTATAGATTATAATTAAATAAATATCTATATACATAGAAAAACCTGCGAATCTTCAATCCTATATTTTTGTGCAAATATAATTTATCCACGCTCAGTATTTTGAGCAGGCCCGTCTGGGTGGGTACCATCCATTTAGTATACATACCACCAAGTTGCAGTGCTTAGTATCGATGTGTTTCGGTTTGAGGGGTGAGTGAGTCACTGTAACGAGGAACATAACGTCTCAGTTATCAAGGTTGTGGAACATTAGCAATATAAGATATCTTTTTCACGGCGTTTTTATGGCATTTGTGACCAATCACCATAAAAATAAATTTTAATTATTGAAATTTCAGCTGGATAACTCGCTCGCTCTAAAAACCTCATAGAGTTCAAAATGTTCGAGCGTTCATCTTAACTTACATATAACGCTGATCACGTGTCATCCCTTTTTATAACGCTCGTTTACTGAAAATGGACATCGAAGACGGCTTCGTTTCGCTACACTTATAATTGGTCATATGAAATACAAAGCTTCGTTCCTCGCTAAGTTAGGTGAGCGCGTGACTGTATGGTTGTATTATCGTCGTAAAACCAGAGCGTCTTAATATATGTTAAAGTTGCCTCTGCGAAACACAGCTGTGTTTCGTAAGTTTTAAACATGCTACAAACAGCACCCTGTTCATTAGCTGAACCAAAATTCGCTTAATAATTTCAAAATCAAAAACATCTTTTTTTTGTGAACTTGTAATTACATAATTGATGTATATGCATAAATATTTAGTTCTAAAATAAAAGTATCCTAAGTCACTCTTTATTGCATCAACTATCTGCCAGTGAAAGTCCCGTCACAGTCAGTCCATATGCTCCAGAGGTTAGCCGGAACACACAGACAGACACATAGACAGACAAAATTATAAAAAAAAATATTTTATACAATTTTATTATTAAGTTTTATTTTATATATATATATTTTTATTTTATCTAAATATTCGTGTCTTATGTCAAATTACTTTTTTATCCCATTTGCTGTCGGAACACTTGGCCCTTGGAGTAGTGGTGCAAAAAGCTCCATCAAAAGTATAACACCTCGCCCTATTGCCTCCACTGGTGACAGAAGGGCTGGTTCGTTTTTAGGCCAGAGGATCGGAATTGCGATTCAACGGGGACATGCTGCTAGCATTCTTGCCACCAGTCCACGCGGTCAAGATTTATACAGTAACTATTTTTATTTCATATTTGTATACATTTAAGCATGTTATCAATTCTTATGTTAATAAATTTAAACTTTTAAAAACATATACATTTAGTCAAAAGCGGTTATTTTAATATTACAAACAGACAATCCAATTTAATTATATGTATAGATAACGTTTACTTTTTTATTAGATGCTATTAGTGGTGGTTGGAGCCCTTCAGCAGTTCTAATCCCGGCCCAGCTATAAAATTTACGTCTAACTGAATGTTAGTTTACCGATTTTTTGACATTTGTTTGTTTCAAACAAACATTTGGTTGGTTGATGATTGCTTGTTTTGAAGTTTTTATTTATTAAAAACTAGCTACGCGTCCCGATTTCGTACTGATATAATAAGGGTTTACAAAAAAATGTGCCGTATACTTTTAGTATATAAAAAGTATGTCTTGGCGTTCAAGCTTGCTTCGCACAAAATTTCATCAAATTCGCTTTAGTGCTATGTAATTGTACTGTTATTTAAAATAAACAAGCCGGTTACATTTTGGATCAACAATGTTAAACTGGAGTTTAATTGAAATATTCACCGTTTGATTCCAAATTTGAATTTATTTTTATTTTTATATTATTTGAATAATGTGATTTAAAACCTCCTACACTAGCCTGTCAAAAACAGTAATTGTCAATTCAATCGAACGAATGCAAATCAAATCAATCAATTTAACCGTCATTTATATTCGGCTCACAATTTCGGCTTCGATTACATCCGATTGTATTTCGGTTTACTTGTTGTAATTACAAATATTTCACGGCTTTTTTTTTTAATATGGAAAATAATAAATGCCTGTCGTTTGTTATTAGGCTCAGTAGTGAAACACGAGAATTATAACTCCAGGCACTTCTGAATTTTCATGACAAATTTAATTCTTGAAGTATATTTTTTACTTTGTAATTAAATAATAGGACGCTTTATTCGTCTTATCTTATTGAATTCAATGTAAATCTAGCACCGGCTCTAATTACGTCTTTAAATTTGAGACGCTTTGTATAAAATAATTGACATCGTTTTTCTTGGGGACTGACAAATGTTCCCTTCCAAAATACCCTTAACTATGTCTATTGTAATTTTAGTCCAAAATTTATAGTTTTGCGAGCAAATACGTAACATTTCTTATCTGACTAAGTTGACGTAACTTAAACTAATAATTCATGGTCAAACGGCATGAAGGCGAATTTAATGAACGCATTAGACCCTAACTAGACTTTAGAGACAAGTATGAATTACAAGCCTGGACGCTTGTAATTCATACGTGTCTCTAAAACGTGTGTACAATAAACAAATTTTAACTATCGTTTAAAAAACATATTTGCTTGCTGTATTCTAAATCCGTCTGACTGAAAATACTACTTATTAAACTATACAAAAAAAAATTACCAGAAGATAGTGTTATTCGCAAAGGTATTAGTAGTTCTATATTATTATATAAGTATCAAATCTTCGCAGATTCATTCGCTTTAAATTTAATATTTGACTCATAATAATAAGTACAAACTATTTATTATAAGAATATTTTTTGTAACAGCCAAAACTGAACGCAATACTTTGACAAGCCTTGGATATTACTCCACCAAACTCCCCAGATCAGTCAGATTTTCATTCAATATAAAAAAATTTCGAGTATCGCTTATATAGTTGTCATATTTTAACGTTAGGTTATGACAAGATATTTTATTTTAGTCTATATATTTTAACAATCATCGAAGTCGTCTTACGCTAAACAATTTTAAAAGTACTAAAAACTGATTTGTCATCTGATTAATTTTATCAACGGCTTCAATTATATATTTTTTTCTTAATTCTTATAAAAGTAAGCTATGTTATATGGTATAAAGATCAAAGTAAGCTATTATATACTTCGCATTTCAAACTACAAGCAGCTTATTGATATGCTTGACGAATCCTCTCGATAGAATTCACATTCCACACCGGTACAGCATAGAACTGTCTAGACGACACGAGAGTTCTTTTTAAATTATTAAACATAACAAACAGATAACACCGTCGAAGGTAAATTTAAAATTATAGATTACTTAATATCTTATATATTAATAGTGTAATCCTATTTTTGTCCCAGTGATTATGGGACGATGGCTGAATATAAAAAATCCGTTATAATCTCATTTTGAAGAACTCCAGCCGTAGATGCGCGGAAAATTAAAGAGGATTCTTGATTGCAATTTACTAAATTGTTATGATTTAATTTTAGAGACCGGAAAAAAGTTACTGGCCGATTAGAGAACGGTGCTACGGCTGTATAAGAAAAAAAAATGAAAACGTAAACATTCTAACTGATCTAATGTCTACTACTTGACATTAAAAATTTCATTTAAAAGAGGTTTTATAATTTTGACGCCAAATGTAGATGAGTGACTGGCAGTTTACAATAAAACGAAATAAAAACAAAACCTGTCACTTCCAAAAAATCTTTTGAACAAACGCGAAGTTTCGCGGGAGACCCACTAGTACAATATTGTTTATAGAAGTACTCGTGTACATATGTCAGCCGTGAAATGTGAATACCACGTAATGGTGTTACGGTATTTTGATTCGTGTACCCTTTAAATCTTATAATAATTAAAGTCAATATTACATATCCCTCTCTGACATTTTACGTTTGGTCATGTGCAGAACAAATACAGTTTTTGTTTACACTCGGAACGTATTGTTTATCAGCGCAAACAGTGAATTTGTGCATCGTTGTTATGCATATCTGAGGTTGTTCGGCTGTTTGACTTTATCTAAAGTGACCATTGTCTAGGACGACCAGTCGACCGTGCATGAGATTTGTACGATGTCGTAAACTTTGCTATCTTGCGAACTACAGACTTGGTGGTAGGGCTTCGTGCATCTGACTAGTTAATACCGACTCATCACACTTTCTACCGTCAAGCAGTAATATTTAGTATTGTTGTATTCCGGTTTGAAGGCTGAGTGAGCCAGTGTAACAACAGGCAAAAGACCTACACACATATGCAGCCAATAAAATTACCCACTGCTGGGCTAAGGCCTCATCTCCCTTTGAGGAGAAAGTTAGTAGCATATTGCACCACGATGTTCCAATGCGGATTGGTGGATTCACATGTGGCAGAATTTCATTGAAATTAGATGCATGCAGATTTCTTCACGATGTTTTCCTTCACCGCCGAGCACGAGATGAATTATAAACACAAATTAAGCATATGAAAATTCAATGGTGCTTGCCTGGGTTTGAACCCGCAACTAACCACTGGGCCATCTCGACTCTTCGGCTCGGCACAAGAACCATAACATCTCAATTACCAAAGTTAAAAGTAGTAGTAAGAAACGATAAAAATTTCATACGTCGCCAAAGTTCATTCTGGGCAGCCTGTCTGAGTAGTGGTGACCACAAGTAGATCATGTGTCAGTCCGCCTACCGATGCCATAAAAAATATAATACAGAAGTTACAATATTTAATATCGACCCAACTCTGGGATTTGAACCCAACAGCTCGGTAACTGCCGCTGTATGTAGCTATGTAGCCACTAGACCAACGAACAAGTATTTTATAATAACTTGAATTCTAAGGCTTATAGAGGAGTATATTTATCAATTTACAGCATTTTCAAGGATATGCATCAGGTTTTATATTCTATTTAAGTTTGTTGGATAAAATATAGTGTTCAATTATTCATTATAAATTACTGGTTTCCGTCCGCGGCTTCAATTGCGTATGATGTAGAATTGTCAGGTGTTCATAAATGCTTCTATCATACATAACTAGCCAAATATTCAAGATTTTTTTTTAATATGAAAAAAACATCAAAATTGATTTAATATCATCACTTCTTTCGTGATAAACTAATTAATATCGTATTAATATCGACTTTCTCTTGACGTGTTTTAAATTAGTCTCCTTAACTACAATTTTTGAAACCCCTTTTGAAATGTCACAAAATAATGACATTTAAAGCATGTATTTTGAAATACTACGTATGCACAAATACGTATAATATTTTGAAAATGTTATAGCATTCACATATTCGCTGTGGTCGTACCAATTAATCTAACGAAAACACATTAATAACGGTAATTAAACACAGGGAATCAATTGCGTAAATTAGACATAGACATATATTTAGTAATTAAACCTGTTATGATTCACTATAGTCAACGTTTGGATTTATGAGAGAAGTTATTAGATCAATGATGAAGGTTATGCGTTGCTATTTTAGACAGTATTTATAAAAGTAATATCATGTTTGCACGTTAACTGCTAAAAAAAACACCATTTGTCGTATCTCCAATATTTGAGAACATTCCATTAGCCGCCACAGCTAGTATAGGAATACTTGGCGTCGATATTTCAAGCCTCGTTCAGTTCCGCGGTCAATTGGAAGGCAAAGCCAAATTGGCATCAAAAAAGCTCGGTGTGCTCAGCAAGGCAAGACAGTATTTCACGTCGGCCCATCGTCTAAGACTATACAAGGCGCAAATTCGGCCACACATGGAGTACTGCTCTCACCTCTGGGCGGGTGCTCCCCAGTACCAGCTCCTTCCATTCGACCGTATCCAACGTAGAGCGGCTCGAATTATCGACGATCAAGCCCTTTCCGATCTGCTTGATCCTTTGGCTTTGCGTAGAGATGTTGGATCGCTCTGCATCTTCTACAGAATTTATCACGGGGAATGTTCCGATGAATTGTTCGGATTAATCCCGGCTGCTGAATTTCACCTTCGGACATCTCGCCTAAATTCAAAATATCACCCACACCACCTAGATGTCCGAAAATCCACAACAGCGCGATTTTTAAGACATTTTCTGCCACGCACAACCACTCTGTGGAACCAGCTTTCGCCGGCGGTTTTTCCGAACCGATACAACTTGGGAACCTTCAAGAAAAGAGCGTACTCTTTCCTGAAAGGCCGGCAACGCACCTGCAAGCCCCCCGGTGTTTGATTGATTGCGGTGGTGGTTCATTCTCACCATCCCAAACTTTTCCAAATCGGTTCATAAATGACGGAGATCAGGTTACAAATAAAAAAAAAAGAATACAACCGATTTCAGAACGCCCTTCTATTTTTAAAACGGTTAAAAAATATTTTACAAAGTAAGTCAGCGCAAAAATCACCATTGAAACTAATTAACATAAATATTATAACCGCAACGATAGATTTTACTCGTTGTCGACGCGGAAACTAATACTTCATAAATTTTATAACATTGAAGAGCCTTAAACGTCTTACACGATCCGCTTGCTTGTGTAGTGTGTTCGCAATAGTGTTGAATATCGATAGTCCACTATCGATAGACTATCGATATTATTGCACAAACCATTACTTTTAACCGAAACTATCGATAGTCCAAAACTATCGATACTATCAATAGTATTGCTTACAGAGAGCTAGCGATACTATTGGTGGTATTCTATCGATAGTATTGATCGAAATGAAACTACCGATAGTACTATGGATATCTTGAATAGTTTTCGAGGTAATCTATCGATAGTCAAACTATCGATAGTTCTGCAACGCTGGTTCGCAACATTATACTCGAAATAAAGACGATGAAAGTGCAATGAAGCTAGACGAAGAAATCTCGTGCAATCCATAGTCCGCTAGTGACATAACGTGTAACTTTGTCGAAACATCGGGCAAAATAATAAAAACTGTTTTCGGATCCAAATACGAAAATAATTTGCTTTATATCTTTTATTACAATCTCTCTTTGAAAACTAAAAGATAAATTTATATGATGTATTATTTGAATGGGGTAATACGTATGTATTGGGCAGTTCAAATATAAATAATCAAGGATGTTCAAGTCAAAAAAGTATTTCTTTTATTATTTATTATAGGCAGACAAACTACGAATTAGGACAATTGACGATAAGTCACCAACGATTGGTCACCACTGCCCATAAATCACCAATAAGCCAGCCAGTCAATAACCTCGGGAAATAAAAGTTATTTCACTTGTGCTTGCGATTACACTGGCTCACACAATGATCAATCCGGAACACAACCTTATACTAAGTACATGCTTGGATAGTACGGTCATGCCCCAAAGCCCTAACCACCAAGTCGATAGAAAAAAACCTACTAATTATATCAAAACATAAATATATATATATTCTAACAAACCCAAAGATTAATTAAATAAAAAAAATAACACTAGTGGCTAACCTATACTTCTTTATTTATTTATAATCGAACACAATTACCGTCAGTATATAACTTTAATCAACTATACAAGAATATTGCAATACATAAAGAGTTAATAATTATATAAGAATAGTAAATATCACGACCGATACGAACAGACTCGGACCTAATCGACCGACAGACAACCGAACATTAAACCCGTTACTATGCGAGCGCATATTTATGTGATTCCGCTCGGTCCAGGCTGAGTTGAGAGCTGAGCTGTATATATATATATATATATATAAAACACACATATTTCGTTAAAATATTACAAAATGAGTACACTTACTAGTCGCAGAGATATGATGGATTTGTGTTTTCTACATAAAATAATATCAGGGAATATAGACTGCCCCGATCTTTTGACTCAAATTAAATTAGTTATTTCGAGACAAAATGCAAGGCTTATCAATATACCGACTTTCAAATGTCGGTTTTCAAAAACAAATTTAGGCTTAACAGCCCCTTTAAATAGGGCTGTGAAAACTTATAACAATATTTACAAAGAGGCGGATTTAGATCTTTTTAGTGACAACATTAAAACCGACAATTTATACACTACAGAAATCGATAAACACCGCCACGAATTGTCCATACTACCTTCGCATCGATTGTTTTTGTTTTATATTTTGGTTTGGATTCTTTTTTCCGCATACCGAGTTCAAATTTATTGATTGTATATATATATATATATATATATATTTTAAAACGATCTATTTCATTTTATAGTTACATTAATATAAATAATTTTGCTTTAATGCATGCCTGTGTTTATGTTTTAGATTTAAAAAATGTTAATTTGGAGAGTTAGCCTATAATTGTGATGTATATTATCAGCAAATGCAACAATTTTTAAAAAAAAATGTCATCTTTTATAATATAGTTATATATTAATATTATACATTGTGTTGGCTTCCTATTTAATAAATAATAATTTCCGTACTAATCAGCAATGTATAATAATAATTAAGATGGCTACATTAATAGCTTTGTAAATCAACATTCCATCATCTTTATCGCGAAGTTAATTGATACGCGAATAATATTTATTTGTTTTCATTACACGCTCAATTAATTAAACTGATGACTGTATTTGCTGTCGTTGTTTATTTATTGTTCCTGCGGGATGCGAGGTAAATCACTGGATCGAGTATCTCTTCGCTTGGTCGTGCAAACCGGTTAGCGTTGTCGAGCGCGTGCGTGTGTATAAAAGCGGAGCTTGCGCAAACATAAAAGAGCAACTTTTATGAAAAGACTAGCAACAGAACGAGCGTTGCAAATGATTTTGAGAAAAATAAAACAGGTTTTACTTTTACCGTACATCCTGGTTCGTAATTTTTCAGCGCAAATAAAAGCCAGCCTCAAACTGTTAACAGAAAAACTTTAAAAAAATCGGACTGTATATTTACTTTTACGTGAAAAAAAATTCAACTCTCCTTGTTATTCTAAACACAATATATTTATTTTCAAAAATCGTTAATTTGGTAAGAAATAAAGACTATAGTAATGGTCAAACTTTTCCAATTATGAAATGAATAAGTTATTTACCAGATAAATAATAATAAATAAATAAATAAATATTGGACAACATCACATACATTACTCTGATCCCAATGTAAGTAGCTAAAGCATTTGTGTTTTGGAAAATCAGACGTAACGACGGTACCACAAACACCCAGACCCAAGACAACATAGAAAACTAATGAACTATTTCTACAACAGCTTTGTCGGGAATCGAACCCGGGACCTCGGAGTGTCGTACCCATGAAAACCGGTGTACGCGCTACTCGACCACGGAGTATGTCAGCTTAAGGTTTTATTTTTTGTAGTTCAGTATAAAAGGTACGTATACGTCATCGGCGTTTACTAAAGAAAAAATGGTGACTTGTTTGTTGTCAAAACTTGCGCGTTGATAACAAAAGTTTCTGTAAATACTTTAACATTAACATCATTAAAAACAAACATGTATTAATTTGTAATGGCTGATTAAAAAAACGCTTGCAAAAGCAGAAAGTACCAAAGATTTCTAAAGAAACGCATAAACTTATTTTATGGTATCGGCAAGCCTACGGTCGAATGGGCCACTCGATGACTAGAAGTCACCACTGCCCATTGGTGCCGTGTAAAATACTCATTATTTTTTAACATTCCTTACACAACCAATACGCCACAAACCTTAAGAACTAAGATGTTATGTCCCTTTTGCCTTTACTTACACTGGCTCACTCACTCTTCAAACCGGAATACAACAATACTAAGCATTAGCAGGCAGTAGAATATATGATGAGTGGGTGTTACCGACTCAGATAGGCTTGACTAGACCTGGTAAACTAAACTGAACACTCTTCCTTTTCCACTTATTTAGATAAGGACGATAGTCCACTGAATGTATAAATCGTATAATATAGCTCCACATCCAAACTAAAAATAGAACGAGAATTCATTAAATCATTCAATTCTGTCTGCGCTTTGCAATATGTTTCTCACGCAAGACAGCTCATGAAAGAATTCATAAAAAATCTAGAAATATCGTTTGCGTTCCAAATCTAATATTGTAACTGACACCTCAAACGATTAACTTAATTTTTAATTTAAATTCGCATTGATCATGCAAAATAGTGAAATATTATTTCCATAGCTGGCTATATTCATTAATGACATTTATGTTTTACGACATTTCTAGTTTAGGCTCTGTTCTGGGATGTCCACATTAAATTGGATCGCGTCACACCACGACGTTCAATCGATAAGTCCCGCTTCGCCGCGTTACGTAGCACGGCCTTTATGACCGAATAATTTCCGCTGCAATGCGTCATGCTCCTGTGACACCGTCCATCCCTATGTCATTCACCCTTCGAATAAAATAGCAAACGTCGTTCAATATATTTTCATCGAGCTAGCAACATGCTAACTTACAGGACGTTCAGCTTTAAATTACCATACGTGAAATTCTATTCAACTCGAATACAATACAAGCTTACCTCACGAGTTTATGATTTTCCTTTACAATTATCTATGCTTCTATTTACGTTCAGGCAACAGTGTAAAGTTTCTATTACTATTTTAACGTTAAACGTTGAATCTAAACGACAACGTCCTTACTTACAATATTGTTTTGCGGGTGTTTATATTAAATACTGTAATATATCTCTCTGTAGCCATTGATTTGACATACGAAAGTTTAGTTTAGTTTAGATACAGTCTTGTATAACTACCCCTTAACAATTTTTTTATAGACAAAGTCGTTTATCTTTACTTATTTGCTTAGCAGTAAAAAATATTGCTGATGTGGTCACCTGTAGTAGCCAACATTACACGATTTAATGTACTCGCAAGTGTGTATCCTTAGTTGGCGATTCATAATAATTAAATTAAAAAAAAAATTATACATTGACAATCTGTGGATATTATTACTATTTAATGTAATCACAGTATGAATTTCTTGGCGGTAGGGCTTTGTGCATCTCAACTCATCAAATATCCTACTGCCAAACAATAGTACCTACCCAGTATTGCTGTGTTCCGGTTTGAAGTGTAAATGAGCCAGTGTAACTACAGGCACAAGGGACATAACGTTCCCAATGTGGGTGGCACTTTATCGTTAAAATTACGCTTAGCAGCACTATTATCTTTATATTATGCTATTATCGATATGCTTATCATTAAAACCCAGGCAGGCACCACTGAATTTTTATGTGCTTAATTTGTGTTTATAATTCATCTCGTGCTCGGCGGTGAAGCAAAACATCGCTAGGTTAGCCAAACCTACATGTGTCTAATTTCAACGAAATTCTGCCACATGTGTATTCCACCAACCCGCATTGGAGCAGCGTGGTGGAATATGCTCCAAACTTTCTCAATGGGTGAGGAGGCCTTTAGCCCAGCAGTGGGAAATTTACAGGCTGCTAATGTGATGTGATGTGAATGTGATTTGAAATTCGACAATATTTACTGATCTAAATTCAATAAATCAACGATAATCAGTATCATTCCGTATTCTGTAAAAACTTAACTTGATATTCGAAATTCATCGCAGAACACGAGCGTCAAATATCAGAATGTGCTATGCGATATAGACTATAATAATAATTATAAAAGTTAAAGGACACATATATCAATATGGCTTATCACCGCATGTCGGCTGTCAAAATTTCGCGAGTGAAATACGAAGTGAATATTCACAGAATCGCACCGCTGTTTCCATTTTGATCTTGATAACACTTATGCCACAGTTACCACAAAAAAGAAAGTCAGTTGACAAACAGAGGGAAAAAACTAGCAAGCAGTTTGTCTATGCCTATTTTTAAAAAAAAAAGGATTAAAGAAAATATACTCAGATTTATATGTAAATATATACTAACGTATCCTTAGGATGAGATTGTATAAATTATTTATCTATGAATTTAAACCTCGCTTCCAACGTTCTAACGTCGGCGTGCATGGCTTACCGTCGTATAGTCTAACATGAATATAAACAGCTAGTAATCATTTATTAAAATCAATTTAACAGGATAGATACTGCAGTATTCATATCCGATGTACTTTAAACAAACATGTAGCCACGAATATAAAATCGAAATCGCATGCAAATTCGCAGTAGTGTGAAACGATACATCTTTTATAAAAAAATTAAAAATGCTGTCATTTTAATCATTAATTATTAACGTATTATCAGTTTCTTAATTACTACACACATTGACGACCTCCGTGGTCGAGTAGTTTGTACACCGGTTTTCATGGGTACGCCAATCCGAGGTCCCGGGTTCTATTCCCGGCCGAGTCGATGTTCGAAATGAAAAAGTTCATTAGTTTTCTATGTCGTCTTTGGTCTGGGTGTATGTGGTACCGTCGTTACGTCTGATTTTCCATAACACAAGTGCTTTAGCTACTTACATTGGGATCAGAGTAACGTATGTGATGTTGTCCAATATTTATTTATATATTAATTACCCTAACGGGAAGTTTTTGAATTTGTATTCGCTTTTGTTTCTTGACTATAATGTTCCGTGCACTCCATCTGTCGTTTATATTATAAGGTCGGGATAGATTAATCCACCGACTCATCAGATATTCTTCCGCCAAACAGCAAAGCTTAGTATTGTTATGTTCCGGTTTGAAGGGTGAGTGAGCACGTGCTACTAACAGCACAAATTACATAGAATCTGAAGTCCCAAGGGAACTCTGTGGCCTGTGGTGACCACTTAACATCAAGTGACCTACATACTACCTTACCCTACCTACATTATAAAAAAAAACTCAAAAAAGAAATTAAATTAAATCTTCCAAAAATATTTATACATTAGTCTGTGTTCTGTGAAAATATTTGCAAATGACATTGAATTATGTAATAGGACGAGACTACATTACAAAAGAGCTCGGTCGAATAAATTTCACCTTTTGTCCAGTTTTCAAAAGCTTCAAGGCGTTTTAACGTTTCATACAAAAAAATCTTTCAGGTATTTTGCTTAAAATTATGTTAAAAAAAGATTTTAAACGCGATTAAAATGATTATTTTAACTAAAGTCGAAAAAGTATTTTTTATAATAAATAGCGTAAATCTTGTATACATTAAACTCGGATGTCAAAGTATGAAAAATTTAAAATGTCAAAATATGAATAATCCAAAACGTCAGCTAGAGTGAATCATAACAGATTTAATTACTCAATATATATCTATTTCTAGACATAGATATATAATATACTATGAAATACAATTACACGCAATTGATTCCCTGTGTCTAATTACCGTTATTAATGTATTTTCGTTAGATTAATTGATACGATCACAGCGAATATGTAAATGCTATAACATTTTCAAAATATTATACGTATTTATTCCCACGTAGTATTTCAGAATACATGTTTAAAATGTCATTATTTTGAGACAATTCAAAAAGGGTTTCAAAAATTGTAGTTAAGGAGACTAATTTAAAACACGTCAAGAGTGAGTCGATATTAATACGATATTAATTAGTTTGTCACGAAAGAAGTGATGATATTAATTCGTTATATTTTTTTTTAATATTAAACAAAAATCCTAGAATATTTGGCTAGTTGAGTATGATAGAAGCATCTATTAACACCTGACAATTCTAAATCATACGCAAGCGAAGCTTGTACGCTTAGATAAAATCTAGATACTACGATTTTAATGCCGCTTTCATCAGTAAACAGTC
Organism: Vanessa tameamea; assembly: GCF_037043105.1. NCBI lineage: Eukaryota > Metazoa > Arthropoda > Insecta > Lepidoptera > Nymphalidae > Vanessa > Vanessa tameamea. The sequence continues at coordinate 10,904,713 of NC_087321.1, forward strand.
ATTCAAGAGGAACATACAACAGTAACACTTAACAAATTTCCCACTGCTGGGCTAAGATCTGCTCATTCTTTGAAGATTTAGTGGAAGCACATGTTGGAAAATTTCGTTGAAAATAGACACATGCAGATTTCCTCACGATGTTTCCCTTCAACGCCGAGTACGAGATGAATTAAGCACATGAAAATTCAGTAGTCCTGGATTTGAACCCGTAGCCATCGGTTAAGATGCATGCTTTCTAACCACTGGGTCATCTCGGATCTATATGTATAATACATGTATATTATACTATTATATATATATACAGTAAATTAGATTAGACTAGTATATACATAGGTGAGAGATGCCAAAAGTTTTAACTATCTTAGCCGGAAAAAAACAAGATTTTTTCTTTTTATGTCTGTTCTTCAATCCAAAAGCTTTTTTTTTATGATATCGGTAAGCGGAACGAGCAAATGCGCCACCTGAATATAAGTGGTCACCACCGCCCATAGACAATAGCGTTGTAAGAAATATTAACCATTCCTTACATCACCAATGCGCCACCAACCTTGGGAACTAAGATGTTACGTCCCTTGTGCCTGTAGGTTCACTGGCTCACTCACCCTTCAAACCGGAACACAACAGTACTGAGTACTGCTGTTTGGCGGTAGAATATCTGATGAGTGGGTGGTACCTACCCAGACGGGCTTGCACAAAGCCCTACCACCAAGTTAAGTTGTAAATAGACCCTTATTTTACCCGCGCCGGGACAGGTAACTGTATTATAAACTAAGCTATATTAATCAAGAGCTGTTTGTGCAGCATAATATAGTCGAGCTATTAGCAAATCGCATGAAATATGTAAATCTTTATTTATCTCTACGCCTTCGATTGGAATAGGCGAATGCTGCCGAGTTAATTGCTACTGTTTGTTATTGGGATGTTCAAATACCGGTGAATAAATAATTATTATTTATATTCACTGATATATATATATATATACATATACAATTTATAATATTTTTCATATTATCTATTCAAATATTACTAATGGGTCGCACGTGAAACTTTTTATTCAACAGATTTTTACAAATTTCAGTCTTTTTTATTTAATTTTATTGTAAACTGACGACATCTATCCACACGATTTGAATTTGTTTTTTTTTTATACAGCCATAGTGCCGCTCTCTAATTCTCTGTTAAATCATTATAATTTAATAAATTTCAATCTAGAATCCTCTTTACATAATTCTGACATGCCTAATTAGATTTAACTGTTTTGAGTGTCGTTAGAATAACAACATCAATAAATTGTTTTTAATTATTAGTTCATTAATTTTTTGGTAGAGCAGCTTGTTGTCGTGTTTTTAATTAAACGTTTATTTGTATTCGTGTACCTAAATAATTATACCCAGTATTCCGAACGAAATAAATACCCAATTGTTTCTCATCTCAACACATTTTCTTTCTTTTTTCAGGTAGTGAAGATTGTTTGTTCGTAAACGTTCACACACCAAAGTTGAGTCCTGCAGCTTTATTACCAGTGTTGGTGTTCATCCATGGTGGTGCGTTTATGTATGGTACTGGATCGGTGTACGAGGCGTCGCATCTAATAGACCGAGACATGGTGGTGGTTACTTTTAACTACCGCCTTGGACCACTAGGTGAGATACATAAATATATAAAAATATATTAATGTCCTTGTGAATGATTTTCAGGAAACTTTTTTTTGTTCTAAAATCATCCTTACAACATACACACAAAACATAAAAAAACATCTAAAATACATGACATTTACAATTGCGCAAAAACTTAAAATATCTATAAAAATGTGTAAATTAAATTCTAATATAAACGTTGACTAATTCTACACAGTAACAGTGCGTAGAATTAGTTAACTTATTACTTCACGTATTTATCTTATCACACAAGATACATTTGTGTACAGAAGTGAGTAAACACAGGTGCACTCTCTATTGCATTCATCTCATAATCCTATGATACGGTAATTCGATACAAAACTATAGTTACTGGATCTATGAGGCAGTTCTAGATCATACATACACAGGCCCATCTACAGGGGTGCAGAAAATCTGGGCGTCACGCATTTAGCCTCGGCGATGATAGTCAAGGCTTTGACCATAGGAATCGAACCATCGAAATATTAGTTGGGGGATCGGGCGATAGATATACGTATATATACAAAAATAGTTGCATAATGTAACAGCCTGTAGATCTACTACTGGTGTGAAAAGATCTGCTACTACTAGGAAGTCCTCTTGAGGAGAAATTTTGGAACAATATTTCCTCGGGATGTATTCCTTTACCACCAAGCAAATTTTTTATATATTTAAAGCAAGTTGGCAGACTCCCTACTACCTAATGGTGAGTGGTCATCGCTTTAGACATTAGCTCTATTAATTTTGACCATCCTTCCATCATCAACTTCACAACTCTTGTATTTGTTATCTTATCATACTTGTGTTAATCATTACACGAGTTATAATTATCAATTTATAACCCGACAAAAACACGCAGTGACACAAACAGACTACATAACGAAATACGTACGAAGATGTTATGTTATTAGACAGTTGCGGTCGGTGGTCTTGCGGTAATAAGGAAACGATATAACATTCAGAACTTTAGTGACTAATTATTATTAAACTAGCCGTGTATCCGATCGGATATCCCGTCCAAAAAAATATTCAGAAAAATACCAGTTTTTTTTGTCAACCTGCTTTTCCCATACCCTCATTTAACCTTGGTACCTTGGTAGAACAGCACACTATTCCACAATTTCACCCTC